>NC_064617.1:676027493-676652493 GCF_023898315.1 Schistocerca nitens | reverse complement strand
TCGCAATTGGACTGTAGAACATGAATCCGAAGTTCCCATAAACCGGGCATTTTGGAACTGCTCCTGGGAGAATCCGACGACCAATCCCGCCACAGACTGAAGAAATTACTGCTGCCATGGCTGAGAATGCTGGACGCAGTGCGCAATCTTCAAGCAGTGCATGAGTTGTGGCACAGCAGTTAAACATTCCATGGTCCGCAGTTTGAAAAGTGCTGTGGATAATTCTGTATCTGTTCAAACTTACATGCGTTCGTGAATGCAGATGGTCGCCACATTGTGCAACGTTGTGAAACACGGTACACAGTTAACAAATGTTGCATTCTTACGTGAAAATTGGAAAAATTTGTGGTAAGGACTATGGGACTAAACTGCTGAGGTCATCGGTCCTGAGGCAGACGCACTACTTAATCTAACGTACACGAAAGACAACACACACACACCCATGCCTGAGGGAGGACTCGAACCTCCGACGGGGCAGCCGCGCGGATCGTGACAAGGCGCCTTAGACCACACGGCTACCCCGCGCGGCATGTGAAAATTAAAATGAGTTTCTTTCCATTGTTTATTCGATATTTATCTTCCGCATGCCCTTACGAATGTTTCCATAAAGTTTCATTGTCTTCTCAAGTACCAGAAGTTTAACTACAACCATCCTGTAAGCGACGGCCGGCCGCTGTGGCCGAGCGGTTCTAGGCGCTTCAGTCCGGAACAGCGCTACTCCTACGGTCGCAGGTTCGAATCCTGCCTTGGGCATGGATGTGTGTGATGTCCTTAGGTTAGTTAGGTTTAAATAGTTCTAAGTCTAGGGGACTGATGACCTCAGATGTTAAGTCCCATAGTGCTTAGAGGTATTTGAACCATTTTTTTTATTTTTTTTTTTTGTAAGCGACGAGTTAGTGCAATCTACAGCAGTATTCAATGCACCGAACCTAGTTTTCCTTCCTTTTATTTCTATAAACATATGCTACAATAAAATTATTTGCAATACACTGCAGCAACAGTATTTCAGTCATTCACAGCTTGAGCAAGAGAAACTGTAGGAGCAATTTTTTTTCTGCAAGCAACCGGAAAATAACAACGTTTCTATCTTACGTACTATTATCTTCCATGCAAGCTACGTAGATTTGAAGAACGATGAGAACGGAAGTCCTTGGCTGTGGACAAACTGCACATCAATACACTCATGTCACGAAGCTAAGGGATCTTCGAAAGGCACAAAAATGTGCTGTACCACGGAGGAACCGTGTAGGCTGAACTGAGGCAGCATATTTTGGAAGTACATGGCGCACGTCGTAAGCCAGCAGCAGACTGCAGTAGTAATGGATTGGTGCCAATTTATCGTCAGAGATTAATTTTAATGTAAATTTTTAGTTATTACTGGCTTGGCTCTAATTCGAAGTTTCAGAAATATTAACTACAATTTATTTTCTAAACCATATGCATTTCTTCGTTCAAAGAGGTGGACTGTCATACTTAAAGTGCTGGTTCATACCTTGAGCACGGAACACCGAATTCATATAACAAATATTATTACAGTCGTGTCCGCCTTCATAGCTGAGTGACATTCCGGCTTCGCATGTCAAGCGAATAGTTTATGCCTGCACCCATCACAATCGTAGTGCTGCGAGAGCTTCCTTGTTTGTCCTCAGTGTCGTGGGAGTCGTTGTGTGCGTCACATCATTGTTTGTCTCGCAGCTGCCACGTGTCTGTGACTAAATTTTGATGCAGCGTTGTCTTGTGCCGTGATGTCGTTCGTGGTTCCCAGGAACATTCCATGTGCAGCAACCGTCAGTTTTAATTCTGCGAAGTCCACGCGGCACGTGCAGTCAAGTTCCTTAGAAATTCATGATTGGCTTGTAGATACGATTAAGGTAACTTCATAACAGTTCACAAGGTGTACTTAGATTCTAAATCGTATGTGTTTTATGTCAAGTTTCTAGACCTGCTTCAGGTTGACTGCCTCATTTTGGGGCACAGACAACAAGTCTATTTCACTCATCGTGATGGGTCTAATAGTATGGTTATTCTGGTGAAGCAGGAGGCGGAATATACGAATATTAGGGTCTTTAACCTTCGACCCGAAATTGATGACAGTTTCCTCAAGACCGTCCTGCATCAGTTTGAGACATACGGAATAGACGGAGAGAATGCTGGTCCGTTAACATCTTTTACATGTTTATAATGCAGTTCGATCCGTGGACATGGTGGTCAAACGGTATATTCCCTCTCATTTGCACTTTTATGGCTACCGGGTACATATAATTTACACAGGAGATGAAGGGGCCTGTTTTAATTGTAATGAGAGTGGACACCTCCATACAAATGCCTGCTTCGTGTCACGGTTTTAAAATCCGCTAACTTTAGAGGACCTGGTTCCTCAAGTCACAACCATTGTGTCTAACCAAGTTTCTGAGGTGCAATACGAACCAGTGCGTGATAGTCCTAGCTCATTTTCGCTGTTAACCTCGCGCAGGAACTTTGCCGCTGTGGCTTCCGCGCCGCCACGATTCCTCTTCGCTTCTCCGCTTTACTGAAAAGATTCCAGTGGAGGACGCCTCTACCTCTCCAAGTCCACACCGTATGATAACATGTCAGCTGCTATTCAAGATTCAAAAGCGTCCAGCTCTCCCTTCGACCTGAGTCCGCCTCTTCGGAATTACCTGAGGGTAGACCTGTTTCAGAGCTTCGTACTGCATCGACGGACTTGCCGCGCATCTCTGAGTCTCTAACGTATTCCAATCCTCTTCTGGGCTCCCAGATGGGGAAAGCATGCCACAGGCCGCTGTTGGTCAGAGCCAGATCTGCACAAGTGCGTCAACCTAACACATGCTGTCGGTAAAAGACGTACCGTTGACTCTCAGAAGCCGCGCCGTCTACCTGTGGAAGGGTGGGGTGTATCCTCTATACCTGGTACTGAATTCCCGCAAGATCGCCGCCCGTTGCCCCATGCGGCAGTCGCCTTCCCGCACAGCCGCAACAAACAGGGTTTTCAACCTGAGCGCGTGGCATCGCGAAAAAGGAAAGAATAGAAAGAGGGTGGAAAAGTGGGATCCATATCTTTTCATTAGATTTATCTGTTGATTCTACCATGGACTGTGATACAAGCCTTGAAAGGTCACTCTAATAAACTGCATAGTTTTGCTAATAAATAGATGCAGGCCTATATCTGTCCTCCCTTGACAGTGAACAGAATTAGTTCCGAGCTAAGACTTGAGGCGCTGCGTAAATTTGTTTAATATTCAAGTGTAGTCATGAACTTTTTGCAAGAAGTGTTATTTGACCACATTTCTATTCAAGGCTTTTCTACTTTCTTTAATGTTGTTCCTGAACTATCTACTGGCATTGCATTATTTCAAAGAGAAGGAATACCACTGATTGATTTCGAAGTTCTTAATAACGGACAAAGAATAAGCTGCACTTTTTGTGACCTTACTAAAATTCTTATTTATGGCCCTTCAGGATCTGGCCGTTCCCCAGACCGCGCGAATTTCCGTATTAAAAGGATGTAGTTTATTTATTTCGTAAAATTTCGCAGAAACTTCTGTTAGATTTTAATTGTGTTTTGCGTCCTGTGGATCAGACCCCTAATTTTAATTTCAGTAAGGAACCAGATAATTTGGTGCGCTCTTCGCAATTACGAGACGCTTGGCTCTGTCACCATCGCACCCACGTCAGGTATTAGCATTTTGCAGCTACTTCTAACAACCGACTCGATCGCCTTTCTGACTCTTTATGTGGACAGCTATTAGCGATGGATGAGATACCCACTTGTTTCACTGATCACTGTGCCGTAGCTGTACCTTAACTGCCCGCATCTCGTAGTCGTGCGGTAGCGTTCTCGCTTCCCACGCCCGGGTTCCCGGGTTCGATTCCCGGCGGGCTCAGGGATTTTCTCTGCCTCGTGATGGCTGGGTGTTGTGTGCTGTCCTTAGGTTAGTTAGGTTTAAGTAGTTCTAAGTTCTAGGGGACTGATGACCATAGATGTTAAGTCCCATAGTGCTCAGAGCCATTTGAACCATTTGTACCTTAACTCATGCGCCGCAACCAGTAAATCTGTGTCGCCTCCCCTGGGTGTTGAACACATCTCTCTTTAAGGATTCTACTCTCGAGATTATCCAGGGAGAGGTTTGGGCCCGTAGGTCGCGTTCGCGGGACCATTATCTTTCTCTTGTGGAATGGTGGTCAGGGAATGCAAAACCATTGCCCCGCAAAGCGCTGAGAGGGCGAGGGATCTCCACCTGACCCAGGAATTTTATTATTCCGCCTTGCGACGTCTTTATGAAGGTGCCAGACAAGCTCCCTTACGGATTAAAGATGTCCGCCCGGTTAAGGCGAAGCTTCTTCAATTAATGAGGTAATAAACGGAAGGACTCGCTGTGCGATCAAAACCCCTCTCATCCCTACGATACGAATCGACCTCGTATATCACCTTACCCGCTTGCGGATGCGTTGAAAAAGAGCATTTATCGCGTCCCTCACTCACACCGATGGTCTTGTGCTGACGTCCCTTAGTGACGCTTCAACAGCGATGTACAATTACTTTACCGACCTCTATGACATACCTGCTCGGTTGTGATTGTCCCTGATGGATTTACTCCTCTCCTGGATTGCGTCATTTTTCCCACATTAGATGATGAATTTCTAAGTGATTTTACTCTCGGTGATATACATGGCCTTACTGTTCGTTCACAGTCGCAAAAATCGCCGCGACTCGACCGAATTCGTAAGGAGTTTATTGTGCAGTTTTACCTCTTATAGGTGATACCATTAGGTCACTGGTAAATGAGGTGATCCAAGGCGGCGGCGGAGGAGGATGGTGGATTCCTGACCCCTTCAAGATTGGTAAACTCATTCTAGACCACCGGACGTCCAGACATTGATAAATTCCGCCCGATCAAACTACTTAATTTAGATTGCAAAACTGTCGCCCTGGAGGTTAATAGCCGGTTCTCGATGTAGCTAGAGAATATTCTTGCTCTTTGTCAAAGCTGTGGGCGTTGTCTTGCTGACTGCAACGACTTCTGTGTCCGGAGCCTTGCTTTTCATTGATTTTAATGAGGCACTTTCCCGCGTCAGTCACGGTTTCTTGATGCAGTTGCTCAAGGTGACAGGTCTCAATCATAATACGTGTCAGACATTATCCAATCTTTTTACTGGTATTCAAGCATCTGTCGTAGTGAATGGACAGCTTACTCCCCATATCACCATCAGACTTGGCATAACACAGAGAAGCCACCTCTCCATGTCGTTTTTTCTCTTCTCCATTCAACCTTGGCTTCGCCATGTTGGGGTTGATATGGAGGCAAGACTAAAGAAAAATCAAGACACGTTTATGGGATTGGCGACCTGGAAAAACCGTTCGACAATGTAAAATTGTGCAACATGTTTGGGTGTGCCAACTGTAAAAATTGTTAGTTCGCCTAAACAGGCCATTCCAAAGGATTTGAATATGCTAAATCTCATGTTAGTAAATTGTCGGATTGACTGTAGCAAGATCCCCGAGTTACTGTCCGAAATAAACAGTACTAATTCCAATATTGTATTAGGTACCGACATCTGATTGAAACCAGACATAAATAGCAGTGAAATTTTGAGCTCGAATTGGACAATGTTTAGGAAGGATAGGACTGATGCTATTGGAGGTGGTGTATTGATTGCAGTTAAAAGTTGTTTAAACGCTGTTGAGATCGATACTGGATTAGACTGTGAAATAGTCTGAATAAAGCTGTCAATCAGACAAGGAGTGACCACTGTATTAGGATGTTTTTATAGACCACCAGCATCCACAACAAACGTTGTAGAATGTTTCAGGGAACGTCTTGAGTACATAGGAAATAAATATCAAAATTATCCATTAGTTATAGGTGGAGACTTTAATCTGGCGTCCATTGACTGGGAAAATTACACGTTTATCACAGTGGGGCAGAAGCAAAGACTCGTGTGAAGTTATTTTGGGAGCGCTCTCAATATACAACCTTGAGAAATTGGTTAAAAAACCAACTCGAAATGGGAACATATTAGATATCTTGGCGATAAAAAGACCTGAACAGTAAATCTAGAAGAAGCTATTAGCGACGATAATGTCGTTGTGGCTTCTATGTAAGTGAAAGTTGCAAAAAAAATGTTTAGGAAAGCAAATGAAAGTGTCATTAATGAATATCTTCATAGCCAGCTCCAAGCATTCACCGCGAGACACAAGGAAATTGAGCATCTTTGGTCGGAACATAAAGGTACTGTCCACCACGTGCTAGGAAAATATGTGCCTAGAAATGTATAGGTGAGGAAAAGGATCCACCTTGGTTCAACAAACATATTAGGAAGTTGCTGAGAAAGCAGAGAATTTTGCACAGTCGTTTTAAACGTAGTCACTGCCCCGTTGACAAACAGAAATTATGCAAAATGAAAGCAGCTGTCAAAAAGTCAATGAGAGATTCATTTAACGAATTTGAAAGCAATATCTTATCTGCAGATTCTAAAGATAACCTCAAAAAATTTTGGTCGCATGTAAAATCTATGAACGCCGCAAATAATTCAATAGCTTCTCTTGCTGACAGTACGGGTAATGCAACGGATGATGATAAACAGAAGGCCGAAATTCTGAAACTATTTACGGTAAAGGACTGCAGCACCATTCCCCCTTTCAATTATCGAACAAACGCAAGGATGGCTGACACAGTGTTTAGTGTCTCTAAGATTGTAAAACAGTTAAGATCCTTAGACGCCTGGATAGCATCTGGCCCAGACGGTATCCCCGTAAGATTTTATGTTGACTATGACTAATATGACTGATGACTAATGACTAATATAGCACCATTCTTACCCATCATCTATCGGAGATTATTGCAAATGCGGAAAGTTCCACTGGATTGGAAGAAGGCCCAGGTCATAGCAATCTATAAAAAGGGTGGAAAATCGGATGCACATAATTACCGCCCAATTTCACTGACATAAGTTTGTTGTAGAATCATGGAACATATTTTGTGTTCAGGCATAATGACCTTTCTAGACTCTGAAAAGCTCATCTGCAGAAACCAGCACGGTTTTAGGAAACAGCGGTCATGCGAGACATAGCTGACCCTCTTTGTGCATGATATACAACAGGCTCTAGATACCGGCTCCCAGGTTGATACCATATTCCCCGACTTTCGAAAGGCGTTCGACTCAGTTCCGTACTGTCGCTTGCTCCAAACATTGCGCGCTTACGGTCTATCCGATGACATATGCGGTTGGAGAGAGAGTTTTCTAACAGACAGTGAGCAGTATGTCGTCCTGAAGGGGGAGACTTCAACAGAAACAGGTGTAACTTCAGGTGTGCCGCAGGGCAGCGTAATAGGTCCTCTGCTTTTTACGATTTACATAAACGATCTGGTTGATGGTATTGACAGCGGCATTAGACTGTTTTCCGATGATGCTGTAGTCTACATGAAAGTAGTATCACACGAAAGTTGTGAATAAGTCAGTGAGGATTTGCAGAAAATAAATGCGTGGTGTAATGACTGGCAGTTATCTCTCAGTATTAGTAAGTGTAACCTACGTAACCTACTGCGTATAACAGAGCGAAAATCCCCATTAATGTACGAGTACAAAATAGATGCCCTGTCTTTGGAAGCGGTAACATCTGTCAAGTATCTAGGTGTGACTATTCGAAATGATCTCAAATGGAACGATCAGATTACACAAGTGACGGGTAAGACGAACTCTAGAGTGCGGTTTATTGGTAGAATCCTGAACCGATGCAGTCCTTCAACAAAGGAAATTGCTTACAATACTTTAGTTCGTCCAGTCTTAGAGTAATGTTCGTCTGTGCGGGACCATTACCAGTTGGGTCTGATTTAAGAGATTGAGAAGGTTCAAAGAAGAGCGGCAAGATTCGTGACTGGTACATTTAGCCATCGCGAGAGCGTTACAAATCTCAAAGAAAGTTTGAAGTGGGACACACTTGCAGACAGAAGGCGCGCTCAACGAAAGGGGCTGCTCACTAAATTCCAAAATCCGATCTTCGCTGCGGATGCGGAGCATATATTATTACCACCAACTATCATATCGCGCAATGATCACCATTCAAAGATAATGGAAATTAGAGCTCGCACTGAGGCGTTCAGACAGACATTTTTCCTTCGCGCGATCCGCGAGTGGAACAGTGGGGAGGGGGGATATGACTTTGGCGCGAATAGTACCCTCCGCCACACATGTAGATGTAGATGTAGAAATTCTAAGATCTATAGGGAGGGAAGGGTAATATACAATATGTACAAGAGCCAAGAGGGAATAATAAGAGCGAACGACCAAGAAAGAAATGCTCGGATTATAAAGGGTGTAAGATAGGGATGTAGTCTTTCGCTCCAAATATTCAATCTGTAAGTGGAAGAAGCAATGATGGAAATAAAAGAAAGGATCAGGAGTGGAATTCAAATTCAAGGTTAAGGTATATCAATGACACGCTTCGCTAATGAGATTGTTATACAGAGTTAAAGTGAAGAAGAATTACATGATATGCTGAATGGAACAAACCGTCTAAAGAGTACAGAATAAGGATTGAGAGTAAATTGAAGAAAGACGAAAGTAATGAGAAGTAGCACAAATGAGAACAGCGAGAAACTTAACATCAGGATTGATGGTCACGAAGTAGTTGAAGTTGAGGAATTCTACTATCTAGGCAGCAAAACAACCAGTTACGGACGGAGGAAAGAAGACATCAAAAACAGACTAGCACTGGCAAAAAGAGCATTCCTGGCTAAGAGAAGTCTACTAGTATCAAATATAGGCCTTAATTTGAGGAAGACATTTCTGAGAATGTACGTTTGGAGCACAGCATTGTATGCTAGTGGAACATCGACTGTGAGAAAACCAGAACAGAAAAGAATCGAAGCTTTTGAGATGTGGTGCTATAGACGAATGTTGAAAATTACATGGACTGATAAGATAAGGTATGAGAAGGTTATGTGCAGAATCGGAGAGAAAAGGAAAATGTGGAAAACACTGACAAGGAGAAGGGACAGGATGACTGGACACCTGTTAAGACATCAGGGAATGACTTCCATGGTACTAGAAGTAGCTGTAGTGGACAAAAACTGTAGAGGAATACAGAAACTAGAATACATCCAACAAATAACTGAGGACGTGGGTTGCAAGTGCTACACTGAGACGCAGAGGTTAGGACAGAAGGGGAATTCGTGGCGGGCCGCGCCAAACAAGTCAGAAGACTGATACTCAAAAAGAAAAAAAAAAGAAAATTGCAGATCAGTTATGTTGCTGGAAGTTATTAGAATAAACCGTCTCGATGCGAGCGTACGCGGATGACGTTATGCTATTTCTACGTCATATCGATCGTGGACATATTGGATTCGTTTTTTTCTCTCTGTGGGGCCCGCATTAATGAATGGGAATGTACCCAGTCACCATTGCGAGGTTTTCATCACGTTGTCATTCCATGGGCAACAGTGGTTGCTCGCCACAAATAGTTGGTGATTACCGTCGATTGCTGCCCGATGAAAATGGCTGCACTAAGCTGGCGGGAGGTGGCTAATGCAATTCAAAGGGGTAATTCGTTAACACAAACACCGTTCCCTTAGTATTCTTCACAAAATCTGGATTTTAGATTCCTACATTTCCAGGAGAGTGTATTATGTTGCAAAGTATTCCTGTTGCCCGATGATAGCGCTCAAATTGGTGAAATTATCCGGTTGTTTCATTTGGAAAAGTCGTATTTTTCTATTTCGAGACCCCGTCCCCTTTGAGGGTTCGGACTTCCCATCATCAAAGTGAAGGCTTCAGTATTGTATATATGGCCTAACGTTTTTACATATACTCTAGCTACTCATTCTATTATATCTCGCTTATTTACATGTCTTCGACCAGCCAATCTGACTTCTCCTACCGACATTGGTCGGATCAACTCTAAACTGCGCCATATACGTGAATGTTATAATACGCTGTGTGGAAGGTGACATTTTATCAGTGACACACCTTACCACCAGATCTTTTCTTTCTCGGTCGGGCGCACAATTATCCCCGCGCCAGCTGAAATCGCCAAGCCATTGATTGGAAAAATATTTGGTTTCACGTTAGCATCCTATCCTCCAGATGGGAGTCGCCTTACCGGGTCATTCACAATCTGCTCGCGACCAACAAATGTCTCTATTGCATTGGTCTTAGTCCAACTGATTTTTGCGACACATGTCATCGACCTGATACATAACCATATAGGCTTGTCTCTTGCGGGCGAGAACAGTGGTATTAGATTCACCGACAACTGGCTTCCTTACCCGGTCAGCTGAGGCTGTTTTCTCGGTTGGACTTCTTCTGTAGCCGGAATTTTCCGTTTTCCCTCGGACACTACGCCCACTATGTAGTCGGATGTGACAACGATTCCGACCCCCGTGTTTTTCACCATTGGAAGTGGCAGAAGCTTTCACATTATCGTGCTCTGCTTGCAGATATGTTGCACTCTGTCTTTATTCTGAAGGAATTGGATAGCTTTATTTTTTTTTCCCCTTTCGTTTTCCTTCTTCTGTTGCCTTCTCTCACTGGGTTCTTCTAGAGAAAAAATTTGTTTTCTTTTGAGTCCCATAATTGTGGAGTTTATGTCTATTAAGTTTTAATTTCACAAAAAATAAAAATGAAGAAAAATAAAAAACGAAATTTTAAAAAAAACGTAGCACCATGTCCATACGAGGGATGTTCGAGTCCTCGTACTGCCAAGGAGTTTTGCTTTGTGGGAGGACTGGTATGGTGTGCACTCAGCCTCGTGATGCCAGCTGAGAAGCTACCTGACAGTATTAGCGGCTTCGATGTCTGGAAAGTCCGCAGAGCGACCGGGAGAGCGGTGTACTAATCACATGTCCCTCCATACCCCATCTGCATGGCTTCAAGGCGGAGAATGACACAAGGACCCGGTAGACATCCCTTGGGCCTCCACGGCCTGGCGATAAGCTCGTTTTTATTAATGTTCTATGGTATGAGTAAGATGTGATACTTCGCTGAAAAACTTACTACTTAGTCTACTGATTGCCCGCCATCTAATACGCAGGCTCCTGTGCTACGAATAAGATCGAAGCTTCTAGTACGGACACCATCTAATACACGAATATAGTTGTTTGTCCTTAGGCGACAGAAGAGGAAATAATTAAGTAGTGAAGAAAATAAATAAGATCATTGGTTCTACCTTTCTTTAAAAGACACGGATAAAATTTCAAGTTTGCAGAGCTTCCTCGAGTAAACAACGCTATAAGTATTTTATTTAAATGATGTATAACAAAAGTATTTTACTCTATGGAAGCTCACAGTAATAGAGTGCTAGTGTTGGTTATTTTCTGATCAGTAAAGGATCAAAGAGAGAACTGTTCCAGGAGTTACTGACATCACCATCACCGTCCTGGAATTTTTGCGTTATTGCATATGGACACATGCACCAAGGCAATGAGATCATTGTACTGGGGAAGACGACTTGAGCCTGACGTTCCTTATAAATTTTGTGTGTATTGGCACAGAGTATTCGAGTCATAAGGAATCAGGCTCCTTCAGAGAAAGCGCTAAATAACATTATTCGGGGGAGGATAATTGTTAGATCAGGGACCGACCGCAGTCAGCATTATGTCGGCCAGGAACTAAATGTAAGCCGTATCTTAATTTCACGGCTGTGGTGAATATTCCGCGATGAAGTAACACTTAACAGCATTACAAACAAGGTCAACCACATTACGCAGGGGCACTGAAGACGCGAAACCACCACAGTGTCTGCCACAAGAACAGACTTCGCGAAAGCCTTCACGTTACACATCTTTCGTCAGACAGTGTGTCTTCTGCATTGAGATGGTGCTGTGAATACTCAAACACCTACCGGAAGAATTCCGCTAATCCAAATGCATCCCTTAACTCAGTGAATGTCATACCTATGTGTGTGGGCTCAGAATTAGTGAGACAATGTCCAGGATTAGCCTGTGGAGCGGTTCTCTCCTTCTGTTAATCTGTTGTTCTCTTGAGATGCTTCAGAATCCTGTTAATACTGTGAAAAGAGACGGATATTGTGCTATTAGTGTCCTCGTGTGAAATGACACAATCTTAGCTTCATGTACATTACTGCTGGTGTTTTCATAGGTGTACTGTGACGAAAGACGTCTATGGGGATGGTTTCTGCAAATGATTTCTGCAATGTATTTGTGCTTTTCTCGTTGCCGGAATCCACATACGCTACTGCAATGTTTTTCTGTTTAAAACCTCGTTTCTAAAATTGTCTCATCGTTATCACATCTGTCTGAAACCTTTTGGCCTCAACAGATCTCTTCATCCTATACAACTGTATTTCATGATTCTTAGACGAAATTCTGCAACGATTAAATTGTGCTGTGAGCGAAATTCTTTTAGGTAACTTCCCCTGACATTTCCATTTTCCGTTTCATGGTCTACTACTTTTTTCCTTCTATTGATATTGCCACTAACGAATTCCAGTCCCTCAGTACAATTAAACTTTAGATAGTGAATAATGTGTTTTATCTCATTACAAATTTTTTCTGTCTCTTCATTATTTGAGAAACTAGTAAGTATGTATTCTTGTACTACAGCGGTTTGTCTTGGCTTTGTTCTTGGCTACGTTAATCTGCACACAATGATGTTCACAGGGACTTAGCCACATTCCTATCCACTGGTATTGCATTCCTAGCCCTGTGCTCACCAGACTAGACACACTGTTCTTCCTGCTTGCAGACTTCACTAATTCCCACTAACGAACAAATACGATGAAAGCATCTGATATTCCACACTTCGACCTGAAACATACCTGACTTTTTAATCTGCCGTCATACTGCCTTAGTAGGCCCCAGCCGGCCATTCATGTGTGAGACTATTTTACTTTCGGAATATTTTTTCCAAGAGTGCGTATATTAGAATGAATGTTCTTCTCCCGTGTTTTCAGCCGTTTGGCAGTAACAAAACGACAACGCCATGTTGAGTAATGTTACAGGTCCGATCAGACAGTCATCTAGACTGTTGCCTCTGCAACTGCTGAAAAGGCTTCTGACACTCTTCAGGAACCACACCGAAGTGAGACATTGTCTCCTGCTTTCATTAAAGTTGTGTCTCACTTGCGTTAAAATTTGATTTCGGCAAATTCTTAATACTATTTTAAATTCATCTCTTTCACTTCATTGAAACCCTAATCGCCTAGCCTTATTAAAGAAGAATGCTCATGGGTGTACTTATTTTTCTACCTGATGCAGTCCGTTATCCGTTCCATTCTCCCTAATGCGTGTGTGTGTATCTTTGACTATCCGAATATTTTGAAGCACACTCTCTACAGTTAGAGATTATCGTGGTGTCATTGGTGTGTACTGCCAACTTAACTTTTCAGCTGCATCGGGTAGGACCAGAGGCATAGCTCAGTAACTGGAAGTGAACGCTCCACTCTGATGCAAGGTGCAGATATTGGCAACAATTGTCTCTTCCTTCCCCCAGCATGTTTGGGATAGAGGCACACTGGGAGACAAAGCTTTTGGCTCACTGTCATTCGGGGTTGGTATGTAATGGATGTGCTTGGCTTACTCTCCTCTGAGACTGTGAACAAAGCGTTTTATAACCAAGTCGATAATACGACTTGGTATTTCAATTAGTTCAGATCAGATATTCATCGCGACAATGCATAGTATTTGCGAATCTTGATTATTCGGTATTTTGGTGTAAATTCACATGGTTGAAAGAATTTAGTGAGTCTTAATTTGTTTCGGGAAATGATCACTAGACTTTGCACTCTCTATCAGTATCTGCAGTACTAAGATGAAAGGGACTGCTTGTGAAGAGACTCTAGTTTCACTGTATCCGCAATTTGTATTTTATTTATCCGGTTGGTCTAAATTCTGATAGTGTTCTCATTGTGTAACTGATAGATTTTGGTCATCAGCCACCACGTGTCCTCCAACCTAAAGCTAATTCATTTTAACTATGTTTAATACAAAGATCTCTTTGTGAATTCAACGGATACCGGATGAGTGATAACTTGAGTAATGTTAGAGTTACAGAACTTTTACGAAACTGTTAGATTTTAATCATCAGTCAACACGTGTCATGAATGTCTAATAATCCTAATCGGAGCATATAACTAGGTAGAGCTAATCAGGAAGATGATGACATACTTATAAGGAAGGTTTCTACCCACCAATGTCTTTCATATTACTGTATCTTTGCCCGTGTCAGAGATGAATTCGTGGGGCACACTGACGCACACCTCTCTGACATTCCACAATGCACTCTACATCCTACTGAACGTTAAGTTTTCCCAGATCACTGTAGATTAATTACTACGTTTATTCGTAGTGTGTGTCTCGAGCAATCTGATGCCTATTTTAATCCCCAGACCCTGATAAATATGTCTGCATCCGATTAAACTATTGCCCAGCTGTTTCATTGCTATATAATGCATAATAACTAAATTTGAGATTCATACTGAATCCTGTGTCTTTTGTTTGTGAGATGCTGAGAGGACCTGTGGAGCAGACGTAACAAATCATCAGTGTAACCAAGTAACTTACAGATGAGTAAATGCAACCTACCTTTCAGACCCATTTCCTCGCCCCGTTCTTTACGGAACCGGAAAAGAAATTTGTCATAATAATGATGAGCTCCGAAAGTACTGACAATTAAAAGAAAGAGTAGCCCCTCACACCCTAGCTATTAGTTGCACAGCGCACGGCGCTATCTCGTCTTGATCCTGTATGCCCATCGTATATGCATTCGAATCCTAAAGTCGTTATTCGTTGCGCTAACAGATGTTCATGATTAATTATTTCATCTGGCCTTTCATGCCGTAAATTGTGTTCAAAGCTTGTCGATTGGCATATAAGCTATTGAAGAGCGCGGATGTGAGCCAGAACTGATTACAAGAGCAGGGTTTAGCAGGTCTAGATCTGAAGAAAGTATCCCTGAGATTAATTTCATATCCAGAGATTGGTCTCACATACGAGGGGATTCAATACGTTAGCCTTGCTTCTTCACAGATATCCACACAGTTTGTGTGAGTGTAGAGGTTAGATGGGGCCTCCGGTTATGGGAAAAGTGTAGGCACATGCACATACATTTGGCTACTTTTGTGTGTGCATGTGTTTACCATGGAAGTTATTCCATGATGCCTTAACACATGTCCTATCACCCTGCTCTTTCTTCTTGCTGCACCATATCTCAAACGCTCCACTTCTCGACTTTTCTGGTTTTCTCACAGTCCATGGTTCATTAATATCCAATTCTGTAGTCTAAACGCACATCCTCATAAATGTGTTCCTCAAACGAAAGCCAGTGTTTGATACGATGGATGTTTAATAACGACTGGCACTGAAGTTTTCCCTCCGTTAACTGCTTCCTTGCGGCATCTGTCTGCAAGCCGTTGAACTATTTACAGTAATCGCTTAATGTCTACAAATTTCACAACGATAATATTGGCAGCCTGTGACAGTGAACGTGTTGCGTAATATACTCTGAACATCCTCACGGCTGATTTTCGTATATCCAACAAAGTTTCGTGTCCTCTTGAAAGAAAACGCTACCGAAACTGAACGATCTGAAAAGAGAACATGAGGACTATGCATATTTCCGTTGGCATCATGCTTTCAAAAACGGCCGGGAAAATACTGAGTTGCAGGAGGAGCAGTTGCACTTGTTACTGCCATAACAAAAACAACAATCAACACAGCAGGTGCTATTATTCGTGATGATTCACGTCTCACTGTGAGATAGCTTGGTTCAAAATGGCTCTGAGCACTATGGGACTTAACTTCTGAGGTCATCAGTCCCCTAGAACTTGGAACTACTTAAACCTAACTAACCTAAGGACATCACACACATCCATTCCCGAGGCAGGATTCGAGCCTGCGACCGTAGCGGTCGCGCGGCTCCAGACTGTAGCGCCTAGAACCGCTCGGTCACCCCGGCTGGCTTGAGATAGCTTGCACACATCTTTAGGATATCATTTAGGAGCACTCACGCAATATCAAAAGAACATTTGCAAATGTCTCGGGTGTACACACCATGGATACCGCGACCACTTACTCCAAAATAAATGCAGGCACACGTCGATAGGTGCCGCTATTGGAAACAAGTGTTGAGGACGAGGGCTATGCTTGGTGGCAAAATATCATCACTTATGATGAATCATGGGTGTACTGTTATGACCCAGAGATGAAGCGGAGCCGCACAGAATGGATGTAACATGGTAAACGCTCATCACAAATAGCACAAGCGCGGAAGACAGCCGATAAGGCCTGGATCATCACTTCTTTTTTACTATCAGGAGACCGTCTATACTCACACAGACACACTACGGTCACTGCAGATTACTACAAGAACATCCTGAAGCAACTACTAAAGGATGACATCCCCAAAAAACAAAGGAACCTCGTTGGACAATGGACAAGAAATGGTTGTATAAGCATTAGTGCCAGTTTTTATTGAACATTCCTTTCATTGCTAGACTTCTTTTGGTCATAAATGCTCTATTTCCCTGCGTTAGTCCATTTTAAAGCCCTCCTTGATTCATTCGTCATGAGTTATTTTGCTTCCAAAATAGCATAATTTTTTAATTTCCTCTTCTTTCTGGTCACACATTTCGGTCATAAATTTTTCGCTAGTGTCATTTCTGCTACGCCTCATTAATTTTGTCTTTTCCAGATTATTGACCATTCGTATTCCGTATTCATTGGCCTGTTCATTCTATTCTACACGCCCTGTAATTATTTTCTTTCACTAAGGGCAGCAATGTCATCAGCGAATCTTATCATTGATATCTTTTCACTTTGAATTTTAATCTCACAGTTCAACCATTCTTTTAGTTCCATCACTGCTTGTTCAATGTATAGACTAAACAGTGGGTGCGGAAGACTGCATCCCATTCTTAAACTCTTATTAATCGGAGAACTTCGTTCTACTCTTAATATTCCCTTTGGTTCTTGCACATGTTGTATGTTATCCTCTCTCCCTAATTCTTGTACAAATTTTCTCAGAATTTTGAATATTTTGCACCATTTTACACAAACTCTTTTTCTAGATAGGCCATTCCTTTGGAAGTCTCGCTGCCATTATCAGTCGCAAAGTAAAAACTGCCTTTCTCTGTCCTTTAGCTGTACCTTGTCGACACATATACTGTGAGAAATTTACAAAAATATTAATTTTTTAATTAAAAATCCCTGTCCTTTGTCAATGAGGACATGCATTGTTCTTCCTAGTAAACAATTTCAAAGTATATATGCTTTGTCAAGAGATATTTAGCGATTCACGGAACAAATATCGGAAAGACAGATTAAACGCCATATGAGATGGAGTGTTCATTGCAGATGACAAAAGATTGTCCCTGTTGAGGTCGAATTTGACTGCGATAGACAAGTTACCTGGTAGTATGACAGGTCTAGATGAAATCAGGTTAGTTGTTGGCTGTTTTTACCGGCCACCCTATTCCGCTGTGACAGTTCTAGAGTCATTCAAAGAAAGTCTATGATCAGTAGCGCTGAAATACACAGATCATGCAATATTAGTTGGAGGCGACTTTAACCTACCGAGTAGCGTCTATGACGTCTATGGATTTATTGAAGGTGTTACAGACAGACGGTCTTGGGAAGTACTTTTGAAAACGTTTTCCGAAAAGTTTCTTCAGAAACTAGTTCAACGTCCCACACTTAGTGGAAGTATTTTAGGCCTTGTAACTACAAAAAGGCTGGACCTTATCGACGGTGCCTGTATAGATATGGGGATTACTGTCCATGATGTCATCACATCGAATATGGTTACTAACGTAAATAAACCAGTCAAGAAGGTTAGTAGAGTGTTTCTCCTAGTAATAGCAGAAAGCAGTTATTGACATCTCATTTAGACAATGAATTGACATTTAGTTCCAGTGTGATAGACATAGAGGATTTATGGACAAAGTTTAAACGGATTGTAAATCGTGCTGTGGAGAAGTAGTACCGAGTAGGTGGGCTAAGGACGGAAAAGATACACCGTGGTTTAACAACGAAATTCGCAAAATCTACTGAAGCAAAGGCTGTCGCACTCTCGGTTCAAACGAGAACGCGTAAATGACAACAGGTAAAGGTTAGTAGAAATTAGTGGGTCTGTAAAACGATGGACGCGCAAAACATACAACAACTACCGCAGTCATACCTTAAACCAAGATCTTGCCGAAAACCTGAGAATATTCTGGTCCTAATTAAAATCGCGAACTGGTTGAAGACTTCTGTCCAGTTGCTCGTTGACCAGTCTCGTATAGTAGTAGAGGAAAGCAAAAGCTGAAGTTTTAAATTTCGCGTTTAAGAAACCGATCACGCAGGAGAATAGTACAACATACCGTCGTTTGATCATCCCACTCCAGTATGGAGGATATAGCAATAGGTATCCCTGGCGTAGGGATGCAGATTGAAAGAGTTGAATAAAAAAATAAGTCGCCAGTGCCGGATGAAATCCCTGTTCTGTTTTGCAAAGAATACTCTACGGCTTTGGTCCCTTACAGAGCTTGCATTTGTTCGGAATATCTCATCCAGCGCATCGTCCTAAGCTCCTGGAAAAAAGGATAGGTGAATTCTCATTTAAAAGAGGTAAAAGAAGAAACCCCGAAATCACAATTCAATCTCCTTAACATCGGTTTGCTGCAGAATTCTTGAAACTATTTTAGGTAAAATATAGTAGATTTCCTTGGAATAAAAAAGCTTCACAAATCATCACGGTTATAGAAAGAATCTCTCGTGTGAAACTCAGCTTGCCCTTTTCTCAGGTGATATCCTGCGAACTCAAATCTTCCCGCATCTCCTGACCTTTTCCAAGTATATCTTCTCCTCTTATGATTCTTGAACAAAATATTCGCTGTTACTAGCTGAAATTTATTACAGAACTCAAATAGTCTCTCTCCTTTCCCATTCCTAGCCCCAAGCCAATATTCTCCCGTAACGCTTTCTTCTGTCCTCTACAATCGCATTCCAATCTCCCCCCCCCCCCCCTCCCCCCAGTGGCTATTTGATTATCATCATTTATGTACTGTATTACCCGTTCAATATTCTCATATACTTTCTTTATCTCTTCATCTTCATCTTGCTAAGTCGGTATGTATACGTTAACTATTGTTGTCGATTCTGATGACATCCGCCCTATCATTAAACTGCTCACAGTTGCTCACTCTCAGCCCTACTTCCGTATTAATAAAGAATCATATTCCCGTTACACCATTTTCAGCCATTGTTGATATTACGCTATAGTCAGCTGACCAGAAATCCTTGTGTTCTTTCCATTTCACTTCACTGACCCCCACTACATCTAGATTGAGCCTCAGAATTTCACTTTTCTTATTTTCTAGTTTCCCTAACACGTTCAAACTTCTGACACTCCACGCCACGATTCGTAGAACGTTATCCTTTCGTTTGTTGTTCAATCTTTTCTCGTGATCACCTCCCACTTGGCAGTGCCCTCCCAGAGATCCGAATGGTGGACTAGTACGGACACTTTTGCCAATGGAGAGATCATCATGACCTTTTTCAATTACAGGCCATATGTCCCTGTGGATACACATTGTGTCTTTCACGCAGTGGTTTCCATTGGCTTCTGCATCATCAACCGACTCTGCGGTCTCTTTGACAGGCCTTTGCTGCGTGAGACGTAATGTCTTACGCTGGAAGTCTTCGGTCACCACTGCTGATGATTTGTATTCAGAATTTAAGCGGCAGCAGGGTTCAAACCCGAGACCGAGTACGTTTTCATTATTCATCAAAGACGCTACCCCAAGTCCATGTGCTAAATCTCGGAGGGATACAGACAAATGTTTTGTGAGTGGAACAGGAAAAGAAATGACTAGCAGACTTTCAGGGTACCAACCGCCATACGCCCTACAGTGATTTACGGAGTACGTACGTAGATGTAGAAGCAGATGTAGAAGTTCAAGCACCTATGTATTTTATGTTCAGTTGTAAAATTGTAAAATTAATCATGCGAAATGACAACTTGCCCGAAGCGCAATTTTATATAAGTCAGTTTCAGTTTCTGTATCTCTCACTAAGTTATTTATCAAGCTATCTATCTATTTATAACCACCTGAGGTGCAGTATGCTAAGCACCTCTTCGCTCCATTTTGTTTCGCAATCTATCTACAGGAACGTTAACAACATAGGCTTTGAAAGATTTGACTTCGAATTAAACTTTTCAACTGTCCACAGTAGAGGAAGGGCAGCACACTCTTTCCTCCAAAGTAACAACGGCACAATTCCGTCATCATCGCTAGGAAAACGCTCTTTCGTAAACATCAGTAGTCAGTCAGTGTACTCTCAACGCTGGAATTTGAAGGCAAAATACCACCGCTCTAGTTCAATCAGTAGTGAGTTAAGGAACGTCTACCACGTCAGAATGAGTTTAGTACTTCCTAGTAATACTTTTCAGTGCATGGTGATTATATTTTTATGAAATAAATTGCGTAGCTTTAAATTTTTTTCTTTTCCCATTATCATCTGGAATATAAAACGGTGAACTGCAAATAATCTCAAGAAACGTGAAATAAGACACGCTTATCTCACGAGATTTCACGGAAACTCTAAATCTCTCGATTCCTATTTTCTGTACTCTTCTCATTCAACAAGTGATTTCATTTCTTTTCCTTCTCATTGAAATTAAAACCTTAATGCTTATACATCCTCTGTGTATTCACAAAATGCTTGAAATAAATAGCGGACAGTCCTATAGTGATGTGGAGGACTCCCCTCTGGCTTCTTGGGCCGGTGATTTGGCAGAATCCTGTCCCGTCTTTTCAGCGCGTCGAATAAAAGGATCGATTGTAGGCACCACTCGAGCTACCTCTTACCGAGTTCCGCACCCTTTGGCTCCGCGAATTTCGTGAAGGCCGACTCACATTCTCGTCTCTTTTTGTTGTACTTGCCGGACGTCTCCCATTTCTTTTTTGAACTCCCTCTCCAGACCAATGTGTAAACGTATACACACTCTCAAGGTCAAATCCCAGATTTCATTTAAGAATTCAATGTAGCTAGACGGCATGACATATGCTTCGTTTTTGAGTCTTCGAACACGCATAAATGAGAGTACACAAATTTTTGTCAAAGTGTAAAATTATATACGTACTTCATAACTGATGCCATGTCTGTATCACAACCTTTTGTTTACCGACTATCAGTTTCAATATGGGCTTCAGATCATCTTCAGGTCTGGCGCCTCAAAGTGGTTTGTTGACGTTCTGTGGAACTAACACAAAAATAAAGTAAACCTATTAAACTATTTAATTCTATAAGAGCTCCGCAGAAGGCATTCTATTCGCATGGGAGACCGTTGATTTGTAATTCACTATATACTCTGAAAAACTATTCAGAAAGACGCAAGGAGAGCTAGCAAACACTTCGATTGTACGAATACGAAATAGCAGTGCCTGTATTATTAGGACGTACGATGCGACTACAGTCTTCAAGAAATACAGGAAATGTATTCGCAGCTGTGAATATGAACCACCTTTGACTGTTTATTAGAATGACGACAGTGAAAATTTGTACTGGACCGGTGCCCGAACCCGGATTTCCCGCTTTCGTGGGCGCTCGCCTGATCTGATTTTTCATTTTTTTTTTTTGCACAATTAGATCCTTGAGGAAGGACACAGCTTCAACAAAATATGTTGTTGTTGTTATGGTCTTCAGTCCTGAGACTGGTTTGATGCAGCTCTCCATGCTACTCTATCCTATGCAAGCTACTTCATCTCCCAGTAGGTTCAAATGGCTCTGAGCACTATGCGACTTAACTTCTGAGGTCATCAGTCGCCTAGAACTTAGAACTAATTAAACCTAACTAACCTAAGGACATCACACACATCCATGCCCGTGGCAGGATTCGAACTTGCGACCGTAGCGGTCGCTCGGTTCCAGACTGTAACGCCTAGAGCCGCACGGCCACTCCGACCGGCTCCCAGTAGGTACTGCAGCCTACATACTTCTGAATTTGCTTAGTGTATTCATCTCTTGGTCTCCCTCTACGATTTTTACCCTCCACGCTGCCCTCCAATACTAAATTGGTGATCCCTTGATGCCTCAGAATATGTCCTACCAACCGATCCCTTCGTCTAGTCAAGTTGTGCCACAAACTCCTCTTCTCCCCAATTCTATTCAATACCTCCTCATTAGTTATGTGATCTACCCATCTAATCTTCAGCATTCTTCTGTAGCACCACATTTCAAAAGCTTCTATTCTCTTCTTGTCTAAACTAGTTATCGTCCACGTTTCACTTCCATACATGGCTACACTCCATACAAATACTTTCAGAAACGAACTCCTGACACTTAAATCTATACTCGAAGTGAACAAATTTCTCTTCTTCAGAAACGCTTTCCTTGCCATTGCCAGTCTACATTTTATATCCTCTCTACTTCGACCATCATCAGTTATTTTGCTCCCCGAATAGCAAAACTCCTTTACTACTTTAAGTGTCTCATTTCCTAATCTAATTCCCTCAACATCACCCGACTTAATTCGACTACATTCCATTATCCTCCTTTTGCTTTTGTTGATGTTCATCTTATATCCTCCTTTCAAGACACTATCCATTCCGTTCAACTGCTCTTCCAAGTCCTTTGCTGTCTCTGACAGAATTACAATGTCATCGGCGAACCTCAAAGTTTTTATTCCTTCTCCATGGATTTTAATACCTACTCCGAATTTTTCTTTTGTTTCCTTTACTTCTTGCTCAATATACAGATTGAATAACATCGGGGAGAGGCTACAATAGATTGTGGTCAGAGTCCACATCCGCCACTGGAAATGTCTTACAATTTAAAACCTGGTTCCTAAATCTCTGCCTTACCATTATATAATCTATCTGAAACTTGTCAGTATCTCCAGGTTTCTTTCATGTATACAGCCTTCTTTTATGATTCTTGAACCAAGTGTTAGCTATGATTAAGTTATGCTCTGTGCAAAATTCTACCACGCGGCTTTCTCTTTCATTTCTTACTCCCAATCCATATTCACCTACTACGTTTCCTTCTCTTCCTTTTGCTACTATCGAATTTCAGTCACCCATGACTATTAAATTTTCGTCTCCGCTCACTATCTGAATAATTTCTTTTATCTCATCATACATTTCTTCAATTTCTTATACAATGACGAAAAATAGGAAAAAAGGCAGCCCACCCTGCGTAAAAAACAAAAAGGCCGCAGACCCACGGCTGTGCACAAGTTGTTACAAGGTGATCTCCTTGTCCTGCAGACTCGGTCCGGGAACGTCGCCCCGAAGAAAAATGCCATGCGTTCCCACCACTGTGCTGAGAATTAGATACTTACTACAAAGTTATCTTTTCATGCCCGACACACCCCAGCTGCGGGGAGGGTCCAGGGAAACACTGCCCACAAAACTGGCATAGTATTGGCGATAGCATGCGTGGTGCTGAAGACACATGAAACGTTCCTGTAGAAAAGCCAAAAAATCAAGAATGTTCTTGTCAGTGTAGTGAAACAGAGAAGATATTGACACAGCTTTGATCCATGCCAAAGCATTAGTCTTAATGCGAGGAAAATAGTTTCATCTGGGAATAAAAGGGACTGAGGGTCCAATGCTTGTGGGGCCGTGCTAAGAAGGATGGCAAGCACTTTCCGTATCAACTGCCACACCTCCGCAGAAGATGCGCATTTCAGGCGATGTGCATCTGTGTCAGGCAGACGACGCTGTCGCCAGAATGTAGAGTCGGTCACATTAATGGCATGGAATCTTTGCTGTGTCATATGTTTCTGGTTGACCATCAGATACCAGGTTCTCCGGACGTTCGAGTCGAGCAGGGGTGGTGTACTGTGCACCAGACCACGGACCAATCTATCGTAGGTTGACGTCGTTCCATCACAATCCGGTTATATCCTTTCATCATTAGGCGGTAAACATCATGCGCCGTGGGGGTCATGGTGCGCGAGAGACCTGCGTGGATTAACTGCAGTCAGCGAAAAATATTTTTTCCTGGGAAAGCGATGAGAATATGTGCACCACTACAACGGCTGGTAGTCGGGAGGGGAAAGATGGAGCCAGCTCCTCGATCAGGGTACTCTTTAAGCTGTGCCCACGTTGGTTCCACAACTTTATCATTGCGCTGACATAGAGAGCCGCCGCTCGTACATGGACTCTGACAAGACCAAGACCACATTCATTTGTGGATAGGAGGAGTGCATCGTATCGAACTATTAGTATCAGATCTACACTCACGAAGTAGCCAAATCCACCCTCAACATGTGTGTCATCATCATTGACACTGGTAAAATGCTATCCAAGTGGGGTATTCCGGACGCCAGCTTAACACTGACATAATCAACCCTTTGAATCATGTACAATGTCTCGCACGCTCGTGAGTCTCCCTTGGAGAAGTCGGATATAATTAAGCACCGCCGTCCGTCTGACTTCGTGTGTGAAGATAATTCCGAAAAATTTAAGTTCATCTTGCTATCGGAAAGTGGCCACACTACCTTCCAGTAGAGTCCTGGATATTAACATTGCCACAGACTTCATTAAACACATATTCCTACCCGCAGTAGCTACACATCTGGCGATCCATTCCAGCGTCCCTTCCACTTCGTCACCCTATAACACGAGAGCTGCAAGTTTGCGTCTAGTATAACGCTATACTCACAGTTTAGTGTTACCCTCTGGGAGGAATTGTGAAATGTTTTGACCGTGTGCTTATCTAATGAATACAGGGTATTGAACAGTAATTTCCTATATATGGCAGTTATTAGAAAACTAAACAGGTTTTGCTTTGGAGATTATGAAAGTAGTAAATGCATACAAATAAAATAACAAACGGTCGCCAACCTAATTAGGCATCACAGTTTGAAACATTATGTTTCAAGAAAAATGAATATGAGTTACTAAAAGGGTTTTCATTAATACTCCTTTTAAATAGTGCAATGAATACACACGACTACCGGACGAACTGAGTAGAGGGTAGCAATAGTTACTATTTACACAAATCAGCAATCATAGGCAATTTAAAAGTTATTTCACTTGCAGTAATAATAGTTACTTTTGCAATCAATAGCTAACTCAGCACTAGGATGTTACTAAAGACCTCACAAGACTAAAATTGGGCATGACAAGAGTCCTGCTTTAAATAGCATACAGACACCTCTAATGAGGTTAAATAACATTACACAGACACTTTTTATACTCACTTTTATGGAAATGCTAGAGATTTCTTTAGCAAAAGCAGTATTTAGTTTATCTTTCTTATAACAGAAAAGAATATAGTGGGAACCAATAAACTGAAGTTGTCTTTACAGGCAAATTCTGTTACTATTTCAGAAACAAATTGCAATTTGCCAATATTGAATTCTAACCCTACTTGAAATGGTTTAAATGTTCATATTTTAAAGCTAGTAATTCAAATATTAAGTTCAATTAACTTCAGAAATTAGTTCATGGTAATAATCAAAGCAAAATTACTTTTCATATAGGTTCAATTTGTAGGCCTTATCCATTACCTGTGAAGCAGGTATTTTTACGGTAACACTACACACTATGGCACTGCACCTTAGCACATTTTGTACAGAAGCAAACCATTAATTAATTGGGAACAGGATACTCGGTTTCTGCACATTCAGGATAGGACCCTGCATTGGTTTCATGATCAAGTCAGTTTTAAAGTTCAAACTCATATTTATATCACAGGAATTTTTATTGAAAAACACTCACACAAACATACTGGTCTATACTATGAAACGTATCTAAGTTCCTGAAGTTGGCGGAGCAGTGGCACAATAGTGGTGGAAAGCACGTGGCGGCTATCTGGTCTCACGCTCTTGATGTTCAACGCTCTTTATAAATTCTTCTTGAGACGTATTATCCCCGTTTTAGAGCCATTCCATGATACCAAGAGCGCAATATGACAGCCGAAACCACATCCGAGGCAATTTCAATATAAATTGGCACCCTAGATGTTAACTGTACAACGGCTAGCCACTGACTGCGTAGTGTGTTCCTCCAGTAGCCGCCCAGATTGACCGCCAAATCCGTCTTTTAGCGGGCGCCAGGCCACTTCCGTAGCGAAGGGTGTTCCCTGCACCTTTTATACTATATAATATAAGACTCCTAAGCATGAACCCCATTTTCTACATACCCATTTCTCTTTCTTAAGATACATATTTTATAAAGTTTCGTTAAACATTATTTTAGTTTCCATAATACACATATTTTAAACTTCAATTTCTCTCTGAAAATTCAATGACCTTCATTAGTAAAGACTAAACACTTCATAGCCACATACACATAATGACACAGTCTAAATTACTTACAATCGATATTGGTGTTAGACATGCTCCTATATGGTGTTTAACAGACAAAAAATAATCAATCCAACTAGAGTTTGGTATAAAAATAGACATGTCACAAAATACACTAAAGCACACTAAATTTTATATACATTATTATCCAAACAAGGCATCAACATCAGTATTCAATCTTGTACACCCATGTCAATTCATTCTCATTTAGTGAAAGAATAAGTTAATCAAGATATCCTGTATTGCTAAGAAGATTACATAATGTTCAAGAAAAATTGTAGATATACATATACAAGTATATATATATAACAATGACACAAGACATTTTACACTGTACACTTCATACATCCTATAGTACAGTTCTGAAATTATTTAGCAAGAAATTTTTCAGTGCTTTTATAATATTAGCAGTCCATTCTAGAATATTTACACAGATATATAAACGTATTTAAATTGAATCTAGCATTCTTTTCTCACTGCCCTTACTTGACAAAGACAGTCCATTTTAGAAAAATCATTGTAAACACACACACAACTTTAATGAAGACAATAATCAAGTATTTTGCTGCCTGTAACAGCATTTGGCAGTCCATGTTTCCAAACACTTCAATGCTATATTTATTATACACTAAGCATTTGACTACCCACTTTGGAATTTATGGCAGTTCATTTCAGACACAAATTTACACAGAAAACACTCAAAAAGATTTCAGTATTGAACACTGCCTATCGCTGATGTATGGGAGTCCATAACTAATATTTTACCATATTCACACACCCTTCCTTGCTCCATGTTTGGCAAGTCCATTGACGCTGCCCGCTTTGTATTTAAGGCAGTCCTTGGTTTTTGTCATCATCATTGCTTGGCTGCCCAATAACACATTTGACAGTTCATTTGGTCATGTTGCGATATTCCATTATTGATATCCTTGTACAGGTCATAGCCAGGAGTTTACATATATTGTACAGTATATCCTCTTATATCATATAGAATCTGAAGCTTAGAGACAGGCATTAGGAATCTGATAAAAGTCCATTTCAACATGACAACATTCGCTAATAAAATATCAAAACAAGAACCATATAGATTAACTTACATAGTCACTTTTTAACTTTTTGCTCCTTATTATTCACTTCTGTGGACATACAGTTTTAAATCTACAACACTGCGAACACCCAATGGTTTTTTTAGATTTTGGATATATAAGATAATATGCATTAGTGTGCAGAGTTCCTTGCATTCCAAAAGGATCATTATAAATATATTTGAATTTAGAATTTTCTTGGTTTATCCCACTGGATTTTTCGTGAGTTTTTACTAGAACAAAATCATCAACTTTGAATTTAGTCACTTTGAGGCCCTTATCGTACCTTTTAGATTTGGCTTCCACCCTTTCTTTCATTCGCTTCCTCATTAGCTCCTTTTTCTCTTTCAGATCTAGTTCTACATTGGGTGGGAATGGTAAGGCTTCCTCTATTATACTTTTGCTCTTACAATTTAGTAGTATTTCCTTAGGTGTAAATCCTGTAGTTTCATGATGTAGGGTATTCATTAGATTTGCAATATATCTGCCCCAGGCCTTACTGTAGTATGGGCAGTAAGTTGTTATTTACTGTTCAATCACCTATATCTGGTGGCTTCTTCGGTTTTCTACTTTCTATATCTTTCACGATTCTACTCAACTCCTGCCATCGTATCGTATC
Organism: Schistocerca nitens; assembly: GCF_023898315.1. Lineage (NCBI taxonomy): Eukaryota > Metazoa > Arthropoda > Insecta > Orthoptera > Acrididae > Schistocerca > Schistocerca nitens. The sequence goes on along the minus strand of NC_064617.1, from coordinate 676,624,533 downwards.
GTCAGGTGGCTCTTTTGGTGTTGAAGCTCCGAAGTCTTTCACTACTGTAATCAAATCTTGCCCCAGTATCGTATCATCTGGAGGCTCTTTCTTTCTCTGTTCGGTGTCTACCGCCGGATTATGCTTAGAAAAAACTTCATTAGGCCTTTCATATCTATTTTCGGTAAAGTTTCGTTCTCTCTCCTCTATTTCTATGTCTTTTTCATCTGAACTGTTACTCATTTCACCTTCACTATCTGATTCAAGCATGAATGCTACCGTAAGACAACGAGCCTATTCATCATTTGATCGTTCGATATTTTCAATTTTCTGATTATTTTCTGCATTTTGCACTTGATTTTCAGTCACAGGTGATTGCCTCAACATCACTTCGAATGCCTCCAACTTTCATTTCATACTTAATACACTCCTGGAAATGGAAAAAAGAACATATTGACACCGGTGTGTCAGACCCACCATACTTGCTCCGGACACTGCGAGAGGGCTGTACAAGCAATGATCACACGCACGGCACAGCGGACACACCAGGAACCGCGGTATTGGCCGTCGAATGGCGCTAGCTGCGCAGCATTTGTGCACCGCCGCCGTCAGTGTCAGCCAGTTTGCCGTGGCATACGGAGCTCCATCGCAGTCTTTAACACTGGTAGCATGCCGCGACAGCGTGGACGTGAACCGTATGCGCAGTTGACGGACTTTGAGCGAGGGCGTATAGTGGGCATGCGGGAGGCCGGGTGGACGTACCGCCGAATTGCTCAACACGTGGGGCGTGAGGTCTCCACAGTACATCGATGTTGTCGCCAGTGGTCGGCGGAAGGTGCACGTGCCCGTCGACCTGGGACCGGACCGCAGCGACGCACGGATGCACGCCAAGACTTAGGATCCTACGCAGTGCCGTAGGGGACCGCACCGCCACTTCCCAGCAAATTAGGGACACTGTTGCTCCTGGGGTATCGGCGAGGACCATTCGCAACCGTCTCCATGAAGCTGGGCTACGGTCCCGCACACCGTTAGGCCGTCTTCCGCTCACGCCCCAATATCGTGCAGCCCGCCTCCAGTGGTGTCGCGACAGGCGTGAATGGAGGGACGAATGGAGACGTGTCGTCTTCAGCGATGAGAGTCGCTTCTGCCTTGGTGCCAATGATGGTCGTATGCGTGTTTGGCGCCGTGCAGGTGAGCGCCACAATCAGGACTGCATACGACCGAGGCACACAGGGCCAACACCCGGCATCATGGTGTGGGGAGCGATCTTCTACACTGGCCGTACACCACTGGTGATCGTTGAGGGGACACTGAATAGTGCACGGTACATCCAAACCGTCATCGAACCCATCGTTCTACCATTCCTAGACCGGCAAGGGAACTTGCTGTTCCAACAGGACAATGCACGTCCGCATGTATCCCGTGCCACCCAACGTGCTCTAGAAGGTGTAAGTCAACTACCCTGGCCAGCAAGATCTCCGGATCGGTCCCCCATTGAGCATGTTTGGGACTGGATGAAGCGTCGTCTCACGCGGTCTGCACGTCCAGCACGAACGCTGGTCCAACTGAGGCGCCAGGTGGAAATGGCATGGCAAGCCGTTCCACAGGACTACATCCAGCATCTCTACGATCGTCTCCATGGGAGAATAGCAGCCTGCATTGCTGCGAAAGGTGGATATACACTGTACTAGTGCCGACATTGTGCATGCTCTGTTGCCTGTGTCTATGTGCCTGTGGTTCTGTCAGTGTGATCATGTGATGTATCTGACCCCAGGAATGTGTCAATAAAGTTTCCCCTTCCTGGGACAATGAATTCACGGTGTTCTTATTTCAATTTCCAGGAGTGTATAATCATCACGAAATTCAGTGGATCGCATGTAATTGTCAGGATCGGCATCTTCATCACTATCGCTAACAATTGTTTGTGCGAGATTTTCGTCAGCCAGGATTGCATCTACACTGTTGAGGATTTCATCATCCTCCCGATTCTTACTTATACTGGCCACATTTCCGCTTTCTGTACCACTTTCCCTAATATCGGTAACTTTCATACTTTGCGTGGCGTCTTCCTTCCTCTCACTAATCTCTTCTTCTAAGCCGGCCGCGGTGGCCATGCGGTTCCAGGTGCTTCAGTCCGGAACCGCGAGACTGCTACGGTCGCAGGTTCGAATCCTGCCTCGGGCATGGATGTGTGCGATGTCCTTAGGTTAGTTAGGTTTAAGTAGTTCTAAGTTCTAGGGGACTGATGACCTCAGATGTTAAGTCCCGTAGTGCTCAGAGCTATTTGAACCATTTTTTTTCTTCTTCTAAACTTGCTGCACGCGCACCTTGCGCGGTGCTTCCTGCCTCCACCTCAGTTCTATTTACGAACGACGTCCTTTTTCTGACGTTTCCTTCATTTATTATTTTTCTGGCCATACAACCTTCTTCAAAATTTTCCCTCTCATACTGCTTTATATTGTTAATTAAATCATGATGCCCTTTTTGATCCCTGATGACTCGCTTTCGCACAGCTTGTCCTCCTTTTTACTTTTACTAATTAACATGTCCGATCTTCCATTCATTTCGGTGATATTCTCCACCAAAACATCTCCATTGACTTCTTTTACTACGTCATCTCTGCTTACTGCAGCTACTTTGGTCTCAGTGGCCAGCTAATCGCTCCACGAAGTTCAGTGCATGCTGTGGCCTAGTTTGCAAGCTACTGCCTGTCGCTTTGTCGCCCATGCGTGACATATACGAGGGCTATCCACAAAGTACATTACGTCTTGGAATTGAAAATAAATAAAGTATTGGAAATTTTTTTATTAAATACAGATGAAAGCCACACTTAAATACTACTTTTCTACATAGTTGCCATTTAAATTAAGGCACTTATCGTAGCGATGGAGGAGCTTGGAAATTCCTTCGTCGTAAAATTCGGCCGCCTGCGCCTTCAACCACGTGGTTACCTCTTCTTGAAGCTGTGCGTCGTCATCAAAACGCTGCATAGCCAACCACTTCTTCATTGCTGGGAATAAGTGGAAGTCGCTCGGCGCCAGGTCGGGACTGTACGGCGGATGAGGAAACAACTCCCACTTGAAAGATTCGAGAACTTCACGAGTGGCATTTGCCGTGTAGGCCCGGGTGTTGTCGTCAATCAGCAAGATCTTTGAGCCAAACTTTCCCATGCGCTTGTTTTGTATTGCTCTTCTGAGGTTTTGCAGAGTTTTGCAATACCTTTGAGAGTTTATTGTAGTGCCTCTTTCCAGGAAATCCACAAAAATCACACCTTTTCTGTCCCAAAAGAGGTAACCACGTGGTTGAAGGCACAGGCGGCCAAATTTTACGACGAAGGAATTTCCAAGCTCGTCAATCGCTACGATAAGTGCCTTAATTTAAATGGCAACTATGTAGAAAAGTAGTATTTAAGTGTGGCTTTCATCTGTATGTTACATTTATTGATCAATACGGTTTTAAGGCCGAAAACTTGTTCGCCATCTTTCGTTACTACCAACGGTTCTACCTTGTCTTGGATTTTCATTATTTCAGTGTCAAATATATCGTTAATGTCATCAATCTGTCCTTGCATGGTGGCAACGTTGTTATTAATAGTATTTATCTTAAACTGTAAATCCCTAATTTCGTTGCTCACAACGCCTACTCTTGAGTTTACTTCTTCGACTTGTTTGCTGATTTTTTCACCTTGCATTTCCATTTCGTTCCCTTGTGCTCTAATCACATCTGCCTGTATTTTAAGCTGGCTGTTAATGTAACTACTAGCCTTCCACCGCCTTACTGGTAGTCATCCCACCCGGCATTACCCTATCCTCCATGACGATCGACCCTTTCCTGACAACCTCAGTAAGGCTAACCATTTTGCTTCCCACCTATCCGAGGTCTTCTCCATTCCTGACGATCCCCATTCTGATTACTCCCTCTTCGCCACCGTCCTTGACCGCACTGACACCTCTGTCCCCCTGCTCGCCCCTAGCTTCCAGTACTTGGATCGGTTACCCCTCTCAGATATCAACACTCCCATCACCGCACAAGGCATCACACTCGTCCTCCGCTCCGACGCAACACCGCCCCTGGTCATGATGGCGTCACCTACCGCCACCTCATGGAATCCCCCCCCCCCCCATCCTTTCTACACTGTACAATGTCCTCCTCTCCACTGGATTTTACCCAGACCTGTGGAAGACTTCCCGTGTCCTGCTGTTCCCTAAACCTAACAAACTCCCCTCTGATACCTCTTCCTATCGTCCCATCTGCCTCACTTCCATGTTCAGTAAGGTCTTCGAGGCCATCCTCTCTCACCATATTCACCGCCGCCTTAACCAGCACCACCTCCTTCCCCTTACCCACTGTGGCTTCCGGCCTCCCTTCTTTGCCGACGACCAGCTCCTTAACCTTACCAATCTTCTTCCTGCCCAACTTAATTCCTGTCGCTCCGCTATCTTTGTTTCTCTTGAACTCCAGAATGCCTTTGACCATGTCTGGCATCCCAGGCTCCTCTCAAACTCCAGACCTATGCTCTCCCCATCAACTTCGTCTGTCTCGTTGCTTCCTTCCTCTCCCATCGTCCCTCCACAATTCCAACTCCCGTACTTTCTATCCCTCTGCCGGCGTGCCCCAAGGTTCTGTCCTTTCCCCTCTCCTCTGTCTCCTGTACACTGCTGATATGCCCAAATCTCCCCCAACTGTTCATCTTCTCCAGTTTGCTGATGACACCGCCTTCCTAGCCCTTTATCCTACCCTTCAACGGTCCCAACATACCCTCCAAACCCACCTTGACCAATTCACCACTTGGTGCAACCAGTGGTTCCTCCATATCAATCCCTCCAAGACCCAGGCGATCATCATAGGCCGCACCACCCGCTCCTTCCACCTCCATGATTTCTACCTCATCATCTTTGGCCTTCCTATCCACCTCACTCCTACCCTCAAATACCTTGGCCTCACACTCGACCGCCACCTCACCTGGACTCCCCATCTCCTTACTATCCAAAACAAAGCTCACAACTTCCTCCACCTCCTGAAACTCCTGTCTGGCCAGACATGGGGTCTGCATCCTTCCACCATCCTTCACACCTACAAATCCTTGATCCGCCCCATCCTCTGTTATGCCAGCATAGCCTGGATTTCCGCCCCTCCCCGGTTCTATAAAGCCCTCCAAATCCTCGAAAGCCATGTGCTCCGCCTTGCCTTCTGCATCCACTTTCCGGCCCCCACACGCATCCTCTATGACCTCATCCCCTTCCTCCAGCCGAACATGGGGTCTGCATCCTTCCACCATCCTTCACACCTACAAATCCTTGATCCACCCCATCCTCTGTTATGCCAGCATAGCCTGGATTTCCGCCCCTCCCCGGTTCTATAAAGCCCTCCAAATCCTCGAAAGCCATGTGCTCCGCCTTGCCTTCTGCATCCACTTTCCGGCCCCCACACGCATCCTCTATGACCTCATCCCCTTCCTCCAGCCGAACATGGGGTCTGCATCCGTCCACCATCCTTCACACCTACAAATCCTTGATCTGCCGCATCCTCTGTTATGTCAGCGTAGCCTGGATTTCAGCCACTCCCCGGTTCTATGAAGCCCTCCAAATCCTCGAAAGCCATGTGCTCTGCCTCGCCTACCGCATCCGCCTTCCATCACCCATGCGCATCCTCTACGACCTCATCCCCTTCCCCCACCTTCTCCTTTTCCTTGAACACATCCACACACTATATATTGTCCGCCGCCATGATCCCCCTCACCCCCTGGTGTCTCCCTTCTTCTCCATCCCCAACCAGTTGCCGCACCTTTACCGTTGTGTCCCAACCTCTCTCCATCTCCACACCCTCCATCTCCTTTCCCAATACAACTTCCACTATCTACCCCTCCCGGATGATGAGCTTCGCCCTGACATCTACCCTTCCTACCAACTCGAAACCCATCTTCCTGCCTCCTCCTTAGGGCTCCCTCTCCTCCCCCTCCCTCCTCGTGAGCGGCTTCCCCCTCCTATTTCCCCTCCCTCTCTTGTGCTCCCTTTCAGTGTCTCTGCACTTCCTCCTGCCTTGTCTTCCCTCTTCATCTCCTGCCCCACGTGTCTCTGGCCTCTTAGTGTACACGCTGATGCCCTTCTCTCTTCATCCCACCGTTTCCCCTGCCGCCCCTTGCTCTCCCCTCCTTTTCCATTCTCTCTGACCTTTCCCTCGGCAGGTCTCACCTGGCAGATTTATTCTTCGTCATGTGTGCTACAAGTGGGTTTTAAATGTGTCGTTCTGGAGTGTTTTTAATACTGCGGTCGACTTTTAACCTGTGCATGTCCATTCAGTGTCTTCTCTGTGTCTTAAGAATCGCCAACTGCGTTTTTTTTTAAACTTTCTGGTGACTTTTTTAACTGTCCCCCATGAACGTCACCATGTCAGTCTATTTTTACCTCCATTTTCCCCCTTTACTCTGTTTTATGTTCCCCTTTTTTATCGCCTTATGTATGTAACATTTTATTCTTATTTTAGTTGCCATCTCACTCAGCTGAAGAGCGGCGGATTGTGCCGCTGACAGCCCTCCCCTGCCCATACGGGGCAGGGGAATGAAATCATAATAAAGGGAAAAAAATGTAACTACTCTGAGCTGCAATTTGATGACCTTGTGCTTTAATCTGTGCATTAATGTCACAACTCTGAGCTGCAGTTTGTTTATTAATATTGCAACTGTGTGCTGCAAAATGTGCAGACAACATTTTTAATAAATCGTTCATGCTCAGTGGTTTTTCGCTTTCTTGTTCTAACGTGTCCTCATATTCGGATCCTGCTCTGCATGTTTCACTAGTTTCACTTCCGACTTTCGATGAACTAAAAATATCCATCGAGTCGTTAATATAACCACTGTCTTTAGTTATGTCGTCTTTCCTGCCTTGTTTCATTTGTGGCGAGTGTATCATTTGAATTTGATCATTCACGTGCATATGATACTCCACATAAGCTTGTTGCCGTCTGATGGCGTCATCTGCGTTTGCGTCTAGGGAACTACTACCACCTAGTGCACTCTTTACTTTTTCGTCCCACTCGTCCTGGTCTACTTTCGTTTTTGTATCAATTTTTATTTTGTAACTACTTTATATTTTAACTTCAAAATACTTGGGAAATTTTCTATTAACTATTTTGCCTGTTGTATTGCAACTTCGTGCCACTGGACATTCAATACTAGTCTTACTATTGTTTTTCGTTCAATTTTTCTGTTCTGAACTGTACTTGTAAGTAAAACCAACGAAAGTCCAGGCACGCGGCGCCACATATAACACGAGAGCTGCAGCTTTGCATCCAGTATAAAGCTATACTCACAGTTCAGTATTACCCTCTGGGAGGAATTGTGAAATGTTTTGACCGTGTGTTTACCTAATGAATACAGGGTATTGAACAGTAATTTCCTATATATGGCAGTTAATAGAAAACTAAACAGGTTTTGTTTTGGAGATTATGAAAGTAGCAAATGCATACAAATGAAATAACAAACGGTCGCCAACCTAATGAGGCATCATAATTTGAAACATTATGTTTCAAGAAAAATGAATATGATTTACTAAATGGACTTTCATTAATACTTCTTTTAAATAATGGAATGAATACACACGACTAACGGAAGAACTGAGTAGTGGGTAGTAGTAGTTATTATTTACGCAAATAAGCAATCATATGAAATTTAAAAGTTATTTCACTTGTAGTAATAATAGTTACTGTTGCAATCAATAGCTAACTCAGCACTAAGATGTTACTAGAGCCCTCACAAGACTAAAATAGAACATGACAAGAATCCTGCCTTAAATGGTTCAAATGGCTCTGAGCACTATGGGACTTAACATCTGAGGTCATCAGTCCCCTAGAACTTAGAACTACTTAAACCTAACAAACCTAAGGACATCACACACATCCATGCCCGAGGCAGGATTCGAACCTGTGACCGTAACAGTCGCGCGGTTCCGAACTGAAGCGCCTAGAACCGCTCGACCACCGCGGCTGGCTAGTCCTGATTTAACTAGCATACAGACACCACTAATGAGGTTAAATGACATTACACAGACACTTTTTATACTCACACTATTATGGAAATGCTTCAGATTTCCTTAGCAAAATCAGTATTTAGCTTATCTTTCTTATAATAGAAAAGAATATAGTGGGGACCCATAAACTGAATCTCTCTTTACAGGCAAATTCTGTTACTATTTCAGAAACAAATTGCAATTTGCCAATATTGAATTCTAGCCCTACTTGAAATAGTTTATATATTCATACTTTAAAGCTAGTAATTCAAATATTAAGTTCAATTAACTTCAGAAATTAGTTCATGGTAATAATCAAAGCAAAATTACTTTTCATGTAGGTTCAATTTGTACGGCTTATCCTTTACCTGTGAAGCAGGTATTTTTACGGTAACACTACACACTACGGCACTGCACCTTAGCACATTTTGTACAGAAGCAAACCATTAATTAATTGGGAACAGGATACTCGGTTTCTGCACATTCAGGATAGGACCCTGCATTGGTTTCATGATCAAGTCAGTCTTAAAGTTCAAACTCATGTTTATATCACAGGAATCATTATTGAAAAACATGCACAAATACATACTGGTCTATACTATGAAACATATCTGAGTTTCTGAAGTTGGCGGAGCAGTGGCACAATAGTGGTGGAAAGCACGTGGCGGCTATCTGGTCTCTTACTCTTGATACTCAACGCTCTTTATAAATTCTTCTTTGAGACGTATTATCCCCGTTTTAGAGCCATTCCATGATACCAAGAGCGCAATATGACAGCCGAAACCACATCCGAGGCAATTTCAATATACACTCCTGGAAATTGAAATAAGAACACCGTGAATTCATTGTCCCAGGAAGGGGAAACTTTATTGACACATTCCTGGGGTCAGATACATCACATGATCACACTGACAGAACCACAGGCACATAGACACAGGCAACAGAGCATGCACAATGTTGGCACTAGTACAGTGTATATCCACCTTTCGCAGCAATGCAGGCTGCTATTCTCCCATGGAGACGATCGTAGAGATGCTGGATGTAGTCCTGTGGAACGGCTTGCCATGCCATTTCCACCTGGCGCCTCAGTTGGACCAGCGTTCGTGCTGGACGTGCAGACCGCGTGAGACGACGCTTCATCCAGTCCCAAACATGCTCAATGGGGTACAGATCCGGAGATCTTGCTGGCCAGGGTAGTTGACTTACACCTTCTAGAGCACGTTGGGTGGCACGGGATACATGCGGACGTGCATTGTCCTGTTGGAACGGCAAGTTCCCTTGCCGGTCTAGGAATGGTAGAACGATGGGTTCGATGACGGTTTGGATGTACCGTGCACTATTCAGTGTCCCCTCGACGATCACCAGTGGTGTACGGCCAGTGTAGGAGATCGCTCCCCACACCATGATGCCGGGTGTTGGCCCTGTGTGCCTCGGTCGTATGCAGTCCTGATTGTGGCGCTCACCTGCACGGCGCCAAACACGCATACGACCATCATTGGCACCAAGGCAGAAGCGACTCTCATCGCTGAAGACGACAGGCCTCCATTCGTCCCTCCATTCACGCCTGTCGCGACACCACTGGAGGCGGGCTGCACGATGTTGGGGCGTGAGCGGAAGACGGCCTAACGGTGTGCGGGACCGTAGCCCAGCTTCATGGAGACGGTTGCGAATGGTCCTCGCCGATACCCCAGGAGCAACAGTGTCCCTAATTTGCTGGGAAGTGGCGGTGCGGTCCCCTACGGCACTGCGTAGGATCCTACGGTCTTGGCGTGCATCCGTGCGTCGCTGCGGTCCGGTCCCAGGTCGACGGGCACGTGCACCTTCCGCCGACCACTGGCGACAACATCGATGTACTGTGGAGACCTCACGCCCCACGTGTTGAGCAATTCGGCGGTACGTCCACCCGGCCTCCCGCATGCCCACTATACGCCCTCGCTCAAAGTCCGTCAACTGCACATACGGTTCACGTCCACGCTGTCGCGGCATGCTACCAGTGTTAAAGACTGCGATGGAGCTCCGTATGCCTCGGCAAACTGGCTGACACTGACGGCGGCGGTGCACAAATGCTGCGCAGCTAGCGCCATTCGACGGCCAACACCGCGATTCCTGGTGTGTCCGCTGTGCCGTGCGTGTGATCATTGCTTGTACAGCCCTCTCGCAGTGTCCGGAGCAAGTATGGTGGGTCTGACACACCGGTGTCAATATGTTCTTTTTTCCATTTCCAGGAGTGTAAATTGGCACCCTAGATGTTAACTGTACAACGGCTAGCCACTGACTGCGTAGTGTGTTCCTCCAGTAGCCGCCCAGATCGACCTCCAAATCTACCTTTTAGCGCGCGCCAGGCCACTTCCGTAGCGAAGGGTGTTCCCTGCACCTTTTATACTATACAATACAAGATCCCTAAGCATGAACCAGTTTTCTAAATATCCATTTCTCTTTCTTAACCTACATATTTTATAAAGTTTCATTATTTTTAAACATTATTTTAGTTTCCATAATACACATATTTTAAACTTCAATTTTCTCTTTGACAATTCAATGATCTTCATCAGTAAAGACCAAACACTACATAGTCACATACATATAATTACACAGTATAAATTACTTACAATCGATATTGGTGTTACAACCCGATAACGCCAAAAGCTCCAAACCATTCGTGTACGCTCAGCATATAAAGGCTTGACAGCTAAACGCAATTCCCGTCAGCCAGCATCGCATCAAATGAAAGTGACTAGAGGTCGACGGCATACAAAATCATTCATAGCGGGCATCCCCGCTGTACTAGCTGGGGAATGGTAATATGCTCAGAAGATGAAGGCATAACCTCTCAAAGCAATTCCCGTCAGCTGGTATTGCAGCCTATATAACAGCAGCTGGAGGGCTATGGCATACGAAATCACCAATAGGAGCATCCTTGCTGTACTATCTGGGGATAGTAATAGAGCCTGCCATACATTCGTTGATCATCACTCGTGACTTTGAACTTTGATACAAATGCATGACAATGTAGATGAAGTCTGGGGCGGGGGTGGGGGGTGGGGGGGCGGGTTGGAAGGGAGGAAGGCAATTGCCCTAACACCATCCCGAGGTAGTTGGGATTCACCCTTTTGAAGGTGTGGTCAAAGTCCACAATAACCAAATTTGCTCAAACGACAAGCCTCTGCAAGGGCGATGATATTCCTATAATCTCTAAGCACCGTCTGTATATTACTGTTACAAACCAGACATGTTTCGTCCAAGGAAACAATTCAGGACAGAACACACCAAATGTGAGTGGCTAGAATCTGGGTAAAGATTCTGAGGTCACTGTTAAGCGTAATGAGAGGGCAACAATGTTCAAGGCTCCTGCGACCATATGGTTTGGGTACTGAGTGAAAGAGGTCTTTGACGAACTCAGATGGCAGGAGGACCCAGGATCATCAGTTCCTGGTACATCGTTAGCCAGCGAGGAGCCATTAGGTCGTTGAATGCGGTATAACTGTAGCAGGAAACAATCTGGGCCTGCGATTTGTTGGCAGCCTCTTTGAGAAGAGCATCTTTAGTGTCGTTGATCGTGGTTGGGTCTATTAAAGTCACTGCTTCCTGTCCATTGGAAAGCCCAATCAACGAATGGAGAACATCATCTGCCACCGAGGTTATGGTAGCATTCCACAAAGGCATCTGCAATATCTTTTTAGGTCGTCAGACTTCGACCATCTGGCATGTAGAGTGCATTTTCTAACATTAACTGGTAGCGCTGCTTTTCGCGGATTATAGAGAAATTGAAGAAATGTATTATGAAATAAAAGAAATTATTCAGATAGTGAAGGGAGACGAAAATTTAATAGTCATGGGTGACTGGAATTCGGTAGTAGGAAAAGGGAGAGAAGGGAATGTAGTAGGTGAATATGGATTGGGGCTAAGAAATGAAAGAAGAAGCCGCCTGGTAGAATTTTGCACAGAGCACAACTTAATCATAGCTAACACTTGGTTTAAGAATCATGAAAGAAGGTTGTATACATGGAAGAACCCTGGAGATACTAAAAGGTATCAGATAGATTATATAATGGTAAGACAGAGATTTAGGAACCAGGTTTTAAATTGTAAGACATTTCCAGGGGCAGATGTGGACTCTGACCACAATCTATTGGTTATGACCTGTAGATTAAAACTGAAGAAACTGCAAAAAGGTGGGAACTTAAGGAGATGGGACCTGGATAAACTGAAAGAACCAGAGGTTGTACAGAGTTTCAGGAAGAGCATAAGGGAACAATTGACAGGAATGGGGGAAAGAAATAATTTAGAAGAAGAATGGGTAGCTTTGAGGGATGAAGTAGTGAAGGCAGCAGAGCATCAAGTTGGTGAAAAGACGAGGGCTAGTAGAAATCCTTGGGTAACAGAAGAAATATTGAATTTAATTGATGAAAGGAGAAAATATAAAAATGCAGTAAATGAAGCAGGCAAAAAGGGATACAAACGTCTCAAAAAAGAGATCGACAGGAAGTGCAAAATGGCTAAGCAGGGATGGCTAGAGGACAAATGTAAGGATGTAGAGGCTTATCTCACTAGCGGTTAAGATAGATACTGCCTACAGGAAAATTAAAGAGACCTTTGGAGACAAGAGAACCACTACCACTTGTATGAACATCAAGAGCTCAGATGGAAACCCAGTTCTAAGCAAAGAAGGGAAAGCAGAAAGGTGGAAGGAGTATATAGAGGTTCTACACAACGGCGATGTACTTGAGGACAATTTTATGGAAATGGAAGAGGATGTAGATGAAAATGAAATGGGAGATACGACACTGCGTGAAGAGGTTGACAAAGCACTGAAAGACCTGAGTCGAAACAAGGCCCCGGGAGTAGACAGCATTGCATTGGAACTACTGACGGCCTTGGGAGAGCCAGTCCTGACAAAACTCTACCATCTGGTGAACAAGATGTATGAAACAGGCGAAATACCCTCAGACTTCAAGAAGAATATAATAATTCCAATCCCAAAGAAAGCAGGTGTTGACAGATGTGAAAATTACCGAACAATCAGTTTAATAAGCCACAGCTGCAAAATACTGACACGAATTCTTTACAGACGAATGGAAAAACTGGTAGAAGCCGACCTCGGGGAAGATCAGTTTGGATTCCGTAGAAATACTGGAACACGTGAGGCAATACTGACCTTACGACTTATCTTAGAAGAAAGATTAAGGAAAGGCAAACCTACGTTTCTAGCATTTGTAGTCTTAGAGAAAGCTTTTGACAATGTTGACTGGAATACTCTCTTTCAAATTCTAAAGGTGGCAGGGGGAAAATACAGGGAGCGAAAGGCTATTTACAATTTGTACAGAAACCAGATGGCAGTTATAAGAATCGAGGGGCATGAAAGGGAAGTAGTGGTTGGGAAGGGAGTGAGACAGGGTTGTAGCCTCTCCTTGATGTTATTCAATCTGTATATTGAGCAAGCACTAAAGGAAACAAAAGAAAAATTCGGAGTAGGTATTAAAATCCATGGAGAAGAAATAAAAACTTTGAGGTTCGCCGATGACATTGTAATTCTGTCAGAGACAGCAAAGGACTTGGTAGAGCAGTTGAATGGAATGGATAGCGTCTTGAAAGGAGGATATAAGATGAACATCAACAAAAGCAAAACGAGGATAATGGAATGTAGTCGAATTAAGTCGGGTGATGCTGTGGGAATTAGATTAGGAAATGACACACTTAAAGTAGTAAAGGAGTTTTACTATTTGGGGAGCAAAATAACTGATGATGGTCGAAGTAGAGAGGATATAAAATGTAGACTGGCAATGGCAAGGAAAGCGTTTCTGAAGAAGAGAAATTTGTTAACATTGAGTATAGATTTAAGTGTTAGGAAGTCATTTCTGAAAGTATTTGTATGGAGTGTAGCCATGTATGGAAGTGAAACATGGACGATAAATAGTTTAGACAAGAAGAGAATAGAAGCTTTCGAAATGTGGTGCTACAGAAGAATGCTGAAGATTAGATGGGCAGATCACATAACTAATGATGAAGTATTGAATAGGATTGGGGAGAAGAGAAGTTTGTGGCACAGCTTGACCAGAAGAAGGGATCGGTTGGTAGGACATGTTCTGAGGCATGAAGGGATCACCAATTTAATATTGGAGGGCAGCGTGGAGGGTAAAAATCGTAGAGGGAGACCAAGAGATGAATACACTAAGCAGATTCAGAAGGATGTAGGTTGCAGTAGGTACTGGGAGATGAAGAAGCTTGCACAGGATAGAGTAGCATGGAGAGCTGCATCAAACCAGTCTCAGGACTGAAGACCACAACAACAACAACATAGAGTGCATGGGTTCTCCTCCAATCCAATCCTGACAACGTGCACATACAACTGTGCCCTTCAGACGGCGTTGTGTGAGCGTGATAATCTTCCCCTTTGTCTACTTAATTCCACCCAGGATACAGTAAACGACGCTTGGGCGGAGATATCCCATAGCAGGATGAAATAGTACTCCATTGTTTGTTGATGGCAAGGCATTGTTTCGCAGCTATATGGGATGAGTGCGCTTCAGAACGTGGGTTTGGCGCTTTCGAGCCACCATCTAAGCATGCACGGATATGACAGTATGCATCATCCACATTCCCTTCATTTCTCCTTTAACAGCTGCCGGCACTCTGCTTCCTTGAGGAGGGCAACATTCAGTTTCCATAAGCGCCATGCACGCCAACCTTCCATCGTAGTAAGGACAATGTGCATACCTAAACGATATGGTCGTAAAATGCCATCGGCCATAGCTCCCCATCAAGCATCACCGCAATAAGCTCTGGGGAGACATAGACGTGGTCAAGGTGGCTCATCGAGTAGCTGGTGACATAAGTGAATCCTTGCCAGTCCCCATGTACACGTTGCCAGGTAGCTATCAGGTGCAATTTGTTTACTAGCTGGTTCAATTTCGAGCTTGTGGTGAAATGTGACGTTTGGTCGTACGGGGGTAATATGCAGTTAAAGTTGCCTCCGAGGGAGATGTACTCATACTGGTCCACAAGTAACGGTGCTACTTGCTCCATATAAAACTGCGCCATCTCTCTTCGTTTATCAGTACCAGAGGAAGCATATACGTTGATGATCGTGACACCATGAAAAGTGACAAAGAGACCTCGAGCAAAAGAAGGTAAATTATGTTGTCCATTTTTATCCCTTCCTTCAAAAGTATGGCCATCCCACAGCTGCTTTCCATGTATGGCATGTGGTAGATGTCGTAACTGTAAACAGGTGAGAGCAGTTCGAGACGAACTTCCTGCAGGAGGGCCACATCAAGGTCTAACACACTCAACATTTCACACAACATCTGGAACTTGACCCATGTACCGATGGTGTTGAGATTAATAGTACCTATGTGATAAGGTTGCCGCTGAAAGGCGGCATGAAAGACGCTCATGAGGACAGGAAGAGCAGCAGTGGTCCAGAACGGTTCCACCACTGGCTACCTAAGTCCTTCATCAGAATTCGCGCAGCAGCGCGGCTGCAGCCGCCACAGTCGCTCCGTCATGCTTCCTTTCATCAGACCACAGCAACGTAGCATCCTTTCATCAGACCACAGCAACATACTTGATTGGTGGTCATACCTTTGATGTACTGCGTCTGAAGTGGTCAGTATATCATCCATCATGGAGCCAGTGGTTGGCTCTGGCTGCTGTCCAACAGCCATAGGCATTTTACTGTGCATATATATCGTTGATGAAATCCCCACCAGGAGGCAGACTGAAGGTTCCGTGACTGTTTCATCCTGTGGGTAAGGATATACGCCATTGGGATCATATTGTTCTTGATATTGCTTCTGGCACGACTCTGAAGCAGTCAGCCGGCGTTTCTTCGGAGATTTTTGTTTGTGCACTTGGCCTTCGGCGTGTGAAGACGCCAAAGGGTCCTGACTGTCAGGGACAAAAGCTTCAATTGGCACAACTATGGAGGTGACTTTCATCCCCACTGCCTGTGTCATCCCATCATCTCACAATGAAGATGTAACTGGAGGAGGCTCAGTCGACGTCTTCGTTCCTTCCGCATTGTCCTGCTGCTGTTCCAGGGGCGACAATAGTCCTGGTAAAGAAGAGGCCATGGTAAGTGGGTGGTGGTTGACGTGCAGGGCCTGGACGTACTTGAGTGAGAGCGCTGTCGGTGTAGACACTGCCCACTCCTCTCGTGGTAATTGGGAAAGACGTTAAAGACGACTGGAACACACATGACCTTGTCCACAACTTAAACACATGTTCGACTGACCATTATAGATGATGATGCACAACAGCCACTGATGTACAGATAGGACAGATCGTTCTGAGTAGTAACCACCATCTCGGCGAGAACCTCAAATAGTGGTTCGAATACCCGAATCGTCCTATGTCTGAGGCTCATTTGTTACACTTACACATTATTTACATGCCAGTCTGAAAGTCGAAATTTAAGATCATCTCAAGTCTCACCGAGAATCCAGGGGCAAGCCGTGTCGTTGAACACCTTCACATACACTACATTGTTTATAACTGAAAGATAAATGCCGATAAGATCATTATAATCAATCCTGATTTCGTCTCTCAGAAATTTTACTATTTCCAACGCCTTAGGTCTCCCATACTCGTTCAAGAAATTAAAATTTGGTGTCTTTTTACGGTATGAATAACTCTCTCCTCTTCTACGTAAGTTTAATGCAGGAATACGGTAGATGTGCACAGCAAACCGAGCGCGCGCTATCGCGGCAGAGACGTAAACAAGAAGTCCGCGCCGCTTCAGTGCCGAAGGCGGTGTGCGACAGCTTCAGCTGTGCGCGTACGAATCAAGGCCAGACCCAAACTTTCATATGTCATCGTTCTTTTTGACGGCCTGTACTCGTACGTTACGTATATGCACTATGTGATCAAAAGTATCCGGACACCTGCCTGAAAATGACTTACAACTTCGGGGCGCCCTCCATCGAAAATGCTGGAATTCAGTATGGCGTTGGCGCACCCTTAGCCTTGATGACAGCTTCAACACCCGCAGGCATACGTTCAATCAGGTGCTGGAAGGTTTCTTGGGGAATGGCAGCCCCTTCATCACGGAGTGCTGCACTGAAGAGAGGTATCGATGTCGGTCGGTGAGGCCTGGCACTTAGTCGCCGATCCAAAACATCCCAAAGGTGTTCTGTAGGATTCAGGTCATGACTCTGTGCAGGCCAGTCCATTACACGGATGTTATTGTCATGTAACCACTCCGCCACACGCCGTGCGTTATGAACAGGTCCTCGATCGTGTTGAAAGATACAGTCGCCACACCCAAATTGTTCTTCAACAGTGGGAAACAAGAAGGTGCTTAAAACACCAGTGCAGGCCTGTGCTGTGATAGTGTCACGCAAAACAACAAGGGGTGCATGGAAAACACGACCACACCAGAATACCACCACCTCCGAATTTTACTGTTGGCACTACACACGCTGGCAGATATGTTCACCGGGCATTCGCCATACCCACACCCTGCCATCGGATCGCCACATTGTGTGCCGTGATTCGTCACTAGACACAACGCTTTTTCACTGTTCATCGTCCAATGTTTGCCCTCCTTACAGCAAGCGAGGGGTCATTTGGCATTTACCGGGGTGATGTGTGGCTTATGAGCAGCCGCTCGACCATGAAACTCAAGTTTTCTCACCTACCACCTAATTGTCATAGTACTTGCAGTGGATCCTGATGCAGTCTGGAATTTCTGTGTGATGGTCTGGACAGATGTCTACCTATTACACATTACGACCCTCTTCAACTGTCGGCGGTCTCTGTCAGTCAACAGACGAGATCGGACTGTACACTTTTGTGGTGTACGTGTCCCTTCACCTTTCCACTTCACTATCACATCGGAAACAGTTGACCTATGGATGTTTAGGAGTGTGGAAATCCCGTGTACAGACGTATGACACCAGTGACACCCAATCACCTGACCACGTTCGAAGTCCGTGAGATCCGCGGAGAGCCCCATTCTGCTCTCTCACGATGTCCAATGACTACTGAGATCGCTATGTGGAGTACCTGGCCGTAGGTGGCAGCACAATGCGCCTCATACGAAGAAGGTAGGTTTTTGGGGGTGTCCGGATACTTTTTATCACAGTAGTTGAACCGTCATTCTCCCGAATGCGTGTCCAGTGTACTAACAACTGCGATACCTCGCTCGGTAACGTCTTTCCAGTAAAAAGTAAATTATAGCATTTCTTCCAAAGAGCTCCCCATCACTTCCCTAAATATGGTACTGACTGAAGGTCAAAACAACCTTTTGTTCCATTTGCATTATGAATGGGGAATTGTTATACAAAAGATGAAATAAGTTAATTCCGAATTGTTTCCCTACGATAGTTTCTACGATTTGTTTATTACAGCACTTTGACGTCAGTGGTTAAAAGAACTCCGATTACTAACAAATCAAATAGCAAATAATACAGAATAGGCTCCATCTGTAGCCTTCTAAATCTACAGCTACATATATACTTCATAGGTAACTGAGCAGCGTTTATCGGAGATTATCTTTAATCGTTATCACTCATTATCTTCGCTCACATATACCTACATACGCTGTTGTTCTCTTGATCGCTTGTTCTCTTAATACTTACACGAGATGCACACTTAAGGCAGTGTTATTCTGTTTAAGACATTGGTCTCCTAAATTTACTAAGTATATGAGAAAGTAAATTATAGCATTTCTTCCAAAGAGCTCCCCATCACTTCCCTAAATATGGTACTGACTGAAGGTGCTGGTAACAAATGTCCTGGCGGCTGAATTAATGCCATCGTCTGCTCTAGTCTGGCTTGTCAATGGCCCCAAACACTGAAGTTCTATACAAGAAATCACACCATAGTCTCATATGCGATCACTCTTGAGGCTGGTCTGAACTGTTGCAGATTTATCCCATAACATGTAAACGGCCATTTTGTCCCGCCTTAAAATTATTCTGTATGGTTATACCACTTCTCATCGCCCAGCAACGCTACCCCAATTATTATTTAATCGTCTAGACAGAGTGCAGTAGCATACCACTAACTCAGTGTACAAAACCTGCAGTACTTTTAATCATGCTCATTTTGTAAGCGGCCATTCACAGGCTTGGAGGATATTTTTCCTATATTGTTCAGAATTTTCTTACTGTTACTCAACCTCGTTATCCTATAATTTGAATAGTTCTGGATTTTCTATAGTTTATTTGCATCTTTAAAAGTATTCCTATCACACACTACCGACATTATCTTTGTTCGTAACGAGCGAACGTCGTCCAGAATAGCATACACAGTTGTGTTAGTCTGAAAATCTTCCAGACAATGACATATTTGCGAAGAATGTAAGGTAATATCAGCCCACAACGGGCTTATTATACACAGAAGAGCCAAAGAAACTGCTATTCCTACCTAATATCGTGTAGGGCACGCTAAAGTGTCGCAACACGACGTGGCGTCGACTCGACTAACGTCTAAAGAAGTGCTGGAGGGAACTGGCACCATGAATCCTGCACGGCCGTCCATAAACCCGTAAGAGTGCGAGGGGGCGGAGGTCTCCTCTGAACAGCATGTTGCAAGCAATCCCAGATATGCTCAATAACGTTCGTTTCTGGGGAGTTTGGTGGTCAGCGGAAGGGTTTAAACTCAGAAGTGTCTTCCTAGAACCACACTGTAGCAATTCTGGACGTGAGGGTGTCGGATTGTCCTGCTGGAATTGCCCAAGTCCATCTGAATTCACAATGGACATGAATGGATGCAAGTGCGCCAACTAAAACACCACGTTCAAACTTACTTAAACCTTTATAACCTGCCATTGCAGCGGCAGTAACCGATCTAACAACTGCTCCAGACACTTGTCTTACATAGGCGTTGCCGACCGCAGCGCCGTATTCTGCCTGTTTACACATACCTGCATTTGAATACGCATGCCTATAGCAGTTTATTTGGCGCTCCAATGTAGAATGGCTTTGGAGAGTCTAGAAATTCCCAGAGTCCTGTTGGTCGATCCCCATATGTTGCGAGATAGTCTGTGTAAAAAAAGCTCGGTTTATTTTTCACACTATAGATGCTTCCTGAATAAAAAAGGTTTCAGACTTGCGACAATATACAGATAAGCGAAGTGAACACAGGATCCATTGAAATGACCCAAAGTGCAACGTTCATAGATATGCAGGTGACAGAAAACTCGTTTCGAGTAGTTTAGATTTTGCAAATAGAGCTTTCTTCGTTTTCAGCAGTAGTTAATTTCAAGTCACTGGAACAACGAAACGTTGTGTCTGTGAATTCCTAAGGGACCAAACTGCTGAGGTCATCGGTCCCTAGACTCACACGCTACTTAAACTAACTTATGCTTAAACAACACACACACCCATGCCCGAGGGAGGACTCGAACCCTCCGGTGGAAGGGGCCGCGCAATCCGTGACATGGTGCCTCTAACCGCGTGGCAACTCCGCGCGGCAACGACACGTTGGCCATTCTTGTTTTTGAAGGTCTTCGGGGAAATCGTCGTAACTGCTGGCCAACTGAGTCGATATAAATCTACTACGACATTATTCAAACAGCGATCTTGTGAGACCCAACAGGCTCTGTTCGCCTATGAGAGCCAGTGTCCACTACGGACCACATCCCTAAAAGGAGTTCTAAAAAGTTGCTCAGTGTCCCTGATGTCACAAATATTTGTTGTAAAGCTGAAATTAAATGCAGGGATACCTGCAGAGTATCGATGAGTGGTACATTGAAAGGCCCCTGACGCTGTACATAACAAACATACGGTGACGTTTTGCTCATAAATAGGCAGAATGATCAATTACTGCTCGCTCGTATGTTTGGCGTTTTATCACTGTGAATAGTTACAGTTGTAAAATATCTCGGAATATCCGTTACGAGCGATATGAAGCGGAATGATCACAAGCCATTAGCAGTAGGAGAAGCAGACATCTGAAGAGATTGTTCGTTGGAAGAATCTTAAGAAAATGCAGTTCACCCACGAAGTAGGTAGCTCATAAAATCCTCGTTCGACCCGTCCTTGATTATTACGCGACGTTCTGGGACCATTAAAAGCTAATATCGACAGAGGAAATGAAGATACTCCTCGGAGAGCAGTGCGTTTCTTCACGGGTTCATTTAATTTGTCCATTTATCTACTCTCATTCAACTGCAGACGGTTCAGGAGAGGTGTTGTACTTTAGGGAAAGGCTTACTGTTAAAAATCCGAGAACGTACGTTCCATGAAGAGTCAAGCAACATATTGCTTCCTCTGATATACTCTCGTGAATTGACAACGACGAAGAAATCAAGGAAATTTATGCTCATGCGAATGTTTACCAGCAGTCATTCTTCTCGTGGACAGGTCGTGAGCAGAATGGGAAAAGTGAGAAATACCCTCCTCCATAAAAAGTAATGAATCTTAAGCTGTTCCGCTAGACACGAGAAATGTTACTTAATTTCCCTAAATTTCTGTAATGCGTGCTATGTGAGATACATAGCACACCTGCCTATGCGCCCTTTGCTGAAACCTGATCCTCAGGCGCCTTTGGTGGCACATTTGCGCCTGTCTCTATTCATGATTTTTGCTTTACATTGTATGGTCAATCTAGCCCGAAAGATCTGCATGCAAATTTATTCGCTTCATGTATAAAAAGAAGTTGGTATTTTACCAGTAGGTTACGCAGTTACGTTTTGTGTTTTTCTTGAACGCTATTCATCTTACGGAAAATAAAAAAACAAAAACAAAAAAATGGAGTGGGTACAGCGACATTCTTTTCTTTACAACATTTCTTTCGTTGTACAGACTCAATTTCTTGCAGATCGTATCAAATCATAAACATGTTAATGTAAGTTATCACCGTAATGTATTTCTGAGGAGACAGGAATAAGCAAAAAGAGTAAGAATAACGTCCCTGTTCAATTACTATGGAAATGAGGTGGATGAGAATATAATGTTGTTGGCTAAACAGGACTACATTTTAGCCAACGGCAAGACAGTAATTATTTCACCTCCGTCTCCGTCTTCGTTGGTATTTCAGAATATTAAATTGTAAGTTCCTTTCACTATAGACAATATTATTTTTAACGCTAATTTCAACGTAATGTGAACATCAATTACATTAATTACATTTCAAAGCTGATTCAAGATGTTGAGAACAGGCTTCCGTCAAGTGATACCGCGCAAAGGGTGCAGTTTTTTGATGTTTTATCCTCCGAGATATAAAATGAAGTGCTACAACCCACGTAATTGTTCAGAATGAAACTTACCATGAAATACCAGCATATACAATAAATTTTTGGCAGAGTGTTTTCAGCACTGTTATGCTAAGTTTACAAATAATTGGAGTTTAACCATGAGTTAAGCAGTAAATTCGAACATAAATAGAATTAAGTCTTGTCACTTGCACTGAGTCTTTTTTATCAACTATATTGTGAAATTTTAAGATTACATCAAATTAAATAAAAAGGTATCAACTGTCTTGCAAAACCAGTATAACGAAACAAGAATTTGTTCTCAGACAGCAGTCAATCAGCTGCATGCCACACGGTCTGAATGCAGATTCTAAAGGAAACCAAGATGTTGGCATTTGCAGGAAAATACTCTATGAGAACCAAGTGAATCACAACTGCGTACCTCAAATGACACACTATTTTAATGTTTCAAATGCTGTGTGAAATTCGAATAATTATATTGATTACTAAATTAATAAACTTAGGAGTAAATCCGCGGCAAAGATAGAAATTTGAATTACTTAAAGGAACAACATAAAATCTGTAAAAATCATTACTGATTCCACCCCTGACTCATGGATATGTAGCTTATGAGCTGTAAATCTTCGCCCGAATCTCGTGGTCGTGCGGTAGCGTTCTCCCTTCCCACGCCCGGGTTCCCGGGTTCGATTCCCGGCGGGGTCAGGAATTTCTCTGCCTCGTGATGGCTGGGTGTTGTGCGCTGTCCTTAGGTTAGTTAGGTTTAAGTAGTTCTAAGTTCTAGGGGACCCATGACCAAAGATGTTAAGTCCCATAGTGCTCAGAGCCATTTGAACCATTTTTTTTTTTTTTTTTTTTTTTTGTAAATCTTCGAATCAATCAATGGCAACGCAGGGCAGCATCGCGTTAGCAGTGTTGATACCTGAAATGAGCTACATATAAAACCATTAATTAAGATCCTAAATTAATCAGATAATTATGGTTATCCAATGTCCAATGCATAAACTGCCGCAGAATATGTGGTTACAATTTCGGACGACAAGTAGAAAAACTGCCCTAATTTGAAATCTTTTGTCTACTGTAACTTAAAAAGCTCGTAGTTATCTTGAAAAAGCATAATAGGATTCAGCAGTCAAACGTAGACAATGGCAGAAACACCACACCTATTAATATTATTATTATTACTATTATTATTAATCATATGACAATTACACATCACTTTTCCTATGACAGTTTCGTAAATGAAAGCACATGTTCAAGAGAAACGCAAGTCTACCACGAAGAAGCTTAAGTAAGCGAATAATGTACTCACTGCGCATACAAGATTTATCTTATTGCCCGAGTAGGACTTTCATACCGTTTTATGAATATGCTGCTGTCTACAGTAAAGTAAACACAAAACATCTTAAACTTCGTAAACCAAATAGGAGCGCTCATTGAATGTTACATTCATAGTTAGTGCGCACAAACAAGATCTGACTACGTCAGTGTCACACAGGTTCAAACCCCTCTCCTCTGACGCTAAAGGTTGCCCCTTCAATCTCACTTCTCTCCCCCCCCCCTTGCTGTTCCCCTCTCTGCCCACTCCCCTCTCCCTCCCCTAGGCAATGTTGCCACGAAATTTCCAAGATGATGTATCTAGACCACTTCTGTTACTCTAAAAGCGGTTCGAAATAGCTTAAATAGATCAGTTAATATGGCAGTGTAAAAACAATCACGATTTGCAGAGTGAAATTTTTACTCTGCGGTGCACGGTGCGCTGATATGAAACTTCCTGGCAGGTTAAAACTGTGTGCCGGAACGAAACTCGAACTCGGGACCTTTCCCTTTCTTCTACGAGTGATAGTTCTGCAAGTTTCGCAGGAGAGCTTCTGTGAAGTTTGGAAGGTAGGAGACGAGGTACTGGCGGAATTGGAGCTGTGAGGACAGGTCGTGAGTCATGCTTGGGCAGCTCAGGTGGTAGAGCACTTGCCTGTTAAAGGCAAAGGTCCGAGTTCGAGTCTCGGTCTGGCACACAGTTTTAATCTGTCAGGAAGTTTCAACATTCACTATGTTGGAAATGATGTGAATTTGAACTAGCATTTTATATCTCCAGCTATGATTGAGATTACCGATTTTTGCTATTAAAATGGTGTACAACATTAGTAATTTTAATAATATCGTAATTTGGTTATACTCTTTCTCATGGAGAAAATTAATAAATCTAAGTAATAACTGAAGAATTATGAAAATGATGAAACAAGTTTATTATTCTACAGATGAGCGTCAGTGGTACAGACATAGTACAGACTAGTGGCACACATACAAAAGATTAAATTGTTCGGAAAAAAACTCAATATGTGGGAAATAGGATGCTCGCTTCATGTGGGACAGGATTTGCTAAATAAGTCATGGTGGCAGCTCCCTCAGAAAAAAGTTTGAGCAACTCCCTGCAGGTCTCGACTTTGTTCATAACTCCCATCTCTCCTTTACTGGCTGGTCTGAACACACTCCCTACAAATTTCAAATTGTTCCTCCCTCCTCCCCATCACCACTACTCCTCTTGCCCAGCTGCAGCATATGCCCCCATAGACAAATATTCTACATGTGTGTGGTGGAACTGTCATATTAGCTTTCGGGCAATAATAAGTCAGTAAGTTATTGTGGCAAGTTCAAATGGTTCAAATGGCTCTGAGCACTATGGAACTTAACTTCTGAGGTCATCAGTCCCCTAGAACTCAGAACTACTTAAACCTAACTAACCTGAGGACATCACACACATCCATGCCCGAGGCAGGATTCGAACCTGTGACCTATTGTGGCAAGTTTTGGAATTTAAGACAAGATCATTTTTCTTTTAAATAACAGCAAGAATACATAACAATAAATTATTTTGTTTATTCATTTAAGAACAACAGATGCTGTAACGCCACGTGTGTTAGAATATTCATTTATACCATGCAGTTACAAACATTATAGTATCCAATCTACACAACATACCGTCATATATTTCGTGATTTTTAAGCTGCTAGACAATTGGTATTGTCTAGCTGAAAAGTTCATTTACAGCCATCTGGCTACGTTTATATTTAGCAATTCATACGTCATCAGCACACTTGCGTACTATGAAAATTGTGCTCCTTCCTCACCACAAGAAAAAGAAAGTACAAAATTCACAATATGCAATTACACTGATGATTAACATATTTAGTGAATATGGACATAGCTGGATGGGTGTAAATGAGCTTTACCACTGTTAAGCAACCTAAAAAACGCACATTTGTAGTGTAGTGGTCCTGTGGAAGTGCCCTTTGCAGTAATTGCGTCACTTATTCCAATCAGCTAGTACAGCATTTAGCCACCACACTCATCCCGGTACACTGGCACAACCACTTGATTAAAGAGCAGAGGTATTACCGAAACCCAGGACACTTCGGCAGCATTGCAGCAAGTGGTGTATATGACACCTCAGATGCCTGCTCACCAACAACCCCACTTGGTTCATGTAAATACTGGCAGTCAGACCAGTAAATGGTATGGGATCAGCGACCTCTGCTGAATGGGCAACCACCATCCTACAGGACTACCTACTTATTGGACCAGCCACAGCATTGATCTGCCAAAGGTCAAACTCTGGTCTTCCATGCTGCTGATCTAGTAGGTATCTACCAACGCCAGGTGCTGCCAGTCAGACATCATGGACAGGTTTAGTAGTATTGCATGGTCAGACCACTGGGCTTGTGTCTTATACAACTCACTGTGCCACCAATGAATGCTTGCAACGCAAGGTCGCTTTGCTACTAGATCATACTAAGTGCAGCATCTACATTTGTTTTCAGGGCTACGTAGTGGTCACCAAGGACTGTGGGTTCGATGCCCGTCCCTTGCCTGCCAGACAATGGCACGAGTTTTCTGAAGCAAACTGTTGTAAATAAAGATCCAACTGTCTGCAAGCTAAACATTACTTGAACTGCCTCACTTACCCACTAGAGGACTCAAGCACATACATTTGATGTCAGAAGAACTAGTGGGGCTACAATAATCTTGGACATCACTGTGGAGCAAAAATGACACCGGCAGTTCAGCAGTTCCTCAGAAGTACACAAGTAGGTGCTGACTGTGAGTATGGTATGGGCTTGTATGGTCATTTGTTTTCCCATAACGTGTGAATAAAATTTCGAAGTCCTTGAAATCCAACTAATTATTGTATGATGAAAGGAAACCTTTCTATTGAACCAACATCTTCTTCTTCCAATGTCTCATGACACACTCAACAAGAAACACATCTGGTTCGATGCTTTTCTGCAGATCTTCAA
Organism: Schistocerca nitens; assembly: GCF_023898315.1. Taxonomy (NCBI): domain Eukaryota; kingdom Metazoa; phylum Arthropoda; class Insecta; order Orthoptera; family Acrididae; genus Schistocerca; species Schistocerca nitens. The sequence continues at coordinate 676,598,098 of NC_064617.1, read as the reverse complement.
TGAAGACCCTTGCAGGTGTTTCGCTACCTCTGTTATCTCTTAGAACATATGTTATTAGATATGTCTGCTACACTGTGACTAGTGTAAATGTCTCTGTTGACCAGTTTGGTAGGTATCATTTCTCGATTGCAGTACTGTTTTCTGAAATCAAAATGCATTATATATTCATGTGCCTGGATTCACCATTTTAGTATGTCTGTATACAGTATTTAGAAGTTCAATATAATGAATCTGAATTGAATGCTGCAAATATTTCAGTTGACCAGTTTTTTAGGTACGATTTATCAATCACAGTAATGTATTTTGAAATATGTACCAAACCACCATCATATTTCTGTTTGCATGGATCCATCATTTTAACATGACTGTATACAGAATTTAGAAATTCATTATCATGAATGTTAACTGTTTTTTTTTATTGTTTGGTGTAGTTCAGTTATACTGCTCAATTATTTGTGGAAGGATATCTACCCATTTGTATGGCCCTCAAAGATGCATCCACACATAAATAAAAGCTTGCCACCATGATTCGTTTGAGGGTTGGCTGGATTGCGATTCATCGCTGTTGATAGTAATTGGTCCATTGCCCATGCAACTTGCTTCTACATTTGTAAATTAAATGCCCAAAAGATATTTAAAAATACTTTTTAATATATAAAGGGCATCACGAATAGCTTTCCGGATAATACACTCCTGGAAATTGAAATAAGAACACCGTGAATTCATTGTCCCAGGAAGGGGAAACTTTATTGACACATTCCTGGGGTCAGATACATCACATGATCACACTGACAGAACTACAGGCACATAGACACAGGCAACAGAGCATGCACAATGTCGACACTAGTACAGTGTATATCCACCTTTCGCAGCAATGCAGGCTGCTATTCTCCCATGGAGACGATCGTAGAGATGCTGGATGTAGTCCTGTGGAACGGCTTGCCATGCCATTTCCACCTGGCGCCTCAGTTGGACCAGCGTTCGTGCTGGACGTGCAGACCGTGTGAGACGACGCTTCATCCAGTCCCAAACATGCTCAATGGGGGACAGATCCGGAGATCTTGCTGGCCAGGGTAGTTGACTTACACCTTCTAGAGCACGTTGGGTGGCACGGGATACATGCGGACGTGCATTGTCCTGTTGGAACAGCAAGTTCCCTTGCCGGTCTAGGAATGGTAGAACGATGGGTTCGATGACGGTTTGGATGTACCGTGCACTATTCAGTGTCCTCTCGACGATCACCAGTGGTGTACGGCCAGTGTAGGAGATCGCTCCCCACACCATGATGCCGGGTGTTGGCCCTGTGTGCCTCGGTCGTATGCAGTCCTGATTGTGGCGCTCACCTGCACGGCGCCAAACACGCATACGACCACCATTGGCACCAAGGCAGAAGCGACTCTAATCGCTGAAGACGACACGTCTCCATTCATCCCTCCATTCACGCCTGTCGCGACACCACTGGAGGCGGGCTGCACGATGTTGGGGCGTGAGCGGAAGACGGCCTAACGGTGTGCGGGACCGTAGCCCAGCTTCATGGAGACAGTTGCGAATGGTCCTCGCCGATACCCCAGGAGCAACAGTGTCCCTAATTTGCTGGGAAGTGGCGGTGCGGTCCCCTACGGCACTGCGTAGGATCCTACGGTCTTGGCATGCATCCGTGCATCGCTGCGGTCCGGTCCCAGGTCAACGGGCACGTGCACCTTCCGCCGACCACTGGCGACAACATCGATGTACTGTGGAGACCTCACGCCCCACGTGTTGAGCAATTCGGCGGTACGTCCACCCGGCCTCCCGCATGCCCACTATACGCCCTCGCTCAAAGTCCGTCAACTGCACATACGGTTCACGTCCATGCTGTCGCGGCATGCTACCAGTGTTAAAGACTGCGATGGAGCTCCGTATGCCACGGCAAACTGGCTGACACTGACGGCGGCGGTGCACAAATGCTGCGCAGCTAGCGCCATTCGACGGCCAACACCGCGGTTCCTGGTGTGTCCGCTGTGCCGTGCGTGTGATCATTGCTTGTACAGTCCTCTCGCAGTGTCCGGAGCAAGTATGGTGGGTCTGACACACCGGTGTCAATGTGTTCTTTTTTCCATTTCCAGGAGTGTATTTATTTACTCTAGTCGAACACACGTCCAATTCACACAAACTTTATTTTCTTGTATCGTAGAAACGGCATAGCTTTCATGAATACTGACTAGCGTTAGTCAACTTATTAGTTTACCTTAGGAGACATGAAACGAAGGAATCCAGTGTAAAAGTGACATCGGTTACAGATAACTTGTACAGTGCATGCTGATGAAGAATTTCCTCCGCTTTGGGAAAGGGGGGCACGGCACATTTTCACAAGGAAGGCATTCTTTATGGACACGCAAAGAAACCCAAACTAACAAAGCAGACCAAAACAAAATGGGCCTCCCAATAATATATTTTGTTCGCCATAGCAACGTAAGCACATATTCTGATAATTTCATCAACATATGACGCTACAGGGAAAGTGTTCGTAAAAGTAATTGCATTGGACGTGGAGAGAGTGGAAGTGTAGGACAGGGAGCAACCTTCATGTTCTCTATTTCTGATTATGTTGCTGCCTCTGCTTGTTGTACTACACGTCAGCCACCAAAGCACGGCGTATGCAAATGAAAATGTATAACAATTCTTAACCAGTATTTCATTAAGTATTTTCTGTCGCTTAAGTGTGGGCAATAGCTAAGTTTTATTCTCCCATAACTACTCTTATTACTGGATACAGAAGGAACAGAAATATTTCAAAAGGCAGTAGCATTTACAACATCGATTAAGAACGTTCTTATTAACTTTGCTGCGTGTATATGGTTATTAGCAAAACAAACAAAAAGAATAACGAATCGAAGCAAGTCGGTGCTTATAACCCACAGATTATTTACGGTATCATCAATACTTTTTTTCATGCTTCCACTGATTCCATTACGCTTTGTAGATCCCTTTGTAGTGTTATGTCTAGTTATTCTGGGAAAGTGTTGCTGTATTTTTATGAAGCTAGCCATATTAAGGAGTGGTTACTTGTATTTTCTTTACGGGAGACATTTCTATTTTCTTCAATACGAATAAACATAAATCTAATGGAGAAAGTTCTGGAGACTGGTGTGCATTGGAACGTGATCTGTGCTGCTGATTCATAAGTGATTACTGTAAGGATTACTAAAATGGTTAACGAAACGAAAATCACACTACATCGCCGTTTACAGAGAAACAGTATCGAAAATTTTTTTGTACAATGATATGTGGATTTTCGTCGTAAAAGAAATGTGAATTCCCGATTATTTCGACGTATTCGCACGAGAAATCAGCTGTAGCAATCGACTTTGAATAATATTCACCGGTAATCAAGAATTTCCCATTGTCAAATTCGAGTTCTTTAAGTTTCGTCCTCTATGTGAAGGTTTCCTATGCACTGCCCAAAGACATGTCGATGCATTCTTCACCAGACGTTTGTACGTAATACACCGAGGAATGCTGACATCTGTCGTGGGCTTGTAACAAAACTATTATACGCTCAATAATGTTAATGTCCGGGGAGTTTAGTGGCCAGCGGAAGACTCACTTCTGTTCAATCCATATTCTATTCAGCTCTACGTTGAAAAATAGGAATTATATGGAGATGTAGTCCGTTGTTTTAAATACTTGTAGTACCTTAGACAATCTAGTTGCAGCCTTATTCGACTCAGAAATCAGAATTCGAAGTGTCTGAGGTTTATATACGCGCATAGACGCTGTACTTGTTAACTTCGAGTATCTGTATCTACGCATCGGTTGAGACTTGCCCCAACAACCATCTCTTCAAAAATTTATCATTCCTCCAGAGACTTGACGTAAAATATTCCAGTTCGTAAAAGCAATACAAATATTCATGAAGCGCTTTTCTTTTAGAATTACGAAGGGTAGACATGAAATCGGCCGCCAAAATTTCGGAAGTTGTTCACGGATATTTGCTGAGTACTTTTGTATACGGACCCGTGGTCTCTGGTAACTCGTTACAAAGTAAAATGAAAGCTGCTCTGACCACAGACGGCTCCATCGGGAAACACTGATTGCCTTGTCGTCTTCAGGCAGTGGCATCGTCTGGATGCGGTATGGAGTCGCATAGGGTCAGCACTTGACTCTCCCTGCCCGGCTTTGCAGACCGTGGAGCCGCTACTTCACATTCACAGAGCTCCTCGGTTAGTATGACGAAGCTGAGTGTACCCTGTTCCAGTCCTCCCACCAAGGCAAATCCCTGGCAGTACCTGGAATCGAACTCGACTACTCCGCATGGCATCAGCTGCTCTGACCACTCAGCCACGAAGGCGGACAGAGTAATAACATAATTATTATTTATTCGGTTTTTAGCCCAATTAAGTTAATTTCTGTGTAATTATGTACCTTTAAAAAAGTGGAAACGCTTGTAATATGCAGTTGCCAAACCGTTCAACACAATAAAGCAACACCCGTCAGATGCAATAGACTTGATTTGGTGGCCGTCGATACAGAAGCAACTCAGCATAGCGTCGTTTGTGCTGCTCTGCCGAGGTGCATATCGGCAAACTCTTCATCAAAAAACCTATCCATACTGCTTTGTGTCACTGTTAACGTACAATCAACACTGCCGGAAAACAAACGCGAGACGAAACCGAATATTACCGATTGAAACCTTGAGGGCGGCCAGTAAACTAGTCGTTGCTGTCGTCAACAGAAAGTATCGGCAATGAACGGAACGATGTTTTTTTGAGTAAGTATAACATTTTCCGTCTACACTATGATTAATTTTATTTGTTCAGCTGTAACAATATAAATTTCTGAAAGATCATTTCAACTAGGAATATATTATGCTTTCAAAAGACTTTCTAAAAAATAAAATTATTCATTTTAAAATTGTAGTTCTTTCTACGTCACCATGAAGCGCATCAGTGCCTCGCTCTTTTTAAGACAGTGTCCATGTATCACCCATGATTAGATATTCCACTTACGGCATTATACACTGTCGAGCCAAAGAAACTGGTACACCTGCCTGATATCGTGTAGGCCCCGCTTGCGGCAATATGGCGTGGCATGGAGTCGACTAATGTCTGAACTGACACCACGAATCCTGCAGGGCTGTCCATAAATCCGTATGAGTACGAAGGGGTGGAGATATCTTCTAAACAGCACATTGCAAGGCATCGCAGATATGGTCAATAATGTTCATGTCTGTGGAACGTAGTCGCCAGCGGAAGTGTTTAATCTCAGAAGAGTGTTCCTGGAGCCACTCTGTAACAATTCTGAACGTGTGGGATGTCGCACTGTCCTTCTGGAATTGCCCAAATCCGTCGAAACGCACACTGGACATGAATGGACGCAGGTGTTCAAACAGGATACTTACACATGTTTCACCTGTCAGTGTCGTATCTAGACGTATCAGGGGTCCCATATCGCTCCAATTGCACACACCCCACACCGTTACAGAGCCTTCACCAGCTCGAACAGTCCCCTGCTGACATGCAGGGTCCATGGGTTCATGAGGTTGTCTCCATACCCGTACACATCCATCCGCTCGATACAGTTTAAAACGAGACTCGTCCGACCAGGCAACGTGTTTCCAATCATCAAAAGTCCAATTTCGGTGTTAACGGGCCCAGGTTAGGCGTAAAGCGTTGTGTCGTGCAGTCATCAAGGGTACACGAGTGGGCCTTCGGCTCCGAAAGCCCATATCTACGATGTTTCGTTGAATGGTTCGCACGCTGACACCTTTTGATGGCTCAGAATTAAGACCTGCAGCAATTTGATGAAGAGTTGCACTTCTGTCACGCTGAACGATTCTCTTCAATCGTCGATGGTCCCGTTCTTGCAGCATCTTTTTCCGGCCGCAGCAGTGTCGGAGATCTGATGTTTTATATGATTCCTAATATTCACGGCACACTTCTGAAATGGTAGTACAGGAAAATCCCCTCTTCATAGCTCCATAGGAGATGCTGTGTCCCAAAGCTCGTGCACCGACTATAACGCCACGTTCAAACTCATTTAAACATTGACAGCCTGCCGTTGTAGCAACAGTAAACGATCTAAGAACTGCGCCAGACACTTGTTGTCTTATATAGACGTTACCGACCACAGCGCCGTATTCTGCCTGTTTACATGTCTTTATATTTGAATAAGCATGCATATACCAGTTTCTTTGGTGCTTCAGTGTGAGTCGAAATCGTGATTGTAAGGAATAAATAAATTTAATAACGATCACTTTCCAAGAAAATGTGGTTAAGTTTGGTAATTTTTTACTAATTCATCGAATGGCTACATCTGTAAATAGAACAAAAGTAATGACAATGCAAGGGAAATATATAAGAAGAGGAAAAATAGTGATAATAATAAGATAACAGAAATGATAAATTCGTTTACATATCTCAGGACAGATACATTAATATACAAAATTAATTATACGTCTACATCTACACATAAACTCTGCGAACCATTGTGAAATGCAATGAAGAGGGTGCGTACCATTGTACCAGTTATTACTATCTTTTTCCGTTCCATTCACGTACGGAGCGCGGGAACAATGACTCTTTAATTGCCTCCATGCGTGCTATAATTAACCTAATATTGTCTTCGCGATGCCTATCGGAGCGACATGTAGAGGGCTGTAATATATTGCTATAGTTATCATTTAAAGCTGGTTCTTGAAACTGTTTTAGTAGACATTCTCGGGATAATTTCCATCTATCTTGAAGAACCTATCAACTCAGTTTCTTCAGCATCCCTGTAACACTCTCCCACGGGTCGAACAAACTTGTGACCATTCCTGCTGCCCCTCCCTGTTTACCTTTAATATCCCGTGTCGGTCCTCTTTAGCCCGGGTCCCACACACTTGAGCAGTATCCTAGGACGGGTCGCACGAGTGTTTGTAAGCAATCTCCTTTGTAGACTCATTTCGTTTCCCTAAGATTCCATCAATAAATCGAAGTTTGTTACATGCTTTACCAACGACTAAACCAATGTGATCGTTCCATTTATGTCTCTACTAAATGTTACACCAAGGTATTTGTATGAGTATACAGATTCCACATGTGTCTCACTGATATTTTGTTCATAGTACACTACGTTTTTTCGATTTGTGAAGTGCACAGCTTTACATTTTTGAGACTTTAAAGTAAGTTGCCAATCTTTGCACCACTTTGAAATTTTATCAAGGTCTGACTGAATATTTGTGCAGCTTCGTTCAGACTGTACTTCATTGTAGATAACTGCATAACCTGTGAAAAGTCTGAGGTTACTGTTAATATAGTCCGCAAGGCCAATATACAACACGAACAGCAAGGGACCTAATACAAAATTTCCAGGACTAAAACGCCTTGTCAGAACTATGATGAAAGTGATACCACTAAGAATGAACAACGCGGTACCTAAGCCTGCTCTTATGTACGACGGTGAAAACTGTATTAAAAAAAAGAAGAACAACAAAGAATTGAAGCAGCTGGAGTGAGGTTTCTGAGGTCAGTTCTTGAAGTAACATTAAAGAGGCCGAGTGCGTAATGAAGACGTAACACAGCCACTAGACGTGAAAACACAGTGACAGAAGAGGTTAGGCACCACCAAAACACCTGTATGACCACATGAAAAGGATTCAACCTAAGCGCCTGCCATGGAAAGCATGTTTTACTAAACTGCAAGTCGGGATGTAGGACGGTTAAGGAATGATGGAGACAATAGCTCTGTTAAATTCCTTTGGTTTCCGAACGGCTCAACACTCACTCCTTGAAGTCGAAGTAGTAGACGGAAAACATGCTTTCTAAAATATTGCAGGACTGCGGTCACATGTAAGCAGAAAACGATTAAAAGAAACAAAGCCGCATGTAGTGGCCGCGCCTTTTGAGGCGCCGTGTCACCGATTACGCGGCCTCTCCCGCCGGAGGTTCGAGTCCTCCCTCGGGCACGGGTGTGTGTGTTGTTCTTAGCATAAGTTAGTTTCAGTAGTGTGTAAGTTTAGGGACCGATGACCTCTGCAGTTTGGTGCCATAGGAATTCACAAACATTTGAACAAAGAAACAAGTTTGTTTCCAAGAGACACAACGCATAGCGTCGACATTTGCACCGCTGAGCAGTTGTTTTCATTGCAGTGTATGGAGTATTTGTCTTAACGTTGTACGACTAGATATCTCAAAAAAGATGTATCGTGCGAAAAAAATGTTCTGGGTGAAAAGTTCTTATTAATAAAGGGGACATGTGTTTGAGCTACAACTGGCCACCTCGAACTAGTTATTTTCAAATGGGAACCCCCTCCCCATTCTTATTGCCTATTTGGATTGTGCGCCAAAAAATACCAACGGGATACTCAAACAAACGTTTCCCATTCATTGAGGATGGTACTCTAATCGACAAGTATCAAGTGTGCCTGTTTTCGCAAGTCAGAAACTACGCGTTCGTTTCTGTATTTCATTTACGACGTAAATTTAAACCTTTGTGCTGTAATGGTTCAAACGTTGCTTGAGTGTTGTAAATGTGATTGTGCGGTGCAAATAGTATGGCTAGATATTGACATTTCTGGCAGATATGCTACTTTTATGGTGACATCGTTTTCTGTTTCCTACGGGGTTGATTGTGGTGAGTCCACAAGCCGTCGGATTGCTTGATTTCGGTGACAGAGCGTGCTGTGTGTGTGTGGTGTGTGTGTGTCTGTGTCTGTGTGTGTGTGTGAATTCGAAAGTGACCAAACTGCTGAGGCCATCGGTCCCTAGACTTACACACTACTTAAACTAACTTACGCTAAGAACAACACACATACCCCTGCCCGAGGGAGGACTCGAACCTCCGACGGGAGACGCAGCGCAATCCGTGACATGGCGCCTCAAACCGCGCGGCTCGGTGGCAGCCCACGACCGGTTGCAGTAAGGTAAAATGTCCGCGAAGTAATAGTGACACGCGCACCTGCCGTGGATATTCACCGAAATCAAGCACCCCAATGGTGAAATTCGAGTGGCTCACCGAAATCAAGCAGAATACTACTGCATCCTCGTACTCGTAGTTGTTCCTTGATCACGCTAAATGTAGTTTCTAATCGGACGCTGAAGCGGCTAACCACACAGTACTATCAACCGTTAGAACACAAAGGTTTATATTTAAGTCGTAAATGAAGTGTGGAGACAAATGCATCGGTTCTGAATTGCAAAAATAGGCAAAATTGACATTTTTCAATTACAGCGCCGTCTACCAAGAATGGAAAATCGTACGTGCTTTATCGTGTAGAATCCGAATATCCAATACAGGATGGAGGATTCGCATTTGAAAATACACAATTGACCCCGACCACGAAGGAGGGGTGGTTAGGAGGCGGGCAACTGTAGCACAGACTGATGTCCCCACTGCTAATATGAGCTTTTCACCCAGAACGTTTCTTGGTACGATGCGTCGTTTTCGAGATAGTCTCGAGTTAAAACAAGCGTTGTGTATGTACAGACACAGAGTAAGAGGGAAGGGGAGGTGGGGCGATAGGGAAATCAAAAGGAGGCGGTTACTTGGTGAGGAGTCACCGGAGATCACAGGTTCTTATACCAAAACATTCGGAAGTGTTCCGAAATAACCTCCAGAATATTGACGTTGGAGGTCTGGTTCACTCTGTATACTTGTGTTTACACTACTGGCCATTAAAATTGCAACACCACGAAGGTGACGTGCTACAGACGCGAAATTTAACGGACAGGAAGAAGATTCTGTGATATGCAAATGATAAGCTTTTCAGAGCATTCACACAAGGTTGGCGCCGGTGGCCACACCTACAACGTGCTGACATGAGGAAAGTTTCGAACCGATTTCTCATACACAAACAGCACTTGACCGGCGTTCCCTGGTGAAACGTTGTTGTGATGCCTCGTGTAAGGAGGAGAATTGCGTATTATCAGGTTTCCGACTTTGATAAAGGTCAGATTGTAGGCTATCGCAATTGCGGTTTATCGTATCGCGACACTGCTGCTCGCGTTGGTCGGGATCCAATGACTGTTAGCTGAATATGGAATCGGTGAGTTCAGGAGGATAATACGGAACGCCGTGCTGGATCCCAACAACCTCGTATCACTAGCAGTCGAGATGACAGGCATCTTATCCGCATGGCTGTAACGGATCGTGCAGACACGTATCGATCCCTGAGTCAACAGATGGGGACGTTTGCAAGACAACAACCATCTGCACGAACAGTTCGACGACGTTTGCAGCAGCATCGACTATCAGCTCGGAGACCATGGCTGCGGTTACCCTTGACGCTGTATCACAGACAGGAGCGCCTGCGATGGTGTACTCAACGACGAACCTGGGTGCACGAGTGGCAAAACGCCATTTTTTCGGATGAATTCAGGTTCTGTTTACAGCATCATGATGGTCGCATCCGTGTTTGGCGACATCGCGGTGAACGCACAATAGAAGGGTGTATTCGTCATCGCCATACTGGCGTATCACCCGGCGTGATGTTATGAGGTGCCATTGGTTACACGTCTCGGTCACCTCTTGTTCGCATTGACGGCGCTTTGAACAGTGGACGTTACATTTCAGATGTGTTACGACCCGTGGCTGTACCCTTCATTCGATCCCTGCGAAACCCTACATTTCAGCAGCATAATGCACGACCGCATGTTGCAGGTCCTGTACGGGCCTTTCTGGATACAGAAAATGTTCAACTGCTGCCCTGGCCATCACATTCTCCAGATTTCTCACCAATTGAAAACGTCTGGTCAATGTTGGCCGAGTAACTGGCTCGTCAAAATACTCCAGTCACTACTCTTGATGAACTGTGGTATCGTGTTGAAGCTGCATGGGCAGCTGTACATGTACACGCCATCCAAGCTCTGTTTGACTCAATGCCCAGGCGTATCAAGGCCGTTATTACGGCCATAGGTGGTTGTTCAGGGTACTGATTTCTCAGGATCTATGCACCCAAATTGCGTGAAAATGTAATAACATGTCAGTTCTAGTATAATATATTTGTCCAATGAATATCCGTTTATCATCTGCATTTCCTCTTGATGTAGCAATGTTAATGGCCAGTAGTGTATTTCCACACTGCAGCGCGACGTGGGAGTATAGTGGATACAGAAGACGTATAAAGTAAAGACAACTCTTAGATTTGATGGGTACGAAAGATTGTGATGAGGATCATCGATCACCAGTCAATGACGCAGTATTCGTTAGGAAGACAGAGCAGCATGACGAGGTCTCTGCTCCACAAAGTTCCGCTGTTCCTCGAGCGCTGCGAGAGGACGTTGACCCGATGTTAATCAAGCGCTCAGGTACACGAGATATTCTTTGATAGATTTAGGTACTTTTTTCTCCCTCACCGCCGCCCCTCTGTGCTTCTCTTCTGGTCCCCCGCTCGCCTCACCCCCTCCCGCCCTCCGCCACAGCCCGGGAGGGTAGTTTTTTCTATCGCGGGCGCGGATCACACGGGAAGGGGATGCTGCGGCGTGGGGTTGAAGCTCGGTTTTTTATACTCGCGGCTTTATTTATTCCTTCTTGTTTCTGGGGGGAGGGCCTGGCGGCGTAAAAAAAAGCGTATCGTCAGGGGCGGCTGCTGGCGGCGCGGGCTCGGCGACTGCGTCGGCCGGTTTCTGCAGGAGCCGCCGGTGGGAACGCCGCGGCCCGGAAGCGCGCGCACGGCGCTGCACAGTTCCTGTGGGAGGTGGGCGCAGGTGCCGGCCGGCCATCGCAGATGCTCTGCTTACCGCGCCCAGTCGCTCAAAAAAGAGACCACGTCAAAATAGGGCCGGCCAGAAAAACTCTGCGGCCAGCTTCCCTGCCCCTCACCCTAGTGGTTCTTCTGTCCCGGACCGTGTTCCCGTTACGCCACTTATGCCATAGCAGCGGACTAGCACGCGGAATTATCTTCATCTCGTCCGGTCTGTCTACCCCACCTATTTTCTGCTTCACACACACAGCCAGAGTACTCTACCGTAGTTTTTTTTCCTATGAGTGGATAAAAAGCACTGCGCCGAGAAATAAAACTATATAGCACGCGCAACAAAAGAGTCGCCACAGTTAGTGACATACTGCTGTTGCACGTGTGAACTCCCAGTTTTCAGTGTCGCAAGTTAAGAGACACTACTTATCTCATGCCACAAAAAGTTAAACTTGGTTGTACCTTGTTGCGCCACTTTCCTTCCACCTCTGCTTTCTGGTCGCTGTATGTCGAAACACGAGCATTCTGACACAGTTGTCGTGAAGTAATTATTTGCTTTACTTGATTGGATTTTAGTGTGTTTTCATTTTATTACTAAAAAAAGTGAAAACAGTGGTAGGCAAGTGCACTTTCGCAGCTTCTGGAACAACAACAACATAATTTTCTGTAACAGTGTGTGTGTGTGTGTGTGTGTGTGTGTGTGTGTGTGTGCGTGCGTGCAATATTTACAAACCAATGATGCAGGCCTATCCCACAATCTAGAAAAAATTTTGGATGAATGAATAAATATAGTTAATACGTAACCAGAAAAGCAAGCCATGTAAACTTCATGAATCGTGAGACCAAGAACAGTATAAATTGTGGACTATATGTGGAAAATAGCCCCCGAGTTTGATGTTGCAGTTTTTAAACTAACATTAGTTATTCGAAATGCCTACACCAACGAATAAAATAAGTTTCTAAAATCTTGGCAGAGTGGCGTGTCTGCAGATGATATTTACATGCCATGGAAAGCTAACCAAGAGCTGGCATACAAATATCGTGCCAGCTCTTGGTTCGTTTGCCATAGCAGACAGCATTTTCGTCTTTCGAGTGTTTTTCTTTTACAGCAACGTTGTAGCTCCCGATTTATTCCTGCGCGAAATCAGTTTTCGGGTCTAACATATGGGTTTTTTTCTTCCTTGTATTTAATTCCTGTCACAGATGTAATGCAGTAATTTGCACTACCTGCATAACATTAATATCCGGCCATATAACTCCAGTTGACGCCATGTTGAAATCTGCGCCACTACGTAGAATATGTGGCGTCCTTCATGAACGGTAACGTACCGTGCAACACCAGAAAACCACAAGATCTGGCGTCGTATTAATTGCAAGTGTAAACTCAGATTATGGTGTAACGAATAATTTACTACAATAAAGCAACGAAACAGACGTTAACAGTATTACAGTTCACAGATAAAGGATATACTTCATGAGATTAAAGTAAAAACAGAATTTAACTAAGCACAAAACATATCTACTCAAGGATTACATGTTCACCGATGTTGTATTAAACAATGACCGCAGCTTTCTTTCTTCTGAGGGAGCACGGCAGCTGCTAGACCGTTTTGTGACTCACACAAGTGGAAACTTTAGGTTCTACAGACGAGCTCTGTACCTCGTACGGATCTCAGGAACTTCTAGGTGACTAAAAGTTGACATCTGTTGCCTATGATTTATTTTTAAAGTATGAATTACTACACACAATACTGTGTTGGGATGGATGCTCCTTAGACCATATACACTCCTGGAAATGGAAAAAAGAACACATTGACACCGGTGTGTCAGACTCACCATACTTGCTCCGGACACTGCGAGAGGGCTGTACAAGCAATGATCACACGCACGGCACAGCGGACACACCAGGAACCGCGGTGTTGGCCGTCGAATGGCGCTAGCTGCGCAGCATTTGTGCACCGCCGCCGTCAGTGTCAGCCAGTTTGCCGTGGCATACGGAGCTCCATCGCAGTCTTTAACACTGGTAGCATGCCGCGACAGCGTGGACGTGAACCGTATGTGCAGTTGACGGACTTTGAGCGAGGGCGTATAGTGGGCATGCGGGAGGCCGGGTGGACGTACCGCCGAATTGCTCAACACGTGGGGCGTGAGGTCTCCACAGTACATCGATGTTGTCGCCAGTGGTCGGCGGAAGGTGCACGTGCCCGTCGACCTGGGACCGGACCGCAGCGACGCACGGATGCACGCCAAGACCGTAGGATCCTACGCAGTGCCGTAGGGGACCGCACCGCCACTTCCCAGCAAATTAGGGACACTGTTGCTCCTGGGGTATCGGCGAGGACCATTCGCAACCGTCTCCATGAAGCTGAGCTACGGTCCCGCACACCGTTAGGCCGTCTTCCGCTCACGCCCCAACATCGTGCAGCCCGCCTCCAGTGGTGTCGCGACAGGCGTGAATGGAGGGACGAATGGAGACGTGTCGTCTTCAGCGATGAGAGTCGCTTCTGCCTTGGTGCCAATGATGGTCGTATGCGTGTTTGGCGCCGTGCAGGTGAGCGCCACAATCAGGACTGCATACGACCGAGGCACACAGGGCCAACACCCGGCATCATGGTGTGGGGAGCGATCTCCTACACTGGCCGTACACCACTGGTGATCGTCGAGGGGACACTGAATAGTGCACGGTACATCCAAACCGTCATCGAACCCATCGTTCTACCATTCCTAGACCGGCAAGGGAACTTGCTGTTCCAACAGGACAATGCACGTCCGCATGTATCCCGTGCCACCCAACGTGCTCTAGAAGGTGTAAGTCAACTACCCTGGCCAGCAAGATCTCCGGATCTGTCCCCCATTGAGCATGTATGGGACTGGATGAAGCGTCGTCTCACGCGGTCTGCACGTCCAGCACGAACGCTGGTCCAACTGAGGCGCCAGGTGGAAATGGCATGGCAAGCCGTTCCACAGGACTACATCCAGCATCTCTACGATCGTCTCCATGGGAGAATAGCAGCCTGCATTGCTGCGAAAGGTGGATATACACTGTACTAGTGCCGACATTGTGCATGCTCTGTTGCCTGTGTCTATGTGCCTGTGGTTCTGTCAGTGTGATCATGTGATGTATCTGACCCCAGGAATGTGTCAATAAAGTTTCCCCTTCCTGGGACAATGAATTCACGGTGTTCTTATTTCAATTTCCAGGAGTGTAGAAGGCCAGCTCCGGCATAAATGCTTAGTGTGTACAATTTGCCTAGCTGTGTTTACATATAGAGTAGTCAGAAATAGTCTGAAAAGCTTGTAAGGATGTTGCAGGTTAGGTTATGCTAAGAAATAATTTTTAAGAAAAAATTTCGACTCGTTGCGCGAGCCCCAGTTAATTAGGACTGAAGTTAGCCGATCAGGCTAATTCAAGAGGCCCGCCAGATGTAATTACTGCCAGTTGTTATCATAGAGGGGATGTTAGCGTACGAAACTGCTCGACCTTTGGCTCGGGTTCGATCCACACTACCGTCCAATGTCAAATTTTTGAAACTAAACGAAGCATACGTTTGGCGACACCGCGTCTGACAAGCCACTTAAATTTGCGCTCGCAACGGCCTGATTGACTAACTTTGACGCTCTCTGACCACCCTGTAGATGTTTTCTAATGCACTGCCAGAAAAAAATGCAACCCCTCAATGACTGGAGTCAGGATATAATACATCAACAGGCTTGATGTGGGTTGAGTTTATAGGTGAACAGTGTCTGCAACATTCATTACAGGATACAACCAACAGCTTCACATGTTGAGCACACTGAATCGATGGTGTGTCACTTCTTTCATCAATGGTCTGTGTAACATTACCACATCCGCAGACCAGGTTCTGGACGTCCGCGCAATACAGACCAAACAACATCCACGGAATAAATCTGCGTACATGTTTGTGGGAGCAGCGCTGTCCGACCAAACACCACCCAGGAGATAAATCTGAGTGTATGTTATACCTACCTACTGTGTCAACGACGACCAGTGGGAACCGTATCTTTGCATCGGGATTAAGATCACATGTACCTCCGGCCACATAGCCTTCGACTCCACGACACCGCCAAGTACGGCTGCTTTGGTGTCCTGAAAGAGTTGACTGGCGGGAGGAATGGTGCTCTATAGTTTTCAGTGATGAGAGCAGGTTCTGTCTGTATGCAAGTAATGGACGTACACGTGTGCAGCGCAGCCATGGTGAGTGCATTCGCCCACGACACCCAATTCCTACCCCAGGCCTCATGGTGTTACAGCTCGAAGTCACATTTGATGTTTCTCCACGGTAAAGTAACCAGCGCCCCTTACATTGCACAGGTTGGTACCTCCATGCTACTACGACTTCGACAGGAAGGCGACGTGCCTTTTCATCAGGACATTGCACGTCTACATTTGGCTGCTTCCGCTGTGCAACGTACAGAGCGTGATTCACAATTGCCCTGGCCTGCATAACTACCAGATCTCTCGCCCACTGACATGCTGAAGTAGGAAATTTATCTCCCTATAGATCCTGCAAGAGCCATTGCCGAACTGCAACAAAGGATGCAAGACGCTTGCAACAATCTATTGCACGATGTAAATCGGCATGCTTGTGACTGTTTGGGTGCATTTGGTCTGAATTTGTCATTTACACCTGAAATGATGAACTATCAGTCACATCACTTGTTAATAAAACAACCTTGCTTTTTTTTTTTTTTTTTCAAGCAGTGACTTTAGCTCCGCTCTGTTGTTGATCATCTTTCAACTAAATTAGAATTATATTAATACCTTCAGCAGCTGACGGGCGTCGGGCGTGGATACATATCAACGGGGACAGGTGAAAATGTGTGCCCCGACGGGGACTCGAACCCGCGATCTCCTGCTTATATGGCATCGGGGCTCAGTTCGAAGCGAGACTCATCACTGAAGACAATTCTAATCCAGTCAATGAGATTCCAGCAAAGGGGCTTGTCGTGTACAGAGGTCACTGGTAGTCGGCGCAAGGGGCGCCATGAGCTCAGTCCGTTTCTGCGAGCCACCTATTAATGATTCTTGTGGTCACTGAAGCACCAGTTGTACGAATAATCGATGACAATTATGAATCCGCGGTTCTGAGTGCCTCTCAGTCGACTGTTAGGTCTTCTCGATCTGTTGTCTCTCAAGGGCGACTGCTCCCTTCTTGACGATGGGTTCGGCCATGGTTCACCCATTCCTGCCAACATCGTCGAATAGTGGCATCGCTCCTATTCAAACTTTGAGCGATTCGCCGATTACTCCAGCCGGATTCTTTCAGCCCAACTACATGTCCTCTCTCAAATGCTAACATCTGCGTATATTATCCACGCACGATCTGCGAGGCATAGTTACTTTCCAGCTGAGGACACGGAATGAAAAACGCGAAGCCTTTATGCCCGGATATCCTCGTGTCACCTGTTTACTAGTCTTGTCAGCTGCTAGCTGGAATTGCGCTGCAGCGTTCCACATTCATCCATCGGCCGCCAAAGCTTACAATTTTGCATTTTTCACCGTTACCTGCGTGAATATCAATTGGTGACCAATTTGCATAACTGGGGCGGAATCTCACTGACTGGTGTAAAATTGTCTCCAGTGATGCGTCCTGCTTAGAACTGAGCGCCGACGACCGGCGAAGATGTGTCTGGAGACGCTACGGAGTTCATGTTACAACACTCTTACCTCTCCAATGTGTAATGTGCCGCTGAAGACGAGTCTGAGGCCCGATGCCGTAGCAGAATAATAATAATATTTCAAAATAAATCCAGTGCACCCCATGCCGAGTTTGATCACTATGAAACTCCTGGAAATGTTAAGCGGATCATCTGTACCAAATAATGTATTTAAGCGAAGGTTCACAAGAGAGAGATAAAAGCTGTGTGAAAACAAGCGTTGCCTCCTTTAAAGAATAAGAAACATTTTTTAGTGCACGAAGTGATCATACAAGACTCTTCGCCGATAATTTTCTCAATGCTGGAGAAACAATACTGCTGCAGATACTGCCTCTGAGAAAGACGTAAGTAGGTTCTACCCTGTTTTTTAGATAGTGAATTTCTTTAGATTACTAGATCTTGTCTGGCAAGCATTAATACAACAGCTCGTAAGTATTTGAAATATGGCTTTTTTTTTTTTTTAGATATTTTCGGGGTGTCGGGTGCAACCTTCACAAAATGTATGCTTAATGTTTCAGCAGTGGTTCAGAAATCGATCCCAGCCCTATACTAGGAATATATTTTTGCTACATTACGTGAACTGACGGAACAGCAACGTGCGGGAAAATTCCCTCAACTCAGGAGGTGACTTTTCTGTAACTTATACGATAAGGTGAGGTCTCTGGGACCCCGATGTTTAAAACGAGATTTAAGGCGCAAATCATTTGAAATCTTTAATTTCAATTAAATAAAATATATTAATTAAAACTTCCGGGCTGAATTGCCGTAGTCCATATATAAAACTTCTTCTCCTTCCTGACGTTTCGTTGCCTACAGCGGGCAACATCTTCCGAGGTGAGTCGGCGACTGGCTGCTAGGCGCTGGAGGTCCGGCTTGTATAGTTTTAATTAATGAAGACGCCGGCCGTGAAAGCTTACATGTTACGAATAAATAAAATCTAGTTTCAGTATTACTTAAGTGTTGTTTCAATACTTGTTGTCGATCTTATTGCGACAAATTAAGCCTGTAGGAATTTACTTTTTATCACACAAAATAACACATTTTGTGCGGTATTTTAAATTGTATACGTAAAGGAACTGTTACGGAACTGAACTCTACATCCTGAAAAATTGTAGGATCACTATAGAAAGTAAATTTTCATATAAAACAAAATTCTAGGTTTAAACTTGCACATAAAAAATTCTCTCGATAAGTACGAAAAGAAAGTCTGCAAAAGTGAGATTTAATGCTGGGCTCCTCGGTTTTCTTTTTCATCACAGACTACACATTTGATTTTAACTAACACTTTCAATATTTTACTGGAGAAACAAAGAACTACATCACAGATGTCCTGAACCTCTTCCTCGGAATGACCCTCCGCTAGCAGAACTGTGATCACTGGCTATTGTAAAATCGCCGTCCTTTGTGGAATTTTCCATCCACTGACAAACAATTTCAGCAAACCTAGGATCGTTAAAACTGACACGTCTCTGCTAGCACGTACAGAAGAAAACAGGTACACAGTTCACGAGGCGCGTTCTAGGAGACCACAATGTATGTCAATAACAAGTGCCAACAACACACAAAAAGGCGATAATGCAGCTGACAGCAAATCATTCGAGAGTTGGCGATTTAAAGAGGGTAGGGGGGATGTGGCAACATTCCGCCACACTTGATCTTGGAGAGCCAGTTCGAAAGTTTTCGCTCGACCTGTGAGTTCACATCTTATGAATTAAGAGTGAATACTCCGGATAAAAGTTTAGAAACTTGTAAACAGAATCAAAATTTTTCTATCATAAGAAGTAAATTAAAAAAATGTAATCACAGTTATTCACTGCTGCTGTTAGGGACTTTTTCTTGGAATAATAATCTCAATTTCAGGAATAGCATACTGAAAATTACTATAATTTTATTAGTCATTCTTTCTGGTGTCGGTGACTGTATTACATCGTTTAACGATTACATAAATGAGTACCTTTTCTTTCATTTCCCTTAAAAGGTACGACAGCAATCAAAATTATGAATTCGAACATTCTAAAGTAGGTTTTCAAGCCATGCGTCATAGATCATGTAATTCCAGTACAGGAAAACTGCAACCATGTACATTTTTCATACCGATGTTAACAACAAGAACTATTCCTTCAATGAAAAGCTGTGAAATATTTTTGGCCATACCTGTTTTTGGAATAAAAGGTAACAAAAATTCGCATCATATTGAGTTTTCTCAAGTAGAATGAATGTTGCATCGGGATTCAAATGACGCTCTCCGGTATAATTTTAAGCCATTTGTGAGAGACTGTAAAACTGTACTGACTGCCTATCGATAGAGGTACACAGTTCCTACAGTTCAGTATTGATTTAAATGATGTCCTGTCGGAAATCACCATTTAGAATAAAAGTGCTTCAGAGCGTTTGCTAAGTGTAGTTTGCAAGCCTTCAGTTTCACTAGCCGTAGCACTAGCACTAGTTTCGCAGACGTATTTTTGATACTTTTTGAAGATCAATGTTGTACGATACCGTCGTATCGCTCTCGGTTTCCAGAGTGTTCCTATTCTCTCTCGCCTCCATAAAGGTGCTAAAACATTAAGGTACAAGGACTGAATAATACAGAAAGAGGGCTAGTATTTAACGTCCCTTCAGTATGGGGGTCATCAGAATTAAAATATTACATTAACTCAGTCTGTAAATGATGTAGACGCATATCAACCTGGGTCCTTTTGAAAAGATCATCACCACGTCCTCGTAAATGATTAAAGGAAACAATGGAAGGAATAAATAAGGGGCCGGATGGGGATCTAGATTCCATTCCTTCCAGTGTCATAACCAATGCGTCATATACACGACATTGGTTCAGAGCGTCCCTAGTGTGGAAAGCCAAATGTAATTTTGTGTTATTCTGAAGAAATAACTTCGCTCCACGAAACAGTTTAGGTCTGTTTCTTTTGTGATTCGTTCCAATAAATGTACTATATACAAAATCACATTTTTAAGTCCATATATTGTTTGTAGGTGCATAGTCAGTCGGTGAAGTCTCATACCATGTGCTCAGCTCACAAAATGGTTATAAATTGAATGTATGGCATCCCTAAAAGTAAAAGCCGTTCCACACAATAAGAGCATATTATTAATACTTGCCGACATCATTTTTCAATTGCTGCTACATTGCTGTCACTCTTGTAGATGAGAATACCTAATCATCTTTTGCAATTGACTTATTATTTCTTTTAACCAAGTACGTATCACCTAAGCGTATTAGGCGTCTTCAGCATAGGAGACATGAAATCCACTGAATACGGCTATACTGTTAGGTGAAACATGTTCAGTTAAAAACAATAATAAAAATTCCTTTAAAACAGGTAGTTATTCTTATTTGCTAGATAAACAGCCGTAATAATCATATGTGTCGATGCAATGTAGCAACTGCTAGTGACACGCACATGCTAGTATGCTAATAGCATCAAGCGATATGCAGTGGAAAGAACATCTATTGTAGGTATCACGACGACTGGGTGAATTCGAGAACGTGAGAGAAACCTGGGAAAGTGTACCTCACCTGTAAAATAGAACATGTGTCAGTCTCGTGAGATCTGCTCTTGAATACTTTCAAATATTAAATACTACAATTCAAGGGAATGAACAGAATAGGAAACAAGCGAGCCAAACCCCCAGCTAAGTACTATACAATAGTTTGAGGACGATACATTCACACGTAGACGAAAAAAGCTAGTCTAATTCGGTAAGATAACAATAATCACAATGTCTCATTGTTATCAAATGTATGAGTGGTTTGATTCTTGCGTAAATGACGTAATTATAATCGTCACACGGGAGTGGTTGCTATCTTGGATCATCCTCAGGGGTAAAAGAACACATCTGATGTACACTTGTTCCGCCTGATGGTCCAAGCTACTCACTGAAATGAAGAAAGATTTCAGTAGCAACTGCGGCAATTACAGATACTTAGTTTCAGTTATCATAATCGATGTTTTTCGAAAGCGCGCAACTACGTCATCTGTGATTTAAATAATGGTACACTACACCAGTTACGTATTTTTTTATGCTTAGCGCGACGTGTTTCGAGAATTGATTCTTATTGTTAGGTGCATTTGTGTACATAAGTTTTGCTTGATGTATGAATGTATGTTTTTCTGGTTCTCTTGCAGTGTAGAGTATAAGGTACTGCGCCTCCTCCATTAAGCTGAATACCACACACATGCAAACCGTAACTCACAATGTTTGTGTTTGAAATCGGAGTATCTTACAGATACTCGTGTATGGTATTTTGTCTAATGGGGGAGGCACAGTCCTTGTTATCTACTGTGGAAGAGAGGCAGAAAAACACACTTTCAAACATCACGTAAAATACTTAAGTAAACTTGAGCACTTGACAGTGAGAATAAATTCTTAAAATACGTCACGCTACGCTTGAAAAAATACGTAAGTGGTCAAGTGTTTCATTATTTAAATCAGGATGTTATAGTTAAGTCGTCCAGCTGTGGAGCCAGGAATGAAAAAGTGCTATGTTTTGTCTACTTCTTCAACATACCCTCGCCGTCACGTACGATGGAGTCTTCGGCAAGAAGGCGGGTCAGAGAGAGCGGCTGGCGAGACACCGCCTGTTTTCCTGACGTGGATTTATGTCCGGAGAGCTACCAAGATAAACATTTTGACAAGCGCGAGACCACTTTTCCCTCTTTCGAAAAAATAGGATGGGGTCCTCCAGCCGAGTGGAGCTGCGAAGTGTCGGGGAGGGGTTTGCTCGGGATGGATAGATGAGGGCGCGAGGGTTCCGGCCGGCACTTCTCTCTCAGCAGTCGTCACTCCGGGAGATAACGCCGCCCCTTAAGTCTGCAGCGCAGCTCTGCCCTGCGCCGCGCTGATTACCGACGATAAATTCCGGGCCGGCCATCACTTCCGAAACAGAACACAGCAGTTCCCCAGCTGCCCACACCAGGGTCAGGTGCTTTGTTCGAATGATATCGAAGTAATCTCGAAGACATTTTTCTTCATTTCATTATCAGCCTTACAGGGCGACAATTATTGAACTAAATGAAAAAAAACGTAAATTAGTGACGATCTACGGCGCGCACACACTTCATTCAGGATGTAAACACCACTAGTATATATTCGGATTTAGGTTATGACATGTCCGATACGCCGGCCATCATTGGCGATGATGTGGCGCAGACGAATAGCGAAATTCTGCGTCTTAAGGGGGTAGGACGTCAAACGGGCCGATTTGGAGCAGGAGAGGCACCACACGATATTTAAATTTCCACTGTCTATACTTTTACAAAAAAAAAAATCATAAAACTTTGTTAACATGACCAGGAAGGATTCAAAATTCACACTCATAGCAATGGAAGTTCGAAAACATTACGAAATAATTTTTTTTACATGCGAAATTTCATCATTTTTTTCACTTACTAATGGCAGTATTTGTTGCTATAGGTACACTTTTCTTCATAAGTAAGAGAGGTTCTTCGATGAATTGTGCACAGCATGCAAACCATACTTAAAGGTGTATGAAAATCTAGAATTTTCCAAATCTATTAAAAACTGTGGTAAAAATCGAGGTAATTAATTACAAAATTTGTGTTTTTTCTACACATGAAGTTTAAAATACAACAGCTCATTCGTTTTTTCATTAATTAAATAAATTCTAGAGTTTCATACACCTGTAAGTATGGTGTGTATGCTGTGAAAAATTCATCGAAGAAGCACTCTAACTTATGAAGAAAAGTGTACCTATAGCAACAAATGCAGCTATTAGTAAGTGAAAAAATGATGAAATTTCGCACGTAAAAAAAATTATTTTACTATGTTTTCGAACTTCCACTGCAGTGAGTGTGAATCCTGAATCCTTCCTGATGATGCTGACAAAGTTTTATGAATTTATTTGTAAAAGTATAGACACGGGAAATTAAAATGTCCTGTGATGCCTCTCCTGCTTCAAGTCGGCCTGTTTGACGTCCTACCCGCCTTAAGCTCCACAATGGTTTTGCAATTATTATTGTACACCTTGTCTTTAATATAGCCCCACAAATAGGTGTCGCATGTGTTTAGATGCGGAGAATATGGCGGCCCATCCAGGACCATGCAGGTGGCCTCTGGGTACCCCTGAGCCAGGACGTGGTCCCCAAAGTGCTCCTCCAGGCATCAAACTCTCTCCTGCTTCGATGGGGTCGAGCTCAGTCTTGCGTGAACCATATCTCGTCGAAGTCAGGGTCACTTTGGATAATGGGGATGAAATCATCTTGCAAAACCTCCACGTACCGATCGGTAATCACCGCGACATCAAGGAATATCCGTGACTGGACATCGCACACCACACAGTCACTCGTTGAGGGTAAAGAGAATTCTCGATTGCGAAATGCGGATTCTCAGTCCCCCAAATGCGCCAATCTTGCTTATTGACGAATACATACAAATGAAAGTGGGCTTCGTCGTTAAGCCAAACCATGCATGCACATACTAATTCCCGCCATGCCCGCCGCCAGCCGTGCAGTTTGCACGTCCTAACGCAAATCTTTCAGAAGTTATGACTATTTTATTTCGTATAGTTCAATAACTGTCACCCTGCATGTGATACTGAACTAACGTTCTCTTTTCCCACTTCAATCATTTTGATTTCTTCTTTCCTGAAAATTTCAATCAGTTTGTAATAAGCAGTTGGTAATCGGAAATGTCGCATCGTATATGCTGTCAATCAGAGCTTTTCTTCATCATCCCCACTGTACTCCTTCTTTCTGGGAAGTGTTAGGACCGTATCTGATGCGTAACTTTTTCGTGTGTTGGGTACACTAAATGATTGTAGAGAGCAGTTTTTAGTTTTTAACTTTTTAGCTCGCGATGAGGATGAGAGAGAGAGAGCAGAAGATAAGACACAGTCTAATCCTCTTGAAAAGCACCAAGGATGCTTCCGATTTTCAAACGAAAATTAAAACAGCTGCAGCCCTCAGGACAATCGTCGGTTGATGAATAAAGGGCTAGTGGCATGTAAACCAGAAATCAACAGGGACTGGTTGTACATTATTCACTACTGTTATGACTGGACACGAGATTAGATTCCTCCCAATTTACGTTGGTCAAGGGGCCTGAATGGGGTGTAATGGAACACCGTAACTGGTTGCGTAAATAAATTAAATGCAAAAGTGACGGCTGCAGGTGTTTTAATTTTCATTTAATACTGTACAGCCAAAGTCCTTGTAACAATCCATTAAAAGGATGGATATACAGACGTTCCGATCTTGTGCCATCCAATAGGCAGCTCACTCCATTAGAGAATACGAAATACGGGAATGTAATCCAGAATACTAGCTCTTAAAATGAAGGTCGGAAATTTCACACCATTGCCTTTCTTGTGCTGATGATGCAAGTTATCGACAACGTTTCTAACCGGCTGTCTGTAGGTAAAGTGCCACCTGCCAAGTGTGACGCAGTGACCTCGACAATGGAGTCTAGATCTTCAATACAGTACTTTTAGTGCTTTACATCTCCCACTTTCATATTTACGTTCTTGATGGGTTAGTAAGTGAAAACCTCATCCTTTTTCAACTCTCTCTGAACGAGCGATAGTTCAACCGCTCGGATTTAGGTTTCCTCAGATCACTTCACGTAAATACCGCAATAATTCCTTTAAATGGGCTAAATCGTCTACTACCCTTGTTCAAATGTGCTAGTGTTCGTTCTCTATTGCCCTCGTTGCCGACGGACGTTAACCTTCAAACTGCCTTCCCTTTATCATGCATTTTTCTGAAGCTTTCTTCTGGCTTTTTCCTTTGACAATACTTTGTACATGTAAACATTGAAGAGTTGCAGCTTATTTCATTTTCTAGTTCGACAGCAGTTGAACCATAACTATATACATCAGCCGCCTTATACGTCTGAGGAAGGCAAAGCCGTATAATAAGGCGAGGGAAGTGGATACCTCCTGTGAGGGTAGCACTGTGTCGTTTTATGTTTCGCTGGAGATGAAATGTGCTGTCCATGTGCCAAGGACAAATGAAACATAGTAGCCTAAAGCTTTATGGTATCCATATTCTTCACCCTAGAGGAATAATTCAAATCAATAATGACAATGACGTCAAAGTATATTACACTTCAAAATGCATCGACGTTCTTCCAGGTGTATATTTAGCTGTAACGTGCTTTAACACTCATAATATGGTGACACCATCCTTATGAAATCAGCATTAGAATTAACAACTACTTCAGTTAACAATAGCACTACGTTTTATATTATTGACTCTCTGTTTACGCGGCTAGCTTTCAATTGTGCGTTTTGTGTTTTGAGGTGTCTTTCTCAAACTATGGAGAGAGTAAAATTCTGCAGGAACTAAGAAGATACGTCCATGGTTCGAATACTGCTGTTTAACTACAGCATTTCCTGAGACTACAACAGCGTACTTAAAACTGAAACTCATTTAAAATATTCAGTTATTACCGAGCAATTTCGACAGTAGAAATGAATGCTGCAACAAATTATTTCAAAGGGGCAATCAGTGAGGCAAAATCCAAGATATTTTGAGTCTGAAAACACTTTGACGTTGGCAATCATTCTCAAACAAGTAAACAGTGAGACAATTACAGGCTTAAATCAGAGTGTACGTTCAGTTGCACACCAACCACATCATAGAAGTGAAGCAGCAAATTCCAGATGCAATATTATAACAGCTAATAACGTTAAAAGAACGCACGCTTTCTTTATTCGTCTCCTTGTAAAACACGACACCAAGAATATCACATAAAGATAATAAAAGAGCTGTTCTGAGTAGATGGTCTATTAAAAAGTTACTTAGTTATTTTTATCACATTTCATGGTGCTACCGTTTCTTGTATGATCTACAGAACATGCGGCATTTCAATAGAATTCAGTTGCACCTTTAGCTTTCTCGGAAGACGCTGCAAAATCACCTTGTCGATACTAAATCTCACCAAGTGTAGAGTTCGTGCTGTATTTGGCAAGGAGATAATTTATCTGGTCTCCGCTGGACACAAGTTCTGTCACTCCTCAAACACCAAACAGAAAGTGACAATCGATGAAATGATGCTACACTGTCACTATCGAAGGAAAGAAGCAAAGCTTCAACTACACGTGGAAACATAACGGCAACCGCATTTTTAATGGTTTTTCCTCGTCCAGTTTTTACCTTGAGAACAGATCATTAATACTCACGTTCCCTGCGTGTGTTTGTAAAAATAGTTTGGGCAATTAATAGCGGCTCAGAGAACTGCACACAGAACATAGCAAACAGAAACTTTTACAGTCTTCTGGCGGGAAGCTTGGCATGACTTGTGTCTCCAAGATTTGGTTAGCAACAGAAGAATGACATTGCCACATTGGTCCCCCGACGGCAACACTGTGTACCAATAGACTAGATTAAATTCCAAACTTCTCCGCTGTGTCTTTAAAACGGTGATCCATCTGTACTAAGAGTACCCTCAGGTGCCCTTCCCTATCTTTCCTCGGAGCTTGTGCGCCATCTCTAACGACATTATCGTCGACGGGTAATTGGACTCTAATCTTCTTCTTCAAAAACGGTTTTTCCGAACTCCGTTTGCCTCTCTTTTGTCTCGTTGCACTCGTGAATGGAAAGTCTGGAAAAAGTACTGTTGTAAGCCATTGACCATGCCATAATCACCATTATCTTCTTCCTGTTACGAATAATGAAGTCAAAGGAATAGTTTCACAGTATTACCCAAGCACTAGTTATCCAATCAATTTGCTAACAGGACTCACGAAACGAATGTCTCATGTAAGGTCGCTGAGTGTCTCATTAACATTTTCTTACTGATTAAACTGGCTATTGACAAATCTAGCAGCACGAGCCTGAATTCATTCGATTATTCCCTATAGCATAAACTGATGAAGATCCCATACAGTTCAGTAGTACTCAATAATTGTATATTTATCCTGTTCCAGAGTGCTTCGGAACGTTGCGGTTAAGTATTTTATCGATGTTAGGGGAGGCCTCTAATACTGGATGCAGAAGTGCTCAATCGACAAAGAATTTTCATACTACGCTGTTGTGATGATTCAGAGATGTCTGTTGATGCTGAAAGCAAAACACAAAGAATTATCCTTTTTTCTTCACCAGTGATTAGGTACAACTGTTGTTTTGCTTGCCGCTATCTCGAAGTCCTAACACAGCTCAGACTAATTTGACGTTGCTCAATTGACTAGCATGTTAAATTACATTCCATATGACGTTTTGTTTATTGTGAGAACAGACTATTTCCAACGACACTGAACGCTGTATGCTACACCTGACAATCAGTTTTTGTTTCGACTAACTCTGCCTACACAAAAAAAAAACACAATCTTGTTAGAGACGGTACCTGACAACCCTCAGAATGGATACTTGAAGCAGTTTCATGGTTCGTTCCAACATTACCAATGTTTCTGATGAGCAATCAAAGTCTTTTTTTCCGTTTCCCATCGTCCCTTAGTTGCTTCAAAATTCGTGGAGGTATGTTCCATCTCCGTCTTCGCAACTAAATGAAAGGCAGCTTGCTTTTTACCATACGTATTTCGCATCTATTATTTGTGAAGTATCTTAAAAAAAATGGTTCAAATGGCTCTGAGCACTATGGGACTCAACTGCTGTGGTCATCAGTCCCCTAGAACTTAGAACTACTCAAACCTAACTAACCTAAGGACATCACACACACCCACGCCCGAGGCAGGATTCGAACCTGCGACCGCAGCAGCAGCGCGGCTCCGGACTGCAGTGCCTAGAACCGCACGGCCACCTCTGCCGGCTAAGTATCTTCAGTGGCCTGTAATATATACGGTATGAAATGCATTATGTAATAGTTACAAATATACTACTGTTTTTTCATGTTATTTTCTTGTTTTTAAGGATAGAAACAACTTTTGCAGCACAAGTTTTGTGAGGTTAAATTATCGCTGCGATTTTCAGTGTTGCTAGTCCTCGTGTGTGGTCTTGGAGATGTGTTTACACGAGCCCCATACTCCACGTGTCCGACTTCAGGCGTTTTTTCACCCATATTTATTACATCATTTAATTTGTTCTTTTCATAGTATGTTGAACGTGTGTGTGTTTACAGAATGCAGTGTTGCCAACTGTCGCTGTGTGTTTATTTACCTTTCCTATTTAGTTTGTGTTGTATAAGTGGTTTGATATAGTTTCCTGACTTTGTCTTTGTATGTGTCTGTATGTGTTTTGTTGTATATGAATGTGTTATTCTTTGTGAGGACGTATTTTGTGTGCGTTTGTGTGTTGTTGTGCATGAATGTGTTACTCTTTGTGTGTGTTTGCGCGTGTGTGTGTGTGTGTGTGTGTGTGTGTGTGTGTGTGAAAGAGAGATAGAGGGGGGGGGGGAGGTAGGGAGGGTGGAAAGGAGGTAGGGAGAGAGGGCGGGAGTAATCAATAATTTATTCTGGTTATTATTTTAGGATAGCAGTTTAATAATTTCACTGAATTCTTCACTATTGCGGGCGTAGTTTCTGTAGTTACTTTACATCTATTAATGGTATTTAAAACCCCTCTTTGCGACTACTACAAACCGTGTTTACATTACCATATATGTTTCGTTTTATTGATTTTGAAACGTCGTCAGTGGTGGCGCCGTTAGTGCACGTTTACGTTCTCCTCGTAAATAAACACTTGTAGTGCTGTATTTCATCGAATTTCACGTAAAGAAAAGTTTCTGCTGCAAATAAACTCTAAATTAGGCCAGTCATCAGTCATCAGTACCAAGCGTAGGAATACCTGCAAACTGTACAAGCAGAAGACACTTCCAGATGTACACGGAAATTAGACAAAAATACTACCACTGATCATGTTTTAAATCAGTTAAACGAAACACGTACATTAATATAAATACGCATTTTTAGTAGTTGCAAAGACTGATTTTGAGAAGTTTATTGATGTGATGTATTGTATGACCAAAAACCATATCGAGTAAATGACTTATTTTTCGTTGAGACTCAGCATATCCGTATGTCTACTATTAGTTGACAGTACGAGACGTTTCGTTTGATACCTCCCATGTATTACTTAGATTATTCCACGATTTTATATTCAGACGCAATACATACAAATTGCTCGCGTGTTGCCGAGAAGGCCAGGGACCCGACCGCCAGGGTTTGGCGTGGGAGGAAGCGGAGCGGAAAGCACAGCAGATCGGATGTTGAGCGCCGCGCAGGGTTGCTATGGCAGCGGCGGAGCGGTCGTTGCCCTCGCTCATCCCCGCTGGGGAGGCCAGTCCGCGCTTCTTCGGCTTCCTGCATCTCACGGCGCCGCAGGTAAAACGACGGTAAAAAAAAAGCCACCCTCCCTGCACGCGCGGCAAGATAAACTGCCGCAACCCCTCGCCGGCAGGGGGAGGCTGCGGAGAGCCCAAGGCGCGGCGTGGCACATGAATATTCTGCCAGCCCGTAAACTGGCCAACTTTAAGGCCTCCACACCTGCCACTCGTTGCTCTTAATAACGACGATGGACCTGCACAGGCTCCGCCATGTCTCGCAACATTTTCAACCTAAAGAGTGAACGTCTGTTCCAGAACCAAAGACAAAGGATAACAGACAGAATCGGCCAAAGCCTAGAATATAACCATCCATCTCTCCTTGACGTTTCTGTAAGATATCTGTTTATTCAACAGCAACACTCGAGCATTAGTACACGGAAGTCTCCACCTAGTTATGGCTCTCCTACTTGTACTGTTAAGCAAGATATATTTATGAATAACGGTACTGTCTGGGGAATTGAAATATGTAAAAGTGGTTGTTCAAAACTCGTGGGTGTGCTTACCGATCAGAGTTTAAATTGTATCTCACATATTATAGATGGTGTCAAATGCATGAGTGGAGCAACATGTAACTGCTGATTAAATCATCATGAAATTAGCATCCTTTGTATACTTACATTCATTTTCTCTCACGGAAAAATTTTCTGAGTCATTTCCACACATAAAGTATTCATGTACAGAAATGTTCTGTGAGGATGATATCTGGTGTCCATCTTCCACCTTAATGTAGGCAACTGTTTACAAAATTTGCCTTACTAACACAGCCTCACAGTAATTTATTCTCTTATGAAATCTGTTGCGAAGAATCAGGCACCATTTGATGATAATAAAAGCGTTCGTGAATATAACACCGGGATCCAGAATAGCGGCCAACACCGTCCACAACTCATCGTTGCTCTTGAACAGAAAGAAGCAATGTATGCAGCCACAAAATTATTTGACCATCTAACTTGTGAATTAAGGATGCTGGAAAATAATGAAATTTTTAAAAAATAACTAATATCATTTTAACTTGAAAACTCCTAATAAGTGGATAGTATGTAAACTGATGAGCCAAAACATTACGACCACCTACTTAAGAGCGTGCTGGACCACTTCTGGAACGCAGCTCAGTAATGATTCTGCGTACCGTGGAATTGACAAGTACTTGATAGGTCTCCAGAGGTTTGTGGCACAAGATGCCTACGCACAGGTTACACACTTGCCGTAATTTATGGGCGGCTGCTTCGTGGGCGCGAAGCTGGCTCCCGATAACTCCCAGTTGGGTTTCATCAGATTCAGATACCAAGCGAGGTGGCACAGTGGTTAGCACACTGGACTCGCATTCGGGAGAACAACGGCTCAAACCTGCGTCCGGCCGTCCAGATTAGTTTTTCTGTGATTTCCCTAAATCTCTCCAGGCAAATGTCGGTCGATTTCCTTCCCCATCCTTGCCACAATCCGACTTCGTGCTCCACCTTTAATGACCTCGATGTCGACGGGAGTTAAACCTAACCTTCCTTCCTTCCTCCGTATTCAGATAAGCCGAATACGATGGCCAAGAACTCAGCGTGAGTTCACTATCCTCACAACACTGCATCACGATTTTGGCCTTGAGAGATGGACAGTTATCCTGCTGGAAGATGCCATAAATGTTGAGGAAGACGTCAAGCATAAGGGGTTACAGCTGGTCCCTAATAATGTTCACGTAGTCCACATCTGTCATGGGACTGTCGATTATTACCTCAGGTCCCATGGAAGCCCAGGTGAATGTCCCTTATCACATAGGACACTGCTCCCACCGGCCGTGTCGCGCTGCACCTTTCGAGCAGCCATTCGCCTGGATGACACGTACCTGGACTCGACCATCCACCTGGTTTAGCAATAAACGGGATTTATCCGACCAGGCGACACGATTCTAATGATCCTTGGTTCAATCTCAATGATCCTGTGCCCACTATAATCATAATTGACGATGTTGTTGGGTCAACATGGGAACACGTAGGGGTACTCCACTGCAGAACACCATGTTCAGCACTGTGCTCCAAAACAGTTGTGCCTGCGCCAGCACTGTACTCTGTCGTCAGTTCCGTCACAGAACGCCGCGTATCCTGCTTTAGAGAGCGGGCAACCTCCGATCCCTATGTTCTGTGATGAGGTACGTATGTCCAACTTCTTGTCGCCTACTCGTGATTTCAGCATTCTTCAACTACTTTCCATAGATGCTCACATTAGTAATACGAAAACAGCAGACCATCTTCGCTATTTCCTATATGTTCACTACCAGGCACTGAACCATAACAATCTGGCTTTTGTCAAAGTCACTTAAGTCGGCGGATTTCGGCTTTTGCGACACTTATCGTCGCTAGAATGATTTCCCATTCTTCTCTTCTCCGCTAATATACTTCTCTTACCGTGCCACGTGCCCTCAGCGCCACAAGGCAGCACACAACCCATGTTTCCACAGAGAAAGTGTATATTAATTGTGAACCTACTCACATGTTCCACATCATCGCGAGTTTTCAATACCACTCTCGGAGCATGAGAAATAAGTTAATTACTGTAGAACACCTTCATCCAGGGAATATCTTTCATCTGGCGAATATTCCGTTCACTGCAACCAAATGGTCCCTTCCTGAGTTTCTTGCCTGCGCACTAGAGACTGCTAGAGAAAAAAGGGGTAAAAATATATGTTGATGCATTATTCACAGTAACACGTGGGTGCTTTCTTTCTCCGTCTGACACCCTGCTTAACAAGAAAGCACTGCAGGTATTTCAAATATTTATTCATAAATGCTGACTAGAAGGAAAATGTATACTCCACCGCTTACATATACATGTATACACTGCAACAGTATACAGCACACGATAGAATGCGTTATTATACTTATATAACTACCGGTCGCTTGCTGCTTTTTCTTCGCGTTTTCAGCATTACGTGTGCATAGTTTTGCCCAGAACGGCGTTTCTGAGTTATTAGATGCCATTCCTGAAGCTATAGTGATACCGTAACATAAATAACGAAATTTCATGGTCGCCAGCAGTTTGAAAATCGTACACATACTGCACTTTGAAAATAGTACACATTCTTTTTCATAGTTTTTAAATTTGTGTCTCATTGATGTTTATTTATTTATTTTTTATTTACACGTCAAGTTCCGTAGGACCAAATTGAGGAGCAAAGCTCCAAGGTAATGGAACATGGCAGTACGTGAAATTACTACATAAAAGTAATAACAGTTAAAAGTCAGTCCATAAGTTTAAGTAAACGCAATCAACAATACAACAAGAATCAGCTTAATTTTTCAAGGGACTCGTGGACAGAACAGAAGGAGTGACTCATGAGGAAACTCTTCAGTTTCGATTTGAAGGCGCGTGGATTACTGCTAAGATTTTTGAATTCGAGCGGTAGCTTATTGAAAATGGATGCAGCAGTATACTACACACCTTTCTGCACAGGAGTTGAGGAAGTCCAAAATGAATGCAGGTTTGATTTCTGCCGAGTATTAACTGAGTGAAGCTGCTTATCCACCTTTCTGCATAAGGATTAAGGAAGTCCAATCTGAATACAGGTTTGAT
This sequence comes from Schistocerca nitens, assembly GCF_023898315.1. Taxonomy (NCBI): domain Eukaryota; kingdom Metazoa; phylum Arthropoda; class Insecta; order Orthoptera; family Acrididae; genus Schistocerca; species Schistocerca nitens. The sequence continues at coordinate 676,564,953 of NC_064617.1, read as the reverse complement.
TTCTGCCGAGTATTGACTGAGTGAAAGCTGTTTTTTTCTTGGGAATAAGCTAATATTGTTAACAAGAAATGACAGTAAGGAATATATACATTAAAGAGGCTAATGTCAAAATACCCAGACTCGTGAAACAGGGGTCGACAAGAGGTTAGTGAACTTACACCACTTATTATCCGAACTGCCCGTTTCTGAGCCAAAAATATCCTTTTAGAATGGGAAGAGTTACCGCAAAATGTAATACCATACGACATAAGCGAATGAAAATAACCAAAGTAGACTAATTTTCGTGTCGAACGATCACTCACTTGAGATGCCGTTCGAATAGTCAAAATGGCAGCATTATGTCATTGAACAAGATCCTGAACCTGGGATTTCCAGGACAGTTTATTATCTATCTGAATATCTAGAAATTTGAACTGTTCAGTTTGATTAAACATATGCCCATTCAGTGAAATTAAAACGTCAGGTTTTGTTGAATTGTATGTTAGAAACTGTAAAAACTGAGTTTTATTGTGATTTAGCGTTAGTTTATTTTCTACAAGCCATAAACTTACGTCATGAACTGCACTGTTTGAAACAGGGCCAATGTTGCACACAACATCCTAGCTAGTGTCATCGGCAAAGAGAAATATTGTCCGCCCCTGGTAGATGAATGGTCAGTGCGACAGAATGTCATTTCTAAGGGCCAGGGTTCGACTCCCGGCTGGGTCGGAGATTTTCTCCGCTCAGGGACTAGGCGTTGTGTTGTCCTAATCATCATCATTTCATCCTCATCGACGAGCAAGTCACCGAAGTGGCGTCAAATCGAAAGACTTGCACCCGCTGAACGGTCTACCCGGCGGGAGGTTCAAATGGTTCAAATGTCTCTGAGCACTATGGGACTCAACTTCTGAGGTCATTAGTCCCCTAGAACTTAGAACTAGTTAAACCTAACTAACCTAAGGACATCACAAACATCCATGCCCGAGGCAGGATTCGAACCTGCGACCGTAGCGGTCTTGCGGTTCCAGACTGCAGCGCCTTTAACCGCACGGCCACTTCGGCCGGCCCGGCGGGAGGCCCTAGTCACACGACAGAAATATTTTAGAGTTACCCTTAATACTAAAGGGCATATCGTTTATATAAAAAGGAACAGGAGTGGCCCCAACACTGATCCCTGGGGCACCACGCACTTGACTGTACCCCACTCAGACCCCACATCACAGCCATTCTCAACATCATGAATAATGACCTCTTGCTAAAGTAAAAGGTGAACCAATTGTGCGCTACTCCCCGTATTCGGTAATAGCCAAACTTCTGAAGCAATATTTTGTGATCACCACAATCAAACGCCTTAATTAAATCAAACAATATGCCTAGCGTTAGCAACCTTTTGTTTAACTCATCCACTACCTCACAGAGAAAAGAGAATATAGCATTTTCAGTTGTTAATCGACATCCAAAGCCAAACTTTACATTTGACAGCAAATCGTATGATATACAATGATCAGTTATACTTACAACACAGCCTTTCCAATAACTTTAGCAAACACTGATGGCATAGAAATAGGTCTAAAATTGTCTACATTATCATTTTCTCCCTTTTTATAAAGCGGCTTTACTACTGAGTACTTTAATCGTTCAGGAAACTTACCATTCCTAAAGGAAAAATTACAAATATGGTTAAATGCAGGGCTAACATGTGTAGCATAATACTTTAATATTCTGCTAGGCACTCCTTCATATCCATGAGAGTCCTTAGTCTTCAGTGATCTAATTATTGACTCAATCTCCCCCTTGTCTGTATCACAGAGGAGTATTTCAGACATCAATCTCGGAAAGGCATTTGCCAAGAGATATATAATTCCCAGTAAAAACTAAATTTTTATTTAATTCACCTGCAATGCGCAGAAAATGATTGTGAAATACTGTACATATATCTGATTTATCAGTAACAGAAATATTTTTACTACAAACTGACTGTATATCAACGATCTTGTGCTGCTGACCAGATACTTCCTTCACAACTGACCATATGGTTTTAACTTTATCCTGTGAATTATCTGTTCTGTTTGCATGCCACATACTCTTTACCTTCCTAATAACATTTTTAAGCGCCTTACAATACTGTTTGTAATGGGCTACTGCAGCTCGATTGTGACTACTTCTAAGATTTTGATATAATTTCCGCTTTGTTCTACATGATAACCTTATCCCACTAGTCAGCTACCTGGGCTGCCTATTACTGCTAGTACCAGCTTAGAACGTTCTAATGGAAAGCAACTCTCAATGAGCATGACAAATTTGTTAAGGAAAGCATTATATTTGACATCTATGTTATTGACACTATAAACATCCTGCCACTCTTGTTCCTTGACGAGGTTTAAAAAACTCGCTATTGCTGTTGGATTAACTTTCCTACGTAGTTTGTAATTACATGTGACATTTGTTTGAATACAAAAGCCTTTTGGTGTTAAAATTTGTGCATCATGGTCTGAAAGGCCATTCACCCTTTTACTAACAGAACACCCATCTAGAACGAAGAATGAATAAAAATATTGTCTATGGCCGTACTACTATTCCCCTGCACCCTACCCTAGTTGGAAAAAACAGTCTGCGTCAGATCATATGAATTTTGGAAATCTACCAATATCCTTTTCTTGCACCATCATATACAAAATTTATATCGATGTCACCACATATAACTAATTTCTGGTACTACCTACAAAGTGAATCGAGAACCCTCTCTAGCTTGAGCAGAAATGCTCTGAAGCCAGAATAAGGGACCTATAAACAACAACAATTAGAAGTTTAGTTTCACTAAATTAGAAGTTTAGTTTCACTAAATTCAACTGCCCCAACATTCAAATATCTGTTCAGTGCAGTGTCGTGATAGGTCTATGGACTCAAATGGAATACTGTTTTTTACGCACATAGCCACTCCCCGCCGACCGGGGATGGCCACGCGGTTCTAGGCGCTGCAGTCCGGAACCGCGCGACTGCTGCGGTCGCAGGTTCGAATCCTGCCTCGGGCATGGATGTGTGTGATGTCCTTAGGTTAGTTAGGTTTAAGTAGTTCTAAGTTCTAGGGGACTGATGAACTAAGATGTTAAGTCCCATAGTGCTCAGAGCCATTTGAACCAATAGCCACTCCCCCATCCCGCAAGGAACTCCTTGAAAAACAACCACCTATCCTGTATCCTGGTAAAGGAAGCCTCTGGATTGTCAAATTATTGAAGTGGTGCTTCGATATACCAGTAATTATAGAGTCAACCTCTATAAGGGGTTCACTAACTTTATCAGGAATACCTCTTCTTTTTGATGAGATATGCTAATTCCTTCTCTACTTGGAAACATGACGTCATCTGAAGGTGAGCCCTTAGTTGGATGGACTTTCTTTAAGCAGGTATTCGTATCAGCTAACTTCAATCGTAAAAAGGTGCAGCTCTAACACCAACTGCTACAGGAATTTTTCCATGAGTGATCCCACCACCACCCACTACACTGTCACGTATAAACTTTGCCAGCCTCCCCTTCCCATACCTATTGAGGTACAGGCCATGCCTAGTGAAACCCGATCTACTGATAGACCCAACTGGCACCACTGAAATGTGACCCATGCCCTCTGTCATCAGCGCCCTCTCCAGCCGCATGTTAACGCGCCTAGCAGCCGCATTAAGATGAGGTCGATCATGACGCTGAAACAGTTGCACGAAATGCACATTAGTGCCACCAGTTTGAATAGTTATCTTTACCAGGTCACCAACTACATCATATTCCCCGTCCCTATTAAACTGTTCCCTGCTCCACCCTCTATCCCTACCTGATCCTCCTTCGTAAAATTCCTACATAACTCTCCTATACTGTCAGTCGCCTGAGTCAGCCATACAGGTTTTAACTTTATCCTGTGAATTAGCTGTTCTGTTTGCATGCCACATACTCTTTACCTTCCTAATAACATTTTTAAGCACCTTACAATAGTTTGTAATGGGCTACTGCAGCTCGATTGTGACTACTTCTAAGATTTTGATATAATTTCCGTTTTGTTCTACATGATATCCTTATCCCACTAGTCAGCTACCTGGGATGCCTAGGCTTCACAATGCTGGTGACCTGGTACTCACTCCCAAACACTTCTTGCAACTGCTGGCCCACACCTCTACCGTGCGAACTACCTAGCAACAGAATCTTCTTCTTTCAGTTAGACTTTGCAACTGACTTAGGCCTCCTAACTGCCGAGGACTGCTGCATGTTCCCTACATCTACAGCTAATAATTCTGATCTGCACATCGACGAGAAGCCCATAATTTGCCGGAATGGATGCGAAAGACCATCAAAATACCACTTTCAATTGTTCTGGAATACCAGACCAAAAGTTAATATTGTGCGCGAAATCTATCCGGGACTATGTAATATTCCTGACTCGCAACCTTACTGTGCTATTCGACCAAGTCTCATTTATTGTATTTCATTTTACGATTGCTATCTCCTGAGCTATATGACGGTCAAACGCTGTGTATCTACATTCCTCGTCGAAAATCGGTTCTTATAATTCATTAAATTCCGGATACCTATAAAGCATCTTTCTCAGGAGAAGATGCTGTAGTTATCAGCACTAAGTTTTCCAGAATGAATGTTTACTATGCTGCCGAGTGTGCGTTGATTTGAAACCAGCTGGCAGCTTAAAACTGCTTGACGGACAGAGGCTTGATCTTGGAACCTTTGCTTTGCGCGAGCAACCCGTCTATCGACTGAGCTATCCAAGCATAACTCACGACCTACCTTCGCTGGTTTACTTCTGCCAGTAACTCTCTCTAAACTTCCACACTGCACTGAAGTCATCTTGCATTCCTTTCAGGGCTAGCGTTCCTGGAAGATATTGCGGAGACATGGCTTAAGCACAGTCAATGGGAGGCGAACATCCGTAAAATCTGAAAGGTAAAAGAAGAGATGCTGGCAGAAGTAACACTGAGTGCGTCGCGCCCGGGTAGCTCAGTCGGTAGAGCAGTTGCCTGCATAAGACTACGATTACGATTTATTGGACTACTGGATGTCTTGCTAAGGATAGTGTTACTGTATTATATATGATATGCTCTTGCCTTCATGCAGCCCGAAAATGACTTAGCCAGCACGATGCTGAGAAACCTACAGTTCAGCGAGTAAGTCGAGGCATCCAGGAACGTGGCATTAGTTACGTACTCAGTTACCTACCAGACACAGAAATAACGTAAACGTCAAGTTTGAATTTTTACTATTATTCTGTAACCTGGCAACACAGCCGACATCGATTTCGCATGCTAAGGCATGCGTATAAAGAGTAAGTTCATTTCCTAGTGATGGAAGTAATTTTCATCATTACTGTTTCGTCGACGTGGTGGGTTGGGTGGGAGCGGTGCAGTTTCTGATCACCACGTTATGCCACTATCAACTGTTAATTCCAGAACGTCTCGCAAGCAACTCTTTAAATTAACACAGTGACACTGTTGATCACAATTTGTGGTAAGTTCCTATGGGACCAAACTGCTGAGGTCGTCGGTCCCTAGGCTTACACACTACCTAATCTAACTTAAACTAACTTACGCCAAGGACAACACACATACCCATGCCTGAGGGAGGACTCGAACAGCGCGGCTACCTCGTGCGGCGTTGATTGCAATCCATCCGTCGGAAGGAGACTCTAAGCTCGACCTACGTCTTGGTGCTATTTTAGAGGAATAAGCTTTGTGACGGCATCTGATTTCATCACGCCCATTCCTTTCATTCCAGTAATTATGTACAACACAAACACAGCACTACAACACACTGAACACATACTTAATATCACATATGGGATTCAAAGATCCTAAGAGTGTTTCAGTGTGACAACGGGACACGACGATCGAATTCGAACTAATGAAAATTTGTGCTCAAAATTAACATACCCAGAATGAGAATGTAGACTTTTCGACGTAATTCACTGTTGAAAATCACTGGGTTTCTGTGACTTGAAACGACGTATCCACAGACTGTCTACTTGTCATCCTCAGGGACTTTTGAGGGGAAATCTACGACAGTGTCCAATACTTCCAATTCGCAAACCGAAAAATCAGTGATGCAGTCCTCTTGGAATACGCCTTAGGTCTTGCCATACTACCATTCCCCACACCTGAACCCTTAACATCAGCCTTTCACAGCGTTGCTGCCTCTGGATCACGGGGTCCCGGGTTCGATTCCCGGCCGTTTCGGGTATTTTCTCCGCCCGGGGACTGGGTATTTGTGTTGACTTCATCATCTCATCATCATTCAGGAAGTGGCGAGACTGGAAATGGAAGGATTGGGAACTTGCACGAGCGCTGATGACCACGATGTTGAGCCCCCCGCCCCAATCCATCATCATCAGCCTTTCACTGCGAACGACAAATGTGATCGATAGGTAATCTCATGTGCGTTACCATCTATGATTTGTCTATTACTTAATTCATTAATTGATCGATTCATTCGGTTGTACAAGTAGCAGCTGATGGGTTTACCCAAACGTGAGAGTGACCTGCGAGCTGTTGTCCTATTTGCCCCGTCACGGTTGTGCAACGTAAGCTGTTGCTCTGTGGTTTATCAACTAATAACCTTTGACTATGCTCTGTAGTTCTTCCATCTGTTCGTTATTTAATACTGTTAACATTATATTAGTACCTTTCAACATTGCACCATTATGTTGTTGTGGCCGAAAACCGGTTCGGGGCAGCTCTCCTAGCTAATCCGATTTGTACGTCTTTTTGAATCGGCGTAACAACCCACATCCACTTGAACCTGCTTACTGTAGATAGCTGTGGTCTTCCTCTACATTTTTTTTACTATCCACGCTTACCTTCATTCGCAAATTTATGGTTACTACATGCCACATCGTAAGTCCTACAACATATCTGTACTTTTCGCAACTCATTGCAAGTCGATTCAGTACCTCCTCACTGGTTACACGATCTGCCGATCTAATGTTTAGCATTCTTCTGCAGCACTATACTTAAAAGCTTCTATTCTCTGCTTGTCTGAATTTCTTATTCCACGTCTCACTTCGATACAACGATACATTCCAGATAATTACGTTCAGAAACGATCTCAAGACACCGAAATGTATAGTAGATGTAACATATTTCTCCTTTTCAGAAAATTTTTTCTTGTTAATGCCAGTCGGCTTTATATACCCTATTCACTTCTGTCATCGTTAGGCATTTAGCTGGTCAAATAACAAAACTCGTCTACTACTTTAGAGCCTCTTCCCTTAGCACCACCTGATGTAAGTCGACCGCAGTCCGTAGCCCTCATTTTATTTTGCTGATGTTCATCTTATAACCTCCTTCTAGGATAATGTAATAATGTAGAGATCAGCGGAGATAACATTGAATAAAATGTTCTCGGGTTTCCCGCCGTATAAGGTCTTTAAAATTCCATGAGTCTACAACCAAACACCGCCGACCATTGTCAAGTAAATGACTGCCAGTGGGCTGCTGGTACGCCGTTACATATTCCAGCTGCCCACAGTGACGTCACTGGTACTCAAGAGATTGCAATATACCGCATATGACTCATCGTACGCTGCACACGTTTCAAACTCGCGATCACTGAGGGGAAGGAGCTACCACTTTAGCTGAGAATGCTCTGAAAAAACGGCCACCAGATCAAATTTGGCTAAATCGCTATTGTCTCGTACTGGCATCTTCTGTGACTGTGTAATTACAGACGCCATCAAAATAAAATTCACTGACAACACCCTTAGTAGAGACGGCGACCTAGAACTCAACACGGTGTGGGATCCAACAATCGCGAGTTTGAGGCAGGCGCAGCGAACGGCGAGTCAACAGATGCCCCTATATCCCAATACCGTGAGCACCAGAAACGTAACAGCCGGCAGCTAGCGTCAGTTAGGGTGTGCCAGCAGCCCGTCAGCAGTCACTCACTTAAACGTGGCCAGGGAGTGATTGGTCGAAAGTCCGTGGAGATTTAACCACTAGACATGGCTGGAAAGAGAACATTTTATTCTTTTCAAGATTATGTTCATTTGATTCAACTGCTCTTTTTAGTCGTTTCCAGTCTCTGACAGAATTACAATGTCATCGGCAAACTTCGAAGATTTTATTTTTTCTTCATTAACTTTAATAATGTATTCAAATTCCTCCTCCGTTTCCCTCATTGCTTGCTCAACGTACAGACTGAACAGCATTGGGGATAGGATGCAACCCTGTCACAGTCGCTTATCAATGACCGCCTACCTGTCACCCAATTAAAAACGCAGTCTGGTGTATCGTCTGGTGTATGCAGAGGTTGTAGATAGCATTTTACGGCAAGTGTTTTAGCCGTGAAACCTGCAGAATCTCAAAGATGTATTCCAGTTATCATACAACGCTGCATACGAATGAATAACTACGTGAACACTTGGAGAAATGAGGAATCCACTGTGTACATCGAGGCCCAGGCCGACAACAAGGCTGACGCCATAGCAATCATCCTCGCTGTTGAGGGGTGGTTCGCTTCCAGAGAAGTCCACTACACAAAAACTCACTATTTTCAATACCACCTGTCAATTGTCGGAACGACCACTCTCCCCAGTCCCCAAAGTGCACGACCGTTACACAACCATTTTTTCCAAACTGTCCCGTAACTGATGTACACTGAAGAGCCAAAGAAACTGGTACATCTGCCTAATATCGTGTTGGGCCGCCGCGAACACGCAGAAGTGCCGCAACACGACCTGGCATGGACTCGAGTAATGTCTGAAGTAGTTCTGGACGGAAATGACACCATGAATGCTGTAGGGCTGTCCATAAATTCGTAAGGGTACGAGGGGGTGGAGATCTCTTCTGAACAGCACGTTGCAAGGCATTCCACATATGCTCAATAATGTTCATGCCTGGGGAGTTTGGTGGCCAGCGGAAGTGTTTAAAGTCAGAGGAGTGTTCCTGGAGCCACTCTGTAGCAATTCTGGACGTGTGGGGTGTTGCGTTGTCCTGCCGGAATTGCCCAAGTCCGTCGGAATGCACAATGGACATGAATGGCTGCAGGTGATTAAACAGATTGCTTACCTGTAAGAATCGTATCTAGACGTATCAGAGGTCCCATATCACGCCAACTCCACACGCCCCACACCAGAGCCTCCACCAGCTCGAACAATCCCCTGCTGACATGCAGGGTCCATGGATTCATGAGGTTGTCTCCATACCCATACACATCCATTCACTCGACACAATTTGAAAAGAGACTCGTCCGACCAGACAACATGTTTCCAGTCTTCAACAGCCCCTTGTCGGTGTTGACGATCCAGGCGAGGCGTAAAGCTTAGTGTCATGCAGTCATCAAGGGTACACGAGTGGGCCTTCGGCTCCGAAAGGCCATATCAATGATGTTCAATTGAACGGTTCGCGTGCTGACAGCATTGAAATCTGCAGCAATTTGCTGAAGGGTTGCACTTCTGTCACGTTGAACGATTCTTTTCAGTTGTCGTTAGTCCCGTTCTTACAGGATCTTTTTCTGGCCCTACGGTCGCAGGTTCGAATCCTGCCTCGGGCATGGATGTGTGTGATGTCCTTAGGTTAGTTAGGTTTAAGTAGTTCTAAGTTCTAGGGGACTGATGACCACAGCAGTTAAGTCCCATAGTGCTCAGAGCCATCTGAACCATTTTTTTTTCTGGCCGCACCGATGTTGGTGATTTCATGTTTTACCGGATACCTAATATTCACGGTACACTCATGAAATGGTCGAACGGGAAAATCCCCACTTCATCACTACCTCAGAGATGCTGTGTCCCATCGTTCGTGCGCCGACTATAACACTAAGATCAGATTCACTTAAATCTGGACAACGTGCAATTGTAACAGCAGTAACCGATCTAACAACTACGCCAGACGCTTGTCTTATATAGGCGTTGATGTGTGTATTATCCTTCGTGTAAGTTAGTTTAAGTTAGATTAAGTAGTGCGTAAGCCTAGGGACCAATGACCTCCGCAGTTTAGTCCCATAGTCCTTACCACAAATTTCCAAATTTGTATAGGCGTTGCCGACCGCAGCACTGTATTCTGCCTGTTTATACAGGGTGGTCGGCAATTCCCGTTACAGATTTCTAGGACTTGTAGAGGGGAGTGAGTATATCGTATTTTGAATAGGAACCCATGTCCCGAAACGCCATCCAACTAGACTACAGAGTGTCGGAGTAATAGGCGCGGGTGTCAGTAAATGTACGTGCAAACGGGGTGATTCCGTGATGATGTTACAGACTTTCTAGGATGATGAAGAACGATAAATGTATTAATCTGAAGTAAGGAGCCCTGTACCGGAAACGAACGAGTCGAAAGTTATAAACGAAAACCGTTCTGATACCTCTGACAGTTGAATACATGTACCGGCTCTTGTGTTGCGAAGAGTGTAGGGTTCGTAAATTTCAGTGGTGGTAGTGTGGACATAAACGAGAAAAAAATTTCCAATAAACGTGGACTCTAAGTTGCATACCTGAGGAGCTATGACCATTCGTTCATCTTCGTTAATGTGAAACACATCTCCTCTACTGAGCAAGTGTTCTAGCTGTTAAGGTACGCACTTTAGAGCCCACGTTTATTGGACTTTTTTCTCGTTTTTGTCTGCACTACCACCACGGAAAGTTACCAACCCTACACTCTTCGCAACACAAGAACCGGTACATGTATTCAACTGTCAGAGGTATCAGAACGGTTTTCGTTTATAACTTTCGACTCGTTCGTTTCCCGTACAGGGCTCCTTACTTCAGATTAATATATTTATCGTTCTCCATCATACTAGAAAGTCTGTAACATCATCACGGAATCACCCCGTGTGTACGCACATTTACAGACACCCGCGCCTATTACTTCGACACTCTGTAGTCTCGTTGGATGACGTTTCCGGACATGCGTTCCTATTCAAAATACGATGTACTCACCCCCCTCTACAAGTCCTAGAAGTCTGTAACGGGAATTTCCGACCACCCTGTATATCTCTGTATCTGAATACGATTGCCTATACCAGATTATTTGGCGCATAAGTATAAAACCAGAAAATGAGATATGAACCTGTAGCAGTGATTTCCACTACTTAACTACTTAAATTACAATTTCCTATGTTGAAATAGGGGGGTTCTTCCATGTATACAACCTTCTACAACCTTATACATGGAAGAACCCTGGAGATACTAAAAGGTATCAGATAGATTATATAATGGTAAGACAGAGATTTAGGAACCAGGTTTTAAATTGTAAGACATTTCCAGGGGCAGATGTGGACTCTGACCACAATCTATTGGTTATGACCTGTAGATTAAAACTGAAGAAACTGCAAAAAGGTGGGAATTTAAGGAGATGGGACCTGGATAAACTGAAAGAACCAGAGGTTGTAGAGAGTTTCAGGGAGAGCATAAGGGAACAATTGACAGGAATGGGGGAAAGAAATACAGTAGAAGAGGAATGGGTAGCTTTGAGGGATGAAGTAGTGAAAGCAGCAGAGGATCAAATAGGTAAAAAGACGAGGGCTAGTAGAAATCCTTGGGTAACAGAAGAAATATTGAATTTAATTGATGAAAGGAGAAAATATAAAAATGCAGTAAATGAAGCAGGCAAAAAGGAATACAAAGATCTCAAAAATGAGATCGACAGGAAGTGCAAAATGGCTAAGCAGGGATGGCTAGAGGACAAATGTAAGGATATAGAGGCTTGTCTCACTAGGGGTAAGATAGATACTGCCTACAGGAAAATTAAAGAGACCTTTGGAGAGAAGAGAACCACTTGTATGAATATCAGGAGCTCAGATGGCAACCCAGTTCTAAGCAAAGAAGGGAAGGCAGAAAGGTGGAAGGAGTATATAGAGGGTCTATACAAGGGCGATGTACTTGAGGACAATATTATGGAAATGGAAGAGGATGTAGATGAAGATGAAATGGGAGATACGATACTGCGTGAAGAGTTCGACAGAGCACTGAAAGACCTGAGTCGAAACAAGGCCCCCGGAGTAGACAACATTCCATTGGAACTACTGACGGCCTTGGGAGAGCCAGTCCTGACAAAACTCTACCATCTGGTGAGCAAGATGTATGAAACAGGTGAAATACCCTCAGACTTCAAGAAGAATATAATAATTCCAATCCCAAAGAAAGCAGGTGTTGACGGATGTGAAAATTACCGCACAATCAGTTTAATAAGCCACAGCTGCAAAATACTAACACGAATTCTTTACAGACGAATGGAAAAACTAGTAGAAGCCGGCCTCGGGGAAGATCAGTTTGGATTCAGTAGAAATACTGGAACACGTGAGGCAATACTGACCTTACGACTTATCTTAGAAGAAAGATTAAGGAAAGGCAAACCTACGTTTCTAGCATTTGTAGACTTAGAGAAAGCTTTTGACAATGTTGACTGGAATACTCTCTTTCAAATTCTAAAGGTGGCAGGGGTAAAATACAGGGAGCGAAACGCTATTTACAATTTGTACAGAAACCAGATGGCAGTTATAAGAGTTGAGGGACATGAAAGGGAAGCAGCGGTTGGGAAGGGAGTAAGACAGGGTTGTAGCCTCTCCCCGATGTTATTCAATCTGTATATTGAGCAAGCAGTAAAGGAAACAAAAGAAAAATTTGGAGTAGGTATTAAAATCCATGGAGAAGAAATAAAAACTTTGAGGTTCGCCGATGACATTGTAATTCTGTCAGAGACAGCAAAGGACTTGGAAGAGCAGTTGAACGGAATGGATGGTGTCTTGAAGGGAGGATATAAGATGAACATCAACAAAAGCAAAACGAGGATAATGGAATGTAGTCGAATTAAGTCGGGTGATGTTGAGGGTATTAGATTAGGAAATGAGACACTTAAAGTAGTAAAGGAGTTTTGCTATTTGGGGAGCAAAACAACTGATGATGGTCGAAGTAGAGAGGATATAAAATGTAGACTGGCAATGGCAAGGAAAGCGTTTCTGAAGAAGAGAAATTTGTTAACATCGAGTATAGATTTAAGTGTCAGGAAGTCATTTCTGAAAGTATTTGTATGGAGTGTAGCCATGTATGGAAGTGAAACATGGACGGTAAATAGTTTGGACAAGAAGAGAATAGAAGCTTTTGAAATGTGGTGCTACTGAAGAATGCTCAAGATTAGATGGGTAGATCACATAACTAATGAGGAGGTACTGAATAGGATTGGGGAGAAGAGGAGTTTGTGGCACAACTTGACCAGAAGAAGGGATCGGTTGGTAGGACATGTTCTGAGGCATCAAGGGATCACCAATTTAGTATTGGAGGGCAGCGTGGAGGGTAAAAATCGTAGAGGGAGACCAAGAGATGAATACACTAAGCAGATTCAGAAGGATGTAGGTTGCAGTAGGTACTGGGAGATGAAGAAGCTTGCACAGGATAGAGTAGCATGGAGAGCTGCATCAAACCAGTCTCAGGACTGAAGACCACAACAACAACAACAAACATGTTGAAATACACGTACGCCTAAATAAGAAGCCACTGATAACGCATGTTGCACATGGCTATGGACAATGGGTCTCCGCTGTAGAGCAATAAAATCGACAGATAACCAGCCCCCAGCTGTATTCGCAGAGCTGCCACCTACACACGTGCGAAGGACCATGCCAGACAATCAGTCCAGACAGTGCATGAAGGGAAGCAGCCTTGGCACCGGACCCCCGAACTCACGCAGTACAGATTGTACCCCACGGTTGTGCTGATACGTCAAACGCTGTTTTAGAAACCTGTGTCTGGTCGGGGGATGCGTGCCGCTTTTGGCAGAGTCATGGAAGTACTGCTATTGTTGGAAAAACTGCAGATAGGCAAAATTCACCACAAAAATGCGGGCTGCTAAGATAATGTTAAGATAACACCTTAGAAAGTGGAATGTGAAGAAAAAGTTTAGGGCTTCTCTTAAGATCGTGAGGCACCGACTCTGTGTTCAGATCCCGCTAAGACCGAATGTTTAAGGAAATGTGAAAATGGCTACCATTGATTAACGTAAATAATTTAGGAGTGGGAGCAAGGAGTACGACTGTGCTTACAAAGATTGTAACACTAATATTGATTTTCTGTATACTTAGCTCATATAATTTCTTTGTCTGCTTTACTTAATGTGACACCCGTAAAACCATGCTCTTTGATGTAACACTTGTGTAAATCTTATATTCACTAAATATGACCATTTACGTAATTGTAATTAATCTATGGCTGTAATTTCAAAACTAACGCACTACAAAATAATGGAAATGCTAAAACTTTTAATAGTGGTTTATGGATAGGGTATGTAGATTATTAATCATGTAAAACATGGAGAGAAGTCCCTCTGCAACAAACTGACTTGGCGGGAATAGAATAGATGGATTTGGCGGACGAACTGCAACGCTCCTTTGTGGCAAGACTTAGTCGGTGACCAGCATGCAAAGTGTTCGCATGTTGTGGCAGCTAATCACAGTCAAAGGGACTGTGTCTGTGATACAATATCCACAGTCAACGTCTGTCTTCAGGAGTTATGGGAACCGGGATGATGCAAAACTTTTTTGATGTGTGTAGTTTCAGGTAGGTTTGGAAGTAACATTTTTTGTAATTTCGTATGTATGTAGTTAATAGCGCCTCTCATATTGTGTTGCGCCTAATGATGGATTAGATTCTGGGTCTCCATGCTAATCGTTGTGCGAGATTTCAGTTTCATGTTACAGCTAGGGCTTTAATGAAGTACATTTAACACTTCTCTAACATTTATGAATTATTATAAGACAGCAGCTACAACCATACAAAATCCAAATATCACAGGTCCCATTTGAACTAAATAGTACAAGAAAGTGAATGCTCGTTGAGAATACAAATAGTAATTAGTACAAATAATATAATTATCCGAAACCCATTTCAGTTACAGTATTTTCCAATACTTAAACTGATAAGAGAACCTCATGTCTAAGTTAGTATTGATCCGCATTAGGTAAATCATCTACTTGTAATGATCATTACTGTGCTGATTTATTGTACGGATAGTAAGTGCTACTGAGAACCAGGTATTTCCAAAACTTTTTAAAACGCCTTCTGTGTTGTTCATGCTAAACCATTGCTAGCTAAAGTGTGCCACTATCTCGTACCTAATTTGCTAACTATAACTTCAGTACCAAGTAAGGTCCATGCCAGCCCGCCCGGTTAGCCGCGCGGTTTAACGCACTGCTTTCCGGGCGGGAAGGCGTGACGGTCCGTGGCACGAATAAGCCCGGAGGATTAGAGTCGAGGTCCGGTGTGCCGGCCAGTCTGTGGATGGTTTTTAAGGCAGTTTTCCATCTGCCTCGGCGAATGCAGTCTGGTTCCCCTCATTCCGCCTCAGTTACACTATGTCGGCGATTGCTGCGCAAACACTGTCTCCACCACGCGTACACCATCATTACTCTACCACACAAACATTGCCGTTACACTCGTCTGGTGTGAGACGTTCCCGTGAGGGTCCACTGGTGTCCGAACTGGGTTCGGTGTGGGGCGGCGGTGGGATGAGTGGACTGCTGTAGCCTAATGAGACGCGTAAGCTTAGGGACCGATGACCTTAGCAGTTTGGACCCATCTCTGTTATGGAAAGCCAAAATTCACAGTAGAATGAGAATTATTGAGGTAAAGCGAGAACTTTCAGTTAATTCAGGAACGGTAAATAGTGGTTCAGACATGGAGAAACGGCAGGAGAATATTCAACATGTAGACTTCAATGAGGCATGACAAAATGAAACAAATGTGGGGAATGAGCAAAGCCTGGTGCACGTTAATGAGGAGATGTCAACAGTTGAGTTTAGTAGAGAGGGCAAGAGAGAAATTTCACGTTTGGTGGAGGGTTTCGAAATAACCAGCCACAAAAACGCATCACAGAGTGATGATACTCATGAACCCACATCTCGACAGCCAGCAGCATGCGATCTGTAGAGTTGTCTGGTTGAACAGTTATAGAAAAAAATAAGAAATATTAAAGAAACACGAGGAGAAAAAAATACACAATTGAAGAAAATGGAAGAACGATCTAAAAAAGAAGGCAAAAGGGACACGCGCTTTGAAGACCGTAAGAAACAGTTTGAGAACAGATGAACAAGTTGGGGATATAAACAAGAAACTCGATGACCACGTAAAGAAATGGAAGGATCAGATTAAATCACAAGTCAAAAGGATTGACGATCATGTTTCAGAAATACAAAGATACCAATGCACAGAACGTTGTTTCACAGAGTACAAAAATAGGTAAAGTAACCTAACAAGTTGTATTAACCATCGCCATTGAGAAGTTGTCGACATGCAACGAAACTGCATTCGATAGGACAGTACCAGTGAGCCTACAAAAGCATGAACATATTGGGGATTTGGTACAGTTCAATTAGATGCAGGTTAACATTAATCGAAGGAGTAGAGAAACATTGGCTCCACTAATGAAAGAGAAGGAGAGCAGTAGTGAAAGAGAAAATATGACAAACCAAAGCAAAGGAGAGAAAGACTGGGAGGAACAGGAACTAAGAGAGCCGACAGACAGGTTATGTTGCATTAAGGGTGTACTGACATATTCAACTCCACCATCAGTCACCAGTGAAACTGTCGATACCTGGTTGGGTGCTATGGACTAAGAAGAAATCAAAAGACCGTTTGCATCAATCAAAAACTACCCATGTTTCGGGATGCATCAAACTGCTTGCACACAAAGATTTGGATTGAGCAGTTCCAAGAGGCTTTACCGAGATTGTGGCCACATTTTTTGAAGATTAATTTCATTTGCTTGCATTTAGAGAACAGGCACCAGTGAGAATGAGAATGATTGCAGGAGAATGTAAGGCATATGAAGAATTCAAATGCACTGTCCTTCATGAGTACTGGTTGAAAGCAAAACAAGATCAAGTTAAACCAGGGATGCTGCTGAAGGGATATTATGCAGATTCAAGGTAGTGGGACCAAATACAGTATTTCAAGGAGTCAAGGAGATGGTTGACAGAAATCAATTCTTAGGCATTCCTTATGAGCCAGCAGAAGTAATACAAATTTGTTTAACACGACTGCCTTATATATATATATATATATATATATATATATATATATATATATATATATATATATATATATATATATATATATATCCGCAGCTCGTAGTAGCGTTCTCGCTTCTACATATGTACATATATACTCCGCTAGCCACCAAGCGGTGTGTGGCGGAGGGCACAATTCGCGCCAAAGTCATATCCTCCCTCTGTTCCACTCGCGGATCGCGCGAGGGAAAAACGACTGTCTGAACGCCTCAGTACGAGCTCTAATTTCCCTTATCTTTGAATGCTGATCATTACGCGGCTTTAATGTTGGTGGTAATAATATATGCTCTACATCCTCGGCGCCGGCCGGTGTGGCCGTGCGGTTAAAGGCGCTTCAGTCTGGAACCGCGTGACCGCTACGGTCGCAGGTTCGAATCCTGCCTCGGGCATGGATGTGTGTGATGTCCTTAGGTTAGTTAGGTTTAATTAGTTCTAAGTTCTAGGCGACTGATGACCTCAGAAGTTGAGTCGCATAGTGCTCAGAGCCATTTGAACCATTTTGAACCATACATCCTCGGCGAAAATCGGATTTCGGAATTTAGTGAGCAGACCCTTCCGTTTAGCGCGTCATCTATCTGCAAGTGTGTCCCACTTCAAACTTTCTATGAGATTTGTAACGCTCTCGCGATGGCTAAATGTACCAGTCACGAATCTTGCCGCTCTTCTTTGGACCTTCTCAGTCTCTTGAATCAGACCCTACTGGTAAGGTTCCCATACAGACCAACAATACTCTAAGACTGGACGAACTAAAGTATTGCAAGCAATTTCCATTGTTGAAGGACTGCATCGCTTCAGGATTCTACCAATAAACCGCAATCTAGAGTTCGCCTTACGCGTCACTTGTGTAATCTGATCGTTCCATTTGAGATCATTTCGAATAGTCACACCCAGATACTTGACGGATGTTACCGCTTCCAAAGACTGAGCATTTATTTTGTACTCGTACATTAATGGGGATCTTCGCTTTGTTATACGCAGTAGGTTACACTTACTAATACTGATAGATAACTGCCAGTCATTGTACCACGCATTCATTTTCTGAAAATCCTCATTCGGTCTCAGGCGTCTTGTCACGGTCCGCGCGATTGCCCCCGTCGGAGCTTCGAGTCCTCCCTCGGGCATGGGTGTGTGAGTTGTCCTTAGGGTAAGTACGTTTAAGTGAAATTAAGTAATGCGTAAGCTTAGGGACCGATGACCTTAGCAGTTTGGACCCATAAGTCCTTACCACACATTTCCACATTTCCAAATCCTTGTTGATTTGTTCACAATTTTCGCGTAATACTACTTTGCTGAAGCCTATAGCACCATCGGCGAACAGTCATGCCGCTGTCAGTACCACCAACCAGAGCGTTTATGTAAATTGTAAAAAGCAGCGGCGCGGTTCTAGGCGCGCAGTCCGGAACCGTGCGACTGCTACGGTCGCAGGTTCGAATCCTGCCTCGGGCATGGATGTGTGTGATGTCCTTAGGTTAGTTAGGTTTAAGTAGTTCTAAGTTCTAGGGGACTGATAACCACAGCAGTTGAGTCCCATAGTGCTCAGAGCCATTTTTTAAAAAAGCAGCGGACCTATTACGCTGCCCTGCGGCACACCAGATGTTACGCCTGTTTCTGTTGAAGTCTCCTCATTCCGGACGACATACTGCTAACTGTCTGTTAGAAAACTTTCTGTCCAACCGCATATATCATCGGACAGACCGTAAGCGCCCACTTTTTGGTGCAAGCGACAGCGCAGAACTGAATCAAACGCCTTTCGAAAGACGAGGGATATGGCATCAACCTGGGAGCCGGTATCTAGAGCCTGTTGTATATCATTCACAAAGAGGGCCACCTGTGTCTCGCATGACCGCTGTTTGCAAAAACCGTGCTGGTTTCTGCAGATGAGTTTCTCAGAGTCTAGAAAGGTCATTATGTCTGAACACAAAATATGTTCCATGATTCTACAACAAATCGATGTCAGTGAAATTGGCCGGTAATTTTGTGCAACTGATTTTCTACCCTTTTTATAGATTGCTATGACCTGGGCCTTGTTCCAGTCCCGTGGAACTTTCCGCTGTTCCAATGATTTCTGATAGATGGATAAGAATGCTGCTATATTTGTAGCATAGTCAACATACAATCTTACGGGATTAACCGTCTGGGCCAGATGCCTTCCTGGCGTCTAAGGATCTTAACTGTTTTACAATCCCAGATACATTAAACACAATGTCAGCCATCCTTGCGTTTGTTCGTGAATTGAAAGGGGGAATGGTGCTGCAGTCCTCTATCGTAAACGAGTTTTTGAAAGCTAGGTTAAGAATTTTCGCCTTCTGTTTATCATCATCCGTTACGTTACCCATACTGTCAGCGAGAGAAGGTATTGAATTATTTGTAGCGTTCATATGTCTTACGTACGACCAAAATTTTTTGGGGTTATTTTTAGAATCTGCAGACAAAATATTGCTTTTAAATTCGTTAAAAGAATCTCTCATTGACCTTTTGACAGATGCTTTCATTTAGTATAATTCCTGTTTGTCAGCGGGGCACTGACTACATTTAAAATGACTGTGCAAAATTCTCTGCTTTCTCAGCAACTTCCTAATATGTTTGTTGAACCAAGGTGGATCTTTTCCCTCCCCTATAATTTTGCTAGGCACATACTTCTCTAGCCGGCCGGAGTGGCCGAGCGATTCTAGGCATTACAGTCTGCAACTGCGTGAACTCTATGGACGCAGGTTCGTATCCTGCCTCGGGCATGGATGTGTGTGATGTCCTTAGGTTAGTTACATTTACGCAGTTCTAAGTTCTAGGGGACTGATGACCTCAGAAGTTAAGTCCCATAGTACTCAGAGCCATTTGAACCACATACTTCTCTATCACGTGGTGGAGAATACCTTTAAATTCCAACCAAAGATACTCAATATCTTTGTGTCCCGTGTGAATACTTGGAGCTGACCATGAAGGTATTCACACGAGTCTTTGCTTCTGCCCCCAGTGATGAACGTGTAATTTTCCCAGTCAATGGATGACAGATTAAAGTCTCCACCTATAACTAATGGATAATTTGGATATTTATTTCCTATGCACTCAAGACTTTCTCTGAAATGTTCTGCGACGTTTGTTGGGGATGCTGATGGTCTATAAAAACATCCTAATACAATGGTCAATCCTTGTATAATTGACAGAGTTGTGTCGCCTTCATCATCATCATTCATCCCCATTACAGTCGGAGGAAGGCAATGGCAAACCACCTCCATTAGGACCTTCCCTAGTACGGCAGTGCAAGTCTACTGCATCATTCCCCCTACGCTTTGTCAAGAAGCATGGGACTTCATTTCAAAGAGAGAGAGAGAGACAGAGAGACAGAGAGAGAGAGAGAGAGAGAGAGAGAGAGAGAGAGAGAGAGATAGGAACATGCATGACGTATGATGATTTCAATGTTTGTTGCAAGAGTTAGGTTACATTCGAAGTAGTGAAGCAAGGGAACCTGTGCAGTTCATACAGATACACTTTCCACCTGAAAAATCAGCAAAGGAATAAGCAATACTGGAGAGCGAGATACCCACAGCAAATGAATGGAAATGAATGGGTAACTTAAATGGACACAGATATCGGGAAAACAGTATTGGCTATATAGGAGAAATAACTGGAGATGTGATGATTGGCACAAAGGAAGAGTAGAAATCGAGGAAGTTACTGAACATGACCCAAGACAGAACCAAAGAAATGAGGACCAAAAAATGATCCATGAAATGGACTAGCAACACCCACTCCTGGGAGGACTGTTCAAGGTACTGGGTCACCAGGAGTGTTGTACATCAATTTTGCAGAGTTCAGGAGTGCATTATTTGGAGAGAACAACCAGATTAATCACTATTGTAGATATAAATGGTACACTAATTCAGTGTGTACTAGATGCACCTAGTCAAGTATCAGTCATAGAAAAGTATATACACTGTTACGTTTATGGAAGTAAATGGCACTGGCCAGTATTTAAAACACCAAGGATGAAGATTCAAGGCACCATGACTTCTATACAGGACTTAACACTTGAATCAATATTTAGAATCGACTTTTTGAAGAGGTATGAGATGGTTTTGCACCTAGCAGAAAAATCTGTGACAACAAAACTTGCAAACGACTAGTCAATCTGCACAGTTGTGTAATAGAGAGTGATGGAAGTCAGGGTTTTATAGTGCTGAGGCTTGTGGAGGCAATGATGACATAGAGGCCAGCTCCAACACTTTGAATCAGCAGATGTGAGAACAGGCTGGAATATGTACTGAGCTCACATGGACAATTATTTTCACATACGAGCGAGAATTCAGACCTTTCTATATAAATTCCAAGAAAAAAAAAGTATCACAAATTTTTTGTTAAGCACTGCCACCTGCTACTCATTTTCAGGTAGAAGATACAGAATGAAATTAAGGCAATGTGGAAAGAGAATGTGATATAGGAGGCAGTTAGTTCATACAGTGACCTGTTGTGGTGTGTCACCAAGAAAGAAGGATCTGTCCACTGTACATTATTTTTTTGTTACTGATGTTGCTTTCAGTTCAAGAAATTACCTTTTGGATAAAATGTTTGATGAACTGCTTTTATTACAGGACTAAAATCTGTGATCCTTGAGTCATTAAAAGATAAGTTACCCTGTATCTTGATGATATGCTTAGAGCATGAAAGACATGGGAAGAGCACAGTAAGATCTTACATCAACAAATTGAAGCCTCCAAGAAAAAAAGGGTCATTGTTAACTTAGAAAAATCAGAGGTTGGACACAAGAAAGTAGATTTCATAGCAGATGTGATATTTGATGATGGAATGTGACCAGACCTAGGAAAGTTAGAAGCCACCGAAGAGAACTTAGTACTAACAACTGAGCATCAAATGCATGCATTTTTAGAGTTAGCTAACTTCTACAAATATTCGTAAAAGATACCATTATCACACACAGTTCATGTCAGTTGAGAGACAAAAAATATTAACATGAAAGCGAACCAAGATAGAACAAACCGAATTCAAAGACTGAAAGAAGTATTTCTCAGAAAATCTCTTTTGTTTCAACCAGATCTCGTCAAGAAATTCTGCATGTGCAAGGATGCATCAAGGACCAGTCTCGGCAGCCACTTGCTCAATGTATGCAGCCCTGCCACAAAAATTTTCTCCCTGGCCTTCACCACAGCACCCATGGGATTTATCTAGTCCTCTGTTAAGAGCCATGTGGCTGTTAGCAGTAGATGTCTCATCTAATTTCCCCTACGTTGCTAAGTTGTCCATGACCTCACACACAACAATTTGGGCGTTAGTGGCATTTTTGCTGTTGACAACTAACTGCACATGATTGTCTCAGATCGTGGTATGTCAGAGGAATTTGAAGTATTTTGCTGCAGACATATTATTCAGCACCTGGCCACTGCACTGTGAGGTCAAGCGGTTGGTCAGGACATTCAAACTGCATCTGAGGAAAAGTGTCTCAGAGGTCCCCACAGGATGCCATATCCAGTTTTTAGCATCTTACCAAGCAACTCCAGTTAACATGCATAGCTGTGCAGTCCAGCTGATGCGATAGATGGTTGTCACTCTTGTGATCTCTTCAGCCTGTCGCGCCTGGCAGTGTGCTCCTTTGGCTCAAGCACCGTGTTGTGGTATATCAGAAAGGTTCTGACATGTGGGCATACACATTCGAGAAGACACTGGGTGGATGCAAGGCATTATGGTGGGAAATGAGAGATGAAAACTTTACATTGGGTCAGTGGGTCAGCAGCACTTGATGTGTCAGGTAAACCTGCTACATCAGCCTCACAGTAAGCGATGGGTGCCACAACTCACTCTTACACGCAATATTCGTGCAGGTAATGTGTTTATCATGAGCAATGTGCATCTTGATCCTCCATGCTCATTCCAAGCATTTTCCTGAATGCAATCATCTCTCTGCATTAGGTGTTACTTTTAGTAACTGTGGTGTGCATACTGTAAGACCTTCGGTACACACACCATCAGATTATTTGACTTGTCACTCTAACGAAGTAGGCAAGTGTCAGCAATATGTCTCGTGGTCTTATCGTGGCATGTTTATCTTCTGCCGTTAGGTCAGACGATAGAAATGCCACTTGCACGCTTAGAGTAGCAGATTGACGGTGACCAACTTTGAACAGAACTTGATTAATTTTCACACACATTTATTAAAATAATAACAAGCATAAACCTTACTTAACTTGATTCTGGATGCTATTTACAACTGACAATCTGAAGTTCCTTTAGTCTTGGTACATTAATCTTATTCTCACATATCCCTGATACTTGACAATGTGTCTATTCATTTATCTTCATGGCTACGTACAGGAATATGGTAATCTTATTAGGCGCAGACTGAAACTTGACTATAGACTGGTACAGACTAATACACACTGGTACAGACTAATGCAGACTGGTACGGACTGGTGCAGACAAATGCAGACTGACTAATCAGAGGACTGTACACTCGTTATAATACCTCACGCGTTCAGGTATCACTGTGCGAGTGTGATCCATGAGGAGAAAAGGTTCTACGTTAGCAGCAATCTCATTGGCTGCATTACATATTAATATGCGGATCGGCGGAAGCAGAATTTGGTCCATCTCTAAGGCAGCGCCATCTCGTAGTGAGGATATGGACGAGCGCTGCGCCTGCACTGTTGTGCTTAGTGGGGCGCGCTCTAGTGGGAAAGTTGTGTACGCACTTACTACGTGGAACTATGTACACAACAGTAACAAAATTATTCCAGGAGAGTCGAATAAAACTGTTAGAACTTCTAGATTAACAAGTATATTTTGAAACGACACAACAACACATATATGTCACAGAGTAAGTTGACATGTGAACACGTTAGCGTTCAGATAAGCACTGAGTCTCAGTCTAGCGGCCGCTGCTCGGCTGGCCGCTTAGGTGGCGCCGCTGCTGCATGGCTGGCAGGCAGACAGCGCCGCACGTAGAGGACGTGCGTAATTGCGCGGCGGCACTTTAAATGATCGGCGAGTCACAACACTTTTCCCCCCTTTGAAATTGTTGCACTGGTCTTGATGGATGTGTCCTGGAGATGGCTGACGTCCATAGGCGTTGTGTGACTCAACGTAAAGTCTCGAGGAGGAGGCTTCCCGTACGGACGGAAGTGTCCCCGATGATAACGGGTCGAGATGACAGGAGACGTAGGGGTCGAATCTGCTGGGGCCCCACGCACCAATCTGCCCGTTGCGGCAAGTCCAGTTGATATGACAGGAGACATGGGTGATGCGTCAGCGTCTGTTGGAGGAGGAGGCGAGTAGATGTACTCTGACACTGGTTGGTCCTCCTGTTCCCGCATGGGCACGTCGTCTGGTGGCATCCGTTCTGGTGCTGGCATCGCGATGACGGGTAAAGGGCGGCGTTGTGAGTATGGAGATGTGCCAAGATCCCGAGCATCAGGGAGAGTCAAGGGTGGTGTGGCGGCATTCGGAACAGGTGTTGCTGGCACCCGAGGCCGAAGCTGGTCCGAATGACGCACTGCAACACCTGTGTCCATCTGGATTTCATACAGGCGTCTGCCACGGTGTCTTAAGATGCGGCCCGGGCTCCATTTTGGCCGCCTGCCATATCCCCGTACCCAGACGAGGTCGTCGGCGGTGAACCGGCCAAGGGACGGCACCCGCGGCCGGGAGGTGGGAGGCCGCAGAAGATGAAGTAGAGTGCGGGGCTGTCGGCCATGTAAGAGCTCAGCCGGGCTGTGATCGCCCATGGGGGTGAAACGATAAGACGCCAGGAACTGGAGAAGCGCCTCATCAGCAGCAGAAGAAGTCAGAAGTTTCCGCATTTGAGCCTAAAACGTGCGGACCAGTCGTTCAGCCTCACCGTTGGATTGTGGATGGAACGGCGGGGCCGTGACATGCGTAACACCGTGACGAGCACAAAAATCCGCAAAGTCAGAAGAGGCAAATTGCGGACCATTATCAGTAACAAGAGTAGAGGGGAGGCCTTCCAAAGAAAAAATGCGGGCGAGAGCACTGGTGGTTGCCGCGGTGGTAGGTGACGTGCAACGGACAATGAAAGGAAAGTTAGAGTAGGCATCAATTACGAGGAGCCAATAAGTACCTAAAAAGGGTCCCGCAAAATCAGCATGAATGCGCTCCCAGGACTTCTCAGGCGAAGGCCACGGTGACAAAGATGACTTCGGGGCAGCGGCCTGTGACGCACAAGGGCCGCAGGCAGCGACCATGTGTACGATTTCAGAGTCGATGCCAGGCCAGTACACATGACGGCGCGCCAGAGATTTGGTGCGCGACACACCCCAGTGCCCCTGGTGAAGGAGGCGCAAGACCGAAGCACGCAAAGACGCGGGGACCACAACACGCGGCGAAACATTGTCAGTGGAGAGGAGGCTAACACCATCCCTAGCCGTGAGGCGGTAGCGCAAAGGGTAGTAGTTCCGCAACGGATCAGAAGTCTTAGCGGACGGGCGATCAGGCCAACCCGTCTGAATACAGCGTAAAACCCGGGAGAGGGTAGGGTCAGAACCCGTAGCAGCCGCCAGCCTGTCCCCAGTGATGGGGAACCCGTCCACAACCCGCTGCTCGGCAACATCCAGGTGGAAACACAAAAGTTCGTCCCTATCGAATGCCTGATCAGGGCCCATGGGGAGGCGAGACAAAGCATCAGCATTCGCATGTTGAGCCGTTGGCCGGAAATGAATCTCATAGTTGAAACGGGACAAGTAAAGAGCCCAACGCTGGAGGCGGTGTGCAGCCTTGTCTGGAAGTGACGTTGATGGGTGAAACAAGGAAACAAGTGGTTTGTGATCCGTAACAAGATGAAATTTTGTGCCATAGAGAAAAACACCAAACTTATGAAGAGCATAAATGATGGCCAAAGCTTCTTTCTCAATCTGAGAATATTTTTGTTGGGCATCTGTGAGCGTTTTGGAGGCATAAGCAATGGGTTGTTCCGAACCGTCAGAAAAACGGTGCGCAAGGACTGCCCCAAAACCGTATTGAGAGGCGTCTGTAGCAAGGACAAGATGTTGGCCAGGTTGATAAGTAGCCAGGCACGGGGCCTGTATCAGCAGAGTCTTCAATTTCTGGAAAGCTGCGTCACATGACGCGGACCAGTGAAAAGGCACGTTTTTATGCAACAGGCGATGCAACGGCTGAGCCACCGACGCTGCAGACGGTAAAAACTTGTGATAGTAGGCGATTTTCCCCAAGAAGGCCTGCAGTTCCTTAACAGACGTAGGGCGAGGAAGGGCATTGATCGCAG
Source organism: Schistocerca nitens (assembly GCF_023898315.1). Classification (NCBI taxonomy): domain Eukaryota; kingdom Metazoa; phylum Arthropoda; class Insecta; order Orthoptera; family Acrididae; genus Schistocerca; species Schistocerca nitens. The sequence continues at coordinate 676,538,696 of NC_064617.1, read as the reverse complement.
CGACAGTTTGTTGAAGCGGACAAATACCATCCCGAGAGAGTTGAAACCCCAAGTACGTGATAGATGCCTGAAAAAATTGTGATTTCTGAAGATTACACTTAAGACCTGCAGTCTGTAAGACATTAAAAAGTGTGTGGAGATTTTGAAGATGTTCGTCAGTGGTGGAGCCGGTGACAACAATGTCGTCCATGTAATTGATACACCCAGGAACAGGGAGCAATAATTGTTCCAAGAATCGCTGAAAGAGAGCAGGGGCGCTAGCCACCCCGAATGGCAAGCGTTGGTATTGATAGAGGCCGAAAGGCGTGTTAAGAACCAGAAACTGCCGGGAAGCAGCGTCGAGAGGAAGTTGATGATAAGCTTCTGACAGGTCAATTTTAGAAAAATACTGCCCTCCAGCGAGTTTAGTGAACAGTTCTTCAGGACGGGGCATAGGGTAAGTGTCGATGAGGCATTGAGCATTTACCGTGGCTTTGAAATCGCCACAGAGACGAATAGAACCATTGGGCTTGGCAACTACAACGACAGGAGAGGACCACTCACTGGAAGTGACAGGAAGCAAGACCCCTGAAGTAGTGACACGATCCAACTCCTGTTTGACCCGATCACGAAGGGCCACAGGAATGGGCCGAGCCCGAAAAAACTTAGGCCGAGCAGTGGGTTTGAGCGTGATACGAGCTTCAAAGTCGTGTGCACGGCCTAACCCAGGAGAAAAAATGGACGAAAAGGTCGTCGACAAAGAATCCAGTTGAGCATAGGGAATAGCGTCAGAGACAATATTGACAGAGTCATCTATGGAGAACCCAAAAACGCGGAAGGCATCGAAACCAAAAAGATTTTCTGCGTTGCCCTGGTCGACCACAAATATGGGAACAGTGCGAACGACGGATTTGTAAGATACCTCCGCATTAAACTGTCCCAAGAGAGAAATCTTCTGTTTATTGTACGTCCGTAATTGCCGAGTGACAGGGGACAGGAGTGGAGAACCCAGCTGAAGATACGTCTGAGAATTAATTATAGTGGCGGCAGAACCGGTATCCACTTGCATGCGAACATCTCGACCAAGGATTTGGACAGTGAGGAATAACTTCTCTGAAAGGGAAGAAGTGCAATTGACAGACAACACAGAATCAGAATCAGCGTCATGTTCCTGAACATCATGTATGCGGTCGGACTTGCAAACGGAAGACACATGACCTTTCTTTTTGCAGTTGTGACACACAGCCCAACGTTGTGGACAATCCTCGCGTGAATGTTTCGTAAAACACCTTGGACATGAAGGAAGTTGCCGGGGATTTTGCTGCAGTTTCTTAGGGGTTTGTTTACGGCTTGGCCGAGGCTGCGCGTGGGAGCGCACTGCGGCCACGTCGGCCGGCGGGGACGCGCCGCGCGCGTCGTCAACAGCGCACAGAGGTTGTATTTCCCCGACGTCACCCCAAGCTTCTATTTGTGCCCCAGCGGCGCGAGAAATTTCAAAAGACTGCGCAATGGAGAGAACTTCATCTAAAGTCGGATTCGCCAACTGAAGGGCACGTTGCCGAACTTCTTTGTCGGGCGCCGACCGGATAATAGCATCCCGTACCATGGAATCGGCATAGGGTTCTTTGTGAACATCAGTAACAAAGTGACACTTTCGACTGAGGCCGTGAAGTTCAGCAGCCCAAGCGCGATAGGATTGATTGGGTTGTTTGTGACAACGATAAAAGGCAACACGAGAGGCTACCACATGCGTTTGCTTTTGAAAATAGACCGACAGAAGGGAACACATTTCAGCAAAGGACAAAGACGCAGGATCCTTCAAAGGGGCCAATTGCGACAACAACCGATTAATTTGAGGCGAAATCCAGGAAAGGAACAGAGACTTACATGCTTGTTCGTCCGAGACATAAAATGCCAAGAAGTGCTGTCGAAGACGTTTTTCATAATCCGACCAGTCTTCTGCCGTCTCGTCGTAAGGAGGAAAAGGCGGTACAGCCAACGACGAGAAACGGCCCGCATTTGACGCCGCGACGAAATCGCGAATCGCCGCCGTTAGAAGCGTTTGCTGTTCAAGGAGATTTTGCAAGAGTTGCTCGACAGTAGCCATGGAACCCTGTGAGTCAACGGTGAACAGGAAAAATCCACTACCTCGTCGCCAATTGTTAGAACTTCTAGATTAACAAGTATATTTGGAAACGACACAACAACACATATATGTCACAGAGTAAGTTGACATGTGAACACGTTAGCGTTCAGATAAGCACTGAGTCTCAGTCTAGCGGCCGCTGCTCGGCTGGCCGCTTAGGTGGCGCCGCTGCTGCATGGCTGGCAGGCAGACAGCGCCGCACGTAGAGGACGTGCGTAATTGCGCGGCGGCACTTTAAATGATCGGCGAGTCACAACAAAAACTTCAACTTTCATGAATGCTTCAATCTCAGATGACATGTCCTCCTTGAAAATTACTTTTCAGTATTATTACTACACTTCCTCTGACACATGACTGTAGAATTCAACACAATAGTCATCTAATATCAGGACTGCTTCCTCTGGCTGACTGTTTATGTCCAACCATCCCCCCACACCCCACCCCCCCCGGTGTGCACTCACAGCAACAGCAAAACTCATTGTTGACCCTAGAGGTACTCAACCACACATTGTAACACCATGCAGAGATTGTACCTGTTCTCATATCTGTCAAGCTACAGCAACAGTAACCTCATAAATGGCATCATGCACACACATTTCAATGCATAATGTAACATGTACAATCAGGTATAGACTATGCACTGCAGTATTCTAATAAAACAATACCAATACACAGCAAAAGGTAAATGACCTGAACTCCAGTGACCACTTTCCAATTGTCTCCTTCTCTAAAATAAGCAGTCTCATGAAGAGATAAAACTCAACCAATACAGACTGCAATGAATAGCCCATTGCTGTGCTTGAACACTTAGACAGGGCACAAGGTTGATTGACTCACATTATTCCTGCTATCCACTCCACCAATGATGCACCCAAAATCTTCAGCTTATGTTAGAAAACCTTCTTTTGTGAACCTAACAGTGCTATTCTGTAATAAAATGCATGTGAGAAACATTGCAAAGATTCCTATCTTCAGAGAATCATGCAGTGCCTTGGGTCCATCAGGCCATTATATACAATAGTCACCTATTAATTATTGTCATATATCATGCTTTGGTACATTGTATAGCACATCATCAATGAATCAAGTTTTTGGTTTTCACTCCAACCGAGGAATAATGGAAGAAAAAACAATAAACTTCAGTTACAGCAGTGTGACAATTGTATACCACACAGTCTTTTATCCATTTTGTTAATCATGGACCTTACATGATCCATTATGTGCTTTTGAATATCTTAACTTGTACTCCAATAGGTGCTTTTTATGCACCAGCCTGCCCCCCCCCCCTCCCCCGATATACCTGTTTTCAGGTTCTTCAGGAAGAGTAAAAAGTATTGTAGTGTATTTTGAATACTATTTTAGGACTTCCATAACTGTATCATTATCCATTTCTGCTTTCCATTGTAAGTCAGAATATTACTCCACTCATCAGATATTATTTTGCAATGTGTAAAGAGCACCTTTTGGGTCACAAGTTAAGATATTCAGAAGTGCTTCTTCCAGGCAGACAAGCATGATTTCTCCGTGCCCCTCTCTGCCAACATTTTATGGGGGAAGGAAGGAGTCTCTCAGTCATTACTATCCATCAAAATGGCTTCCCTGGGAGAAGGGATGTCATGTCTGCTGCTGTGTGCCTACAAGGCAGCAACAAGTCACACACCTGCATCACATGAGTGGCCAAGCATCAGGCATCTTCTACTGCATACACCTTACAGGCCAGCAAGCCAGCCACTGACCAGCACTTGCTTTCTGTGTTAATAAATAACCTAGACATTGACCAAACAGGCTGGTTTCTTGTCCACAAAACCTTTAATGGCCACCACAACACGATAGGCTTGACGAAAGCATAGTGTGCATCCATAACTGCAGGGCTGCAATCAAGGGCACTATTTAACCTTTGCATATCAAGTGCTCGCTACTGGGTCACACCACACCTGTGCACAGTGACCATATTTATGCCAGCACACAGCCACAGAACAGCAGTTCACATCAAGCTCTCCACGGGTGAGTTCCATCAGCTTTATGCTGACTGTTACTGCGATCCATTTATCAGTCTCTACTGGAACCTCCAGCGACCTGCTCTCTGATACCAACCAGACTATCAACCTTGGATATTCATCTCCGATGCTACACAGAACTGCCGAGACTTCATTGTGCTACACTGAGACTTCATGTCTACCAGGGCTTGGTATTATCACGCCCCATAGTGTTCATGCAGTCAGAAACAATTAGTGCAGTGTGTGAGACATTTACTGTGACTTTAGTAATTTTAATTCAGTCTTTTATGGTTGACAGTCCACTGGACTTACTGGATTTCATCTACTTCAGTTGATGACCAGGCCACCAGTCACAGTTTCAAACAATTCGAAAGAGTAACATGGGGCATTTCACAGACTTAACAATCCTCCATCAAAACATGCAATTAACAAAAAGTAAAATGCAACTATTAGAAGTTGAGCTCCAGTCTTAGAACTGCACAGTAGTTTGTGTTACTGAGCACTGGTGTAGAGAGACAGAAATTCAACATGTAGTGTTATCATCGTATGAAAGGGCAAACTCTTACTGCAGAAACGCTTCAAGGGGTGGAGGATCATGCATTTATATCAGAAAAGGAACACAGTTCACATCAAGACATGACGTCAGTACAGCAAGTGAAGACAAACACTTTGAAATATCTGCTAGGGAATTAACAGGGCTTGATATCACCAAGAAATTAATCATTTTATATGTGTATAGATCTCCCAGTGGTAGTGTGCACACTTTTTTCAACAAATTAACGGAAGTTCTAGATAAAGTCTCAAGTACAAAGGTCATCATAATTCTGTGTGGGGACATTGACATCAACACTAATAACAAATGAACCCAGTAGCACTCTCATAAATATCCTTGAAAGTTTTGGAATGTCCTTATTGGTCAACAGTGCAACAAGGGTTACTACAATGACTGCACCAGTAAGTTACCATGTGATCACAAATATGGACAGGGATAAATGAGATGTAGCTGTAAAAGATCTCTATCAGACCATCTCTGTCACATAACAACAGTAAAAACAGTAAAATCAGGCATCGAAACATTCCCTAAACTACAAGCCTACAAATGACATCTATCAGAAATCAAAATAAAAGATTTTTCAAAGGAACTAGCAAACCAAAGCTGGGCTGAAGTGTATAAGGAAACCAATGTCAATATGAAATTCTCTACATTCTCCACATTATTTAAATTGAACCTTGAAAAGACATATCCAAAAGTATGCATGTCTGTATCAACATCTCACAAAACAGATGGATAACAGCAGGTATTAAGAAGTCCTCCCAAACACTTAACTACCTTAGTTCCATGAAAAAGAGCCGAAATTTTTCAGAATTCTTAAATTTATATCATAGATACAAAAAGATCTGTAGGAAGGTGCTGATTGCTGCAAAAAGCCATTTAATGACAAAATAATGTATAATGCAGAGAATAAAACCAAAGCAGTCTGGGATGTTATAAAAAAGGAAATGAGAAAATGCAAAGAAATGCAGAATAACATAAGGTAACAAATGATCCACAACACTTAGCAAACTATGTAAATGAGCATTTTTCAAGTATTGCAGAGAATTTACAGCAAAAATACCTCAAAACAAATATAACACCTGTAAATAATGTTGCACTAAATGCAATGATGTTACTTGCAACCAGAGAGAATGAAGTCAATAAAACTGTTCAAAAGCCAAAAAATAAAAAGTGAGTTGGCTTAGATGAAATATCAATGTGTGTACTGAAACAAGGCTCCTTAATGAATATAATAAATGAATCCTTCGCATCAGGAACATTTCCAGAGCAGTTAAAACTGGAAAGAGTTGTACCTTTGCTTAAGAAAGGTAATGCAGAAGACTTATAAAATTACAGGCCCATTTCCCTGCTCCACCATTCTCAAAAATAATAGAAGCAATTATGATAGACAGATCAATGAATTACCTGAATAAATACAATCTTTTAAGCAAATCACAGTTTGGTTTCTGAAGTGGCAAAAATACGGAGTCAGCCATAGTAGAATTCACAAAGGTTGTACTTGATGCTCCTGAAAAAGATACGTGTGTCACAGGCATATTTTTGGATCTTTCTAAGGCCTTTGATACAGTTGGCCAGAAGATTCCGTTCAATAAATTAGAAGCATTAGGAATAAGAGGAATAGCTAATTACTGGTTTCGATCATACCTAGCAGATAGGGTACAAAGATTAGAGATAACACATACTTCAGATAGATCTAAACATTTAGCAGAACACTTATCAGAACCAAAACACATTAATATAGGGGTTCTGCAAGGTAGCATATGAGGACCAGTACTATTCCTGATATACATAAGCAACTTTTCCAGTAGTGTTATGGTAAAAACATTCTCTTTTTGCTGATGACAGCAATATTATAGCCACTGAAAAAGCAAGAGAACTCTTAGCAGAGAAAGCAAATGAAGCTCTCAAGGAAGTTTATGATTGGTCAATAAGCAGTGAAGAAAACTAATGCCATGAATGTTAGTCTGAAGAGGGAAAATGACAGTGTTAAATTAAATGTAGATGGTACCACTATGAACTGTGTAACAAATTCAAAATTTCTAGGAATGAATATTGATCCTCAGTTGAAGTGGTGTGAACACACAAAGGTACTTGCAAACTGAATTTCGTCAGTGTGTTATGCCCTTAGAATCCTATCATCAGTGAGTAGCATGCAGTGTCTTTTAGTTACATACTATTCATATGTACACTCAATTCTTAGCTATGGCATTCTTTTTTGGGGAACAAATGCACAAAATATGAATACAATTTTCAAACTCCAGATAAGAGCCATAAGAGTCGAGCTCATTGTAAAGATATGTTCAAAACACTGTGGATTTTAACTGCTCCATGTGAATACATTTACCAGTCAGTTGTACACATAAAAAATAACATTGGCAATTACTGCACAAACAGTTCTGTCCATGGCCATGTAACTGCTAGACTCAACTTGCATTTGCCAAGAAAAAATGAACATAAAAACTCAAAACAGCATTTTCTACCAAGGAATAAAACTACAATAAATTACCAAAACAGATAAAATAAATTGCAAAAATACACTTATTTAAAAAGGCAGCTAAAAAGTACCTGTTATGTGATACATTTTATACATTGAAGGATTACTTAGATAAAACAGAGTAGGGGTTTGGCAAAAAATGTTGTACAAATAAATAATAATAATGATTATAAAACATCCAATGTTCCACATAACACCTTCGCACTATGTTTCTTTCCTTCATTTTTCCTTTTCTAGGAAAACTTACACCCAAGCTATGCATTGCACAATACTAACACCTCTTCCAAAATGGCTCAGAGATAACCAGTGTGTGTGTGTGTGTGTGTGTGTGTGTGTGTGTGTGTGTGTGTGTGTGTGTGTGTGTAGTGAGTGAAGTGTTGTGAAACAATGTGTGCAGTGACTGATAGTGACATATGAGTGAACAGTGTGGCATTACATTATATGATAAGTTATTTGTAATAAAAAGTATTGTATACAAGGAGTAAATCTAATGATTGTCTCTTACAATTTCTTTGCAGTATGTTCATCATTGACTCCCCAGGTTCTATGCATGTGTACATGAATTTGCTTATTTTAAATTGGTCTAATCTTGTAAATACTTTAACATGTCCTATATCCTTGTAAAAAGAGATCTATGGATAAATAAAGCTACTACTACTACTACTACTACTACTACTACTACTACATCAACTGGCAACGAGTGGTAACACTGGTCCATTTTTCATCCTACCACTGTTGACAACATCTCTGTTGCTTCCCACGAATGGTAATGGCTCTCAAGATTCATCCCACCATTGGCGACAGCTTCAAAGTTTTTACATTTTGTGCTGTCATTGGCAGTGGCCCAGTTTCTGGTGATGGCTTGAACATTTCTTGTCCCACTGTTGGTAATGGCTTCCAATTTCATTCCACATCAATTGGTGATGGCTTTTGAGATCAGTCCCACTGTTGGTCATGGCTTTGAGGCTAACAAGATTCGTCCTACCATCACTGACAGTTTCACAGGTTTACTTTTGTCAACAGCTTCCATGCAGTTTTATAAAACATGGGAGAACTGCCGGATGCCAGTAACGTTCTGCCATGATATTTCGGTGCAGAGTCTTCTGGCCATCTTCAGGTGAGTAGCACTGTAGTAGTACTGGTGAGTGCACACTGAGCTCTGCCATTTAAAGCCATACTGAGGTGACATTGCGCATACACTGCTCAGAGTGCGCGTTCATAAAAACTCTGTGTGCTGTGCCCCGCGCACTCCATGGTGAAAACTTGGTGTATCGATATGCAGATAACTATGTCGACTTTGAAATTTATCTATAACAGGATTCCAAGCAGAGTTAAGGATTCATTGATAATCGAGCTCGAAAAATTTGATGTATGGGCCAAAATTTTTGGTCATCGTAATTCGTGGAATGGTCTGTGGAAATACAATGTTCGGTGATTGCGGACTTGGTGGGTTGGAGAAGGCGAGTATGCCATTGGTGCTCCACAATGCATTCCTGCACAGTTCGTGTTGTTTGCCGTATATATGATTTGCCGCATTCACAAGGAATTTTGTAAACACCTGATTTACGCAGTCCCAGGTCGTCTTTAACGGATCCCACCAGTGATGAAATTTTGGAAGGAGGGCGAAAGATGACTCTCACTTGATACTTTCTCAGTATTCTGCCTATCTGTGAGAAATATTCCCAATAAATGGTAGATAAGCAGTTGACCTGAAGCCCCCTTCCTTGTTCCATCATTTGTAGGTCCGCATCACTTTGTTCACTTGCCTAGCTGAAAAGCCATTCTTCAGAAATACATTTTGCAGGTGTTCCAGTTCCACTTGAAGACTGTCAGCATCAGAGATGGTATGGGCACGGTGGATCAAGGTTTTGAGAAATCCCATTGTTCGTTCTGGATGGTGGCAACTAGTAGCTTGTAGATACAGGTCTCTATGAGTGGGCTTTCTGTACACTGAGTGACCAAGTGTGCCATCACTCTTACGTCGCACCAAGATGTCTAAAAATGGCAAACAACCATCTTTCTCTATCTCCATGGTTAACTTTATGTTTTCATGTATGGAGTTCATGTGACGTAAAAATTCTTGGAGACGGTCCAGACCATGAGGCCACACTATATAAGTGTCGTCAACGTATCGCCAAAATACTGTCGGTTTAAAAGTGGCAGAGTTGAGTGCTCTCTCCTCAAAATCTTCCATAAAAAGATTGGCCACCAGGAGAGACAAAGGAGTCCCCATGGCGACACCATCAGATTGTTCGAAAAACTCATTGTTAAATATAAAATATGTAGAGGAGAGAGTGTGCTCAAACAACGATGTAATGGCTGCACCAGACATATTGCCAATGAGGTGTAGTGAGTCCACAAGAGGCACCTTTGTGAAAAGAGAAACCACATCAAGACTGACCAATAAGTCATTACTTTGCAGCTGTAGTGACTGAAGTCGGCTGATAAAATCACTAGAGTTCTTTATGTGATGTGCACGCTTGCCTATGACTGGTTTGAGCAAATATTGCAAGAATTTTTCTAGGTCATAGGCGGCAACTCTGCAACGAAACATCGTGGCAGGACGTTGCTGGCATCTAGCAGTTCTCCCGTGTTTTTATGGAACAATCAGTACGCTGGGAAAGCTTTAAACATCACAGTTTCCATGTATCTGATCCCACTTCAGTTAGCAATGAGGTTTTTTGGAAATTTGCTTTTCACTTGTCTGCTACTCCCGATGTGGAAACGCCTGTCAACTAATTTTTCCACAAGTTGGTGTTCTAATTTACAAATTCTTTGTAGTATGTTCATCATTGACTCTGACATAGCTCCCCAGGTTCTATCCCTCTTGCACAACATGCAGTGCCACATACAAGGGTTTTACAAAAAGTAAGGTTCCCAATGACTACAGCCTCGAGGGAAGGTGCTAGGTTAAATCCGCCAACAGTGCCATGCACAGTGGTTCCCCCACTCTCAAGCTGGCCTGGCTGTGATTTGCTATGTCGCTCAGTGTTGGCTTGGCAGCTGTCAGAGATGCAAGAGTGAGGTTCGAGCAGTACTCCGGTTTCTCCACGCAAGGAAGTTACCACCCGTGGAGATCCATTGGCAGTTGACTGAGGTTTATGGTGAAGAGTGCATATCCATTCAGCATGCCCACAAATGGTGCAGGGCTTTTGCTGAGGATTGCAAGGAAGTTCACAATGAATAACGAAGTGGAAGACCACCAGTTTTGGATGTGATTGTCCAGAAGATCAACAGTGAGCTGCTCAAAGATCGGAGGGTCACTGTCCATGAACTTGTTGAACACATTTCTGAAGCTTCCCATGGCACAATTGAAAAAACTTTAACAGAAACATTGGGTTATCGCAAGGTGTGTGCTCGCTGGGTCCCCCGGATGCTGACTTACGGACAACAAAGCAACGCCTTGACTGTGCTCGCAAGTTTCTTCGACAATGTGAGGGGGAACGCAACAAGGAGAAGTTGTTGGACTCTATCATCACAGGAGATGAAACATGGGTGTTTCATTACACCCTAGAAATAAAACAACAGTCTCATCAGTGGCGTCAGTCCAGTTCACCGCCCTCAAAGAAATTTAAAAAAAAAAAAAAAAAATGCAACCGCCAGGAAAGGTTATGGTGACTGTGTTTTGGGATCGCAAGGGGGTACTCCTCATCAATTTCATGCAACCTGGGATGACAATAAACTCAGACATATATTGTGAAACATTGACCAAACTCCGGCAAGCAATCCAGAATCACCGGAGAGGGCAACTGATGGAGGGAGTAGTCCTTCTTCACGACAACACTCAACCCCACATTGCTCATCAAACACAGGAGTTTTTGAAGAAATTTGGGTGAACTGTTATGCCTCATCCCCCGTACAGCCCAGACTCATCCCCCAGTGATTATCACCTCTTCTCCAAGCTAAAGAAACACTTAGGTGTGAAACGCTTCAAGAGCGATGATGAAGTTTGATCAGAGGTCACACGCTTCCTCAACAGGTTGGCAGGAGACTTATTTAACTTAGGAATACAAAAGCTGGAGCACCATTTTCAAAAGGGTGTCGAAAAAAAATGGAGACTAAGTTGAAAAATAGACAAAAGTGTAATCTTTTCAATCATGTATTAATTAATACAATAAACAATGTCTTCTATTTGTATAAAAATGTAAGGACTTTACTTTTGGTACAACCCTCGTTCAATAAGCACTGTGGTTGGAGATGATTGCTGGCATCACTGCAGCTTCAAAGGGACCCATCCACCTTATCCAGAGTGCCTCCTTCATCCATGGGCTTTTGATGGCTCCACTGCAACCTGTCTTTTCTGGATCAGCACCAAATCCATAGTACCTTCACTCTGAACCTGCACTTCCAGTAACACCTCCTGGTCACATTCTCCATACTAGATGCTTCTGCACACCTGTACATCTTCCGGGTGCCTCAATGTCTACATGGTGCCTTTGTACTCTCCTGCAGACTCCCTGACAGTCCTCCCTTCTTTCTATACACCTTCTGGGCATCAAAGTAAACAACTCAACAGCTCCACCATTCATAAATATCATATAGGTGCAACATCTCTATTTATAAAGTTCTCCCACACTCTACAAGTCCTTCAAGTGCAAAATTATTACTGCTCTGGTGCTCTCACACTCATATCTGCCCTCCAGGCACAATGTTTTTGCTGTACTCATAATAATGTGCTGTCCCATCACACTCCAACCTCCAGGTATTCTATGCATATTCCCTGGTGTGGTCATACGACTATCTTTTCTGAGTTCAAATAGCAGAAGATAATCAGGTAATTTGCTACCTGCGTGGCATCATCTGGCAATTGTAGATACTAAGTTTTATTTGATGACACATTAGTTGTGGCTTCATAGTGATGATTTCCACTTCCACGCCACTAATGGGCATGCAGCGGCTTTCTTGTCTACCAATGGATCCAGAAGCAAATTTCATTCATTATGGAGAATTTAACTTTGAAACTGACTTCGTTTTTCAACCTGAAGACAGATTTGATACAGATCTGCGCAAGTCTGTTCATATCTGCACAATTACTGCACTCTACATTCACTTGAATTTGTTTGCTATAGTCATATCTTGTTCTCTCTCTACACATTTTATACCTTTCTTCCCCCTCCCCTCCACACACACACACACATTCTCTCTCTCTCTCTCTCTCTCTCTCTCTCTCTCTCTCTCTCTCTCTCCCCCCTCCCTCCCTCCCCCCCCCCCCCTCTCTCTCTCTCTCTCGGAGACTCAGAATGTGTTCCATCAACTGATCCCTTCTTTTAAGCAAGTTGTATCCTGTATTTTTTTGTACCTCTAATCAGTTCAGTACCTCTTCATTACATGTCTGATCTGCCCATCTAATCATCAGTGGTCTTTTGTAACACCACATTTCAAATGATTATATTTTCTTCATATGTGCTCTTTTTTATCATACTCATTTCACTTCAAGAAAAGGTTATACTCCAGACAAAAAAATTTACAAAAGACTTCATAGCTCTTAAATTTATATTTGATGATAAAATACATATCCTCATCAGAAAATTTATTTTTGTTATTGCAAATCTACATTTTTACTTTTTTTACTTCTAATCATCACTAGTTATTTAGCTCCCCAAACAGAAAAATATATCTTCCGCTTCCCGAATCTCATCTCCTAATCAAATTCCCTCAGTAACACTGTTCTTCCAGATCCTTTGTTATTTCTGGTACAATTACACTGTCATTGTAGGACTTTAAATTTTTACTTTTCTTCCATGAACTTTCATATTCAGAATTTCTCCTTAGTTTTTCTTTAGTGCTTGCTCTATATACAGTTAGAATAACATGTGGTACGTATATAAGCTGCAACACTGTCTCACTCTCTTCAACTATTGTCTCCCTGTCATTACCTTTTTACTCTTATGACTACAGTATAGTTTCTGTATAATTTACACATGGCATTCTGTGCACTGTACTTTATTATTGCAACTATCAAAAATTCAAAGAAGGTTTTCCAGTAAACAGTTTTAAAAGAATTCTCTGAATCTACAAATGGTTTAAATGTAGGTTCATTTCTTCTCCAATCTGTCTTCCACAGTAAATCATAGTGTCAGTATTGCTTTATGTCTTTCTAATTTCTGTGGGGCCCAAACTGATCTTTCCTAAGTTTGGCTTCTATAAGTCATTTTGTCCTACATATTACAAAAATGCATCAAGGCCCACAAGAAAGACAGGCTGTGGTGCACACATCACAGCATGTGACACTGAAGGTATTATGAGCACTAGCAGCTGTCTCCAGCAGGGAGCAAATAAGTATTTCAGAAAAAGTTTAATTATTCTTGACTGCATGTTTAAATGCATGCAATTTCTTGATAGCAAATGACCAAATTCAAACCTTTAGTGAGTATCTTTTGAATTAAATAATGATTACCCATGGGTCCCTTTATGGAGCCAGGCATTTGCAAAGTGCGACGGACAAGCTGTTTAGTATATAACAAGTGTGTATGTTTCTACACCACTGGGCCACTTTCAACCAACTTGGTGCACATATCCTTTACTGTCATGCAACAAACACTGCTGGGATAAGAACCACCTACCTATCATAGTTCAAGAGATATGACATCATAAACGATGAGTTTCATGAAAAACTGCCACATTACACGTGATATTAAATTTATTATTTCTTTGCAACTAACTCTACTAGCAATATATTTTACACAAAATATCCACATATGCCACTGAATGTAACTAAACAAATATATCGTTGTACAACACACGGTTCAAGAGACATGACACCATAAACACTGAGATTTGTGAAAAAATGCCATATCATGAATTAAGTTTTAACACATTTATTCTTTACTACTAAGACACTCCTACAATTGATTCAGCTAAGGAAATCACCAACACCTAATGTTCATATATTTCAACTGTGAAGCACAAATGGCTGAAGGTGAAAACAATAATCATCTACAGAGCTATGCAGAAGCATTGCCTTCTAGACACATGTAGCAGCTGTACCCAGTGCACATAAATTGTCAGCAATCAGCTCACACTGAGTCTACTGCATAATTTCAAAAATGTTTTCATGAAATGAATTCACGGAAATGAAATTTTTTTCAGCATTACACTATGAAAATACTTCATTATCTGTTTTTGTTTCTAATAGAAAATTCTCAAAATGAATACCATACATAATGTGTTAGTATTTTATAAAGTTATCGTTGGATAATATTCACATATGTCAATCTGTGCCTTCTTTGGAATGAGGATTATTACATTCTCCCCTAAGTCTGATGGTATTTCACCTGTACCATACATTGTGCATAACAGGTGGAGTAATTGTGGGAAGGTTGGCTCTCCCATTGATCTCAATATTTATGATGCAAATATGTGTACACTACTTGAGATGCCTTCTTTCAGCTTAGATCTTTCAGTGCTCCATCAAATACTTCTCTTGGTATTGCATCCCTCATATCATCTTTATCCACTTCTTCTTCTTTTTCCTTATTATTGTATTCAAGTTTGTTGCCTGTGGTATAGCACTTCTGTACATTCCTTCCACCTTTCAGTCTTCCTTTCTTTGCTTAGTACTGACTAAACCACCTGGGCTCTAAATATTTAGACAGCAGCTTCTCTTTCATCCCAAGGCTTATTTAATTTTTCTGTCTCTGTGTTTCCTATTGTCATACATGCTTCTGCAGATGCCATTCATGCTTTATTTATTTTTTGACATTTGTATTTCATTTTGTCTGCTTCACATGCTGCTTTTTTATATTCTCTCCTTTCATCAGTTACATTTAATATCTTCTATGTTATCTGAGGATTTCTACTAGGCCTTGTCCTATTACCTATTTGATCATCTATTACCTCCAGTATTTCATCTCCCATCTCTCAAAGCTGCCCATTTGTCTTACACTGTATTCCCTTGCCCTGTTTCAGTCAGTCCCCCCAATTTCAGTCAGTCTTTGCTTAATGCTCCTTTTGAAGCCCTCAACAATCTTTGGTTCTTGTAACTTATCCAGGTCTCATCTTCTTAATTTGCCACTTTTCTCCAATTTTCATCTGTAGTTCATAACCAATATATTACGGTGAAAGCTCACATCTCCCACTGGAAATGTTTTGTAGTTTAAAATGTGGGTTTCAAACCTGCCTCATCATTATATAATCTCTCTAATACCTTCCACTGACACCTAGTCTTATCCATGTACACAACATTCTTTCACAATTCTTAAACCATGTGTTTACTGTGATTAGATTGTGGTTTGCACAATATTCTACAGGCCACTACCCCTATTAGTCCTTTCCCCCAAATCTATATTCTTCTGATATGTTTCCCTCTCTTCTTTTACCTAGTATCGAATTTCACTTCCCCGTCACAAACAGATTCTCATCTCTCTGAATAGAATGAATAATTTCTTTCAACTCATCATACATTTTTTCAATGTCTTCATCCACTGTGGGGATAGTAGCATGTATACTTGCAATCTTGTTGTGGGTCTTGGCTTAGTGTCCATCTCAGGTATGATAATGCCTTCACCATGCTCATAGCATTTTGCACACTTTCTTTCTTATTTACTATTGGTCCTATTCCTGCACTACTCTTGCATTATTTTGTGTTGATAACTGTGTACTCAGCTGACCTAACCTCCTTATATCTTAACTGAGGTAAGTGTAGCCAATTTTACAATTGATGCATAAAAAGTGGTACACCTCCTGTCTGTCAAATTACATTCACTGCTGCATTATCTACTCAGTGGGTGTCTTCCTTATCCTCCATCTTCAGCTAATTATAGACTGCATGTACTCCTTTTTTGTCATCAGCTCTCATTAATCTGAGGATTCATCTCGTGGATGAAGATTTATTTAATTCATTTAATCGTATGGCTAGGGCCCCCCGTCAGGCAGGCTGTTCGCTGGGTGCCAGGGGATGATAGAATGATGATGAGGACAGCACAACACACAGTCCCTGGGCAGAGAAAATTACCCAACACAGCCAGAAATCGAACCCAGGCCCAGAGGATTGACAATCCATCACGCTGACCATTCAGCTATCAGGGTCGGACGTGGATGAAGATGGAAGACAGAGATTCCTTCCCCAGCTCCATGCAGCCTCACATCTTAAATGCACTTCATCACAATCACTGGAAGATGATAATCATGAAAAGTGTAGCTTGGTGACACACAATATATTGGCTAGGTACTGATAGTGACTTCAAGAAAATGGTAAAGGTGCAAACATTGTGAGATTGCCAATCTGAATGAGTAGCACCTCATGCCCTGACTGATACAAAGAATCCAATAAGTGGAAATCACATTGATTTTCACATCAATTTTGAACTTGTATTTTTATGTTAAAGTAAAACTTTAATAAAATGGAAATTCCCAGAAAATTTTTAATTAGTGGGAAGCTTATTGTATTACATATTATCTTAAAAAATGTTTTGATTCACAGACTGCAAATCTGTGTGATACGATAAGTGATCAGATACATTCTTGGCTTACAGTGCATCATTAACAGAGTTACCCATACAGGCTAGGCATCAGTAAACAAAACCTGTGCACTGGTGGATGAACAGCTTAAAAAAGGAAATGCAGCATTTAAGAAAATAATTTTTAGAATAATTCATATCTTTATTTACTGATGTTTAAGGCATATTGACAGTAGAAAGAATGTTCTTCATTAAAAGTATAGCCAGATAAACACACAAAGTTTGTCATTAGTGCCATGTGGAGTTGTAAATAATTGTTGCCTCACAATGTTGATAAAGTTTATTATATATCATCACTTATATTTGATCTTTACAGTGAAATTTCCTGAACATGAGGTTTAAATGAATGAATAAACAAATGAAAAGTTCTTCTATACCTTAGATTAGATTAGATTTACTTTCATTCCAATTGATCCGTAGTGAGGAGACCCTCCAGGATGTAGAACGTGTCAGATAAGCTAACTAAAGCTTACACTTCTTAACACTTAATATTCTGACATCAGATGACAATTTTTTCCTGCTTTCGGCCAAAAGAAAATTTTCTTTGTGCAAATTAGTATCAGTGTGAAGGATGGAATTGATTTGAAAAGAAATAATTTTTTTTTTATTATCTGATTTTTCGTACACTTCCTCCTACTGCTCTTGCATCAGACTGAGTAACAACATAAAAATAATACCACTAGGCTCATGTTCACTGCAAAAAAGTTATTTTCTTTATTAGTTGACGTAGGCAAATTGAATATGTTAGTTTGTCTTTTACAGGATTTGACAGACCATTTAGTGTCATTTACATTGCTATCTTTAGGACCAAAAAACTTCATTTGATAATTTTTTTGTCTATGCTTCTTGGAAACTTCATTACAATAAACAAGAAAAATACATGAATCAGTAACACAAACAACCCACCTCTGTGGCTGAGGTTGCTAATGCATGCTTGTGCAGTGGCATTTGCTCCAGGAGTAAGCCATTTCGAATCCTGGTACTGGAAAAAATTTTCACTGCCAGAGGTTGAGGGGAGGAGAGATGGTGGTTTGAAGTTCCTGACCATCAGACCTTGCACTAACATCCTGGTTTAAATACCAAACATCTCTGCAGTCTCAGATGAAGTGAGAGTATGTGACACCGTTGATGGTGATCTGTCGACTGGATGGGAATGTTAAGCTTGGCAGCTCCCTTGCAGCTATTCGCAAGGAACAAGCTATGTGCCAGCACAGGTTTCACCCTCCCCCTTCTCTCATCAACAACATACAACACAAACATTACACTACAGTACACACACACACACACTCACACACATGTAGAATTATAACTATTGTAATGGAGCATGCTGCAAATAAATAAACACAAAAAATAACAACAGAAACTCTATTATTTAGAAATGGACACTGGAGGTATCACTGCTTGATTCATAATAAAATGTCAGGGCATCTTGTAACTGCTATTATCACTCTAGTGGCTGCGCTGTTGTAAAAAAGCACAACAGCAGCAGTTTTCATGCCTTATCAATGCCCTAACCTTGAGTTATTGTGCCACTGTTGTACAGGATTCCATTGTTTAATTTAACTAGACAATATTAAAATGGTTCTAGTTTCTTAGTTTAGCTTTCTCCATTAGTTTTCTGAATTGTACGCTACAAGGTGTTGGATATTGTAAAATGTATAGCACATGCCTCCTGTTGTGACATTTTCAAGCTTTGTTCTAGCAGTCAATGTACAGTACAATTGATGAAGTTAATGCTATTCTGAAAACAGCTGTTGTTGACAGTACTGATGAAACTGTAAACAACATAAATATGTTTATAAATAGATGTGAGACACACACCAATTCTTATGCAAAAGAAATGACAATAATGGGACATCAAGACATGAAATAATGGCTGTATTGAAAATTCTTTTTTTGGCTGGAACAAGTAAAGGCCATTGTACTAATGCAGTGGAACTCTGGACAGCACAAGAAACAGAAATGTAACTGTGTAGCCCTACAATGAGTTACAAAAGGTTTCTGTTTCCTCTAGAATGTATGTGGTCTGATGACACAAAAGCAAGGAATGACAGGAGAAATTCCTACAATATTGAAAGCTTTTATTGTTGACTGTTAAAATTCTTACAGCCTGAGTGGATTCAACACAGTAGATGAAATGCCATTAAGGATGGATTCAGTGCATGCCCAGCAAACCAGCTAAATATGGGATACAAATGTCTGCACTTTGTGATACAAAATAAAGGGGTTGTGTAAGGATGGACGAGTATATTGTGTAGGTTCGTTGGACAGCAGAATACCACTGTAGGAGGGGTGGGAAGACCCTGCTCTTCACCCGTTACCTCATGACTCATACCCCTGTGAGAGACCTAAATGCAAGACTTGTCCCATACATTCTCCTACTACCAACTACTCCAGCCCAGTCACTAACATCATCTATCCTATCAAAGGCAGGGCTACCTGTGAAGCCAGTCATGTGATTTACAAGCTAAGCTGCAACCACAGTGCTGCATTCTACGTAGACATGATAATCAACAAATGTCTGTACGCATGAATGGCCACCGACAAACAGTGGCCAAGAAACAAGTGGACCACCCTGTTGCTGAACATGCTGCCAAACATGATATCCTTCATTTCAATGACGGCTTCACAGCCTGTGCCATATGGATCCTTCGCACCAACACCAGGTTCTCTGAACTGCGCAAGTGGGAACTTTCCCTGCAGTACATCCTATGTTCCCATAGTCCTCCTGGCCTCAACCTTCATTAGTCACTGTCCTCACCCATCCAACCCCCTCCCTGTTCCCATTCCAGTACTACACAGCCATCATTTCACCATCACAACCACTCTTTTTCTCTCCTTTTCCACTGCTCCCCCCACCATCACCACCTCTCCCCTGCCCTCTGTTTAAACTGCAGCACTTCACTGTCTGCCACCCCCACCATATATATCTCCCCCTCCCCACCCCAGCCTCCTCCTTACCCCCACTGAGTCACCACTCCCATCATGCACTGGTGCTGCTGCTGGCAATGTGATTTCAGTTGCCTGAGACTGCAGTCGTGTGTGTGTGTGTGTGTGTGTGTGTGTGTGTGTGTGTGTGTGTGTGTGTGTGTGTGTGTGGTGTGTTGACAAAGGTCTTAATAGCCAAAGTTATAATTGTGAGAATCTTTCTGTTGTGCCTATCTGCAACTCAGCATCTCCACTACATGGTGAATAGCAACTTTCCTTCTCTAATATTATTATGAGACTGGAAATATGTCATAATAACTGTCTAAAATTGTTATCAAAAGAACTAAATGAGCTGAAGTTTTTGTTATAATAGGTGATGAAAGCAGATGTGAACTGTTTCCTTCAATATATTTTATAGTTTGTCTAGTACAGGTTTGTGTTTACCTAAAAATGTGGATGTTGTAAATTTTACAAGTGCCTGCTCATGTGACAATACCAAGTGTTCCTGCTGGGAGGTTAAAAGATTATATACCATACAGTCATATGCCCAGTCAGAATCCGATCAATATAATGCCCAAACAATGGAAATTCAGAAGAAATTGTTCTTCCAGAGTAGAAAATAAATATTTTAGCATTCTTTTTCATTGAGCCTCTCTGTAACTCAACACCTCTTCTATGTGATGAGCAGCAATTTGTCCTCATATTGTCACTACAGTGTTCATAAATATTCAAAATACATTACTTACTTTGCTCCTTGTATATGTTATTCCCAAATTTATTTTAATTGGTGTGGCACATCTGTGAAGTTATAACTTCATCTGCAATGTTTTTGCATTGATCCATGAAATGAATTTTGTTTCTATTTATTTTGCAATGCAGATAAGAAAAATGTATTAAATTTAGAATCAAAGACAAAAGTTGACAGAGATAATATGAAGTACGAGGCTTCTACTAGACAAGATGCTATCATTTAGGCTGCTGTAAAGTTAAATTATTAACTGCGCAAACAGTTAATTTCATCTATATTGCGTTCATACACAGCAGAATTATTTATGATACTATGATCGTGGGTGACAAATTTTCATGCTGCTACAGATTAGATAATAGTTTCCAGTCAATGTGTGTAGACTGGATTGCAGCTTCACTGGGGCAGCTGCAGTGGGACAGAAGAGAGGATTCCCAACAAGCCTCCCCCATGGATGCGCAGAGTATGTTTAAAAGACTGGATGATCACAGAGCAATATTGTATCAGTTAATGGGAAAAAAATGAATCTGAGATGTGGAGAAAGGAAACAGAAAAGCCAAGTAGTTTGTATAGTTCTGTTGGCACTGAGATCAAATACAGATAAAACTGGTTACTTGTTGAAAGGGAAGAGTCTGATTATTGCATAACTTTTTGAAAAGTGAATGAAATAAGTTATTCTGTTAAATTTCTGTTTTGTTAAAAATTCTCTTTTATGTTTGTTAAAAGCCATGACTAATTTTTCTCAGGGCATTATTGCCAGAAATATCATATGTATTCCAACGTGAAGACATCCATCTTACGATGGATGAAGAAAATATGTCTTTAATGTTATGCAATAAGCCAGTTAAATGCAATGGTAATTATTTCCTTCTTTCTGAGTCTTGATGCTCCAGTATAGCTGTCCATGTGCAATAGCAGCGTATACATTTATAGAAAATAATTTTTAATAAAACTGTACCTCTGGCCTAAAAATTGAATTGGAAAATATTACAAGACGCCATTTTGTATTTATTGAGATTAATCACTTCAACAGTTTCAGAATTAAACGACTATTAAAAAGATTTTTATCATTTTATCATTAATGGTGTCACTTCAACAGTGCATTTACACAAAATGGCAAGGGCAACATTTAATTATTACGTAACAAAATCATGGCCAGGGACGGTACTTTCTTCCGACTAACAAAAACACACTCTACAGTAATTATTTGGATATATATTTAACAAAAATTATAATAATGCGACAGATAATTGTATTAATTACAGACCGTGATTTACATCTGTTTGTCAGCCAGGACATCAGAACCAAGAAGACACAGAAGACAATGAAACAGAAAATGAGCTTTTCTTTTATACCACGAGACAAAGATTACAATTAATATGATTCTAAGTGCGCATATAGTGCTTCTTTATTGTTGAATATCGATAAGTTAATTTTGTACTCCTTCCTTTTCTGGAGGCTATGCTATATCATTCAGCTATAAAAGAAAGTAAAATGCAAGAAATCATTGTTAAGCACTTTTGAGGCAGAAAAGAACCTGAGACACATAGAAAAACAAAAGTCTTGCTGCTAGTTGGCAGCTGTAGGAGAGGTGTAGGCAAATAGCTGCAGGAAAACCTAGGCTCCAGGCACCAAGAAAAAGCTTGTGTTGTCTTTGGCCAAGTAAACAGGATGTTACGGAATTAACTAGAGATCTGAATAAAAAGGATTAGGTATTGATAATTGGGGAGCAGGCACTTGGATAGAAAATCAAATTAAATTGCTTAGGAGACCATTGAATGTAATGGGATGCATAAGTGACCCAATATAAAATATGCAAAACAACTTGCCCCTCTTTTAACAGCAGCCTATTATAGGTCACTGGAGGAAGAAAGCATTATAAATTATTGCAAAAATACATAGGTAATTTTTATATTCAAGAAGGCTCATCGAACTGTAGGACTATATCACTAATGTCAATCTATTTCTGAAGTTTGGAGTACATTTTATTGTGACCATTCTGAAGACAAAAATATTCCTGTGTAGGAATCAACATGACTTCTTCAAGACACAAATATATGGAACTCAGCTCATTCTGTTCATTCATAAAAAAAAGAAGGCAGTAGAAACTGGTACCCTGACTGATACCATGTTCCTTGTCCTCCAGGCAGTATTCCACTCATTTATGTACTGTCGTATGATGTACCAAATATAGCGTACTGGAAACCAGAATAGCTTGTGATATGACTGAAGAAAAATAGCTTGTGATATGACAGAAGAACCCAGAGCAAATAAAACATGCATGTTATTCTTAATGGAGAACCACTGCAACACAGAGACTTCACAGAGATGTGTCAAAGTTTCTGTAGCTATCCGGTCCAACCCCTTTACAAAGAGGGAGAGTAAAATATAATTAAAACTACTATGCCAATCACAGATGTGGACTGCTTATACAATTATGAGTTCAGTGGTAGTAGGCATGGGGCTGCACGTCCTTTCATTAAAAAGACAATCAATTTAATTTGCTTGGATATGAATTAAAAGCAATTTTCCAATCCATGTGTAATCACAGGTAGCTTGCCTGAGCAGAGGACTGTTAGATGGTGGGGTTAGAGGAATTTCTGTGATCACAAGACACTTAATTCATAGATTCCTCAAAATGGAATAAAACTGCAGAAGTTCCAATGGACTTTGGCTTCAAAATCTAAGCCAAGGAGACCACTGCATGGAGGAATGCCAGTCTCCCCCACAGCCATGTGCCTGGCACTGCATCAGTAACTCCAGTTTTCAGATGGGTGAAGAGCTTTAAAGAGGGCCGGGACAGCATTGAGGACGAGGACTGCTCCAGATGCCCGTCAACCAACAAAACTGACGTAAACATCGACTGTGTGTGCGTTTTATTGAAGATTGACCATTGGATGAGTGTCAGGATGATAGCAGACGACCTCAGACTTCATAAAATGACAGTGCACAACATCATCACCAAAGAATTGTTGATGAGGAAGATCTGCATAAAGATGGTCCCAAAGATTTTGTCACATATTCAAATGGAGCACATGTGGATGCCTGCCAAAACAATCTCCAGAGGCTTGAAGCTGATCCGGAACTTTTAGTTAACGTTATCACCAGAGACGAAACCTGGGTGTTTCGGTACAACCTGGAGAAAAAGCGCATGAGCGCCGAATGGCACATCGCGGCATCACCACACCCATAAAGAGACTCGCGTGGGCAAATCAAATGTGAGAGCCATGCTGATTGCCTTTTTTGACATCAGCGGCGTGATTCATCATGAGTGTGTGCCCCAAGGCCAAACTGTCAATGGTGCTTTTTATTACAAAGTGCTCATGAGACTGAAAGCCAGGGTCAATCGCATGAGGCCAGCCACTGCTGATGATTGGAAGCTGCAACATGACAATGTGCCGAGTCACATCTGCTTCATGGTGGCCAGCTATCTGGTCAAGAAAGGGATTCCAACAATTCCCCAGCCCCCCTGCAGTCCCGATGTTGCCCTGCCAGACTTTTTTGTTCCCCAAACTAAAAACTTCCCTGAAAGGACACCATCATGGGACCCTGGAGGAGGTCCAAACCATCATGATGAGGGCTTTAAAGGCATTCACAGCAGTGTTTGAAGTGTGGAAATCTCACATGCAGCAGGTTGTTGATTCTCAAGGGTCATACATTGAAGAGTACTAAGTGGTTGGAGTGATATCTACAATAAATTTTGATTCGCAAGCTCAGTCTCATTATTTTTTATACAAACCCTGTAGAAACATTGGTGAGTGTGGGATCTTATCTTCAACTACTGTGAGGTACTAACATAATGCTTTTTTGTCCAGAGAAACCATATTGTAAACCATTATTCCATACTGGTTCCTATGCAGGTCATGAATGGCGTGTGGAAGGAATGAAAACCATGAGCTAGATAAGAGCTTTAATTTCTATCCACTTTCCTGTAGTGTTCATTTTCTGAGACCTAATTGTGAAGAAGTAAATGTTGATTGACTCTCCTTTGAACATGTGCATTGTTTATATTGTTTACTGCTGGAGTCTTATGAAATGACTGAAGAAACCCATGATAAATAATTCAAATGTTCATTAGTTGTTGTCTATCACTTTTATTGATCCTACCTGTTATAGGTCTCAGACTGGCCACCAGTACTCAAGAACTTATTGAACAAGTATGTTGTAAGACACATCTTTTATGGATGAATAACATTTCCTTAAGACTCTTCAACTCAACCTCAGATTAGCATCTAATTTTTCTGAAAGTAGTTTTGAGTTGTCATTTCTCTTTACATTGATCTGAATGAGTTCTGCAAGATATTTGGGTTGTTACAGGTTCCAGGTATTTATCATCAATAGTGTAATCATACAGTACTGAGTCTATCCATCAATTAATGTGCTATATGTTACTTTTATTAACAATGGGGGTAACTACAAGCCCTTGCAACAAGTGTTGATCCTTTGTAGGTTATCCTGTATTTTGCTACAGTTTTATGGTGTTGCAACAATTCTGTATAACTAATGTCATCATCTACAAATAGACTTATGGAGGTTTCTGTATTATTCACTAGATCATATATTTGTATCCTGAAAAGTATTGTCCCTTTGGGGTACATCTGATGCTATTTTCACATCTGATGCTTTTGTTCTGTAAAAGGTAACATGTTGAGTATTTTGGAAGTTCTGAATCCAGTGAGAAAGCTGGTGAAATATTCCATAAGCTTAGGGTTTGTTCACTAAGTAACTTGTGGCGCCGATGAGGTCGACACCAGCATCGATCTGAGTATCGTCTTTGAACTAAGCTAAGCATTATCTATGAGCAGTTCTGCCACATCAGTTCTTTGCAAGCCTTTGATGTGTTTAGGTGAATAAATGAACTACTGTTAAATTGGTGTTGTTTGGTGTAACCAACCCGAATGTCCACCTCACTGGTGACGCTGTGTTGTAACGTCTTCCGTTTTCGCCGTTTCACTGTGTCCGCGACCTCCGTGTCGGTTATTTTCGCATGTATAACATCGACACAGCATTCGAACAATGACTTCGGCCCAGCGCCTAACGCCGGATTTTGTCATCGACATGCATCGTGTTGCAGGTGATGTACACCCACCAGGACTTCAACACAACGTCTCTCATTCGACGATTACGCCGATTTCGCCAGACGTTTTCAAGCCTGCAACAATAAGTGAGGTTAGGAGTGTACATGACTCCAGCTACCAGACGCCTTTGTTCCCACCGCATGTGCCCTCCCTCATCGACGGCGCAGTTACCTCTTACTGATCTCCATTCAGTGTGGGACCAATGCCGATTTCTGCAAATGCTTCGTTGGACAACCTATCACCGCCAGGACAACGATTTGCCATGCCGCAATCCGTGCAGTACCACACTGATTCCTGCCACATGGTTGGAACTGCTTCGTTCACAGGTCAACCTCCTGAGCATCTGACCACACCCGCACCTCCCTCGATTCAGCATCAGCACATGCCTTCCTGCTTCGATACCTCGGCCTGCAACAGGAACAATAACTTGTTATCTGTGCCTGATATCCATCTCTGCCCCACTGCTATGCCTCAGTGTTTTGTGCCACGACATTCACCTTATCTGCACATCGTTTTGAGTGGAGTGACTATGAACAGTTAACATTCACACATTCCGTCCCACGTTCGACATCATTTTCCACACTGTGCTTCTGGACAGCCCACACCTCCACAGCCTCCCTGCAACACAGGTGGCTCTGATCATATATCGAGCTTTCCGCGGACTAACACGCGTTTTCAAACTTTGAACTTTTTCTCACCTGTCACCCCCGCGCCGGCTCCAGTCGAGCTTCCGCTACCGTTCTTAGCACTTCTCGGTGCCTCATCTGCGTTGGTCTTCCACGATGCGTCAATTCGAGCACACCCGCAATGCGTTGAGCTTCCGCAACCGCAATCGACACATTACGGTGCCTCACCCACGTTGGCCTTCCGCGTTGCGACAGATCGCGCTCAACCACAACGCGCCACCTTCGCGCTGCCACCCGACCAGCCGTCGTCGCCACATCCCCTGGAGGCACACTCTCCTGGAATACTACAGCAACAACAGCTCGTTTCAGGCAATGCCCTGACGAATCCAACTCAACCTGTTCTTCCGAACATTCTACAATGCTTACCGACGCTGCCGCCGTTTAATCCCGACAGGGCAACAACCTGATTCAAAATTGTGGACGAAGTGTTCGACCATTACAAACTCGACGAGTCAACCAGATTTCTGTGCCTCATCACCCACCTGCACGACCAGGAGGACTTGATTGCTGACCTGGTCGACACCCTGGACTCAGCTACGAGGTACACTCTAGCCAAAAAGACAGTTCTACGTCGGCTTGCGCGCTCAACTGAGGCAGCAATATGGCAAGTGCTCCACTTCGAGCAACTAGGCAATGACAAATCTTCCCAGCTCTGGAGACGGCTACGTGCCCTGGTCAGTGACGATCTACTCTCTGACACAGCTCTCCTCACCATCTGGTCAGATAAACTATCTCCTCACATTCACTTTGCTCTGGCTCAGAGGTCTCCCGAACCTGTTGAGCAATGAATGACAATTGCTGACAAGCTACACGATGCATCACTGCTCTATTTCGCCAGGTTCAGGCTCATCGTCCTGTGGCCGGACGCGGCTGGGGCCCCACTGTACTCCGGTAAGCAGTAAACAAGCAGCTGGGACATCACCGGCTCTGCCCACGGTCACGCCCCCTCCTGCAACCGAACCTGCTGTGGCCACTGAACCTTGGCCACCGCCTCTGGCAACGAACTTTCCTCAGGAAATGCAACCGCACTAGCCATACTGTTACTTCCACACATGGTTTGGGGAGGCGGCACGGAACTGCAGACCACCCTGCTGCTTCCCAAACGCCAATCTCAGGAAGCTCCAGGTGCCGCCTCCTGCGCACAACATGACAGGCACCCCCCAGTGCTCCATTCTGTCTGGGAACGACCAGATTATTGCAGACGATTTTATATTAAAGACATTTCGTTGGGATACTTTTTCCTAGTGGACACAGGCGCCGATGTTTCGCTGCTGCCTTCGTCCTTAGTATCGTTGAACATCTGCCCTCATCATACTTCACTGCAAGCCGTGAATTCAACTATACTACAATGCTCAGGTTCAACTTCCCACGTCGTCTCACTCTCTGCAAACTGCAAACTCGAGTGGACTTTTTTAGTGTGAGAAATTGACGAACCTATACTAGGCACTGACTTCTTGCGACACCACAAACTTTCACCAGACCTAGTGCAAAACACCGTGTTTCATCACCCATCCAAGACTCACTTCCCCTGTGCTCCGTCGAGCAAACCCCCCCGTGACACATTGGTCTGGGCTCATCTCATCCGTACATGCTTGTCTCTGTCGACGACGTTACATGAAACAGTGCACAAGTGCCTTGTCGAGCTTGAAAACGTCGCTCACCTACGCAAGGAAAACTTCGAGTTCTCCCTCCGGCTCAGTGATATTCAGCTCCAGCTCTCGGATGCAGCAAAGGAATTACATACACTGCATCAAGGACAAAGCAAAGTCAGTAAATGCACCGAATCTGCTTGTAGTCCCAGCAATCGGGCCTCTGTGTGCTTACCTCCCGCTACCCCTTGCAACTATTCTATCAAGTCTGCCATAACGGGTACTGACAGTTCCACAGGGCCACACCCCCTGACAATGCAGTGTTTGACACTCAGCCGGACACAAGTGCGCATGTGCGACAAGTGTCACATGTTCCTGAACTAACAGCTCCTACCCCTCCCCTCGTGGACAGCACCTCAAACTATGGAACTTCGGCTCCTGCACACCGCCGTGCGACCGCCACTGGCAACACGAACAGTGCACTTACGCCAAGCGCTTCGCCTACAACCATGCTGCCACAGGCCGCGCCCTCGGACAATGGACTCACTAACGGCTCACGAGATCTACCGAGCTCACCTGACCATGGTGCCACTGCTTCAGGCCGGAGGCCATCTTGTCACGTTGACTCCTGGGACACTTTGCCGCCTCGGCTCCCATCAGATCCTCCGAGTGGCTCCGAACACCAAGACCACACCTCGCCTGCCCCGCCCACCACACATTGTAAACAAACCGCCTCCCGCGCTACTGGCAACATTTCCGTCGTCACCAATGGCACGGTTCACAAGCTTTGCCTCACGCCAGGTGCCACGATCTCCAGTAAACCATGTCGACTTTGTCCCAAGCACCTCTCAGACCTTAAAAATCAGATTTCTGAACTACTAAGCTCCGGCGTCATTGAACCCTCTGCCCGTAGCTGGTCCACGCCCATACATATGACACCCAAGAAAGATGGGTCCTGGCGCTTGTGCAGAGACTATTGTCGTCTAAACGCACGAACAATTATGGACACCTACCCCATACCCAACATTGCCTACTTTACCAGTTCCCTCGCAGGTGCGACCACGTTCTCTGTCATTAATTGCAAACGGGCCTACCACCAGATCCCCATGACACCTGACGACATCAAAAAGACAGCAATCACCATCCCAATTGGGTCATTTCAGTTTCGATTCATGCCCTTCGGTCTGTAAAACGCAACCCAGACCTGGCAACGCTTCATCAACGAAGTGCTATTCGAACTAAAATTCTGCTTTGCATATCTTGATGACATTCTTGTGTTCAGCTCCTCCGTCGAGGACAACATTCGTCATGTGCAAACTATTATGAGCTCTCTCGTGGCAGCAGGCATCGAGACCAACCAGGACAAATTGCAGCTACATCAACCCGCTGTCACTTTAATTGGTTTTCGGGCCTCTGCCAACGGCATTTCCTCGCCCCCTGAGAAAGTACAAACAATACTAAACCTACCCAAACCTTCGTCATTCAAAGAGCTCCGGCGGTTTCTGGGGACGGTTAATTATTATCGCCAACTTCTATCTCGGGCTGCGGAGATTTAGGCTCCACTGACTGATGCCTTGGCAGGCACCAAAACTTCTGGATCTTGGCCCGTTCCATGGACCCCTGCTATGACTGACTCTTTCACTGCCCTCAAAAATCTTCTTGCCGAGGCCTGCACCATCGTGCATCCTCATCCCAATGTGCAGCTTTTTATCACCACAGATGTGAGCAATACTGCCATCGGCACTGTCCTTAGCCAGACAATCGACAGCCAAACTTCGCCTCTGCAGTTCTTCTCGTGCAAGCTCACCAACGCACAACGGAAATATTCCGCATTTGACAGGGAGTTGCTCGCGGTCTACGAAGCAATCAAGCATTTTAAGACTGACGTTGAGGGACGCTGTTTCTATGTGTTAACGGACCACAAACCCCTGGCTGCGGCCATTACAAACCCGCCAGCTGATCCGCCTGCTCGCTGCTTCAGGTACATGGACTTCATATCTCAGTTCACCACCAATGTCAGACACATAAAGGGTGCTGACAATATAGTTGCTGATTGCATTTCACGAGTCGACGCCGTCCATTCGCTGTTAGACCTCTCTGAACTGCCTAACCTCCAACCCGCCGACGAGGAGACACAAAACCTGATTTCAGACTCTACCTCTTCACTACACTTCGTCTGCACCACCTTCCCTGGCATTTCTGGTGAGATCTGGTGTGACGACAGTACGGGCACGTTACGCCCCATCATCCTAATCACACTCCGTCGAGCTGTCTTCAATGCATTGCATAATTTGGCCCACCCCGGTGTTCATGCGTCCGCCTGTCTCGTAACGGAGCGACTTGCATGGAGAAATGTCAACTAGGACCGCCAGCAATGGGCACACTGCAAAGTACACAAGCACACTTCACCACCCCTCGGCGACTTTTTGATCGCTCCTGGGCGTTTCCAGTATATTCATATTGATATTGTCGGTCCTCTCCCCCCCTCTAACGGCTTTCGTTATTTTCTCTCGTCTATCAACTGAAGAACTCGATGGGTCGAGGCTGTCCCTCTCCCCAATATTACGGCAGAAACTTTTGCTCGAGCTTTTGTCGAGTTATGGGTATCACGTTTCGGATGTCCAGCTATCATCACGACTGACCAGGGCAGACAATTTGAGTCAGCCCTGTTCAACGAGATTTGTAATATTTGCGGCATCCGGCGCATCCATACCACAGAATATCACCCGCAAAGTAACGGGGTAGTTGAGCACTGGCACTGCTCTTTCAAGGCGGCTCTTCGATGCCACAACTCTCTATGGACCAAGGCCCTTCCCCTTGTGCTACTCGGCATTCATGTGATCTATAAGGAAGACCTCAAAGGCACAATAGCCGAGTTCGTATACAGCCAGAACATTGTTCTCCCTGGCGAACTCGTGAGCCCTCCTGCTTCTCTCCCTCAATCTGACTTACCTACCTTCATGGACCGCATCAGACGCCACTTCATCAACCTCACATCCCTCTGCCCGCCAGCCATTCCCACCCTAAGGTTCACGTCCTGTAATCTCTGGACAACTGCAAGTACGTCATGCTCCGAGATGACACTGTCTGTGCTCCCCTCCAACCTCCATGTATCGGCCCGTACTGAGTTCTCCAGCGCTCAGCCAACACTTACGACATCCAGATGAAAGATTCAGCTGTCACAGTCTCTCTCAACAGACTTAAGGCTTCTCATGTCGAGCCTTCTTCTACCCCCCTTCAGGCCACGACCACACCACTCACTGTCGTGGCTCATGACACTCCGACCACTCCCTCCATGTCGGACTTACACACTCAATCCTGTGACTTCCAGCCCCAATCGGCGAGCTCTGCTCCGATCTCACCCCCTACTCCGGTCTCACGCACTCCGTCGAGTGACCACATGCTCCCCATGTTGAGCTTACCTACGATCATGCCCTCGCCGCCGGCCCCTTCACCGGTCCCTTTGACCTCTCCCCCCATCGCCTGCCTCGCTCTGTCGAGGAAGAGGAGGGAGGAGGATATTAGTGTTTAATGTCCCGTCGACAACGAGGTCATTAGAGACGGAGCGCAAGCTCGGGTGAGGGAAGGATGGGGAAGAAAATTGGCCGTGCCCTTTCAAAGGAACCATCCCGGCATTTGCCTGAAGCGATTTAGGGAAATCACGGAAAACCTAAATCAGGATGGCCGGAGACAGGATTGAACCGTCGTCCTCCCGAATGCGAGTCCAGTGTGCTAACCACTGCGCCACCTCGCTCGGTTGCTCTGTCGAAGTTTCTTACGTGCCCTCGCTCGAGGTGTTCGTGCCCGTCCCCCCGGACATAATCCATGACATCTCAATAATACTATGTGATTATACACTGTTCGCTGTGTGTTTCCCTTCATCCAATGCTCATGACACAACCTCCGCCATTCCCTGCCACCTGGCGAAATGTGTTCCCCTCTCACCCGACATTGACCTGGACGTGCTTCGTGTGTTTGCCACGCCCACCGGAGACATCATCATCATCACTCCGTTCTACCGGCAAACCGCCAGCCTACCTGTCGCCGCATGACCTGCATGCCCAGTACGAAGCCTGGCTCGCTTCAACGACTTCCAGGTTCGGTGGCCGAACCTTCCTTCATGACATCTACCCACACAGTTCCCCAACGATGCTGTCGAGCTGACCATGGTCCAGCTCCTGCGGACCACCCCTGCTGTCGCCATAGTCACGTCACCCCCCCCCCCCCCAGCCTCTCAAGAGTACTTCCTACTGTGGGGGGCTATGTGGCACCGATGAGGTTGACAACAGTATCGATCTGAGTATCGTCTTTGAACTAAGCTAAGCATTATCTTTGACCAGTTCCGCCATGTCAGTTCTTTGTATGCCTTTGATGTGTTTAGATGAATAAACGAACTACTGTTAAATTGGTGTTGTTTGGTGTAACCAACCCGAACATCCACCTCAAACTTTTTAGGACTGTACTGAGTGCCTCCTGGAAGTTAAGCAACATGGCTTCAATCTGTACATCATTATCAGTTTCTCTCTGGATGTGATGGATGAACAGAGCAGTCTGAGTTCCACAAGATTGCTTTTTACAGAATCCATGTCGGTTCAGATAGAGGAGATTTGTTTTTCTCCAGAAAGGTCATAAAACCTTAACATAAAATTTGTTCCATAATGCTATGGTAAAGGCCTACAGTTATGTGCCTCTGTCTGACAACCTTTCTTGAAAGCGAGACAGACCTGCACACTTTTATAATCTCCTAGAATACTGCAATCTATGATAAACTGGTGTTAGGGGAATTGATTAATTAGCGGGATAACAAGTGACTGAAAAGTTAGTTTATATGTTTCTTACTATAGAGGAAAGGAACCTTTCACATGATCTGTAATTAACTGTACAATGTACCATAACGTCCAGTTGCTTTTGCTCTCTTGACCAGTTTTAGTTGATTTTTTATTCCACAATCACATAATTCAATATCTGTCATTGTAGAGTTTATTTGATGATTGAATTTACAAAAACTTTGCTCCTGTCACCTGATTTGCTGTGAGTGTTTGTTTGTCTGAAAAAGCTTTTCTATTATTTGGTGTAGACATTGTTAGTCTACACCTTCATCTACACCTACACCTCTCAGTGTGTGACACAGGGTACTTTGTGTGTCACTCTCATTTGCTCCAGTTACAGTTAGTCATGGCTGGTACACAGGAAGAATGAGTCTAGTTTTATTACTTTTAGACCTTTTGCAAGATATACATTGGAGTAAGCAATTTATGTGCTAGCTGTGCCAGGAAAATACACTATCAGCATTTTGACTGTAAACTACACTGTGACACACAAAGCCTTATAGTGTCTGCCTCTGGAATTGGGGGTGGTGCTTGTAGACGAGCATCTCCATGATGTTTCAATACATACTAAAAAAAAAAAAAAAAAAAAACTACAATGAAACACACTGCTCTTCATTGTATCTTCTCTATTTTCTGTATCACTCATACCTATTAAATGGTCCACATTGAAGTATTAGTTGAATAAGGTTTTTGTAAATTACCTCCATCAAGTATGACCTATCTTCCTGAGAATTCTTACAATTGTGGTTCCTACAGTTTTATACAGCAGTATCTTCCACAAACAGCTTGACACAGCTGCCAACATCATTCATCTGGCCATTTTTGTAAACTGTTACCAGTAATGGTCCTGTAAGATTCCTTCAGTTTATGCCCAACATCGCTTAATGTATGTAAAGATTTTGTTTCTTTGTTTTTGTTTAGAGTGATTGAAATGAAAGAAATAAATGAGTTCTGTCAGTCACCTTTTTCCCTACTGTGAAGTTAAAAGGACTTCACCTGATTGTTGCTGCTCTCTGGACAGATATGGTGTTGAGTTCTTCTTCATATGCTACAGGGATCTTGATTGCTGATTGAAATTAACTGATAAATCAAGAGAAGACTACAGAGCAGTAACTGCCAGACAGCTGAAAGAGAAGAGGAAACACATGGAAATTAGAGGCAATCTTGGTACGAATAGATGGGAACTAGCCAGTTCACAATTCTGGAATACATAGGTGATACACAGTCATACTGAGGGCGAAACATTAACACATGAAAAGATGTGAAATTAGACTATAGATAACAATAACTATACAGGTCCCTATAGAGTATTCTGATGCAATATAATAAAGACATACTCAAGGATCTGAATTGCAATTGAAGGTAAAGAGCCATGATCAGGAACATTTTGTCAGTACATGGACATGTGCTCCATGACAGAACTTACCGATTTAACACTGATAAAATATGAAGCTGATCTCTTGTAATTAAAATCAAATATTTCGATCTTATACATGTTATGAACATTCTACCATGAATGTTTTGATAGAAACTGAGCATAACTGCTAATGGAGGCTTCCAAGGTGGTGGAAATGATCACATGAATCACAAAATGGTGGTTACTACCATGTCACAAAATAAAGTATACCAAGTACTGTCAAGGACTGAGGCCAAGAGAGTATCTCTCAGCAGTGTTGTAATATTGGACCCAAGTGCACTGTAATCTTCCTTTGAGAGCACAAGGTCCCTGCTGCTAACATGAGTGTGGGCGGCAATGACGACGGTCACCTAGGCTTTCAGCTCATGGGTCATCCATTTCACCCATGCAGCACCAGGCATGTGGCTATGGAGGAGACTAGAATCCCTCCATGCAGTGGTCTCCTTGGCTTGGATTTTTGAAAGCAAAGGCCATTGGAACTTCTGCAGTTTTATTCCATTTTGAGGAATCTATGAATTAACTGATTGGTGGTCACAAAAATCTCTCCATCCCCACCATTTAATAGCCCTGTCGGATGGGAGGGGAGTCACATTGATGATACGGATCAGGCTCTGCCAGCAGCAACTGAGTGTACTGCATGCACCTGTTTACAAATCATGTTTCATGTCAGCATGAATGGTGCCTGTTGCCTGTGTTCAGAGGTCATCCTTGATTTCTACAGGTGGCTGGCCACTTTAATGAAGAGAGTGTGTTGAGCATGGAAGCAGAGCTAGCATTTTGCATCAGTGTTCGCAGAGTCAACTGCAGTCCTCTGGTCTGGAGCCAAGTGGAAAGCATAAACCAGAGGCTGAGATGATTGTGTGGTGAGCTTGAATGCAGATTTCTCCATCTCCTCTATCAGGTGGAGAATTGTACGACCTTCGTCCCTCTCCAACCTTAACTGCTTTAATAAGTCACTGAAATCACTCAACAGAGGGAAAGGTCAATAGACCTGAAAACAAAATAACTTGTTACTCTTCTATAGCTGTGTACTGTAGTTTGCTGGAGGACAAAGTATTCCCGGTGATTGGGAAAAAGTGAAGGTCAGTCCCATGGCATTAGTTACAGATCCACACAGCTGTCTAATGAACCAAATGTCAGCAGGCAGAATATCAAATCAGCTGTGTTATGTAATGAAGAGTTTCTAGCAAACAGAACACAGCATGTCATTCTCTCTTACTCTCCTTTATACAGTCAAACCCAGAGGATATGTGATGTCATGGTTAATCCTCTTCATCTGCTTCTTTCTTACACTTTCTGTCTCCAGTTCTCCAAGACTCCCTATTGCAGCAAATCTTGTCTTAGCCCAATGACCCATCCCTTCCTACATCTGCCCACTGGTCTGCTACCTCCTATTGGTCCATTGCAATTTTGGGCCATCTCGTTTCTCCCCTTCTCACCGTGCGCCCAGCCTATTGCAGCCTTTGGCTTTCCATCGTTTCAGTGATGTTAGGCTTCTTGTATGGTTCTTCAAGTTTTGTATTGTGGTGCTTTCTCTCTTCTCCAGCAACTGGGTCCTAGACTGATTCATATATATTTTCCTGAAGATCTTTCTCTCAAATATAATCAATAAGTTAACACTTAGGCACCAACGTCCATAAAAATACGGGCGTGCGCGGCCTGCCCGAAAGTCCAGAGCCCGTAATTTAACGGGCGCGTGTTCTTGTTCTTCCCCTTCCTTCCTTTGTGTGTTCTTATGGCTCCTGCTTGTCTGGGAGGCACTGCATGGACTGTAGCTCGTGTATTGGTCACTAGATGGAGAGGGCATGCTGTGGAAGGGTGTGCTTCCCTTTTTATTTGTCGGGTTTTGTGAGCAGCGATTTTTTCCTGCGTGGTCTCAGTAGCGTCGACATGGCGAAGTGTGGCTTGACGGACGAAGAAATTGCTTGTGAGTTAAATCATGATTTAGAAGAAAGTGACATTGATTTGTCAGAGGAAGATATTGCAGATGACTCTGATGATGATGTGGACTATGTTCAAGAAGAAGTTTCTGGCAGTTCAGGTAAAGAATTCTGACAACAAAACACGTATAATTTTTGTTCAGATCTTCACTGATAAAACTCTCAGTACATAATTATGATTTTATTTACAAATATTACTCTTCTGATAGATTCAGAAGAGGAGAGCAGGTGTCCAAGCATTTCAGCAGCAAGTAATCCTGTCGATATTGTGCCTGAAGAACAAGTGAGACTGACGGCGAGGGGGAAGCCGAGACCTGCGCGCCGTACCGATTCTGAGGAAGGTTGGACAACTACTGATCATGCACCAGGTATCGATCTATTCTCAGGAAAATCTGGAATATGCAATGTTGTCAGTTTAGACCAGAACAGTGCACCTCTAGAATTTTTTTCATATTTCCTGACAGACAGTATGATGAAACATATAAAGGAACAAACTAATCTGTATGCTCAACAATGCATCAGGAAATTACAAAGCACAAATTCCCTTTCACCCACCTGCTCATTATCAAAGTGGAAAATAGTTACACTTATGGAAATAAGGAAGTTTCTGGCAATTGTAGTCCATATGTAAGTAAGTGTGAGGCCATCCCGTATACCAGAGCACTGGTCCAAGAACCCTGTTGTATCATGTAATTTCTGTCCAAACATCTTGAGCTGTGACAATTTCTTTCTATTTTGAGAAACTTCCACATTAGTGATAATTCCTTAGCTAAGAGGAAAGGAGAAACTGGCTATGACCCACTGCACACAGTGAGACCCCTCCTAGATAATGTGTGTGCTAATTTCCAGCGTGCGAATACACCATCTCAAAAAATTACAATAGATGAAGGCATGTGTAAATTTCGAGGTCATGTGTATTTCAAACAGTACATGCCACAAAAACCAAATAAATACGGTATGAAACTGTACATGTTATCTGAATCTGACACAGGTTACATCTGGAATTTCTCTGTTTACACGGGTGAAAGGTCTGACACAGTGACTCTGGTAAAGACATAGCCTTGCAAATCTGTCAGGAAAAGGCTACACTTTGTTTATGGACAGATTCTACACAAGTCCAATACTTGCTTCAGAACTGGAAGCTGCAAAAACTGCTCTTGTGGGAACAACAAGAAAATCTCAGCAGGGATTGCCTCATGCTATAAAAGATCTGAACCTTCAGTGAGGTGAACTTATTTTCAGGCATAAAGGAAATACGTTAGCACTGTGTTGGAAGGACAAAAGAAATGTGCATATGATAAGTACAAGGCACACTGCTGAGATGGTCACTTTCACTGATCAGAGAGGAAGAGAGAAGTCAAAGCCAGCCTGTGTAGTGGACTACAATAAAAACAAGTTTGATGTTGACTTATTAGATCAGCGATTGTCATACGGCGCATTTGAACATCGAACTGTGAAGTGGTGGAGAAAGTTGGCATTCCATGTTATGCTAATGGCGATTATAAATTCCTGCATAATATACAATAAGGTTACTGGAAAATGCCTCACAACATCTCACTTCATGACAGTTATCTGTGCAGATCTTGCACAAAGCAAAGATCTTGAACCCCAACCTGGTCCATCTGGACTCTCACGACTATCAACTGGAAATCATTGCCTGGAAAAGATTGAGACAGAAGTAGGTAAGAAACAAAAACAAAAACAGTGTGTAGTGTGTTCTCTGAGAGGAAAAAAACGGACTGGAAAAGTGTGGCGAAAAGACACAAGCTACCAGTGTAGTGAATGTAAAGTAGCATTGTGCAAAATGCCGTGCTTCAAAATTTACCACACAAAGAGCAAAATTGCATCCTAAAATAGTTACAGGAGGTTACTGTAGATAAGACATACTGTATCCATCGTAATTACAATTTTTGTGTAAAATAAAAAAAAAATTTACAGTGAATATACCTTTGACCAATTTTTTCCTTTTTTCAAAACAATGTTATAATAATAACGCTTGTCAAAAGTATGTATTAATTTAAGAGAAAGGTATTATATATTGTTTTAAACAAGAAAGTCTTGGTTTTTCAATAAGAGTAATGTTATTGCTATAACTGAAACCTTTCATGAGTTGTAGTTTAAAATATGTTAAAATCAGCCAGTGTTTATGGTAGACACCTGCGGGCAATGGTTCAGGACCCAAAGTGTTAACCCTGTGGTGTAGTTGCCTACTGCAGTGGACAGCTCCTAATCTCATTTCTTTGGCATTTTTAGTCAGTCCTGAGTCTGTAAATGCACACAGGGCATAGCACCAATTTAGAAAAATATCTGAATGGTGCAAAAAGTGGCAGTTGACCCTAAATAACAAAAAGTGTGGGGTCATCCACATGAGTGCTAAAAGGAACTCGTTAAACTTTGGTTACATGATAAATCAGTCTAATCTAAAAGCTGTAAATTCAAATAAATACCTAGGTATTACAATTGCAAACAACTTAAATTGGAAAGAACACATAGAAAATGATGTGGGGAAGGCTAACCAAAGGCTGCGTTTTATTGGCAGGACACTTAGAAAATATAGCAGACCTACTAAGGAAACTGCCTACACTACGCTTGTTCGTCCACTTTTAGAATACTGTTGCTCAGTGTGGGATCCTTACCAGATAGGACTGACTGAGTACATCAAAAAAGTTCAAAGAAAGGCAGCACGTTTTGTATTATCATGAAATATGGGAGAGAGTGTCACAGAAATTATACAGGATTTGGAATGGACATCATTAAAAGAAAGACATTTTTCGTTGCGATGGAATCTTCTCACGAAATTCCAATCACCAAATTTCTTCTCCGAATGTGAAAATATTTTGTTGACACCGAACTACATAGGGAGAAATGATCACCACGATAAAATAAGGGAAATCAGAGCTTGTACGGAAAGAAATGGGTGTTCATTCTTTCCGCGCACTATACGAGATTGGAATAATAGAGAATTGTGAAGGTGGTTCAGTGAACCCTCTGCCAGGCACTTAAATGTGATTTGCAGAGTATCCATGTAGATCTAGATATAGAGAGTGTATTTGCAGCCTCAGGACTGCCAAAAAATTACATTAACAACTGTTCACTGCAGAAGTCAACTGCACTAATGGGTT
This sequence comes from Schistocerca nitens, assembly GCF_023898315.1. Classification (NCBI taxonomy): domain Eukaryota; kingdom Metazoa; phylum Arthropoda; class Insecta; order Orthoptera; family Acrididae; genus Schistocerca; species Schistocerca nitens. The sequence goes on along the minus strand of NC_064617.1, from coordinate 676,499,732 downwards.
AAGGTCTTGTTTTCATGTGCTCCAGGTTTAACATTAGTAATGTTTTATATGAGTATAGTCTTAGTTATAGTTGTTGTGATATGTTTCTAGATTTTAATACCAAGTTTGGCAAGTAACAGCATTTGTTTCTCACCTGCAGTCTTGCCTTAATCTCTGCTTCAGTTGTTGTTGCTTCAGGGGATATTGATACAAGATGTGCTTATACCAGGTACAGGTCACTTTAGATGTTGTGAGTTATGCAGCTTTCTTTCTATTGTCATGTACTCAGTCTTTTTGGTACCAATTTTTAGCCTGAACCATTATGTCATTGATTCCAGGATAAAATACTTCCTTTCCAGTTGTCCTCATGTTCCCGGTATTAGGGTCATGTCATCTGCATAGGCCAGGTAGGTAACAATTTCATTGTTGATTTGAACGTCCTGGAAGTTCTCTTTGTCAACTCATTACTTTTAGTAATATCAAATTGGAAAGGACACGTGATCATTCATTCTCTTGTCTTAATCCTTTAACCACTTGTACACTTTTCTGTCATTTTATTGCCTGTCTTATCCTTAACTTTTGTATCATTTAAGCATATCTCTAAATGTCTCATATTTTTTTTCATATCCCAGATTCTATGATGGTTTAAATTAGATTCAATTTCTGGATACTGTTGTAAATCTTCTCGGAGTCTATGAAGAGAAGATGTAAATCTCAGTCGTGCAGACCTGTTTTAAGATGAAAATCCTGTCAGTGGTTAATCATGCTGTGTGGAAACCACCTTGGTAATTTCCAGTTGTTTCTGTTGCCAGGGGTATGATTTGTTGTGATAAGGAGCTGGAGGAGATTTTGTAGCTGATTTTGAATAGTGCTATACCTGTGTAGTTGTCACATACTGATTTATCTTTCTTGTTATGTCAGAGGCATATCACAGTTACCTTCCAGTCCTCTGATATTCCCTGTTCTGTCCAGATTACCTACGTTTGTGGATTTTGGAATAGAGGTTATTATCTACAGCCTTGAGACGTTCAACAGGAACTCCATCCTCTTGTGGACTCTTGCTATTTTTAAGGATTGAAACTTTTGTTATCTCCTCAAGAGCAGGCGGAGGATTTTCTCGATCAACTGTTACTAGATAAATAAACTCAAGTAATTCACTTCCTTCTTTTCAATTTAGGAGGTCTGTGAAGTATTTCACCCATCCATTCTCAGTCCTCAGACCTCCTGTTAGCATTCTTCCAATGGCACTTTTTATGAATTTGTGTTGGCCCTCCTTCAAACCTCTTCACTTTCTTTATAGATATTTATAACTATTTCCATGACATTGTTACTGAGCTTTCTCCAAAATGTTTCTTACATATCTTCTCTTTGCTTTTCTTAGTATTTCCAGTATTCACCTTGCCTTTCTTTGAACTTTGCTTTTAATTCCACCTGCATATTACTTCATTCACATAGTAATTTGGCCCACTGTTTCTCTATGACGGCTTCCTCATAAACCTCACCAAACCACCTTCATTTTCCCTTAATTTGCTTTGGAATTATTTTGTGGACTGTTTCTTTAACTGGATCAGCAATTTCCTTCGAACTGTGATCTATCTCAGTATTCCTGTCCTCCTCATTCTAAAATACTTTGAGAAGGTTCGTCAGTTTGATCTTGAATGTGTCCAGGCTTTCCTTATCATATGAAGTGATTTTTTTATTCCTCACACTTTCTGGCTCTCTTGATTGCCTCCATCACTAGTCTGACAAGAAAGTGATCCAATCCACATTCAGCACCTCTTGCTGTCTTGCCATTCTGCACCCACTCCTTTATTATTATCTCTATTAATACATGGTCAGTTTGTTTCACTGTTTTCCTACCCTTAGACATCCATATTCCTCTCTATATTCTTTTCTGGCTGAAGTCAGTGCTACTTATGAACATGCATTTTGCAGTGGAAAAATTGGCCAACATAATGCCATTGTTATTGCTCACACTGTGTAAGTTGTGCTTTCCAACAGTTCCCTTGAAGGCTGCTTCTTTCCCTACTTTTGCACTAAGAACTCCTAAGATGACTTTATACACTTGATATATTGTTCAAGACTATCTCTAGTTCCTTCTAGAATATATATACACTCCTGGAAATTGAAATAAGAACACCGTGAATTCATTGTCCCAGGAAGGGGAAACTTTATTGACACATTCCTGGGGTCGGATACATCACATGATCACACTGACAGAACCACAGGCACATAGACACAGGCAACAGAGCATGCACAATGTCGGCACTAGTACAGTGTATATCCACCCTTCGCAGCAATGCAGGCTGCTATTCTCCCATGGAGACGATCGTAGAGATGCTGGATGTAGTCCTGTGGAACGGCTTGCCATGCCATTTCCACCTGGCGCCTCAGTTGGACCAGCGTTCGTGCTGGACGTGCAGACCTCGTGAGACGACGCTTCATCCAGTCCCAAACATGCTCAATGGGGGACAGATCCGGAGATCTTGCTGGCCAGGGCAGTTGACTTACACCTTCTAGAGCACGTTGGGTGGCACGGGATACATGCGGACGTGCATTGTCCTGTTGGAACAGCAAGTTCCCTTGCTGGTCTAGGAATGGTAGAACGATGGGTTCGATGACGGTTTGGATGTACCGTGCGCTATTCAGTGTCCCCTCGACGATCACCAGTGGTGTACGGCCAGTGTAGGAGATCGCTCCCCACACCATGATGCCGGGTGTTGGCCCTGTGTGCCTCGGTCGTATGCAGTCCTGATTGTGGCGCTCACCTGCACGGCGCCAAACACGCATACGACCATCATTGGCACCAAGGCAGAAGCGACTCTCATCGCTGAAGACGTCACGTCTCCATTCGTCCCTCCATTCACGCCTGTCGCGACACCACTGGAGGCGGGCTGCACGATGTTGGGGCGTGAGCAGAAGACGGCCTAACGGTGTGCGGGACCGTAGCCCAGCTTCATGGAGACGGTTGCGAATGGTCCTCGCCGATACCCCAGGAGCAACAGTGTCCCTAATTTGCTGGGAAGTGGCGGTGCGGTCCCCTACGGCACTGCGTAGGATCCTACGGTCTTGGCGTGCATCCGTGCGTCGCTGCGGTCCGGTCCCAGGTCGACGGGCACGTGCACCTTCCGCCGACCACTGGCGACAACATCGATGTACCGTGGAGACCTCACGCCCCACGTGTTGAGTAATTCGGCGGTACGTCCACCCGGCCTCCCGCATGCCCAATATACGCCCTCGCTCAAAGTCCGTCAACTGCACATACGGTTCACGTCCACGCTGTCGCGGCATGCTACCAGTGTTAAAGACTGCGATGGAGCTCCGTATGCCACGGCAAACTGGCTGACACTGACGGCGGCGGTGCACAAATGCTGCGCAGCTAGCGCCATTCGACGGCCAACACCGCGGTTCCTGGTGTGTCCGCTGTGCCGTGCGTGTGATCATTGCTTGTACAGCCCTCTCGCAGTGTCCGGAGCAAGTATGGTGGGTCTGACACACCGGTGTCAATGTGTTCTTTTTTCCATTTCCAGGAGTGTATTTTTTTTCAATTTTATCACTCTGCTGGAGGCATGACAATTTATGTGTTACTGTTTCTTGGTTATGAGTAAGATTTGATGGTTGACTGATTTAAAATCTACAAGAGTGCTACACAGATTTCTTCACCACAAAACCAGTAACTTGTGAATGGTTTGCTTCCAAGGCTCCATGGAACATGGCAGTTTTCCATTTCTATAGGTCTGGTTTGTGTCCACGTTATCTCTTCTAGAGCCAACAGGTCTTCTCCATATTTATCCCCTTCTCTACAACACATTTTGCTGCCCGAGGCTGACATGGGCTTCTGACATTTCAGGTTCCTAGTTGTATTTCATTTCATAGTCCATATTCTCACTTAGGTCATATTGTAGAGATCAGTCCTATCTGAGGCCCTTGTATAAGGTTCTAAAAAGAGAGAACTCTTCAGACATAAAAGAAACTTTAGGCATACCCTAAGGGGGTGTTATAGAATCATTACTGTTCACAATATATTTTATTTTTAATAAATGTGTAGAATCTGAAGTTTTTCCAGATGCACTTAAGGTATCAAAAGTTGTCCCAGTTTTTAAAAAAGGGGACAAACATCTTCCCCAAAGCTACAGACCAGTCTTCATTGTTCCCATATTCTCAAAGATATTTGAGGCACTGATACACACACAAATAAGCAGCTTCTTTGAAAAACACAATATCCTATGTAGTGATCAGTTTGGTTTTCACAAAGGGAAAAACACATCAGGGGCCATCTTGGAAAACGTTGACCAAACCTTAACAGCTTTTGAAAACAATAACATGGTATAACTGGTATTATGTGACCTAAGCAAAGCTTTTGATTGCATTCCTGTTGACGTACTACTGGGGAGAGTTTTATGGGGTGAGAAGGAGCAATTTAGCTGTGATAAATTCTTATTTAAGTAACTGAAAACAACAGAAATGTATATTCTTGCGCAATGGAAATCAGCACAGGTGTACCACAAGGGTCTATCCTTGGACCCTTCTTCTTCATTGTAGGTATTAATGATTTACCTAAAAACATAGCCCACCCTGTCATGTGTTATGCTGATGATACAACACTACTTACCACACATCAGAACATTTCAGATCTGAATAAATTAAGAAAAGAAACAGTTGATAAAGCCCTGGACTGGTTTGCAGCCAAGAACCTCCTGTGCAATCCTGATAAAACCCAACAACTTTTAATGGGAACATCAAATGAAGCAGGCAATAAGTAGGTAAAACTCTTATTTATTCATATTGACTCTAAACTCTATTGGGAGGAGCATGTCAATCACGTATGTGAAAAAATATCTCGGGTGGCATACCTTATCTTGAAACTGAGGGAGGTAGTGAACTTTGAGTACCTTAGGGTGACATACTTTGGGCTATTCCAGTCACATATTTCATATGGTCTGATTATACGCGGGCACTCCGCTCACATCAAGAACATCTTGAAATTACAAAAAAAGTCTTACACATAATATGTAAAAGAGGTCATAGGGAACACTGTCGTCCTCTTTTTTCCAGACTCAGAATACTCATAATTATAAATTTATACATCTATGTGTATGTACTCTATATTAAAAATAACATTTCAGAATTTATTGCCAGAAGGGAAATACGTGAACACAACACCAGGGCTAAGGGTAATTTAGACATACCGTGCCACAGATTAGCAAGAACAGGAAATTCCCACAAAGTAAACCCCCTCAAAATGTTCAATAAACTGCCAATTCATGTTCAGTCTACGGATATAATTTCTTTTTAAAATTAAGTGGTACAGCTGGCTGTCAGATCATCCATTCTATGACATTAAAGAATTCTTTGAGATGCCTGAGGAGGATATTAGCATTTAAACGTTGTCTGTAGTTAAACATATTATAGTGTGCTGTGGTTAATTGTGTGTAATTACATAGTGGATACAATAAACAATACAATAGTATATTACATTAGATTATAGTATATCTTATTGCATTAACTTTTAGAAGCTATCTTGGTGTAATTTGGTACAATGCCATGCTTGAAATGCATTCTATAATGTAGATAGGGTTGGGTTGTTTTGGGGAAGGAGACCAGACAGCGAGGTCATCAGTCTCATCGGATTAGGGAAAGACGGGGAAGGTAGTCGGCCGTGCCCTTTGAAAGGAACCATCCCGGCATTTGCCTGGGGCGATTTAGGGAAATCACGGAAAACCTAAATCAGGATGGCCGGACGCGGGATTGAATATAATGTAGATACTTGTTTATTTTATTATTCTGTGTGTACCAGTACATCATGTATGACGAAGCCAATATCATTGTGAAATGATCTATGGTGAATAAAATTCTTAATTCTTGATATAACTGACCTGGTGGAAAATGTCATAGTTTCCTTTTCAGAGATAGGTTCCTTTTCAGAGATGACACTGTTGTATAAAGTGAAGTCGGAATGCTAGAAAATTGTACTAAAATGTAAGAAGACTTGCAGAGAATCAACACTTGATACAGGGCCTCATAACTGACCCTCAACATAAACAAATGTAGTGTACTGGTCATAAATAGGCAGAAAGGTCCAAAACTATATGATTAAACAATTGCAGACTAATTACTGGAAACAGTTAACAGCCACAAAACATCTAGGAGTATGAAACTTCCTGGCAGATTAAAACTGTGTGCCCGACCGAGACTCGAACTCGGGACCTTTGCCTTTCGCGGGCAAGTGCTCTACCATCTGAGCTACTGAAGCACGACTCACGCCCGGTACTCACAGCTTTACTTCTGCCAGTATCTCGTCTCCTACCTTCCAAACTTTACAGAAGCTCTCCTGCGAACCTTGCAGAACTAGCACTCCTGAAAGAAAGGATATAGCGGAGACATGGCTTAGCCACAGCCTGGGGGATGTTTCCAGAATGAGGAAGTTTCATATCAGCGCACACTCAGCTGCAGAGTGAAAATCTCATTCTGGAAACATCCCCCGGGCTGTGGCTAAGCCATGTCTCCGCTATATCCTTTCTTTCAGGAGCGTTAGTTCTGCAAGGTTCGCAGGAGAGCTTCTGTAAAGTTTGGAAGGTAGGAGACGAGATAATGGCAGAAGTAAAGCTGTGAGTACCGGGCGTGAGTCATGCTTCGGTAGCTCAGATGGTAGAGCACTTGCCCGCGAAAGGCAAAGGTCCCGAGTTCGAGTGTCGGTCGGGCACACAGTTTTAATCTGCCAGGAAGCTTCATATCAGTGCACACTCCGCTGCGGAGTGAAAATCTCATTCTGGATCTAGGAGTATGTATACAGAGTGGTCTAAAGTGGAATGACCACATAAAACATATCACAATAAAGGCAGATGCTAGACAGATTCATTGGAATAAACTTCAGGAAGTGTAGTCCACCCACAATGGAGGTAGTTTTCAAAAACATCATTCAACCAATTCTTGTAGAGGAAATAGATAAGACTCAATAGAGAGTGCTGTGTTTTGTTACAGTTTCAGTCAGTAAACTTGAAAGCATCATGAAAATTATCAGCCAACTCCTGGAAGAGTCAACCAATCCATTGATTCCTTTTTGTCTTGTGAAAAGCCTGTTATAGAGACTCAAATTCACATGGCGACTTACCAACCATCATTCTTACCAAGAATGATTTGCAGTTGGAACAGGAAAGAGGGGAAGTGAAAGTGGTGCACAAAGTACCCTCTGCCACACAGTTTAAGGTAGCTTATGGAGTAAAGGTGTAGATGTAAGAGGTGTAAGCTGCTTATGCAATAATAGCTTACTTATCCAAGCACTGTTTGGATCCCAAAAGTAACACATTTATACACCCCATTAGGATGTAATAAAAATCTTAAATGAGGACATATCATGAATTCTAATCTCCTGTGACTTATCAAAGATGCTATCAGCCATTACATTCTATGAAAGAAGTCACATTTTATCAAATACATAGTTCACCACATGCATAGTTTGGTTGCTGTTTAATAAACAGGATATAAGTTATTACACTAGGCTATTGAAGTAAGTGCCAGACAGAGGGACACTACATCATCTGCATGGTGTGAAATTACAACACTCATTCTACAGAGTTCAGTCATATATCTACTACTGCTTCTTCTCTACATTAATAATCTACCATTTTATTTGACTCAAAAGACAAAACTGGTCCTTTTTCCATAAGATCCAAGCTGTGTTATGTGCAGTAAAAAATGTTTCAATATTGGATAGTAAATGATTCTGTGAAAATTGTTAATACATTTTATCATTGTTTGTTTATCTTCAGTGCTATGGCATCTATTAGATACTGAAATGGTTGATAGAATATGAGAGTCACTAACACTCATGACCAGCAAAGTATGCTGGCCACACATTAGGATTTTTCAAAACAGTGAAAGAAATAAAATTTTTGACACAAATCATTTTACTGGTTCTCAAAATAATCACCTTTTGAATGCACATATTTCAACTAGTTCTGGAAACTTTTTTTTATTTCTGTTGGATGTAATTCCTTGAACAGTCTTTGCAGGATGTTCCTGAACTCATACTACAAATAAATTTTCACCAGGTTACCTTCCATTTGGAAAGTGGGTGCACTCATTGACTGTTATGTGACTTATAAATTATAGAGTGCAGCAATCAGTCATACTTTTTTAGATTTTATTATGAAAATCCAGATTACTATTAGTATTCAAAGAACTGTGACTGATTCCCAAACAACAGGGACTTAAATGCACTGAGAATAGAAAATAGTCCATTGAGAATGGGTACCTACTAGCCAAAATCTGGATTTGCATAATAAAATTTAAAAAAGGATGACTGATTGCTGCACTCTATAATTTATAAGGCAAATAATTTTTTTGGATGGTATCTGACTTGAGGAAAGATAACTTTTTAAAACTGTGTTCACTCAATGAACATAGTGATGTTACTGCTCTGCATTTAATGTGAGAGAAGGGGAAAATGTATGGCTCTGAATAAAGCTTGGCTTGTAAAAGTCCTGGGGTTGCACTGCACTCCATTTGTTTTGTGACCTTTTGCAGTATTAGAGTAAAATAATTTACCAAAAGGTGATCCTGTAGTCAAATAATTGAAGGTAGAAGGAGAAGCGCTCAGATAATCAAGGGTACATAAGTTATGTGAATTACAAAGTAATGAAGAATAAACATACAGAAAAACATTTGTAATAAATACAAGCAACACTGCAGATTTAACTTTTAAGAACAAATGGTTTACTCAATAAAATCCATTCTCCTACTGAATGATGGTCTGACAAGCAGTTCTGTATGTAAATAAATTTAATTATTGAAATATATCAATAACCCTTGATTTACTTACTGCAATGCAAAAGATGACATAATCCCCACTAAAATTAAGCTGCAACATGTACTAAACACATAAGTTCCTTCACCCACATTCTTAGATGCCCATAACAAAGACTCAACAGGCAATACGGAACATCTCTACATAAATAAATCACACCACTCTGCTGTATTCTCTGATGACAGAAAACTAGGGTCTCTCCTTTTCAGTCACTGTCCTGAACTTTTCTTCCCCTTTCTCTGTCCCTCCTGTTCCCAAGAGCATCCATCCCACCACCAACATCCATCAATGTCATGACACTTCAGCCAAGGAGATCTCAAACAACTCCCCACCAAGTTACACACTTCATACATTTTGACATATATGCAAGTCAACCACCATTCCTCACTGATTCTACAAATACATTAAATATTCTAATTACAGGTAATGTCATGACATGTTTGCTGAGACTAATTCTTATCATTTTTATTACATATCTCATTAATTGTGAATGTATCCAGAGTGATGCAACAAATGAAAATTTATACCAAGGCCTGTATTTGAACTCAGGTCTTCTGCTCACTAAGCAGGTGCACTAAGCACTACACTTCACTGTCACAGTGACTTTGCAAAACTACATGGACTACCCTGGCATGTCTCCCTCCTCAACATAAAGTCCTCGTCACACCTCAGCCCACTTGATAAGTTTCATTTTATACCTCATTAACAATGACTTATTTACACTTCTAGTGCACCCTCATTTACATTATAGTCAGCATTGATCATAATTTAATAAATCATTCACTAACAACTACATACTGCTTCATTTTATCAGTATAAGTGTGGAGAATGGTTTGAATCAACAACCTTAGGTATATAAACTTAATATTATATAATATGTAACATAACAATGATGTCATATTCATTATTTGTTGTGATGACAGCTACTGTGTAATGCCATTACCAGTCATATGGCTTACTGTGTATCATAAAATTATTTATCACTCTGTAAGTGTAAAACATTTGTGATGGAATGGATGATTTGATTGTAAACATGTTTGTGATTGCAGTTGATACATTTTTTTAGATGATGTATTAAATTTTGGTGATTGACTTAGTGCTCTTGCATTTACTGTACAAGACTTCTTGGCTTCATTTCAGGTTATTAAAGTGTGTGCTATGTCTGTCATTAGCCAGCATATATACCAATTAGCATCCAAATAACTGCAATCCAATGCTGCTGACCTATGGCTGCATGTAATCGCCAAGCCAGCAAAACCCAGTCACTGCTCGCACTAATCTCTCATTGTCTTTAAACCCTCTCAACACCTGCTCAGTGGAAACAATTTCCAACCTTTTAGTTCCCTGTTCATATTTACTCAAACTCAAAACCCAGTTAACTATTTGCTATCTGCACTGCAGCCTTGGGATTCTGCAAAGGCTCATTAAGTTACTGCCTTCTATTGTAATTGTGTCCTGTCTGTACTTGCTGAATGGAAACTATACATCAACTGCTCAACAAATATTAACTACTTGTTATGTTCAGTTCCAGCCAAGTGTTTGTTGCTAGAGTCATTATGTTATAATCCATCACTTAACACAACATTGTGATTCCTGGATGACACATTAAGCAGCACCTAGCAAACAAGTGACAGCAAACCTGCTCTATTGGTTTCTAACCAGTAGTCTAAACAACTTGATGAGGTTCAGGAAGCAGGATGACTTGTTGTTGTTGTTGTTGTTGTTGTTGTTGTGGTCTTCAGTCCTGAGACTGGTTTGATGCAGCTCTCCATGCTACTCTATCCCGTGCAAGCTTCTTCATCTCCCAGTACCTACTGCAACCTACGTACTTCTGAATCTGCTTGGTGTATTCATTTCTTGGTCTCCCTCTACGATTTTTACCCTCCACGCTGCCCTCCAATACTAAATTGGTGATCCCTTGATGCCTCAGAACATGTCCTACCAACCGATCCCTTCTCCTAGTCAAGTTGCGCCACAAACTTCTGTTCTCCCCAATCCTATTCAACACCTCCTCATTAGTTATGTGATCTACCCATCTAATCTTCAGCATTCTTCTGTAGCACCACATTTCAAAAGCTTCTCTTCTCTTCTTGTCTAAACTATTTATCGTCCATGTTTCACTTCCGTACATGGCTACACTCCATACAAATACTTTCAGAAATGACTACCTGACACTTAAATCAACACTCGATGTTAACAAATTTCTCTTCTTCAGAAATGCTTTCCTTGCCCTTGCCAGTCTACATTTTATATTGTATCTACTTCGACCATCTTCAGTTATTGTGCTCCCCAAATAGCAGAACTCCTTTACTACTTTAAGTGTCTCATTTCCTAATCTAATTCCCTCAGCATCACCCGACTTAATTCAACTACATTCCATTATCCTCGTTTTGCTTTTGTTGATGTTCATCTTATATGCTCCTTTCAAGACACTATCCATTCCGTTCAACTGCTCTTCCAAGTCCTTTGCTGTCTCTGACAGAATTACAATGTCATCGGCGAACCTCAAAGTTTTTATTCCTTCTCCATGGATTTTAATACCTACTCCGAATTTTTGTTTTGTTTCCTTCACTGCTTGCTCAATATACAGATTGAATAACATCGGGGAGAGGCTACAACCCTGTCTCACTCCCTTCCCAACCACTGCTTCCCTTTCAGGCCCCTCAACTCTTATAACTGCCATTTGGTTTCTATACAGATTTTAAATAGATTAGATTAGATTAGATTAGATTAATACTAGTTCCATGGATCATGAATACGATATTTCGTAATGATGTGGAACGAGTCGAATTTTCCAGTACATGACATAATTAGGTTAATTTAACAACATACTTAAGTTAATATGACAACTTTATTTTATTGTGTTTTTTTGTTTTTCTTTATTTTTTATTTTTATTTTTTTAATTTTTTTTTTTTTTTTTTTTTCTTAATTTATATCTAAAAATTCCTCTATGGAGTAGAAGGAGTTGTCATTCAGAAATTCTTTTAATTTCTTCTTAAATACTTGTTGGTTATCTGTCAGACTTTTGATACTATTTGGTAAGTGACCAAAGACTTTAGTGCCAGTATAATTCACCCCTTTCTGTGCCAAAGTTAGATTTAATCTTGAATAGTGAAGATCATCCTTTCTCCTAGTATTGTAGTTATGCACACTGCTATTACTTTTGAATTGGGTTTGGTTGTTAATAACAAATTTCATAAGATAGTATATATACTGAGAAGCTACTGTGAATATCCCTAGATCCTTAAATAAATGTCTGCAGGATGATCTTGGGTGGACTCCAGCTATTATTCTGATTACACGCTTTTGTGCAATAAATACTTTATTCCTCAGTGATGAATTACCCCAAAATATGATGCCATATGAAAGCAATGAGTGAAAATAGGCATAGTAAGCTAATTTACTAAGATGCTTATCACCAAAATTTGCAATGACCCTTATTGCATAAGTAGCTGAACTCAAATGTTTCAGCAGATCATCAATGTGTTTCTTCCAATTTAATCTCTCATCAATGGACACACCTAAAAATTTGCAATATTCTACCTTAGCTATATGCTTCTGATTAAGGTCTATATTTATTAATGGCGTCATACCATTCACTGTATGGAACTGTATGTACTGTGTCTTATCAAAATTCAGTGAGAGTCCGTTTACAAGGAACCACTTAGTAATTTTCTGAAAGACAGTATTGACAATTTCATCAGTTAATTCTTGTTTGTCAGGTGTGATTACTATACTTGTATCATCAGCAAAGAGAACTAACTTTGCCTCTTCATAAATATAGAATGGCAAGTCATTAATATATAAGAAGAACAACAAAGGACCCAAGACTGACCCTTGTGGAACCCCATTCTTGATAGTTCCCCAGTTTGAGGAATGTGCTGATCTTTGCATGTTACGAGAACTACTTATTTCTACTTTCTGCACTCTTCCAGTTAGGTACGAATTAAACCATTTGTGCAATGTCCCACTCATGCCACAATACTTGAGCTTGTCTAGCAGAATTTCATGATTTACACAATCAAAAGCCTTTGAGAGATCACAAAAAATCCCAATGGGTGGTGTTCGGTTATTCAGATCATTCAAAATTTGACTGGTGAAAGCATATATGGCATTTTCTGTTGAAAAACCTTTCTGGAAACCAAACTGACATTTTGTTAGTACTTCATTTTTACAGATATGTGAAGCTACTCTTGAATACATTACTTTCTCAAAAATTTTGGATAAAGCTGTTACAAGGGAGATTGGACGGTAATTGTTGACATCAGATCTATCCCCCTTTTTATGCAAAGGTATAACAATAGCATATTTCAGTCTATCAGGGAAAATGCCCTGTTCCAGAGAGCTATTACACAGGTGGCTGAGAATCTTACTTATCTGTTGAGAACAAGCTTTTAGTATTTTGCTGGAAATGCCATCAATTCCATGTGAGTTTTTGCTTTTAAGCAAGTTTATTATTTTCCTAATTTCAGAGGGAGAAGTGGGTGAGATTTCAATTGTATCAAATTGCATAGGTATGGCCTCTTCCATTAACAGCCTAGCATCTTCTAATGAACACCTGGATCCTACTATATCCACAACATTTAGAAAATGATTATTAAAAATATTTTCAACTTCTGACTTTTTGTTCATAAAGTTTTCATTCAATTTGATGGTAATACTGTCTTCCTCTGCTCTTGGTTGACCTGTTTCTCTTTTAATAATATTCCAAATTGTTTTAATTTTATTATCAGAGTTGCTGATTTCAGACATGATACACATACTCCTGGATTTTTTAATAAGTTTTCTTAATATAACACAGTAGTTTTTATAATTTTTGATAGTTTCTGGGTCACTACTCTTTCTTGCTGTCAGATACATTTCCCTTTTCCGGTTACAAGATATTTTTATACCCTTAGTAAGCCATGGTTTGTTACAAGGTTTCTTACGAGTATATTTAACTATTTTCTTGGGGAAGCAGTTTTCAAATGCGTTTACAAAAATGTCATGAAATAAATTATATTTTAAATTGGCATCAGGTTCACGGTACACCTCATCCCAGTCTAACTGCTGTAGGCTTTCCCTGAAATTTGCAATTGTTAAATCGTTGACTGAACGTACTACTTTGGAGGACTGTTTAGTATTGCTGAACGGAGCTATGTCATTTATTGTAACTAGCTGTGCACCATGATCAGAAAGACCATTCTCAACAGGCTGAGCATTTATCTGGTCAAACTTATCTTGGTCTATAAAGAAGTTATCTATCAGTGAGCTGCTATCCTTTACCACCCGAGTAGGAAAATCAATAATGGGTGTCAAATTGAAAGAACCGAGTAATACTTCAAGGTAATTTTTCCTATTACCCTCTTTCAGAGAATCTACATTGAAGTCCCCACAAATAATAATTTGCTTCCCCCTGTCTGACAGATAGCACAACAAGGAGTCCAAATTTTTCAGAAATAGATGAAAATTTCCTGATGGGGACCTATATACAGTTACAATTATAAATGTGCCTTTATTTAATTTAAGCTCACAGGCACATGCTTCTATACGTTTCTCTACACAAAACTTTTTTGTTTCTATACTTGCTGCACAATGATAACTTTTGACATATATGGCAACTCCTCCTTTCTCCATATTTTCTCTCATTACATGTGCAGAGAGCTTATATCCACTTACATTTACCTTATCCATATCAGTAACAACGTGATGCTCAGACAGGCATAGTATATCTATTTCATTCTCAGCTTCTAAATCTTCTAAACAAACCAGAAGCTCATCTACTTTATTCTTTAAACTCCCAATATTTTGATGAAATATACTTACATTATTTTTAATTATACTTTTATGAGAACCTTTCCTTATTCTAACATTTGCAGTACTCTCCTGTCTGAGTTTCTCATTGTGCTTAGGCCTAGTTCCTATACCAGTGGTCACACGGTGTCCAGAGAGGCAGATTATGTCAACTGGGTTGGATGACTTTAATTCATCAATGCAATTACCTATGACTGAGATACAACTTGGTGGAGATAAAATTTCTGGTGATTGGTGAAAATTTATAATTGATAGCTGTGATTGGTGATCCAATGTGCTAGAATTGTGCTGTTTAATTTCTTTCCTAAACTGAAGATTTGTTTCAATCCTGACCTCTCGTAGAACTTGACATCTTTCTGTCTTACCTATCCTAAAAAAGGTGCTGCTCCAACACCTGTAACCACTGGTATTTTACCATTCATGGCAGTGCCTCCCCCCCTTAAATTTCCTGCTATTACCCCAGCCAGTTTCCCCTTCCCTTTCCTGTTGAGATGTAGGCCGTGCCTGGTATAGTCCCACCTACTGAGATAATCAACAGGAACCACACCAATATGAGCCCCCGCACCCGACCCAAGCAACCGTTCCAACTCCAAATTAACTCTCCCAACAGAAGAGTTCAAATGAGGCCAGTCGTGGCGTCTCAGGACAGATACAAATTCAACATTGGTGTGTCTCGATGCCGACGCAATCTTTACCAGGTCACACTCTATACTGTACCCAGGATCTCTGTCGATGCTGTTCCCTGGCCCTCCCACAATAACCACGGTGTCTTCCCTGGTAAATCCTTTACAGAGTGAACCTAAATCCTCTGTCACCTGATCCAGACTAGCACTTGGTTTGAAAACATTTGTGACCTGGTATTCTGGTCCTAATTCCTCCTGCAGAAGTTGGCCTACACCTCTGGCATGAGAACTGCCTACCAACAAAACTTTCTTCCTTTTCGATGACTTTCCTACATTCTTTTTCAATTTCCTATTGAAAGTTTGTTGTGTCCTGTCTACACCTACCTCTGCTTGAGGCTAATCAGTTTCTAACTGAAGCAACAGGTCAAACTTATTTTTGACATTCACCACAAAACTGTCAGACTCAGTTCTAGGCCTGTTCCTTCTGCTACCTGTTGCCACTTCCCACCTCTCTTTGCCCTTCTCCCTCCTTAACCTGTCCAGATCTTCCCTAGCCTGATCTAGCTCAGCCTGAAGGGCAGCAATTTTCCCCTCCTGTTCCACTATCTTCCTATCTCTGCTGCAAATCCTACATAACCACTGATGAGCCTGATCCACTTTCCCAACACCCACGCCACTGCAATCCCCCCAGTGAAAAAAACTACTACATCCATCACACCAAACCCCGGAACTACCCCTTTCGCTCCTTATGTTTTACCCCTGCCACCTTCAGAATTTGAAAGAGAGTATTCCAGTCAACATTGTCCAATGCTTTCTCTAAGTCTACAAATGCTAGAAACGTAGGTTTGCCTTCCCTTCATCTAGCTTCTAAGATAAGTCGTAGGGTCAGTACTGCCTCACGTGTTCCAAAATTTCTACGGAATCCAAACTGATCTTCCCCGAGGTCGGCTTCTACTAGTTTTTCCATTCGTCTGTAAAGAATCCGCATTAGTATTTTGCAGCTGTGACTTATTAAACTGATAGTTCGGTAATTTTCACATCTGTCAACACCTACTTTCTTTGGGATTGGAATTATTATATTCCTCTTGAAGTCTGAGGGAACTTTGCCTGTCTCATACATCTTGCTCACCAGATGGTAGAGTTTTGTCAGGACTGGCTCTCCCAAGGCCGTCAGTAGTTCTAATGGAATGTTGTATACTCCCGGGGCCTTGTTTCGACTCAGGTCTTTCAGTGCTCTGTCAACCTCTTCACGCAGTATCATATCTCCCATTTCATCTTCATCTACATCCTCATCCATTTCCATAATATTGTCCTCCAGTACATCGCCCTTGTATAGACCCTCTATATACTCCTTCCATCTTTCTGCTTTCCCTTCTTTGCTTAGAACTGGGTTTCCATCTGAGCTCTTGATATTCATACAAATGGTTCTCTTTTCTCCAAAGGTCTCTTTAATTTTCTTGTAGGCAGTATCTATCTTACCCCTAGTGAGATAAGCCTCTACATCCTTACATTTATCCTCTAGCCATCCCTGCTTAGCCATTTTGCACTTCCTGTCGATCTCATTTTTGAGATGTTTGTATTCCTTTTTTCCTGCTTCATTTACTGCATTTTTATGTTTTCTCCTTTCATCAATTAAATTCAATATTTCTTCTGTTACCCAAGGATTTCAACTAGCCATCGTCTTTTTACCTACTTGATCCTCTGCTGCCTTCATTACTTCATCCCTCAAAGCTAACCATTCTTCTTCTACTGTATTTCTTTCCCCCATTCCTGCCATTTGTTCCCTTACGCTCTCCCTGAGACTCTGTACAACCTCTGGTTCTTTCAGTTTATCCAGATCCCAACTCCTTAAATTCCCACCTTTTTGCAGTTTCTTCAGTTTTAATCTACAGTTCATAACCAATCTCTGTCTTACCATTATATAATCTATCTGAAATCTGTCAGTATCTCCAGGCTTCTTCCATGTATACAACCTTCTTTTATGATTCTTGAACCAAGTGTTAGCTATGATTAAGTTGTGTTCTGTGCAAAATTCTACCAGGTGGCTTCCCCTTTCATTTCTTGCCCCTAATCCATATTCACCTACTACGTTTCCTTCTCTCCCTTTTCCTACTACTGAATTCCATTCACCCATGACTATTAAATTTTTGTCTCCCTTCACTATCTGAATAATTTCTTTTATTTCATCACACATTTCTTCAATTTCTTCGTCATCTGCAGAGCTAGTTGGCATATAAACTTGTACTACTGTAGTAGGCATGGGATTCATGTCTATCTTGGCCACAATAATGCGTTCACTATGCTGTTTGTAGTAGCTTACCCGCATTCCTATTTTTTATTCATTATTAAACCTACTCCTGCATTACCCCTATTTGACTTTGTATTTATAACCCTGTATTCGCCTGACCAAAAGTCTTGTTCCTCCTGCCACCAAACTTCTTGAGTAGTCCCCGCCTGGAGATCCGAATGGGGGACTATTTTACCTCCGGAATATTTTACCCAAGAGTACGCCATCATCATTAATCATACAGTAAAGCTGCATGCCCTCGGGAAAAATTACAGCTGTAGTTTCCTCTTGCTTTCAACCATTCGCTGTACCAGCACAGCAAGGCCATTTTGGTTATTGTTACAAGGCCAGACCACTCAATCATCCAGACTATTGCCCCTGCAACTACTGAAAAGGCTGCTGCCCCTCTTCAGGAACCACGCGTTTGTCTGGCCTCTCCACAGATACCCCTACGTTGTGGTTGCACCTACGGTACCGCTATCTGTATCACTTAGGCACGCAAGCCTCCCCACCAATGGCAAGGTCCATGGTTCATGGGGGGGGGGGGGGGGACGATTTATCTATAGAAATTACATGGATTGACAAATGCACTAACATCTTTACATATTATTAAATTAAATCTTTACATATTATTAAATTAACTTGAGCATTTGAATTAGAATAATATTAGCTTTAGGTTTCCAACTTTTAGATATCTTTTATGAATTTCCTTTCATTTAAGTGGAGATTATTGTTTGTTTTAAGAAATTAATTCATTTGAAATGAAATTTACATCTACTGAAACATCACACAGTATTACTTCACACAATTGATTTGATCATTCCACTTCACTTTGTTGATTATTTCACAGCCTTTTAATCATGTTCTGGTGTAATACTACCTACACTTCCGAGTTGCAGAATCTCTCAGTGTTGAGCTTGCCACCAGACGCCAAGTACTGCAACCAAGCGTACGTTACTTTGCAGTCACTACCAGAAATGAAGATGTGAGCCCTGTCAAAAAGATCTGTGGTGTAGCTACCAATAATTTATATTCTAATGAACCCCATAGTCCAGGCCCTGAATGCCCTCCACAGTGGAATCAACACACACATATGAAGTAATAATGCAAATGACATAATTATCTGGCAAAAATGCTTCATTGAGTGAAATTTTCCCAATAACCCCTTTATTTATCCACAAGAACTTAATGTTAATAGTAGTTTGTCCAGTAAGCAACAGTAATAAATTTCTTAATCTGATTTAAATTTTAATTCTCTTGTCCCCATATGGAATTCATACCAAATTTTATTTTAATTAAGCATTTATGTGCTTTAATAATTTCCAACCATCTGTAAACAATGCTTAAAGTTGTTTATAGTTAATTACTCATAAACAACCATTTAATTCCTATCTCCTTTAGCCCCTACTTTAAATAATTTCTCATGATTTTCCAACTTCTGTACGCCTGGAGTGTGCCCATGGTACAGAACTAATGCCTTTTGTGGGTGACATGCTGTTTCCCTGTTAAAATATATTTGAATTTTACCTTACATTTTCTATTTTCTAGCTCGAATTCAAAATATCTGTCTTCACAATTAAATAAAGACTTGTATTTATATAAAAGAAAAATCAGTACTCAGGACAACATTTTTAAATAGCTCATTCACTACAAGATACCTTATGCTAAATTATGTTCTCCACAATTAAAATCTAACATCATTTCAATTTTTTACTGACCTACTTAGTCCACCAGTAGCAGTTTTGATCTTGACAGCTGTTAGTGGAAAGATCACTAATTCTTATTTCTGTGACTACTGACAGGCTCTTTCAAAACTGCAGACACACCGCTCCCTGAATTGAGAAGTGCACATACCTTTTCATCACACATCTCGATTTCTGTAACTGGATATACAATTTCAGCTTCTTCCCTTCTAAACATCATTCCCTAGTAGATGATTTTTGATACCCCTATGTCTTCTACTTCCAATGCACTCATCTCATCTGTTGAATAACCTTCAACATCTTCATCTCCTTTAAATAATTAATAGAGCAATTCAATCAGCCCTGGTTTGCTTCTTCTCTTTTCAAGTTCTCTACCTATCTAGATTTTTTCATATCGCCACAAAACTGTACAAGAGCTGTAATTTCAATCATGCAACCTCCAGTCATCTCTTGTGTAATCATCTAGGTCCTTTGTACTCCTTTCTAATTCAATTTCATCATTTAACACCTGTACCACATCTCCTTAAACATGATTAAGACTACCTATGCCCTCCTCCATCACATTTCTCTCAGTAGCTCTAACCACAAAACACACCACCACATGATTTATGTCACTTTTTCTGTCTTCCTGTAGCAGTAGTTCACTTGCTTCCACTGACTTTATCAAATTTATTATCTCCAGCTGACGAGACTATAGCTACATTAGCTCCACTGGGATTACTTAACATTATATCTTCTCTTACACCCAAATCTTCCTTGCTACTACAATTCATGGAACCTTTAATGTCTATCTATTTCAGACTGACTTTTTGCCCTTGCTCTAATAGATGACCACTCTGCCCCAATATTTACATCATAGACATTATCTATAGATACCTTTTTAGTTTCATTATCTCTGTTAAACAAATTATCACACACTTCCCTTGTACCCACATCCTTCTCTCAGTCTCCCTTGCCACTTTACATGTTTCTTTCACCCACAATTTTGGTAACAAGTGTTTTTAAAATTCTCCCTTAAGATCTCCAATGATTAATACTGTAACCTGCTTCATCCTTTACATACCACTTAGTATTAATTTCTGAATGTAACTTAGCAGTTCCCCATAGTATCTTAATATTATCTCCTGGTCAGCTTCAAAAACACTCACTGATGCTTCATTATCATCTCACCACTACAGAAATGAAATCACTGATTCCCTCTTCTGAAATACCCAGTCCACAACTTTATTTCCTTAAATCTCCCCCTTACTTTTCCTTCACAATAAATATATTACTTCTGTCAATACACACTCAGTTTCTCATCCAATAATACAACACATGTATCACTATAGCTATTTTATTCAGGGTCCACCAACATATTAAACTTTCTTTTCTGACTCATTAACCGCCTCACAGGGATTGTGCAGTTAGATTGTAGTCCAGTTAAGTTTAGATTACATTCTATTTCTGTTGAGTTTGCACTTACTTTAGTCTCAAATTTGATATCCTTTTGCCCGAATGTATTCTTCATATTTGTCCATGGCTGTAGAGCACTATCTAACTGCTTTTTAACAAATTTGATCTTAGTTTCATCAG
This sequence comes from Schistocerca nitens, assembly GCF_023898315.1. Lineage (NCBI taxonomy): Eukaryota > Metazoa > Arthropoda > Insecta > Orthoptera > Acrididae > Schistocerca > Schistocerca nitens. The sequence continues at coordinate 676,478,965 of NC_064617.1, read as the reverse complement.
ACATTTTTGGTGCAAAACTGTCTCTCAACACAGCATGAAAATTTATTAGACAGTACTTTCCAGCACTGACCAAACATTTTGCTATTCCCAGTTCATCTCATAACAGTTATTGCCTGACATGTTGCTGGAGCATCCAATTTTATTCTCATATCTTTACTTTGCTGTTCACATTGACCTCACTTCACATTAATTGCTTTCTTTAAACCCCCCTGATTCTGCACAATGGCATTTGCATTCAGAGATTTTTTCAGACACTTTGTGGAGTGCAGTTTGTTTCTTTCTCACAAGTGCATTCTGCCTTAGTGTACAGTCATTTACATCACTCCCACCCCACCACCACAACTCATAATGCAGCTTCTCCACTTTTATATCCATTGATTTTTTGACATGACCTATTTTACCATCAACACAGTAGACTTCCCTAGAAATTTTGCCCATTTCAGTCTGAATCTCTGTTAGCTTTCCCTCAGTCACTCTGTCTGCATCCAATTTGATTTTCCCAACCTCTGTTTTTAAAGTCTGTTTTCAAACTCCCATTGTCAGTCCTCAATCCAGAACTGACATTTGAAATAACAATTTTTATTTAATTTGCAACATCTTTGTAACTGGATCTTCCATAACTAAACTTTCCCACTATCATTTCGAGTTATTTGGTAAATGATCATTTTCTGATCCACAAGTGATTGGTGACTGTTTAATCAAGACAATCTCCATTTTCAATGTTGAACCTGTAAAGTCACACATGTTTTCAAAAATAAAATGGCTCTGAGCACTATGGGACTTAACATCTGAGGTAATCAGTCCCCTAGACTTTAGAACTACTTCAACCTAACTAACCTAAGGACATCACACACATCCACGCTCGAGGCAGGATTCGAACCTGCGACTGTAGCAGCAGCACGGTTCTGGACTGAAGTGCCTAGAACCACTTGGCCACATGATTACATTTTCTTCACCAGTGCTTAGATTTTATCCAATGACTGCCTCTGCTGAGCTGCTTACACCAAAAGTTAATAGATCCTGCCACCATTAAAGTTACTGCCAATGCCAACAGTGAAGATTTCTATGTCACAGCTGTATCCATTGCCATAGCCTGTGCCAATATTTGTCTCCACTGCTGAAGCCGACATCTCATACTCAGTACACCTACACATTGCTGTCTTCTTTCCTCCTGAACACTGCTCCGTGCTTAATTTCCTGTTCCAAATTTCTATCACCTTTGTATATTTTCCATTGCTGATGAATTTTAAATTCAGGGCACCCATGCAAGCTGCTTATAACTCTCAGGATATGGATCATGGATTTCTACTTATACTTCATCATGGAATGAATTTAAGTCCAATCACAGATGACCTCCATTTACAATGTTAGTGCTCTGTATTTAATGTGACAGGGGAGCAAATGTACAGCTCTGAATAAATCTTGGCTCATAAAAGCCCTAACAATGAGATGTACACTGTTTGCTTTATGTTCTGTTGCTGTGTTAGCAAAATAATTTTCCAAAAGTTCATCTGTGGTTGAATAATTGAGGATAGACAAGGAATGTGAATTATAATTTAATGAAAATAAATGAACAGGGAAATATTTGTAATAAACACGAGCAACATTTCAGAATTAACTTTTAAGAACAGATGGTTTATTCAGTAAGATCCAAACTCCCACTGAATGCTATAAGCAGTTCGACAGACAAGTAAAATTAATTATTGAAATATATCAACATCCCTTGAAACATCTAATGTGACATGAAAGATGACAAAATTCCCACTAAAATTAAGCTGCAACATGCACTCAATACATAAGTTCCTTCACCCACTTTCTTATATGCTTGTAACTAAGATCTGGTAAGCAATCCAAAGTATCTCAACATAAATAAATCACACCACTCCACTGTACTCTCTAAATGCAGAAAACTGGAGTCTCCCCTCCTCACTAGATGCCCCAAATTTTTCTTCCCCTGTCTGTCCCTCCTGCTCCTAAAAGCACTTCTCCTATCACCAGTGTCCATGAATGTCATGATACTTCAACCAATGAGAGTTCAAGCAGCTCCCCACTAAGTAAATTATTACATGCATGCAAATGGGCCCCTAATGATACTATAATTAAAACACATATTCCAATTAACAGGTTATGTCATGATGTGTCTGTTGATGCCAGTTCTTAGCATTTTTAATCACGTATCTCCTTAACATTGACATATCTGCACTTATAGTGCACCCTCATTTATATAATAAACAGCATTGACCATAGATTAATAAGTCTATTCATTAATAACTACATAATGCATCATTTTATCAGTGTAAGTACAGAAAATGGTTTGGTTCAACACCATTACATACATAAACTTGACATTATATAATATTTAATAAAACAACAATATAATTTCATTGTCTGTTGTGATGACGACTACGTGCAAGGTCATTACTGTCCATGTGTTTTATTGTGTATTATAAAATTATTTATAAAATTAGTTATCACACAGTAGTAAGTAATTTGTGGTGGAAGGAGTAGGTTTATTATAAATGTGGGTATGATTGCAGATGGTAATTTTTTTTATATGATGTATTGAATTCCATTACTGACTTAGTGCTCTTGCATTTGACTTGTGCAGAAGTCTTCCTGCCCTCATTTCAGAATAATAAAGTGTGTCCTGTGTCTGTCATCAGCTACCCACATACACTATTTAGGATCCAACTACCTATGATAGGGCATAGCAGACTTGCAGCCACCCGTAAATGCCACACTAGCAAAATCTAGTGGCGCACTTGCACTAATCCTCTCACTGTCCACAGGTCCTCTCAGTGCCTGCTCAATGGAAATCATTTCCAACATTCTAGTTTTCTGTTCATATTTAGTCAGACTCAAAACCCACTTCACTATCTGTTACTTTCTCCTGCAGCTCCAGACTTCTCCCAAGACTCATTGAGCAACATTCTTCTATTTTAAGTGCATTCTGTTCATTCTTGATCAACAAGTGCTACCGTATTTACTTGAATCTAAGCCGCACCTGAAAAATGAGACTCGAAATAAAGGAAAAAAAAAATTCCCGAATCTAAGCCGCACCTGAAATTTGAGACTCGTAATTCAAGGGGAGAGAAAAGTTTTAGGCCGCACCTCCAAATCGAAACAAAGTTGGTCCATTGTAATATGAGACACAATTTAGGTCGAATGAATGACGATACCGCTACAGTAGTTTGGTTCGAGTCGTAAGCTTAGCAGTTAAGCCTTACCAGGTAGCCATTGCTATGCGTCAGGCGCTCCATCCCTATTTATACGGGTACCCTTCCTTTTTCGTGTGCTTCGTCTGGTTTGAATCGATTGCTTATTTTGCTTTGATCTGATAAGTGCCGTTTTCTTTGTTATAGGTGTTTACGTGTCATGCATTGTTTGTCGCATTCTGATAGTGCGTGTTTACGGCCTGTCACTGCTCGCGGCATGGCTTGCTTTTGTGCGCGCTACCGCTGCTTACAATTAAAAAAAAAGGGAGGAATCGTCTCATTAGCGAAACAATGGCAAGAGACTGCTATTTGCTTTTACTTACACTGCTGCTTGCTTTGATAATGATCAACAAGAACCAAATAATAGACTGCGTATGATAGAACATGTTCTGAACGAGAGTTACGGCAAAATTTTTCTCCGTTTGAAAATCTTTGCGGCCGCTTCTTTAGTACATCAAATTCTGCACAGTAATTAGAGTCACCATAGATTTAAAAATCTGGTCAGTTGCCATGCTTCATTTCTGACTGTATCACTATTAGGCACAAGAATAATACGAATATAAACATGACACGATACGTATATTCTTCCGCGTCTGCTGTTTCACTCTAGTTTCATAATTTATTACGCACAGAGGATTTAAATGAGATAGCAGCAAACACGAAAGAATACATGGCAAAATGTTTATATTCGTATTATTCTTATGGTGAAGAGAATACTGCATGTGATTCACATATCAGGTTCCTATTAGCAACCATCTCTTCTCACAGGTAGGAAAAAATTCAGAACGTAGAGTTGGCCATATTGACAAACATCCAGTCTTGCCAGTCGGATTTTCATAGTACATTGAAATTCTGCTACATTCGAAGATGAACAATACGGAATTAGTACTTACTTTGTTGGATAATGTATGAAAATGCAGTGGTCGAAACTCGGGGCGGAGAAAAAAAGCTCGTCTTTCACCTTTTTTTTAAAAAAAAATTATTTACTGACGCAGAGGTTTTGGCGCCAGTATTTATCTTTGTGCCTACATAGCTTGCCTGCCCCCCCCCCCCCCCCCCCTCCATGAACCATGGACCTTGCCGTTGGTGGGGAGGCTTGCGTGCCTCAGCGATACAGATGGCCGTACCGTAGGTGCAACCACAACGGAGGGGTATCTGTGGAGAGGCCAGACAAACATGTGGTTCCTGAAGAGGGGCAGCAGCCTTTTCAGTAGTTGCAGGGGCAACAATCTGGATGATGGACTGTTCTGGCCTTCTAACATTAACCAAAACGGCCTTGCTGTGCTGGTACTGCGAACGGCTGAAAGCAAGGGGAAACTACAGCCGTAATGTTTCCTGAGGAAATGCAGCTTTACTGTATGATTAAATGATGTTGGCGTCCTCTTGGGTAAAATATTCCGGAGGTAAAATAGTCCCCCATTCGGATCTCCGGGCGGGGACTACTCAAGAGGACGTCGTTATCAGTAGAAAGAGAACTGGCGTTCTACGGATCGGAGCGTGGAATGTCAGATCCCTTAATCGGGCAGGTAGGTTAGAAAATTTAAAAAGGGAAATGGATAGGTTAAAGTTAGATATAGTGGGAATTAGTGAAGTTCGGTGTCAGGAGGAACAAGACTTTTGGTCAGGTGAATACAGGGTTATAAATACAAAATAAAATAGGGGTAATGCAGGAGTAGGTTTAATAATGAATAAAAAAATAGGAGTGCGGGTTAGCTACTACAAACAGCATAGTCAACGCATTATTGTGGCCAAGATAGACCAAAGCCCATGCCTACTACAGTAGTACAAGTTTATATGCCAACTAGCTCTGCAGATGATGAAGAAATAGATGAAATGTATGACGAGATAAAAGAAATTATTCAGGTAGTGAAGGGAGACGAAAATTTAATAGTCATGGGTGACTGGAATTCGTCAGTAGCAAAAGGGAGAGAAGGAAACATAGTAGGAGAATATGGATTGGGGGGAAGAAATGAAAGAGGAAGCCGCCTTGTAGAATTTTGCACAGGGCATGACTTAATCATAGCTAACACTTGGTTCAAGAATCATAAAAGAAGGTTGTATACCTGGAAGAATCCTGGAGATACTAAAAGGTATCAGATAGATTATATAATGGTAAGACAGAGATTTAGGAACCAGGTTTTAAATTGTAAGACATTTCCAGGGGCAGATGTGGATTCTGACCACAATCTATTGGTTATGAACTGCAGATTGAAACTGAAGAAACTGCAAAAAGGTGGGAATTTAAGGAGTTGGGACCTGGATAAACTGAAAGAACCAGAGGTTGTAGAGAGTTTCAGGGAGAGCATAAGGGAACAATTGACAGGAATGGGGGAAAGAAATACAGTAGAAGAAGAATGGGTAGCTCTGAGGGATGAAGTAGTGAAGGCAGCAGAGGATCAAGTAGGTAAAAAGACGAGGGCTAATAGAAATCCTTGGGTAACAGAAGAAATATTGAATTTAATTGATGAAAGGAGAAAATATAAAAATGCAGTAAATGAAGCAGGCAAAAAGGAATACAAACGTCTCAAAAATGAGATCGACAGGAAGTGCAAAATGGCTAAGCAGGGATGGCTAGAGGACAATTGTAAGGATGTAGAGGCTTGTCTCACTAGGGGTAAGATAGATACTGCCTACAGGAAAATTAAAGAGACGTTTGGAGAGAAGAGAACCACTTGTATGAATATCAAGAACTCAGATGGAAACCCAGTTCTAAGCAAAGAAGGGAAGGCAGAAAGGTGGAAGGAGTATATAGAGGGTTTATACAAGGGCGATGTGCTTGACGACAATATTATGGAAATGAAAGAGGATGTAGATGAAGACGAAATGGGAGATATGATACTGCGTGAAGAGGTTGACAGAGCACTGAAAGACCTGAGTCGAAACAAGGCCCTGGGAGTAGACAACATTCCATTAGAACTACTGATGGCCTTGGGAGAGCCAGTCATGACAAAACTCTACCATCTGGTGAGCAAGATGTATGAGACAGGCGAAATACCCTCAGACTTCAAGAAGAATATAATAATTACAATCCCAAAGAAAGCAGGTGTTGACAGATGTGAAATTACCGAACTATCAGTTTAATATGTTACAGCTGCAAAATACTAACGCGAATTCTTTACAGACGAATGGAAAAACTGGTAGAAGTGGACCTCGGGGAAGATCAGTTTGGATTCCGCAGAAATGTTGGAACACGTGAGGCAATACTAACCTTACGACTTATCTTAGAAGAAAGGTCAAGGAAAGGCAAACCTACATTTCTAGCATTTGTAGACTTAGAGAAAGCTTTTGACAATGTTAACTGGAATACTTTCTTTCAAATTCTGAAGGTGGTAGGGGTAAAATACAGGGAGCGAAAGGCTATTTACAATTTGTACAGAAACCAGATGGCAGTTATAAGAGTCGAGCATATTGAGCAAGCAGTAAAGGAAGCAAAAGAAAAATTCAGAGTAGGTATTAAAATTCATGGAGAAGAAGTAAAAACTTTGAGGTTCGCCGATGACATTGTAATTCTGTCAGAGACAGCAAAGGACTTGGAAGAGCAGTTGAACGGAATGGACAGTGTCTTGAAAGGAGGATATAAGATGAACATCAACAAAAGCAAAACGAGGATAATGGAATGTAGTCAAATTAAATCGTGTGATGCTGAGGGAATTAGATTAGGAAATGAGACACTTAAAGTAGTAAAGGAGTTTTGCTATTTAGGGAGTAAAATAACTGATGATGGTCGAAGTAGAGAGGATATAAAATGTAGACTGGCAATGGCAAGGAAATCGTTTCTGAAGAAGAGAAATTTGTTAACGTCGAGTATAGACTTAAGTGTCAGGAAGTCGTTTCTGAAAGTATTTGTATGGAGTGTAGCCATGTATGGAAGTGAAACATGGACGATAACTAGTTTGGACAAGAAGAGAATAGAAGCTTTCGAAATGTGGTGCTACAGAAGAATGCTGAAGATTAGATGGGTAGATCACATAACTAATGAGGAGGTGTTGAATAGGATTGGGGAGAACAGAAGTTTGTGGCACAACTTGACTAGAAGAAGGGATCGGTTGGTAGGACATGTTTTGAGGCATCAAGGGATCACAAATTTAGCATTGGAGGGCAGCGTGGAGGGTAAAAATCGTAGAGGGAGACCAAGAGATGAATACACTAAGCCGATTCAGAAGGATGTAGGTTGCAATAGGTACTGGGAGATGAAGAAGGTTGCACAGGATAGAGTAGCATGGAGAGCTGCATCAAACCAGTCTCAGGACTGAAGACCACAACATCAGCTTGCCTGTGTGGCGCTACATATATTCAACGGCAGAAGTTAGTTGCGGCGGCACCTACCAACATTTTTCAGAACTTCCACTTGCTTTGCACTCGATTCTAAGCCGCAGGCGGTTTTTTGGATTACAAAAACCGGAAAAAAAGTGCGGCTTAGGTTCGAGTAAATACCGTATTCCTCAACCTCTCAAAAATATTACCTACATGTTATGTTCAGTTCCAGCCAAAGGTTTCTCACTAGATTTGTTATGTTATAAGATCCCACCCAAAAACAAATTTAGTGGCTTGATGAGTTATCCCAAGCTTTATCCCACACAACATAATGGAACAGAAGGATGTGAAGTATCTCGAAACTTTAATTTTTGTATCACCTATGGCTAACAATACCTGTAGTGTAAATAAAGATCAGCTGTGATGTTTCAGTGAGACCATGCTATGCTCTTCCCAACTGAATTTCATACCAAACTGTAATTCTAAGAATTTAGTGCTGTCAATCTCTCTTCTATCCGTCTGTCATCATATTCCAGACATATGCTGGGTGGAAACATCTTATAAATTCTGAACTGCGTACAGAATTTCTTTTCAAAGAATGTTCTAGAAAGCATTTATGTACATGGAATGTTTGTTAATAGTTCTTTCTGAGATTATATATTTTTCTTATTTATTGCCATTTTTATATCATCTGCAAACAAAACAAACATAGTATCTGGTAATGCTAGTGGTGAAAGGTAATTAGTACATCTAAGAAAAGGTTCAAGGACAAACATAGAGCTCTGAGGCATGTTAGACACATTTAGCTTCCACATGGATGATGACTGATACTGAAATACAGGGCTATGTCTAATGACACCCTTTGTGTAGATTTGGAAGGATCCACAATCTTTCTTGTGCTTGTGTTCCATTATAGTGAGCAACTTCTCAAATTCCAAAATTTGAATATAATGCCTGAGTAACTAACCATTAACATGAAATGTCATTTAACTGGGGAAGTTACGTTGTTTCAGAGATCTGTTGCCCCTGTCCATTTTCTGTAGCACCTGAAGACAAAACAGTAGCTGCAGATCATTCCCTGTTTTAGATTGATGCAGTATTTTAATCTTGTATGCATGCATGGCACATCAACTACCAACAGATTTTTTCAGCTTAGACACTTTCAGCACATGTGTAACACAATTAACAACCTACAGATAATCTCATGTAAGATAGGTTTGGCACCTCATGTTCAGTAAGGTTGATAGAAATGATTTGGGTGAATTCTTGGTAGATATACCCTGCCTGCTGAATGAACATATATTTCCAGTGTCCATAAAACCATTTCTAGATGTTAGTTGGGGCCAGAAATTTCGTTTTGCCATTCTTTTATCCTGCATATTATATTATTACTTCATACCTTCTTCTAGATAAATCATAAGTCTGTCTGTGCTATGAAAATGCACATAACCTGAAGAACAACACTAATTACTTTTTGATTTTTATTAAATTCATTCTGTTTTCCATTATCCAATGCCTTTGTTACTACAACAAGTTTTTGAAATACTGCTGGTAGTTGTCTTGATGTAGCTGTTGAGGTTACCAATTAGAGTGTAATAAGTTTCTCTGACCTTGTTTATAGCTAACTGTTGTAAGCAATACACTTTTTGTTTTTATTTTTTACACACTTTGTAAGCTATGATCTTGGTATTTGTAATGTGAATTTGTTAGTACCTTCTTTAGAATGACGACAACTTTTCTTCACACTCTAATATAAACTTTTGTAATTGCTAATATGATTATTTTCTAGCACAATTTAATAAAACTTATTAAATTAAAATGTCTATTTTTTTTTATACTATGGACTGTTCTCACCTGTGAGGTATTCCTTTGTTACAATTTTCAGCTGTTTCAAGAATATCTTCAGTCTATTTGCCATAATGGAGCATGACAGTATCCTCACCATGGAAGTAAATTAAGGCGATGTAAAGGGTCTAGTTACTATCAAATAGTGCTCAATCATAGCCATTTTGTGTTTAACACTTTTTGAAAAGCAGATTACCCAGAGTTAATAATTTATTTAGAAGCTACTTTAGTACAGTATGGCAGAAACTTTGACTGAGGAAAACTTCCAACATTTCAGTTCTATTCCCTCAACAGTCACTAATTGCCTGTATTAAATTTAGAGTACATAATTCTGAGAATTTAAATGAGAGTAAAATGTATGAAAATAGAGCTAATTTTGGGGTTCACAGAACATGTACTTTTTATGTTATGCCATCAAAGTTGTGTACAAGAGAAGTTTTCTAAATTAACGGAAAATGTTTGTTGCAGGCTTGCTGTGTAATACCGATTATGGCAAAAGAACACATGGATTCTTTAATTGGGTAACACTAAACTGATGTAGGTTAAATGTAGTTTGACAGTGACACCTTGCAAATCATTAATCTATAAATCTGGTCTCCAAAAATTAGAATTCATTTTTAAAATGGTACACAAAAATTGTGATTTTACAAAAGTTTAATGGCTGTCCTGAGAATGAAACACCAGCACCAGCAATGTTTTTAGATCATGTTCAGGATAATTCTGAAAGTTTCAGTAATGCAAGTGCCATCAAAATTATTTCTGAAATTTCTTACATAGCAATAACTACTGCTAACTCAGCTTTGCTGCTAAAAAATTTGCAAGTGCACCTCAAAAATGTACTAAGGAATGTGCATACAAGATGGAAGTTATCAAAATCAGCATTTAACATGCTCAGATTAACAGTATATAACATTAAACTTCCTAGTGTACTCAAATTGTGAATCAGACTGAGATTCAAACTCAAGACCTTTGCCTTCTGCAAGCAAGTGCTCCTCACTACAGAGGAAAAATTTCATTCTGAAAATATTCCCCAGACTGTGGCTAAGCCATGTCTCCAGTATGTCCTTTCTTCCAGTAGTGCAGGTGCAGCAAGTTTTGCAGGAGAGCCTCTGTGAAGTTTGGAAGGCAGGAGATGATGTAAAGCTCACAATTAATAAAATGTTCAGGTTATTTTGCTTTGGTTGATTGGATTTCACATTTAAACTCAATGTTTCATCCCCATCTATGGAGGACATTTTCAAGGGAAATCATAGATTCTTTGTGTGTCCAATTCATACCCTGGCTTGCTAATGACTGCAGCATAATTCCATTTATGTGTGAAATAAGGTTGTGAGAACAGGGAATGAGTCATGTTTGTGTAGATCAGTTAGTACAGCACTTGCCCATGAAAGGCAAGGGGCCTGAATTTGAGTCTCTGTCTGACGCACAGCATTAATTCACCAGGAAGTGCCATATCAGTGAATACACCACTGCAGAGTGAAAATTTCATTCTGGAATTAAATAAATACAGTCATGATCAGTGGGTGCATTAGGCCTACTGTGTGTGGATTGGTAACATGGTACAAAACCATTACGACTGCATTGAGAAAAAGGATCACTCGAAAGAAGTCCAGTCCAAGTTGGACAGAAAAGTAAAATGATATTAATGTATGTACTGATGGTCAGATTCTATCACCTTGGCCAGCAGTCAAATTTAAAACTGGTAGGTCATCATGGACAGACATTATATGGACTGTACAAAGTATAGCTGCAAATTGCACATCATGCCCCTCAAGGGGACCACTGAAAGTGAGTAACATCAGCTAGCACACGACTTTTGGACTGCAATTAAAGGGGCACCAGTGACCCATCTATTCATTTTTATTCGTTTGTAGATCTGGCAGTGATACAGTGAAACAGAATTTTATAACAAACACAAAATATGATGAAAGAAAATAAGCAGTGACTAAGAAAACATGGAAAATGTTATGTAATCATATTTAATGTACAGTGTGAACTGTCATCTGAGGTCTAATTAGACCATTCTTCACATGAAACTGATAAATATGGTAAAAAGCCTGATTAGTGAAACAAGCTAATTTAGTGTCATATAAAAGTAAAGTGAAAGTTGTGTCATATAAAAGTAAAGCGAAAGTTAAAAAAACAAAGAGAGTTCAGACTGCTGCAATACAGCCAACAGACACTTTAGCAAAACGAACAACATCATCAGCAGTAGGAATGAAGCCACAAGCAGTGTCTCAAAAAAATTATGAATTGCAGAAATGAAGCAAGTAACCACAGTAAGTACTGAGCCATTTTAGGACACTCCTCAGAGACATTCACTGGACTGATGTTTACAATGCTCATGGCATGAATAAAAAATATAACACTTTTGCTAATAAAGTGCTTACCTTATTCAAACACTGTTTTCCCCAAAAACTTACCAAGGTTAGAGCAAAGTCTACAAAGAAGCCATGGAATACTCAAGGAATAGGGGTATCTTGTAAAACAAAAAGAAAATTGTATCTGTCAATCCAAAACAGTTCCTATGTTGATGCTATAGCACATTACAAGAAATACTGCAAAATATTAAAGACTATTATACGGACATCAAAGCAAATATATTACAAGGAAAAGATAGTCATATCAGATAACAAAATAAAGACAATATGGGATATAGTGAAGGAGGAGACCGGTAGAACCAGACATGCAGAGGGACAAATAGCATTAAGAGTAAATGATACATTGGTGACAGATGTGGATAGTGTTGCAGAACTTTTTAACAAACATTTCATAACTGTTACTGAAAAGATGGAGTTGTCAGGTTCTGTAGATGCTGCTATGGAATACCTCAGATCAGACATTTCAAGTAACTTCCATAATATGAATTTGATCCTCACTACCCCAGCAGAAGTAATGTCCATCATAAAATCTTTAAATCAAAAACATGAAATATCATCAAAGCTAATTAAAGAATGTGATTCTGAGTTAAGTAACATATTAAGCTATCTGTGTAACCAGTCATTTATCAGTGGAATATTTCCTGAATGGTTAAAATATGCTGAAGTTAAGCCACTGTTTAAGAAGGGAGATAAACAAATAGCACCAAATTTCTGTCCAATTTCACTTTTGCCAGCATTCTCAAAAATTTTAGAAAAAGTAATGTACAATCGGCTTTATAACCATCTTGTCTCAAATAACATACTGTCAACGTCACAGTTCGGATTTCTAAAGGGTTTTGATATTAAGAAGGCTATCTACACTTACAGTGAAAATGTGCTTAATTCATTAGATAAAAAAATTTCAGGCAACTGGTATATTTTGTGATCTATCAAAGGCATTTGACTGTGTAAACCACAATATCCTTTTAAGTAAATTAGAATATTATAGTGTAACAGGAAATGCTGCAAAATGGTTCAAATCTTATATCTCTGGCAGGAAGAAAGGGTGTTATTAGGAAAGAGACATGTATCAAGCTATCAGGCATCATCCAACTGGGAACTAATTACATGTGGGGTCCCACAAGGTTCCATTTTAGGGCCCTTACTTTCATTTGTGTATATCAATGACCTTTCATCAGTAACATTACCAGATGCCAAGTTCGTTTTGTTTGCCAATGATACAAACATTGCAATAAATAGCAAATCAAGTGTAATCTTAGAAAGATCAGGTAATGAAATATTTGTGGACATTCATCACTGGTTCCCAGCCAATTCCTTGTCACTAAACTTTGAAAAAAAAACACACTACATGCAATTCAGAACTTGTAAGGGTTGTCCCACAAGTATATGCCTAACATATGATGACAAGCAGATAGAAGAAGTGGACAGTGTTAAATTTTTTGGATTACAGCTTGATAATAAATTCAACTGGGAAAAGCACACCACAGAACTGCTGAAGCGTCTTAACAAATCTCTATTTCCAATGCGAATTGTGTCAGACATAGGGGATATAAAAATGAAAAAGCTGGCATACAATGCTTACTTTCATTCCATAATGTCATATGGGATTATTTTTGGGGGTAATTCATCAAGCCAAGCTAAAGTTTTCTGGGCACAAAAACATGCAGTAAGAGTTATATGTGGTGTGAACTCAAGAACATCCTGCAGAAGCCTGTTTAGGGAACTGGGGATACTAACTACTGCTTCCAAATATATTTATTCTTTAATGCAATTTGTCATTAAAAATATATCACTTTTTCAAATCAACAGCTCAATTCATAAAATCAATACTAGAAATAAGAATAATCTTCACAAGGATTTAAAGTCACTTAGCCTTGTACAAAAAGGTGTGCATTATTCAGGAACACACATTTTCAATAACTTGCCAGCAGCCATAAAAAGCTTAACAACCAATGAAATTCAGTTTAAGAGAAGCCTAAAGGATTTACTGGTGGCCAACTCCTTCTACTCCATTGATGAATTCCTCAGTAGAACCAACTGATATATATATATATATATATATATATATATATATATATATATATATATATTCAGCACAATTTCAAAGCAGTAATGTGTTCATTGTAAATAAGTGTGTGTGTGTGTGTGTAAGTACAATCTAACTTCTGCACCATTTCAGTGCAGCAATGTGTTCATTGTAAGTAAGTATTATAGTAGTTGTATTACACGTTTATTACCTTATAAATAAATAAAAAAACTTTTTTTATTTTAATTCAGTGCATTAGTATTTGTAAAATGATTCTTTCATATAGTGTTCATTAAAAATGATGATCATTCCACTTGGGACCTGTGGAATGGCACATTAGCTTATTTGTTTGAGTTGTAAATATTTGTCATGTATTGTTGTTTTTCTGACATGTTCTACATCCTGAAGGACTTCCTCACTATGGATCAATTGGAATGAAAGTAAATCTAATCTAATCGAAAAAAATCTTCATCCTAGGATAAAGTGCTGTCTAGTGCCACAAATCAGTCTGACTACAAATTTTGCTTCAAATGAAACAAATCAGCCGGCCATCTATGTGTCAAACAGGCTCAAGAAAATGCCACAGAAAAATAATTATTTCCTTTGCCTACAACAAGAAAGCAAAGCATTATCATTAACTTTACAGTCTTGACTTACATGAAAATTCAAGTAATGATTCTTTTGTGCCATATGCCGCAATAAAACACAAAATTGGAAGGGCTACATGTATACAGACATTATGCTGAACAGTATAAATTTGTGCTATGATTACAAACTACCAATTTTGAATCTCTATCTTTTCTCCCACAAAAATATACAACCAGTAAATAATAAACTTCCTGAACATTAACTATTGTTAAAGTACTGTTTGATCTGTTGAAAGTATCACACTTTAATATGATACCACCATATCTGTCATACAACTGTGTTATGAGACCCAAGTATGTCAGTGAGGTTTTGCTTCAATAAACACTTCAGTGCAGGTCTGGTTGGAAAATGAATGGCTATATTCGAAACTAGTCACCAATATGAAATATATGCAACTGTGACAGAAATTTTGAGTAAAGAGTTATTAAATTTAAGTTGCTGGTCCTTTCTTAACAAAATGTTGGCATGAAAAATGAAATGTCGTGTGGCTAAGGCCTCCCGTCGGGTAGACTGTTCGCATTATATACACATTGATGTACTGCAGGGTGATATACTGTGTTTGAATGAGCACTGACTTAAGGAATACTATTGTGAGCTGTAGTGCATGCAATGTGGTGTAGTGGGTACTCTGCTGGCTGGCAGGCTGTGGGTCACCAGTTCAAACACAAACCTCAAGTAACTGTTTATTATTTAGTATTTATCATTTCTGGAAGGTTGTTGAAATATCTTATGTGTGTAATAGTTGTGTATTCTACAATATTTGTTGTTTTTATAAATACCAGCAATTCTGGAATATTCAATGTTTGTAAAGTAGCTGCACTCTCCATCCAGAAGTTCTTTTCTGGCTGTATGTTGGCGCTCATAATAAACATGCTTTCAGTGCTAAATATTGTAATTTATTGATGATTCTTTTTTCAGATTTGGATTTCAGTGTGGTTACAGCTTGACATTGTTTGTGGGAGACCACAGATACTTCAAAACATCTATTACCATGGCTCCAATTACGCACCATAAAAGCCATAACCTAAACAGACAAGAATCAGAGTACAATCAGTACATCATTCCTATGGCCCATATGTTCAGGAGACCAATAGATTCCAAGCCAACTGTAGGTCAGCACACACCAGGCATAGATCAGTGTTTTCTGGAGATGCTGATCAGGACCCAATGAATTGGCTGAAAGGATCCTACTGAGTTATGAAATATGGCTGGTGAGATGACTTGATGTGTTTGGCAAATGTGTGCTCTTACTTGGACAGCACAGTCCAACAGTGGTTCAAGAACAATGTGAGAAGCTCAATAGCTGGAATTAATTCCAGGCTGAACCAAAGAAAATGTTAGGCAACAATGAAAGCAACAAGTCTGCTTAGTGGAAGAACAGTTGAAGAACAGGGCCCAATATCATGAGGAAATGACACATTCCTATATGCAGAATATTTTGGCTCCATGGCACAGAGTGAATCCAAATATGACAGAAGCTGACTAACTGTATGATTGATATCTCAAGCTGTTTTGGTAAAGGATGTTACAACAACTGAGTAATTCATCAAGTGGTGCCAGTGCATCAAGAAAATGCAACAGAAAAACTCGGATGAAAGGTATGGGATGGGGAGGTTGGCAAAGCTTATAGGTGACAGTATAGGTGGGGTTGGTGGGATCACTCATGGGAAAATTCTTGCAGTAGTGGGTGTTAGAGCTGCACCTTTTTTAGATTGAAGTCAGCTGATAGGTATTCCTGCTTAAGGGAAGTCTCTCTAACAAAGGAATCACTTTTGACAAAGCTTAGGTATCCGAGTAATGAGGGAATTAGTATATTTCATCAAAATATACAAGGTATTAGAGATAAAGTTAGTGAACTGCTTATAGATGTTGACTCTGAAATTATTGGTATATCTGAACACTTCTTAAATAAGGAGATAATTCAGAGGCTTCCTTCACCAGGATACAGGTTGGCTGGCAGCTTTTCGAGGAGCTCTTTGCGGTGTGGGGGAGTAGCCATGTATGTGAAAAACGGCATCCCATTTGAGTCAATTGATGTTTCAAAGTACTGCACTGAAAAGGTGTTTGAATGTTGTGCAGGTGTGGTTAAATTTAACGGAGCTAAACTTCTAACTGTTGTTATTTATAGATCCCCAGACTCTGATTTCACAACATTTTTGCTAAAGCTAGAGGAGGTTCTTGGTTCACTTTATAGGAAATACAAAAAGTTAGTTATATGTGGTGACTTCAATATTAATTGTATAAGTGATTGTGCAAGGAAGAGGATGCTGGTAGACCTCTTTAATTCATATAATTTTATGCAAACCGTATTCTTTCCAACGAGAGTGCAAGGGAACAGTAGAACAACCATAGACAACATTTTTGTTCATTCCTCATTACTAGAAGGGCATTCTGTTAGCAAAAAGGTGAATGGCCTTTCAGATCAGGATGCACAAATTTTAACTTTAAAAGATTTTTGTGCTGCAACACATGTTAAATATAGTCATCAGCTGTTCAGGAAAGCTGATCCAGTTGCTGTAGAGACCTTTGTAAACCTTATAAAGGAACAAGAGTGGCAAGATGTTTATAGCGCTGATACAGTAGACGATAAATATAATGCTTTTCTCAAGACTTTTCTCATGCTCTTTGAAAGTTGCTTTCCGTTACAACGTTTAAAACAGGGTACTAGCACAAACAGGCAGCCTGGGTGGCTGACTAGAGGGATAAGAATATCTTGTAGAACAAAGTGGCAATTATATCAAAACGTTAGAAACAGTCAAAATCTAAATGCAGCAGCCCATTACAAACAGTATTGTAAGGTGCTTAAAAATGTTATTAGGAAGGCAAAAAGTATGTGGTATGCAGATAGAATAGCTAAGTCTCAGGATAAAATTAAAACCATATGGTCAGTCGTAAAGGAAGTTGCTGGTCTGCAGAGACAGGTCGAGGATATAGAATCAGTGCGTAGTGGGAATGTCTGTGTTACTGATAAGTAGCATATATGTACAGTATTTAATAATCACTTTCTGAATATAGCAGGTGAACTAAATAGAAACCTAGTCCCAACAGGGAATCATATAGCGCTCCTAGAAAAAAGTGTTCCGAGACTGTTACCTGAAATGCTCCTCCATGATACTGACAAGAGGGAGATTGAGTTAATAATTAAATCACTAGAGACCAAGAACTCTCATGGATATGATGGGGTATCTAGCAGAATACTGAAGTATTGTTCTATGTATGTTAGCCCAGTTCTCAGCCATATCTGTAACTTTTCCTTTAGGAGTGGTCGGTTTCCTGACCGATTAAAGTACTCGGTAGTGAAGCCACTTTATAAAAAGGGAGACATTGATAATGTTGACAATTTTAGACCTATTTCTATGCCATCGGTGTTTGCTAAAGTTATCGAGAAGGTTGTATATACAAGGTTACTGGAGCATTTAAATTCACATAATTTGCTGTCAAATGTTCAGTTTGTTTTAGAAATGGTTTAACAACTGAAAATGCTATATTCTCTTTTCTATGTGAGGTTTTGGACGGATTAAATAAAAGGTTGTGAACGCTAGGTGTTTTCTTTGATTTAACGAAGGCTTTTGACTGTGTTGACCACAAAATATTACTGCAGAAGTTGGACCATTATGGAGTAAGGGGAGTAGCTTACAATTGGTTCGCCTCTTACTTTAAGAACAGAAAGCAGAGGGTAATTCTCCGCAATATTGAGAGTGGTAGTGATGTTCAGTCCCAATGGGGCACTGTTAAATGGGGCGTTCCCCAAGGGTCGGCCCTGGGGCCACTGCTGTTTCTTATTTATACACTCCTGGAAATGGAAAAAAGAACACATTGACACCGGTGTGTCAGACCCACCATACTTGCTCCGGACACTGCGAGAGGGCTGTACAAGCAATGATCACACGCACGGCACAGCGGACACACCAGGAACCGCGGTGTTGGCCGTCGAATGGCGCTAGCTGCGCAGCATTTGTGCACTGCCGCCATCAGTGTCAGCCAGTTTGCCGTGGCATACGGAGTTCCATCGCAGTCTTTAACACTGGTAGCATGCCGCGACAGCGTGGACGTGAACCGTATGTGCAGTTGACGGACTTTGAGCGAGGGCGTATAGTGGGCATGCGGGAGGCCGGGTGGACGTACCGCCGAATTGCTCAACACGTGGGGCGTGAGGTCTCCACAGTACATCGATGTTGTCGCCAGTGGTCGGCGGAAGGTGCACGTGCCCGTCGACCTGGGACCGGACCGCAGCGACGCACGGATGCACGCCAAGACCGTAGGATCCTACGCAGTGCCGTAGGGGACCGCACCACCAATTCCCAGCAAATTAGGGACACTGTTGCTCCTGGGGTATCGGCGAGGACCATTCGCAACCGTCTCCATGAAGCTGGGCTACGGTCCCGCACACCGTTAGGCCGTCTTCCGCTCACGCCCCAACATCGTGCAGCCCGCCTCCAGTGGTGTCGCGACAGGCGTGAATGGAGGGACGAATGGAGACGTGACGTCTTCAGCGATGAGAGTCGCTTCTGCCTTGGTGCCAATGATGGTCGTATGCGTGTTTGGCGCCGTGCAGGTGAGCGCCACAATCAGGACTGCATACGACCGAGGCACACAGGGCCAACACCCGGCATCATGGTGTGGGGAGCGATCTCCTACACTGGCCGTACACCACTGGTGATCGTCGAGGGGACACTGAATAGTGCACGGTACATCCAAACCGTCATCGAACCCATTGTTCTACCATTCCTAGACCGGCAAGGGAACTTGATGTTCCAACAGGACAATGCACGTCCGCATGTATCCCGTGCCACCCAACGTGCTCTAGAAGGTGTAAGTCAACTACCCTGGCCAGCAAGATCTCCGGATCTGTCCCCCATTGAGCATGTTTGGGACTGGATGAAGCGTCGTCGCACGCGGTCTGCACGTCCAGCACGAACGCTGGTCCAACTGAGGCGCCAGGTGGAAATGGCATGGCAAGCCGTTCCACAGGACTACATCCAGCATCTCTACGATCGTCTCCATGGGAGAATAGCAGCCTGCATTGCTGCAAAAGGTGGATATACACTGTACTAGTGCCGACATTGTGCATGCTCTGTTGCCTGTGTCTATGTGCCTGTGGTTCTGTCAGTGTGATCATGTGATGTATCTGACCCCAGGAATGTGTCAATGAAGTTTCCCCTTCCTGGGACAATGAATTCACGGTGTTCTTATTTCAATTTCCAGGAGTGTATAAATGATATGCCTTCTAGTATTAAAGGTGATTCAAAAATATTTCTGTTTGCTGATGACACCAGCTTGATAGTGAAGGATCTTGTGTGTAATATTGAAACAGTAACAAATAATGTAGTTCATGAAATAAGTTCATGGCTTGTGGAAAATAATTTGATGCTAAATCACAGTAAGACTCAGTTTTTACAGTTTCTAACTCACAATTCAACAAGAACCGATATTTTGATCAGACAGAATAGGCATATTATAAGCGAGACGGAACAGTTCAAGTTCCTAGGCGTTCGGATAGATAGTAAGCTGTTGTGGAAAGCCCATGTCCAGGATCTTGTTCAGAAGCTAAATGCTGCTTTATTTACCATTAGAACAGTATCTGAAATAAGTGACACTTCAACACGAAAAGTAGTCTACTTCGCATATTTTCATACGCTTATGTCGCATGGTATTATTTTTTGGGGTAATTCTTCTGATTCAAAAAGGGTATTTTTGGCTCAAAAACGGGCTGTTCGAGCTATATGTGGTGTAAGTTCGAGAACCTCTTGTCGACCCCTATTCAAATATCTGGGAATTCTGACATTGCCCTCACAGTATATATTTTCTTTAATATCATTTGTTGTTAGCAATATTAGCCTATTTCCAAGAGTTAGCAGCTTTCACTCAGTTAATACTAGGCAGAAATCAAATCTGCATGTAGAATGCACTTCCTTGACTCTTGTGCAGAAAGGAGTGCAGTATTCTGCTGCATCCATTTTCAATAAGCTACCACAAGAACTCAAAAATCTTAGCAGTAGCCCGAACTCTTTTAAGTCTAAACTGAAGAGTTTCCTCATGGCTCACTACTTCTATTCTGTCGAGGAGCTCCTGGAAGAGCTAAAAAATTAAGCAAATTCCAGTGCTACATTGTTGATTTTCTTCATTTAAACTTATGACTTGTCACTTGAATATGATTTTTTATATTTCATTTTATCTGATTCTAATATCGTGTTATAATTTCATGTATTGACTCGTTCCATGACCATGGAGACTTCTCCTTCATTTGGTCCCACGGAACAATAAATAAATAAATAATAAATAAAGCAGTGTAACCTACTCCTGACTGTGGTCTCTATGGCTGTTGTGAAAGAACACCAGAATGTCACCTCTCCCATATGTCAGGTAGTGAGAGATGAGATACAGCACTATATGGCAGCCAGAAATGTTCGACCGAGTGTACAAGAGATGGCAGCCTCGAATGCTCACACGAGTACATCATGTGGTAACAGACAATGTTAATGAAAATGAGTATCAATATTTAGCACCAATCTCCACCACCAGCCAAACACACCAGGAAGGACATACACAGCCATCAAAAACAGCCCAGCACCTGAGCAACAAAGGTACAAGTAACTCCTATACCAAGTATAACAGTCTGCAGATAAAGAGGTGTTGGGAGAACAGAGGACAAACACACTGGTATATTTCCACTATGTACACCCTAGAAGTTACTACAGAGAAAGAAGGCAGGTTTTCAAGGACTACCCATGGGATGAAGTCCATTGCCAAACCCTAGACAAGGCCACTTCCAAACATGCAACAGTCATTCCCTGTTACACCGCACAGGTACTAGCCACTCAGCTAACCGCCAACTTCAGGGAAACTAAGCAAGGCAACCATCTGTCAAGGTGAGGCTGCCATAGATGCAAATCCTCCACGAACAACAGCTACAAAGGTGTCAGGAAAACTGGAAAATCAAGGTTGACAAGACTGACCAGGAAAAGACAGCCTTCATAATTTCTGACAGCCTATATGAGTTTAAATTTACGCTTCTTGGACTGTGTAATGTGTCAGTCACCAATGAAAGTATAATGGACAATCTGCTTTGACACTAAATAGATGACATATTTCTGGTATCTGGATGACATTGTCATTTTTAAGATGCTTGAGTAGCATCTCAAACCCACCCAGACAGCTGCACATGTAAGTGTGTCACTTCTCAGATTTGGGGAGGCATTCAAGCCCTGGAGTGATTCTGCCTGACAGATTAACCCAAGGGGCAGTGTATCTGCCAACATACTGTGGGTTTTTAGGCAGTTTCTCACATCCATCTCAGTGAACACCAAGCTGGTAACCACATCCCACCTCAGTTACACGAGTAAAAAACAAACATTTGCCACTTTCACGTGTATAACACTAAACACAAGCAGATGAGGACACAATTTCTGTCCAGCGTGGAAGGTACGGAGACAGGAATAACGTGCAGCCATTCTCTGTCACCAACATTACCAAATCCAGACTAACAAGCCAATCCCGTAAACATATGGAATAAAGGATAAAAGGATAGGAAAAAGATGATGATTTGAAGAACATGCAGACCACCCCTAGCAACTTTGTTGATGTGTGTTTGACCATAGGCTTCCCTTTAAATAAAAAATAATTGCCTATTCATTGCCCCATCCCAATCCAGAGGAAGTAAGAGGAGCCAGAGACCTTCTGGCTTCTGGGCACATTTGTGATGTTAGAAGTTTTCATGTAATGTGCTCATACTTCTGATGATTCATGACGGATTTCTGAACTAATATATGTCCCTTGCAGTTACCACTGCAGGGAAATGCCAAATGTTCCTGGTTGATTCGAGGGAGAGAGGGGGGGGGGGGGCAAAACATCTAGGTCATCAGATCCACCATCGGATTAGGAAGGAAGGATGGGGAAGGAAGTTGACCGTGCCCTTTAAAAGGAAACATCCTTGCTTTTGCCTGAAGTGATTTAGGGAAATCGTGGAAAACCTACATCAGGATGGCCAGACATGGGTTTGAACCATCACCCTGCTGAATGTGCGCCCAGTGTGCCAACCACTGAGCCGCCTTGCTAGTAAGTTTCCCTGGAATGAGGTACAAAAATGATCTTTCCTTGTCCTTAAGGAGGTGCTAACATCATCTCCAGTTCCAACATTCTGTGACAAGAATCCCAGGACAGAACTTTACAGTGATGCTAGTAGTTATGGGATAAGTGTAATTCTAGTGCAAATTCAGGAGTATAGCTTATGCTTGGTTGTCATGCCCACATATATGGCAAATCACGACTGTGGTGGACCACCATTCTCTTTGCTGGCAGACCAGCCTGAAGGATCTGTCAAGTCGACTGATGAGATGGACATGGGCTTCATGAGTACAAAGTCATAGCAGTATACAAAAGCAGACGTCAATTGGCTTTCAAAGAATCCCTTGGTGGAATACAGCTATGTGGATGAAATCTCAGCTATCATTGCATTAAATGACATTGCTGCTGAATAAAAAGAAGGCCTAGTACTGCTGAAAACCATAGTAGCCTTGAAGAAGTTAGAACTGACTAAAGGAGAATTCCAGGTAATAAACAGAGCCATCCAATGTGTTGAAAATGGTTGCTCATCATCTGAGCTCATCTATGGTCAGCTATACTGAAGTATTTCCACAACACTTCAACATCTCTTCACCTGGGATTCATGAAGACCCTAGACAGAGTCTGACACAGGTATCACTGGCCGAGTCTCATGTGACCCACTGTAAGGAATAATAATGACAGAAGAACATGCCGCAGTTACATCTGGAGCATCTGGTGCCAATCCTCCCTGCAGCATTGCCATTCCACCTAATTTGAATTGAACTCTTGGGGATATTCCCAAAATTGGCAAATGGAATTGATGGATAATAGTGTGCACTGACAAGCACCTGCTCTGCTGTCACCGAAGCTGTGCCAACTACCTGGATTCTGGAAATTGCTTATTTCATGATATAAGTCATCATTCAGAAGAACAGAGTACTCCATGTAATGACCTCTGATCAAGGAAATGTTTTCCATTTGAGATTTGTATCAGAGGTAATTTTACATTGCAACACCACCCACAGGATGACAACTGCCTATCATCCACACACGATATTACATTTATGTTGAATACAGAGACCAAGGTATAATACTGCCAGTAACGAAATTTGCAAAAAACACAGCAAACACTACAATCTTCACACTGTTCTTTCTCCTCCGTGTTGTGATGCTGAAACAACAATGGATACACTATTCATGTTTCAACCACACGATACTCGGAATGACAGTGTGAAACATCTTATAACCTGGACTGAAGAAGCAAGGCAGCTATCTCACTTACAAACCCTGGACACCCAGGAGGTAGATGAAGAATGCTGTAATGCCAAGCACTGGCCAGTGAGATGCAGCTCAGGAGACTTGGTATGGATTTTTACATCTGTCCGGAAAGTGGGATTATCAGAAAAATTAGTAAAGCTCTATTTTGGGCCATATCTTATCCTTAATTGCTTGTTGAATATCACATATAAAGCTGAGGATTATGACTCTTCATGAAGGAGACAAAAATGAGAAGACATTGTCCTTGTTCTGTTTATGAAGTCCTACTACAGTTCAGAGGCACAGATCAATGATGGGAGGTTCAAAGAAACTGAAGACCCACACAATGAGCTTTGATGGAAAGGACTACCTTTTATCCTCATCATAGTGAAGAGGATGTCCTACTACAGTTCAGAGGCACAGATCAATGATGGGAGGTTCAAAGACACTGAAGACCCACACAATGAGCTTTGATGGAAAGGACTACCTTTTATCCTCATCATAGTGAAGAGGATGTAAATACACAACTAGAACACAAGGATCCACCAGCACTGCCAGCACTGGACCTCGATCCAGATTGCTGTAGTCAGCTCCAATGAGAAGTTCTGAAACAGTGAGACATTGTTTCTCCTACAGAGGGAGCAATGCTGCGAGCTGTGTCACATGCAACATCATGTATGGTTAGCATTGCTGGCTGATGTACTGCAGGTAGACAGTCCAGATCTAAACACCAGCAATTATTTGTTATTTAGTACTGGGCTTTTACCCACAGATTCATCTGCATATGATATGTCACATACATCTCACACATATAAGTCTGATTCTCTGCAGTATTAGACTGTGAAACTCCACATAGAATGTTAAATTCATCTGTGATATCAAGCTGTGTGGCATGATCTTTGGTCCCTAAACACACTGTCACAAGTATCGGCTCATTCTCGCTACAACACTGAGCAATACAAATAATAGGTAAATTGCACTTTATATGTTTAAAGTATTCCAAGTCAACTCAATATAGGAAAGAAATACCAAAAGCTAGTTTCAGAACATCCCCTTCTTGTCCACATCCCCAATGCAAGGGATAGTAGTGATATCATACAGTCACAGTACTTCCACCTGCCTTGTCACTCTGACTTCTGATTTTCACCTGCCCACTACTTAGCGCCACCTTCCACTTGCCTTCTACAACTTTTTCTCCTCCTCACCCCTCTTCTCTCTGCCCAACTACTCCTTCTCCCTCTCTACCCATCTCCTCTTCTTCCTACTCTCTGGCCATCACCTCCTCCTACCCTCTCTCTGCCCATCCCCTCTTCCCCCACTCTCAATATCCATCTATTCCTCCTCCCGTCTCTCCCTCTCTCCTCTCAGCTGTACCATCCCCAAATATACCACCTGAATCACATTCTGATATTACCCGCACAGTACACCAATCCTACAGGGCAGCCAAGATGTCTGGTGTTTAACCCTTTTCACCCCACAACTGAAGATAAAATGGTTTCCCTAGTTTTATCCTCCCAAAAAGTTGTAGGTACTGTATTCATTCCACTTTCTTACCTTATAGATAGGATGTCTAGAAAGGAGACATTTTCAAACTGCCTGAAAGTGACAGCTGTCTTACTCTTCTACAAAAAAAGGATACAGAACTTCATGCCAAATTCACAAACCTATAGCAATAATACCAAAATTATTGGAACTCCCATGAAAGATCATTTAGTTGTTTTTTTCTCCTTGGTGTAACAATCTACTTAGCAAATGCCAGCATGCCATCATAAGTTCCAAAGTTGGTTATCAACAGTTATGGCAATTCAGTGAGTTGTATTATCAGTATTACACAATTTTGTAAATAGGCAGAACACTTACGCCACTCAAGTAGAACTAACCAAGGTTTTTGACACTGCCTCGCATAACTTTTCAATCAAGGAACTTGAAAGATAAGGAATAACTACAACAGAACTAGTATTATCAAAGTCATACAATGAAAAATCTGGTATGCAATAACAGTAACAGAATATTATGAAAACGAAGTTGGTTCATTCCATGTCAAGTCATCCAGGTCATGACACCCATTATCTAGTTGTAAACTGTGATTTTGTGTACTGCTTTTGTATCTAATATCATTAACTTTTGCCATTTTTTTATTGCTTTATATACATTCTGTTGGTAGCAATTGCTGAAAGTTTGATTCACTGCATTACTTCAAAGCAAACTATAAAAATTTGAAAATTGGCTGCAGTTTTTAAACAAAAATGGTATGCTGACAGTTTTTTCACTGATTATCCTTTTGGACACATAGTTTCTAAAAACATGTTAGAACTGTCCAATTAAATTTTTGTAAATTAATTTTATTTAATTTCATTGTTAAATTAGAAAACATATTTTGGACAAATTTTGCCCCCCTCTGGAAAACACTGAAAAAATTAGAAAGTGATCTACAAATAATGAAGTTTCAACACACAAAATATCAGTTTTGAGAAACACATGGCGCTGGAGAGAAATACAATTACTACCCATGCTGTCGCTTATTGACTAATAAAGTCATCAGAAGATCAAAACAAAGTGGAAAACAATTTAGAAGAAATATCGGAGTGGTACAAAAAGTGGCAGTTGACCTTAAATAATGAAAAGTGTGAGGTCATCCACATGAGTGCTAAAAAGAATGCGTTTAACTTCAGTTACACGATAAATCAGTCTAATCTAAAAGCCGTAAATTCAATTAAATACCTAGGTATTACAATTACGAACAATTTAAATTGAAAGGAACACACAGAAAATGTTGTGCGGAAGGCTAACCAAAGACTGCATTTTATTGGCAGGACACTTAGAAAATATAACAGACCTACTAAGGAAACTGCCTACACTACGCTTGTTCGTCCACTTTTAGAATACTGTTGCTAGGTGTGGGATCCTTACCAGATAGGACTGACTGTGTACATTGAAGAAGTTCAAAGAAAGGCAGCACGTTTTGTATTATCACGAAATATGGGAGAGAGTGTCACAGAAATGATAAAGGTTTTGGAATGGACATCATTAAAAGAAAGACATTTTTCGTTGCAATGGAATCTTCTCACAAAATTCCAATCACCAAATTTCTCCTCCGAATGCAAAAATATTTTGTTGACACCAACTTACGTAGGGAGAAATGATCACCAGGATAAAATATGGGAAATCAGAGTTCGTACGGAAAGATATAGCTGTTCATTCTTCCTGCGTGCTGTACGAGATTGGAATAATAGAGAATTGTGAAGGTGGTTCGATGAACCCTCTGCCAGGCACTTAAATGTGATTTGCAGAGTATCCATGTAGATGTAGATGTAGACCCAAGAGACATTAACAACATAAGTACACATAACAATATCCATATTGAACTAAAATTGCAATATATGAAACTAAATTACACATTATAAAATATGGGGTAATTTGTACATTACATGACAAATGAACATTTTCTGACCTCTGCCATACCCAAATTAACTCAATATAAAAATACACAGCATTTTGTTTATAATATTTAAGCAGTCTGTCAAAAGCCAATATTGTCAACCCTGCATAAAATGCTGTTGCTGCAATCTGCATTCAAGTTGAAACTTCCTGGCAGATTAAAACTGTGTGCCAGACCAACTCTCGAACTCGGAACCTTTGCCTTTCGCGGGCAAGTGCTCTACCAACTGAGCTACCCAAACACGACTCACGCCCCGTCCTCACAGCTTTACTTCTGCCAGTATCTCGTCTTCTACCTTCCAAACTTTACAGAAGCTCTCCTGCGAACCCTGCAGAACTAGCACTCCTGAAAGAAAGGATATTGCGGAGACATGGCTTAGCCACAGCCTGGGGGATGTTTCCAGAATGAGTGCAGAATTAGCACTCCTGAAAGAAAGGATATTGCGGAGACATGGCTTAGCCACAGCCTGGGGGATGTTTCCAGAATGAGGTTCGCAGGAGAGCTTCTGAAAAGTTTGGAAGGTAGGAGACGAGATACTGGCAGAAGTAAAGCTGTGAGGATGGGGCGTGAGTCGTGTTTGGGTAGCTCAGTTGGTAGAGCACTTGCCCGCGAAAGGCAAAGGTCCCGATTTCGAGTCTCGGTCTGGCACACAATTTTAATCTGCCAGGAAGTTTCATATCAGTGCATACTCCTCTGCAGAGTGAAAATCTCATTCTGCATTCAAGTTGATTTGGAACTACACATGTGACGAGACACTTTGATGCTTAGATGATTTTTTTTTTTTTTTTTTTTTTTTTTTGTATGAGAACCACTTTTCTTCCACCAACTTTGAGGACTCTTTGCTCAGGGAATAAGTATGGCCTGTTGCTGTGGTGATATCAACTTCGCACAGAATATGAGTGAAAGAAACAACACAAACATCATTATCAGGCCAATAGTAAGATGGCGATGGTCCATGATGATGCATGAACCTCACTGTAACATCTACTTCTTCACAATTAACCTTCTCAACAATTCACAAATACCAAGACTAGTCATACGCACATGCAACATAGCAGTTGGGCTGCACAGTGCATTCTGGCATTAGTGGTGGAAATGCACCTGATAAATCACGCATGATACTAAAATCCGTATCACAGCTCAGCCTTTTTGCTCAAATCTTGCTTGGTGATATTGGTACAATGTGATGCATAGATAGTGTTCCAGGAATTGATTTTGCACTTGTGAAGTGATGAGAAAGATAATGTCTGACTTGTACCATTTCATCTTTTGAAACAAAGAGAACTGATGCATAGATAGTGTTCCAGGAATTGATTTTGCACTTGTGAAGTGATGAGAAAGATAATGTCTGACTTGTACCATTTCATCTTTTGAAACAAAGAGAACTAAAATGCCTTGCATGTTTTCGTGACAGAATTCAAATACCTGTGAAGCTGTAAGTATTGGATCTTTATAAACTCTTTGCAAACTTGTTTTTGTGACAAGTCTCTTAACAATGCCACCAATACCATCACACGGAGATTTGCCAAGGCCGGTGGCAAAAAAGGACCAGCTGCACTATATGTTGAAGTTGTGTTCATGGTAGCAGATATTTCTGAAATTCTTACAATTTTTATATTGTGCAACACAATCATCAGTGAAATATTTCTGGAAGTTCACACTTTAAAATATTCAATACAGTCTTCTGAGTCTGGTACACCAAGGCAACATCATGTTCTAGATTATCAGGAGCAATACAAATACTTTTTGGATGCAACTGTTTGTCCTTTTTGTAATATATATGGACAGTGTGAAGAGTGCAGCTGCCATTCTTCCAATGACACCCCTGTACTTCACCTTGAACAACAAAATTGAGATTTTCACTGAAATCCATTAAAATTAACACTGACCCCTCATCAAGTGTTTCCTTCTTCATTTTCAGATAATCAGATTGTGATTAAGAAATAAAAGTGTGTGGAGTAAGTTTTTCTATTTTCTTAATTAGTGTGTCACAGAATTCTTATAAGAGAAGTGATTTGAACACTTAAAGTCATTCTATCAGTTGATGCCCAGTGATTGTACTGAACCATCTCATCAGGATCGTAGTCTTCTATTTCGTTTTCTAAGTGAGCTTGAAGCAATGAACTGGTGGGGCATTTTTCACTGGTGGGGCATTGTTCACACAGACGAAGCACACGAGCTCGGTTATTTATATCACATGTTATTATTTTAATTAGATCTTGGATTGTTTCTTTAATAGAAATGGAATTTAGAAGCAATTTAATGTTTTGGTGGTAAATGCATACCCATATGTGTTGCTGATGATCCTGCAAGTATACACTGTTTTGGTTGAAGAGAAGCAAATTTTGAGAATCCTAATTTGTCTTCAGGATACCTTTTTTTATAGAGAGAATACAGTTCAGTTATACGAGTATTACTTAAAACAAGACGCTTTTGTTCATAGGTATTTTTGCTGATGCTCACTTTGCCTTTTTTCCCAGGCATTATTCTTGTGTTATCATCATACAAATAAAAACTCTTTACTTTTTGCACTGTTACTGTCTCATGTGGCAATGTCTCCTCTTTCCTGCTCAGTCACTGATAAAATACCCTTCTTCATTAAAAGAGCTTTTGCTTGTTGTACCAAATATTCAGAAACCTGAAATTTGGAACTGAGTTTTGTGACATCCCTTCCCTCCTTCTTCACTCGCCGGGAGGAGACGCGACTCGTAACAATGTTCGTCCCTGTCGGTGTGACGTGGAACAGCACCTGTAACTCTCATAAGAACACAACTCCTTGCGCGGTTTAGAAATATTCTGCTATCTGTCCGCAACAGTCTTCTCAGTTTGAGCGAACTGGTAAACTGCAATCGTTTATTTTTATGCCCGTTTAGTTCCGTGGTGAAATAAAATCTTGATTCTTGATTTCATCATTACGGTCATTTTTCGCACCATACATAGCAAGGATGAAAATTTGCTGTCTACTATTCCGTCGCTATGTCCAGTTATTAACAACAGTCTGACGTAACTCCAGAGATTTTTTTTAATTTTTTTTTAACGCCATAATACTGGTTTACCGTATTTACTCGAATCTAAGCCGCACTTTTTTTCTGGTTTTTGTAATCCAAAAAAACCGCCTGCGGCTTAGAATCGAATGCAAAGCAAGCGGAAGTTATGAAAAATGTTGATAGGTACCGCCACAACTAACTTCTGCCGTCGAATATATGTAGCGCTACACAAGCATGCTTTGTGGGCACAAAGATAAATACTGGCGCCAAAACCTCTGCATCAGTAAATAAATTAAAAAAAAGGTAGAAGACGAGCTTTTTTTTTCTCCGCCCCGAGTTTCGACCCTGCATTTTCATACATTATCCAACAAAGTAAGTACTAATTCCGTATTGTTCATCTTCGAATGTAGCAGAATTTCAATGTACTACGAAAATCCGACTGGCAAGACTGGATGTTTGTCAATATGGCCAACTCTACGTTCTGAATTTTTTCCTACCTGTGAGAAGAGATAGTTGCTAATAGGAACCTGATGAAATGTGAATCACATGCAGTATTCTCTTCACCATAAGAATAATACGAATATAAACATTTTGCCATGTATTCTTTCGTGTTTGTTGCTATCTCATTTAAATCCTGTCTGCGTAATAAACTACGAATCTAGTGTGAGACAACAGCAAACGCGGAAGAATATACGTATCGTGTCATGTTTATATTCGTATTATTCTTATGCCTAATAGTGATACAGTCAGAAATGAAGCACGGCAACTGACTAGATTTTAAATGTAAGATGACTAATTTCTGTGCAGAATTTGATGTACTAAAGAAGCGGCCGCAAAGATTTTCAAACGGAGGAAAATTTTCGCAAAACTCTCGTTCAGAACATGTTCTACCATACGCATGTTCTATCATACGCATTTGGTTCTTGTTGATCATTATCAAAGAAAGCAGCAGTGTAAGTAACAACAAATAGCAGTCTCTTGCCATTGTTTCGCTAATGAGACGATTCCTCTTTTTTTTTAAGCGGCGGTAGCGCGCACAAAAGCAAGTCATGCCGCGAGCGGCGACAGGCCGTAAACACGCACTATCAAAATGCGACAAACAATGCATTACACAGTACAGTAATGCATTTTCAGTTTAGAGTGACGTAAACACCTATAACAAAGAAAACGGCACTTATCAGATCAAAGCAAAATAAGCAATCGATTCAAACCAGACGAAGCACGTGAAAAAGGAAGGGTACCCGTATAAATACGGACGGAGCGCCTGACGCATAGCAATGGCTACCTGGTAAAGCTTAACTGCTAAGCTTACGACTCGAACCAAACTACTGTAGCTGTATCGTCTTTCATTCGACCTAAATTGTGTCTCATATTACAATGGACCAACTTTGTTTCGATTTGGAGGTGCGGCCTAAAACTTTCCTCTCCCCTTGAATTTCGAGTCTCAAATTTCAGGTGCGGCTTAGATTCGGGAATTTTTTTTTCCTTTATTTCGAGTCTCATTTTTCAGGTGCGGCTTAGATTCGAGTGCGGCTTAGATTCGAGTAAATACGGTAAACTAATCACTCTTCACTGTCCATTATTCATGTACTCAGTTAGTCACTTAAAATATTTAAAGAGTCAATCAATGTGCATTAATACACATTGTATTGTCAGTTTAATGAGTTAGGCGACACATGAGATTTACCTTTTGACTCAGATTTTATTGTTCTTTCTGTGATTAATTGTTTGTCCCTACAACACACGCATACTAATATGTCATTCACGATTAACTTCTCTACAGTTCAGTAATCATGATGTTGACGACAACTTTTGACTAATTGGCGTACTTGTCTTTCTTCACGTTTCGTTTTATTGTGTCCTACTCAAGACTACGAATTGTTTTTCTGTCATTGATCCATTGCTCTCAAGGTTTGTAACTGTTCATGAGTACGAAGGCTTAAGTCCGATAAACCAATATCACTCAATTGAAATCTAACACTCGTCTTACTATATCGTCAAGTTGAGAACGATAAAGATTAACTTTCATCAGTCAAATGACTGAGCAATACTTCAGTCTATACCTCATGAATTCTCAAACTGAAACAATCTAATAGCTTTTGTGTCCAGACAGCGATCGCAAAAGTACTCTAGAGCGACTCAAGAGCAACTAACTAACTGAACATTTCCATGTCTGAGTTGCATTGTAGTCGCGCTGAATTTCCTTTTTGATGCAGCTACAATTCTCTTCCATGGTCAATGTTATCTTTGACTGAATTACAATCTTGGATTTAACCTTAGTTCATATGATTTTGAATTTATTCTATAGATGTTGATAAAGAATCTATGATAATCCTTTCCTTTTATCTCACCTTTTTGTATGCTATTCTCAGTATTTGTATGATATAGGTGTTAATCAAAATATTACCAGTGTAAATTTTATCATCAATAGTTGCCGTAACTGTCAATATAACTCACTTCCCTACTCTGAGTTTCCACAAAGTTTGTTAATTGGGGTTTTCTGTCCTTGTGGCGTTACAGTTTCTGTCGAGACTAAGTTGGTGGCCCAAGACTAAGTAACTGAATTTTTTCATGATTATTTGCATATTCAATTTTCTGTTTGATTTTGGCCATGAGTTCATCATGATGTTTTGCCTTTTCTTCCAGTTCCGTTAAATCACTGTCAGGGCTAGTGCTTGCATCAGCAGCCAGCTCAA
Organism: Schistocerca nitens; assembly: GCF_023898315.1. Taxonomy (NCBI): domain Eukaryota; kingdom Metazoa; phylum Arthropoda; class Insecta; order Orthoptera; family Acrididae; genus Schistocerca; species Schistocerca nitens. The sequence goes on along the minus strand of NC_064617.1, from coordinate 676,446,174 downwards.
CTTCATATGTATTTGGAATTTTAGTTTTCAGAGCCCCAGCTGCTGATTCCAATTTTTGTTTGGCTGCTGCATACCAGCTATGCCAAGCAACTGAATGCAGCTTTGTAGGAGATACTCCTAAGCTAGTACTCAGCACAGATTTTTCAGGAGTCTGCACCTACACATTACTCTCACTTATATAGTCTGGTGATGAGTTGTCACTCACTTGTTTGGTTGGACACATTTTCTCCACAAGAATAATGCTAAAGCCTCTCATTTTGAATGTCTTTGCCTTTTCTAAGCTAATTTCACGCAATCCAGATGAAACAGATCGTTCATGGCACTTGAAGGGATCACAGCAAATTTTCTTATGTAGAGAGAATCCGCGAAGGTACCTGTCTTTGTGTTTAACACACACACATGAAACATTTAAATCACAGTATGAATGACTGTTACTTCGCCATAATAAAAGTTCTTGTTCTTCACTGGTCAGTTCATTCACACAAGTCAGGGCATTACCACATACCTCTTGCAGATACTGTCCAAGAACATACTGCCTACTTGTACTTTCCATACTGCTTCAAGTCATAAAACAGATATTAATCGTAAATAATTCAAAAAATGATTGGTGTAACCTAAAAAGTAATTAAATAATGAAAAATCATTCTATCCCATTGTTTCATTACAAAAGTATTTCACATTATTATTGTGACATTAAGGGACTTACTTTTGTTTTGGAATGAATAGTTAAAAACTGCAACAATTGAATTTTTAACCAATAATTGACTCTGGGTACAACTAAGTACAAGAGCTCAGAACGGCATGCTCAGTGAACACATGACTCAAACCAAGGGAACTGGGTGATGCAATTCATGTAGTGGCAATAAAACAGTGTTCTCAGACATGATTTGTTCCTAGGGAAACCCAGTGTAGCCAACAGCCATTTAGTGGAGACATCGTAGTCGTCAATTAGTAACTTCAATATTTCTTGTACAATAACGTTGTTTTTCACACTCCCCATTATTTCTACAAACTGATTCTTTTTGTGTGACATTAGGGAAATTTTTAAAATAATACTGTAAATTTTGCAAAGGGATCTATGAGGGGTTAATACCTTAAGAAAATTACAACATCCATGCATAGATTTTGTTTAAAAGAAATTATTTACAATTTTTTATGAGACGTAGATGGTGGATAGTCACTACAAGAAGCATGACTATAAAAATATAAACCTTCTTCTTTAATTAAAAAAAAAAAATTCAAGCTTCCACTGCAAAAACTGTAGGAACTATTGCATTTTTAAATTATAAAGGATCTCATCTATGAAAGCCTGAATTCCTGAATCTATACAACTTCTTTTTATCATAAGTGAAAAAGTAATTGACCTGCAACATTTACATTTTGGAAATGTGAATATATCTAGGTAAACTTCCACTACCCAAAATTTCAAGGATTTGCATGACGGTGGGTGTCATTTCCTAAAATTTCGGGATGATTTGACATGGAATGACCCAGGTGACGATTTTCAGGGATTTCAAAGGTCAGTTCAGTTTTATAAACTAAGATTTTTTTTTAGTCTGGCTATGCAATCTAATAATCAAAATGTAATTTTTTTAGACTGCTTCAAAATTAAGATGTGCCTTATAGCATATGATGTCATAGTCTGTAAAATACAGTATTGTCTGTGCTTCCTCAATTCTGGATTTCATCACTTCCTCGGTTCCAGGCTTCATTACCTGGATTCCTGTCACTGTATTATTTCTGAAATTTTGTCCATCCTGCTTCCCCAGTATCCATGGTGGTACCTGCTATAATTAATGCTTCTTCTGTTACTATTATCCAAACTCCACGCATGTGTATCTGTGCTATGTGCATGATAGTCAGGAGAACCACTATACCCATTAGGATGGCCAGTGTTACCATCCTGCACATTCAGCTGACTAGAACGCAGTGCAGTATTGCACTGTTATTATTATGGTGATGGACCTTCATATCCACATGAATTAGATCAATAGAATCTTGAAGAGACACAAACTGTTCTAGATCCTCTTGGGGTATGTGTACAAATTTCTCCCAAAAATCGAATGGCAACTTCATCTTCAGAATTCTTAATACATCTTTGTGAGAAATTGGTTTGTCCCAGTAATGAGTCTTGTTTACACATTTCTCAAAGTAGCTATGGAGACTACCCTGGTTAGTATAGAAAGACTTTGGGTTCAAAATCAATTTCCATACTCTCTTTTGAAGGCCTCTTGACCAATACCTAGACAGAAATGTTCTTTCAAACTGCTCATAAGTTTGACAGAGTTCAGCAGTGTCTATGGCCCTGGTATGTGCCCTGTGGTGAAACAATCTGTTGCTACTCAGTCCAGGGTTGTAGTAGCATACATATGTAGCTCACATAAACACAAATGGATGCAGATTAGTTTTCTCTGGTATAAAGACTTGGTATTGTCTATGTTTGAGCAGACTTCCCTCAAACAAAACAAAAGAGAGTGATGATGTAGTTGTTACTTTGTATGCCATTACTGTATGTTTTATGATTTCCTACGACAGAACTGGCACAATAATCACAAACTTTATTGATAGTTGGTGCAGTACTTTGAAACATTCACCTGACTGCAGGCAATTCCTGTTGTACAGTCATGATTTGGGCACTTACTTGGTCATGTCATTCTAGCAGATCTTTGTTCAAAGCAAGTTTTATTTATTCTAATTCAGATTTTGCCAGTTTGCCAGTGTTGTCTTGCTTGTACATAGTGACTGTGACAGTTTCATTCATGACACACTCTAGTTCTGAATTTAGTTTGTCATTTACCTCTACATCAGTGTGCGATTTGTGCTTTTACCAGTGGGGGTGGGGGGGGGGGGGGAGGGGGGGTGGGGGGGGAATGTCTTAGGGGGTTAGAATAATTACATGTTACTAGCTTGGACCGTGGCATTACCCATGGTTAAACAGTTATTTATAAATAGATGTTAATGCCGAAACTCAATATTCACGTGTATGCACTGTCAGAAAAGCCATCCCTTGTTATATCTTTAAAAGTACATTATAGGTAAAGCTTATTTACAAAATCATCTACATACAGGTATACGATGGGAATTCAAAAAGTAAAGGCACATTTGTGAAAAGCTGTACTTATTCTGATGATAGAAAACTGAAACATGCGTTATTTTTCTATGTAACCTCCCTGGACTTCAACACAGTTTTCACGACGTTTTACAAGGTTTTTTTTTTTATTTCATAAGAAAATACGTTTTTCGGTTGCATCTGTAACCAATTATGCACTGCAGCAGTGACATCTTCATCACTTTCAAATCTTCTTCCCTGTAGTGCTTCCATTAAGGGTCCAAACATGTGAAAATCACTTGGAGCCAGGTCTGTACTGTATGGTGGATGTTCCAGCACCTCGAATCTCAACTCCTCTATTGCGTCGACTGTCCGTTTGGCAGAATGTGGGCGAGCGTTATCTTGCTGCGGGATGACACCTCTTCACAGTTTTCCATGACATTTGTATCTGATTGTAGGTTTTAGTTTCGTACGCAACACATCACATCCACCATACAATACAGACCTGGCTCTAAAGCCTCGTTTACGCTGGGGCGACGTCTTGCAACATTGTGGCATGCTACGGAAATGTGGCGTGCGTTGTCTTGTAGCATGCTACAACAGGCAACATCTTGCAGTGTATGTTGCATGCGGTGGGTTAATTTATATGAAAGCAACAGAATTTGTGCCACACGTGTGTCGGTCTTGCAGTATAAAGGATGATAAAGTATCACAGCGGCGGTCTACTTGGTACTTTCACATGCAGCTAACAACGGAAATGAAAACCAAAGGAAAACGAAACGATGGTGGAAGAGAAGAGTATTTAAAGAAGGTCCACGAAATAGTATACTAGGAACTAGAAGCAGACAATGGTGCGTTATTTAGTAATGTGTGCTTTTGTCCCAGGCGCGTTAGTCCGCGCCATACCGTTGCCAAAAGGTGGCCTAACGGTAAATGTTCGCACAGGTACCGGGCCAGTCACCACCCTGTGTTAGGGTCCGGGGTGGGACTTTCAGCCCCCAGCTCACCCAACTCTGCGGTACGACTGCTGCGGTATGACTGCCACACTACTTCCCTCGCATGCTCGCAAGTAAACGGATGGCGCACCTTAGGCAAAAGCAACAATGACAACGTGAGACCGATGATTTAGTTCTAAATGTTTTGAAATGCTTAACTACTACATAACACTTTTTCAAAATTAATAAGCAAACATATTAATAGTATTAATAGTAAGACTGTATTAAAAACTTTCAGTGCTCGGCTCCACAAATTTAAATTATATGAAAAGTTTTACTCCAGTGCGTGGGAAATAAACATCCCTGGTTGGGATGCATAAACTAAAGCCAGAGGAGGGGATGGTCTGATGCAGAGGGGGGGAAATCCCCTCCCCCATCTCCCCCTGCAAATCGCGCACTGATCTACATTCCTTTGCAACAGCCTTTGTTAAAAAATGATTCACGATGTTCTTTTAACTGTTTTTGGGGCTTCACACCTTGCTCTATGAAAGTTTTATTTTGTAACTCCACAGTGGTACCTTTAATTGTTTTTGATCTTTAGACAATGACTGTACAGCTTCCAGAAGACTACAATAGGTTTTCTTTAATTATGAAATGTCAATTGCTAGAGTATTGTACATACTTAATGCTCATACAATGCCAGATAAATACTCAATCCATCATATGGCAGACTTTAACAACACTAACTCGAGGACAGATTTTTAGTGCTGTACACTACAAAAAGGCATATTCATGAATACCAATGGCTCCAAAGGATGAAAAAAAACCAGCAAGAATACTCCATTTGGTCTTTTTCAATACAACTACATATCATTTAGTTCAAAAAATGTGGCACACAATGGAAAACGTTTATTCACCAAGTGCTCTGTGGTTTAGATTTCCTCTTCTGCTATATGGACAATATTTTGGTGTTCTCAGAATCCCAAAATGACACAAAACACACCTCCAACTTTTACTTCAACATCTTAGACACTTTGGTATTATCATATACCCACATTATGTGCATCTTAGGCAAAGACAGCATGATTTTTTTCTCCCAACTCTGGAACAAGTGGCCAACATAAGCTCCTTCTTGATGCCGCAAACATTCAAAGAACAGAGAAGATTCTTGGGAACAATCAATCACAGCCACAAACATATGAGTATGCCAAAGGCAGCTGAACTTCAGGCTCCGCTGATGGGACTACTGAAAGGGAAATACACATTGGGCCAAAAATAGTAAAATGGATGCCAAAGCTACTGGAAAATTTCAAGCAGATAAAAGAGTATTTGGCTCATGCAGTGTTGCTCACCCATTCCATGCATGATGAACAGATGGCATTTATGGTAGATGCTATCCAAGTAGCTGTTGGTGCAGCATTACAACAGTTAGTCAAAGGAAGTGTCAGCCCTTGGATTTCTTTTCACAGTTACTCACAAGTAGGGCCGTTGATAATATATCAAAATTTCAGCCCTTGGATTTCTTTTCATAGTTACTCAGAACTAGGGCTGTTGATAATATATCAAAATTTCAGGGATATTTTTTCACTGATATATCATTACTGAAAATGACAATATCAAGTGCCAATACTCCTATTTTATATTATACTTTTTTGCAATTTTCAGTAAACATTTGAAATTGTTCTTCTGAAACTGTAGTATAACATGAATGAGGCTTACTTCAGCTTTCATCATGTCCAGTCTTTCTCTTCAACTGTGTGAAGCAAACATAGGTGGCACAATGAAGAAGTTCAATTGCAAGGGGGGGGGGGGAGGGTGGCAGTGTAAATGGAATAACAAGATTTTTGATGCGAAGAAATAACACACCAGTTGAATAAAAAAACAGTTTTAAGGCAACCAGTGTGCTACTTCTTCAAATCAGCGTTGTTCAAAAACAGTTGCTGAAAATGATGAACAAAACTCTAAATGACAATATTGGTCTTTCCAGTGGGCAGAGATGTGAGGGGAAATGCTGACATAATCAGTGCTTGATGCTACCAACAGAAACTACAATGTTTAACTTCACCACACAATTTTGACACTACAACTGCTGGTATGCTGACGTTTGCAGAAATGCAAAAATAGGGAAGCTGACATGAAGTATTCTGGACAAATCTGATATGTTACAAAACTGAATGACAGACTCATTGGACTCCTTTTATTGTGCCACATACATGCAGGTACCACTGTTAGCAAAGTGGTTATTGCCAAGCCTGAACATGCATCATTTTCCTTTCAATTCTTGCTCGAAGGGGGATAAGCAGGCTGCTAGCTTGTTGCTGTACAGAATATCTAATTAGGAATAAATACTTCAATATGCAGCTCTAAAAACAGCAGTATCTTCACAATGTGCAGCCGATTTCTTGTATGGGCTGGTATGTATATATTTTTTACATCTATATATCAATATTTTCTGTCGATATAACGATGGCAGATAACAATATTTTTTTTAAAATATTGATATACCACATTCCAGATATTTTTAAAAATATAAACAGTCCTACTTACAAGGGCACAGCAGTAACTGACGAACTTTATACTGCTACACTACCATTCAACATTTCAAAGGCTCTGTGGAAGGGAAACATTTTATGGTGTTCACTGACTGTGCATCCCTTATGGTGTTTTTTTCAAAGGAAACAGACCTCAGCTCACGCAAGCAATGTAGGTAAGCAGAGTATGTATCACAAATCACAATTGACATATGATATATTAGTGGAAGCAGCAATGTGGTTGCATATTACTTTTTGAACTGCTGCATAAGCACAAAAGCTATCCCTTAGCAATAACTTGCAGTGGATCAAGAAACAAACAGCAATTTCAAATGGCTGCAAAAAGGTGCTACACACAGCGTCAAACTGTCACCAGTCTATGTGCAAGATCTCATAAATTTTTTTATGTTGTGGCACTTCACATAGCTTACAGCAGACATTTACACCACAGAACTATCTGTGTGTAGTCTTCAATGCCTTTCACAACTTGGCGTATCACAGTGTGCAAGCTACCATCAGATATATTATGAAGAAAGTAATGTGGCTCGGAATGAAAAGGGATTGCTGCCATTGAGCAACAATGCAAAATTGGTTAACAGTGCATTAAATATCCTGACAGCTCACTTCATACATATTCATGTTGACCTAGTCAGGCCACTACCATGCTCCGGGTCAAATAATTAAGTACTGATGGTGGTCAACAGATTCACATATTGGACAGAAACCTTTCCAACAGCTGACATGGCAGCAGAAACAGTAGCATGGGCCTTAGTAATAGGCTGGACTGCAAGGTTTGATGTTGTAATGAAAGAACATGGGTGGTAATTTGAATCCATGCTCTTTCAGGATCTTTTACATCTGTACGGCCATGCAGATTCCAGATCCACTAGCTACCATCCCACCAGCAATGGAATGTTAAAAAGGTTACACAAAACTCTTAAAGCAGTCTTAATGTGCAGTGGGGAGAAATGGGTGAAGAAACTACCATTGGTTCTCTTGGGTCTATGAATTGCTATTAAAGACAGCCTAGACTGTTCAGTGGCCAATCGGTTTATGGCAAACAATGAGGGCTCCCAGCAGAGCTCCTTTCTGCAAAACCAACACATCTCCTGACATATGACTGGAAGGCAGTCTTCAATTTAGAGCTACAACACAGAATGACTTGACTTCAGCCAAAATTGCTGCAACTACATGGAGAGAATCCTGTTTTTGTCCATAAGGACCTGTGCACATCATGAAACATCTGGCTCAGTGATTACCATGTAAGCCTCTGCTATGACCACCTTGCATGGGTCAGAACAAGTTACCTCTACAGTAAAATTATAATTGATCAGCACAGCAAACAGGAAACTGTCTGCCGAAAGATTGAAACCAGACAACTTGGATGAGGATTCAGTGGAACGGCATCAGAAGGTCCCAATAGCGTTTAGGAGTTCACACAAACAGGCTATGCCAAATACGAAACACACTGTCAGAACAGAATGATGCCACAGTCACTATGTATGCTTTCCACCATGAGGCATTGCCCTCACCTGCATGTCCAGCTGTAATCACCACAGCCAGCAGAATGATGAGACAGCAGTGTACAGACATTCCCAGTGCTGCTGTAGCAGCCACAACTGTCCATCTGTAAGACAAAGACAAGAGAACTTAATCCAAATGTTTGATATTTTGTTTCTCTCTCTCTGTTTGCTGTTTTTCATGTGGTTTGTCTTTGTAACCTGCTCATTGTAAGAGATGCTTCTTATCGAAAATGTACATATATTTTCTGGATCAGTGTATATTTCAGTTGGGATTACCTCTCGCATTCGTGACCACCATAAAATCCTATAAGTTGTTCATTGCAGTGCTCACATATGCCCTTGACCTGGGGCTTTATTCCACTTTTTCCTTTTATTTATCTCTGTCAAAATATGATACTAATTTGTATCGATCTAGGTACACCTATTCAATTTCTGTAACTCTCAAATGATGTTCTGAATTCATCCTGGATTTTCCATTCTTACATTCTATCATGGATTTTTCATTGTTCAAGTGATGTTCTGCTGCACCTAGTACATCTATAGAAATATCCTTAGAATTTTCTATTTCATGTCATGATATGAGAAGCTCATAACTTTTACTTAATAGATTACACGTGTTTCAGCAGAAAATTCCAAATGTATTTCAGTTATCATTTTTTATTTATTTATTAGTCCTGCAAATTTAGGATTGTGCAGTGTACAAAAGATGTTGAGCCATTCCTTAATTACTATACATTTCTTGAAATTTTTTATGCACATCATTTTAGCAAAAAGTAATATAAAATATTTTGTTACTGTATACAGTTTGCAAAAACAATCTTAACTGGTGCAACACTTCTGTTTTACTAAATAATCCCTTACTACATAGAAATAATGCTTTACGGTTGATTTGAAATTGTTTCTGTCCATTATTATTTCTGTGGATTTGGGTAATGCATCATGCAGTCTGCTGCTGGGATTGGGTATGGCTCTCTGTAACAGTTTTGTATTTGTTTATGGTACACGTACATCATTTATTTGCCTTGTGTGGTAGCTGTGCACAGATTCAGTAGAAGTGTTGAATGAACTGTTTCATTTTTCTTTTGTAGTAATTTCACCTTGTAATACATAAGTTCATGGAATTTCAGAGAGTTTTAATAATTAGTTGCCTGCATAATTATCTTTTGTCTATCCTTTCAGTCAGTGTAATAATCTTCCTATGTAATCTAAATGATTTCAAACTTCCTCCACAAAACTACATCACTTTCCAATATTGAGTGAGCATAAGCAAAATATATGGTCCTGAGATTAACCTATAACATACAGTTTCTTTGTATTTAAATTATGAAACACATTTTGTTCAGTTTTCTGTTTATGTTGCCTATGTATGTGTATTCCATTTCTTGTTCTGTAGTATCCATATACTGAGAAATTTTGTGTTCTGTTTTTCCAATCATTTGTCCATTTATTTTAATATGATGATTAACTGGTGTCCTATTCTGTGCAGTGAATATGTCCATTGCAATAGTCTTTTTCCAGACTTATGATCAATTTCTTCACATCAAAGCACCCTACTATATTCTTTGTGATGATGTTAATGTATTTTTTCAAAGGTTTCTTTGATACTTCTTGTAATTAAGATGCTGATATTATCCTTTAAACTGTCTAAGCTGCCATTTTTTTTATTTTTTCACTAATTGCTACTAGAGCATCCATAATTATTTAGCAGCTCTGCCTTTAAGATACACTGATCATAAAAGATGCCTAGTGAAAATGTTGGAAACCACCGACAGTGGTGTAGTTGCACTGAATGCTTCTGGAAAATATTTATACAAGTAACCTGTACCAGAGATTTCAGATGTAGGCTGTGCCACGAGAAGTGCAACCAGTTTGGATGCAATGCATCAGTCACATCTACGTGTGATACTGACTGTGAGTGATTTTTGAGGCTTTGCATTTACTTGTTTGACAGGACACCTTGTCCAGGACATTTGTATCTCCCAATGAGTGGCACAGTCTTCACATTAGTGTAAAGGCCACTCTCAACAATGTGCCTGATGTCATCCTCAATTAATTCCCCTCTTTTCCACAGAATACCAACCAATAACCAACACAAAATCTTTAACAAGATCTTTCCCCAGAGAACCTAAATCACAAGTTACATTGCTGCATCACACATTTAGCTTAAAAATACTAGTTATTTTGTGTTTACCATCTTCAGCATTCTATACTAATTTGTGCAGTGCTTGGAGACATTCCTTTGAAACATGAACAAAGATAAAGGAAAATGACAATGAAAATTTCAACATGTTGACCCTTGGGAAATGTTTCACCTATTGTAGAGGGTATTTTTTGTGAAAGGGAAGGGAGGATTTTCCATTCATAGTAGTTGCCTATCTGCTTTTGAAAACCCTCTTGTTTGTGAAACTAGTGGCAGAGAGCTTCATAGCTGAGTTAAGCTTTTTAAAGTAGTCTTTCTTTAATAAAATGCCACATTATTCTGTGTCAAAGTGAAGGCAAGGCCTCTATTTTATCATTAAACAGCTAAAACGTGAAATGAATGATATATTTCTTAGTTACACATCAATTTGTGTGCAAAATTTTTGGTCTTCTATGTGTCAGCAAGAAGTAAACTTTTCAGATTATGAACCGAATTGATCTTTTTTGAGATAATATACTCTTGTTTCAAAGTAATTACGTGATGGGAATTAACATATACAAATGAGATTATGTTACTCAATGACAGATGCTACAGTTATTTGTCTTATATGTGATGTTCATTTTACATTTACATTTACATTTTACATTTACTACATCGGAGCACTTAGCTAAGAAATACAAGGGCACTAGTGCTGATGGGAGTGGGGGAGGGGGGACCCAAAAGTAATGGGAATTGGTCTGTGGTGGGGAGGGAGAGTGGGGGAAACCACTGTTCGACCAGGTGTCCATTACGGTCATGTCACCTGAGTCAGTGTGCGAAGTTGTGTCACTGTGAGTGGATCAGTTTGCCCATGAGAGTTTTTTTAGCACAATAACTTTTTCCATTTTGGTGAAAACGTGATGGCAGATTGTCAAGAGCAATGCGTGGCTGTGAAATTTTGTTTTGTTTTGGGGAAATCGGTCGCAGAAATCGGTCGCAGAAGCTATTGTAATGCCTAAGACTGACTCTACAAGTGGTTTTCACATTTTAAGAATGGAGAAATGTCAACTGAAGACCAAACCTGTTCAAGGTGCCCCTCAATGTCAAGAAGTGATAAAAATGTTGACAAAATCAGTGCCCTCATTCATGAAGATCGTCACTGAACTATTGATCAACTGTGTGAGATGTCTGGAATATTGTGGAGTTCAATTCAAAGGATTTATCCAACGATTTACACAGGAGGAGAGTTGCAGCCAAATTTGTCCCTCGACTTCAGGCATGTTTTAAGCTTCAAAATCAGCACAAAGAGGACCCTTAATTTTTTCCAAGGTGATTAGTGGTGATGAATCATGGTGCTATGGGTATGACCCCAAAACAAAGCAGCAATCAAGCCAGTGGAAGACAAGTGGCTCTCCCCATCCTGAAAAAGCGAAAAAGCTTGCGAAGTGAAGTCAAACATCAAGACAATGCTTATTTGTTTCTTCGATTCCAGAAATGTTGTGCATGTATAGTTCATTCCCCCACATCAAACTATCAATCACAAGTTTTACTTGGAGGATTTGAAAAGATTGAGGGAGAGCATCTGGAAGAAAGGGGCACATCTTTGGTGCACAGGTGACTTCTTCTTACATCGTGACAATGCACTGCCCTCTCTGTAAAACAGTTTTTGTCAAAAAATGCTGTGACACCGATTGTCTAGCCCCCTGCTCACCAGATCTAGCCCTTTGTGATTTCTTTTTGTTCCTCAGACTCAAAAGGGACATGAAAGGGAACCGTTTTACCACTGTGGAGGTGGTAAAACAAAAATCACTGGAAGGTATGGAAGGTATAAAGAACATCCCGATAAGTGAATTTAAAAACTGTTTTGAACAATGGAAGGATTGTTTGAAGAATTGTGTTGTGGCCAATGGAGAATACTTTAAAGGTGATCAAAATTTGGTGTAAAAATGTCAAGAAATAAAGACATGATTTTTTTTTCCCTCGCCCCCATAGAATGAGCAAAATGAGATTAAGAAAGAAAACAGTTAATAAGGGGTCAGATTACATTTGAGAGTGAAAAAGAAATGTTGGGGGCTGAAGAGGCAGATAAGAGACTGCAAAGTTTTCAGAGAGCATGGAAGGAAGGGAATAAGTAGATCAAATGGATAAGACACAAATACACACAATCACCATCCCTTATCACAGCAATCAGAGCTTGGGAAAATAATGAAAAAGATCAGAGAAAGAATTGTCAAATTCAAGAAGCAAACAGGAGCTACAACTGGTTTGGCACAAATAATTGGACTTTAAATAAATCAGACACTGAAGATTAGATTAGATTAGATTAGTACTTGTTCCGTAGATCATGAATACGGCACTTCGTAATGATGTGGAATGTGTCAGGTTAATAAAAGGTGTCTATACAAGATATTACATTACACAAAATATTACATGACACTTAATATTTTTAATTTTTTTGTGGGGGTTGGGGAAATTACCCACTTACTATATCCAAAAATTCATCTAATGAGCAGAAGGAGTTGCAATTAAGAAATTCTTTTAATTTCCTTTTAAATGCTATATGGCTATCTGTCAGACTTGATGCTATTAGGTAAATGACCAAAGACTTTTGTGGCAGCATACTTTACCCCCTTCTGAGCCAAAGTTAGATTTAACCTTGAGTAGTGAAGATCATCCTTTCTCCTAGTGTTGTAGCCATGTACACTGCTATTACTTTTGAATTCATTCGGATTATTAATAACAAATTTCATAAGTGAATATATATATATTGTGAGGCTACAGTGAAGATCTCTAGCTCTTTAAATAAGTGTCTGCAGGATGATCTTGGATGAGCCCCAGCAATTATTCTGACTACTCGCTTTTGTCCAATGAACACTCTTTTACTCAATGATGAGTTACCCCAGAATATGGCTCTGAGCACTATGGGACTTAACATCTATGGTCATCAGTCCCCTAGAACTTAGAACTACTTAAACCTAACTAACCTAAGGACATCACACAACACCCAATCACGAGGCAGAGAAAATCCCTGACCCCGCCGGGAATCGAACCCGGGAACCCGGGCGCGGGAAGCGAGAACGCTACCGCACGACCACGAGCTGCGGACCCCAGAATATGATGCCATACGAAAGCAGAGAATGAAAATAGGCGTGGTAAGCTAATTTACTGAGATGTATATCGCCAAAATTTGCAATGACCCTAATAGCATAAGTAGCTGAACTCAAATGTTTCCGCAGATCCTCCGTGTGATTTTTTTAGTTCAACCCCTCATCAATGCATAAACCTAGAAAGTTTGAATATTCTACCTTAGCTACCAATTTCCGATTGAAGTCTATATTCATTAATGGTGTCTTTCCATTTACCGTGTGGAACTGTATATACTGTGTTTTGTCAAAGTTTAATGAGAGCCCATTTGCAGAGAACCACTTCATGATTTTCTGAAAAACATCATTTACAATTTCACCAGTTAAGCCTTGTCTGTTGGGTGTGATAGCTATACTTGTATCATCGGCAAAAAGTACCAGCTTTGCATCTTCATGAATATAGAATGGCAAGTCATTAATATATATTAAGAACAGCAGAGGACCCAAGACTGAACCTTGTGGCACCACATTCTTGATTGTTCCCCAGTTTGAGAAATCACCAGTTTTTTGCATATTATGTGAACTGCATATCTCAACTTTCTGCACTCTTTCAGTTAGGTATTATTTAAACCATTTGAGCACTGTCCCATTCATACCACAGTACTTGAGCTTATCTAGAAGTATTCCATGATTTAAACAATCAAAGGCCTTTGAGAGATCACAAAAAATCGCAACAGGTAACTTCTGGTTACTCAAAGCATTTAATATTTCATTAATGAAAGTATATATAGCATTTTCCATTGAAAACCCTTCTGCAAACCAAACTGACATTTTGTTAAAACTTTATTCTTACAAGGGTGTGAAGCTACTCTACAATACATTACTTTTTCAAGAATTTTGGATAAGGCAGTCAGAAGAGAGATTGGGCGGTAGTTGTTGACATCAGACGTATCCCCTTTTTTATGCAGTGGTTAACCAATGGCATACTTCAGTCTATCTGAGAAAATACCCTGCTTCAGAGAGCTATTACATATGTGGCTAAGAATCCCACTTATCTCTTGGGAACAAGCTCTTATTATCCTGCTGGAAATGCCATAAATTCCATGTGAGCTTCTATTCTTGAGAGAGTTTATTATCTACCTAATTTCAGAAGGAGAGGTGGGTGGAATTTCAATTGCATCAAATTGTGTGGGTAAGGCATCTTCCATTAACTGCCTTGCTTCTTCTAATGAGCATTTAGATTGTATTTTCTCTACAACATTTAAAAATGATTATTCAAAATGTTTTCGACTTCTGGCTTGTTGTTTGTCAAGTTTCCATTCGCTTTGATGGTAATGCCATCATCCTGTACTCTTGGTTGCCCTGTCTCCCTTGTAATAATATTACAAATTGTTTTGATTTTGTTATCAGAGGTATTAATCTCAGACATGATGCACATGCTTCTGGACTTTTTAATAACCTTTCTTAATGTAGCACGGTAGTTTTTATAATATTTGGCTGTTTCTGGGTCATTACTATTTCTTGTTGTTAGATACAGTTCCCTTTTGTGGTTACAAGATATTTTTATTCCTTTAGTAAGCCAAGGTTTTTTGCATGGTCTATTATAATTAGATTTAACTACTTTCTTGGGGAAACAGTTTTCAAATTCTCTTACAAGTATATCATGAAATAAGTTATATTTTAAATTAGCATCGAGTTCCTTGTACACCTCATCCCAGTCTTGCTGCTGAAGATTTTCTCTGAAATTTCTAATTGTTGAGTCATTAATTGAATGCACAACTTTGGAGGGTAGTTTTGAATTACTGAATGGAGCTATGTCATATACTGTAACTAGCTGAGCACCATGATCAGAAAGGCCATTCTCAACGGGCAAGAATTTATGTTTTTAAATCTATCTTGGTCTATAAAAGTGTTATCTATCAATGTGGTACTGTCCTTTACTACCCGAGTAGGAAAAATAATGACAAACGTCAAATTGAAAGAACCGAGCAAGACTTCCAGGTTATTCTTCCTATTAAACTCTTTCAGTGAATCAACATTGAAGTCCCCACAAATAATAATTTGCTTGCCCCTATCTGACAGATAGCATAGCAAAGCATCCAAGTTTTCCAGGAATAAATGAAAGTTTCATGAAGGGGACCTATATACTGTTACAATTATAAAAGAGCCCTCCTTCAGTTTAAGCTGGCAGCCACATGCTTCTATATGTTGCTCTAGACAAAACTTTTGTATATCTAAGCTTTTTACACAGTGATAACTTTTGACACCTAACTTTTGACACCTACCATAACCTGGCACCTATATAAACTATCTGAAAGAATGATTCTGTCAGAAATAGCAGCCAAAGTTGATACATAACTCATGAATGAACAAGCTGGTTTCAGACCAGGGAATGCATGTTTTAATCAAATATTGAATTTGACTCTAAAAAGGAAACTGGAAGCTGCTACCACCTTGGTCGACCCTTCTGCTGCATGGGGTGCAGTAAACCACCTATGATGCCTCATGAGATTCTATGAAATAATAAAGGATATCTGACTGTCTTACATGTTAAGAGGCATGCTGTAGAACTGAAGACTCTACATAACCCTCAAAGCGAAGAAAATTAGATGGAGAAATCAAAGGACTGTATTACCCCAAGGAGTGTTGTTTCCCCTATTCTGCACAGTATGTACAGAAATGACCAGCCACATAATCTGGAAATAAAAGGATTCATATATGCAGACAACACCACCATTACTGGTGGAAGAGGTTGAAAGGAAACTGACAGAGGCTTTGGATGCCTCGGGGATTTACTATGAAGAAAATCACCTGCAATATATTCCAGAAAAACCTGAAGTATGCACATTCCACATGTATGACACTAAAGTCACAAGACAGTTGGCAATAGAATTGAGAGGGGTTGGACTACTCCACTGTACCAAATCAAAATACTTGGGAGTCAGCCTAGACTGTACACTGCACTGAGCTAAATGGAAAAAATATGCGCAAGGAACAATATTAAATGGAAACTGACTGGATCAACATGAGGAGCACAGCCAGAAGTTTTTTGATCATCAATAATGGGACTCTGTTTTGCAGTCAGAGAACATGTGCCACTCCAAACAAGTAGACATCATTTTAAATGAAACTGTCAGGATTGTCACTGAAGGCCTGAGGCCTACTCCTATCCACAAAATTTACCCACTACAGGCCACAGCACCATCAAATATCAGACAGAAAGTAGCCAGTGAAATAGGAAAAAAAACCAGAAAAATAACCTATGGTACTTAATGTATAACTAACAGTTTCAGCTTTTCTTAAGTCAAGGAAGAGCTTAAGTGAACAGACAGTACTGCTACAAGGCCAACTTGAGATCTGCTACATATATTAAGTGGTGGACTCTCTGTAAAACACAAACCTGCACCCCAAAAAGTAAATCACACAAGGGCAGCAACTATAGTACAGTACATGGAGAGCACTGAGAACCCTAAATAGGTAACAATGGGGAGGGGGTCATAAAATGCAAAGAAAACATGGTTAAGTGGGGCTACTCTGAAAGTGACTGGTGCAAATGCAGAGAAATAGAGATAATTGAACATTTGCTTATATGCCCAGATATGGAGTTTGTTTACACAACAGAAGATCTATTTTTATGCAATGACAAGGCCATTAAAAGTTACAGAGCTTTGAAAAAAGAGAGTTGAGGTGTTCTCAACTGGGCATGGAAAGTAAGTAAATGTTGGAGGATTCCTCATTAGAACAACCAGTTGTCAAAGCAGCAGAACAGAGACAGAATGATATTGTACACACCAAACCAGACATGGAAGACACTATTTATCTTCAAGGGAATGAGAAGAAAGTAAGCTTCCATATATATTATCTGACTTTATTTACAAAGAAAGTTTATTATGTTTATCCAGATGTTAAGATATCCTTTTCTAGATTTTCTTCCATTCATCCAAGAAACTTTCTTCTGTTGAAGAGTACTCCCTTTGAACAGAGCAGATACAATATTCATGGAAACTTTATTCTAACGTAGAAAGGTTTGAAAATAGAATAAGATGAAATTTTCAAGTCAATTGTTTCTGCTGGTTTAATGAATGTGAGATGTGTGCCAGTCATTATCATCATCATCATTTTCCAACTCAGTTTCCCAGGTGTGGCATACAAGTGCTCACCATCTCGTTTTGTTTTCATAAATCTTCTGTTCCATGGCAATTTCCCATTTGCGTCCTTTCTCCTCCAAATCTGATCTTACAGTCTCTATCCAGCATTTTCTTGATCTTACCCAACGTCCTCTTCCTATGAGGTTCAGGTTGAAATACTTTTTGGCAGGCTTTCACTGTTTATTCTCATTATGTGCCCATACCAATAAGCCAGCATTTCTTTATGACAATGGTAACAGGAACCTCAATACCAGTTTCTTTTCTAGTCACCTCATTCATGATTTTGTTGTTTCTCGTTGTTTGATTCACAGTTCTAATGAATCTCATTTCTGCTGCCTGAATTCTGCTGAAGTCATTGTTTAGTAGGTACATGTGTCTAAACCTTATGTAAGGATTGGTACAAAATACGTGTAGTACATTGTTGCTTTTGATTTTCATGGTATTTCAGCATCCCAGTGAAGATTTCTGATTTTACTGTAAAAATTGGATACTTTCTGTGCCCTGCTGAGTACTTCCTGCTTAATGGTATTGTCTTTTGAGTTCATGCTTCCAAGATAGTTGAAATGGGAAACAGATTCTACTTTGGCTCATAGAAACATATTTAGGGTTGTTGTTTGCTTGTTGATGGTCATTTCTATTGTCTTTGTTTTACTTACTTTTAAATATAGTGCAAAATTTTTGAATGTGCTGTTCCAATCACTAAGTTTCTCCTGTGCTTCAGCTTCTGTCTCTCTCCATACTATCAATCACCAGCAAAAACCAGGATATTTGATTTGCTATCTATTCTTGATAGATTTTATGATCATGTCCATTACCATTACAAACAGGAGTGGTGATGAGCACTTCCTTGTTGTATGCGTCTCTGTTTCAGACCATTCTGATCATTTGTTGCCTACCTGTACACAGCTGTAACAGTTTTGGTATAGCATCTTGACTCTATCAGTTAGGTAATTCAGCACATTTAAGTCTTCCAAACTTTCGCATATCTTGTTTCAAGGAACACTGCCATATACTTTTCAATGTCCACAAATACAACCACAAGATTTGTTCCATATTCCCAGTACTTTTCTGTCAGCATTCTTACTCCAAAAATAAGAGCCACAGTACCTCGGTCTTTCCTGAATCCATGTATATCTTCCTCAAGCAAGGGTTTTACTATCTTTCTAAGTCTCATTTCTATAATCTTTTCTAACAGCTTCAGGGTGTGTGGCAGTAGTGTGGTGTCTATGTAATTTCCACAATTTCACTCCTTTTTCAACAGAGGGATGATGACTTCTTTACTCCAATCTTAGGGGATTTCTTTTTCTTCCCAAATCACTGATAACACTCTATACAGCCAATTTACGCCTAATATTCCAGCTGCCTTAATCATGTCTGAGCTGAGATCATCATCAAAGCCTGTCAACTTTCCATTCCACATGATCTTTAATGCTGTTTCTACCTACCACCATGTTAATGGGTGACCGTTGGTTTACACTTCATTAATTACTCTACAGTCATTGAAGGTTGTGTTGTCCTCATCTATACAGGGTGTACATAAAGTCTGGGAACACTTTCCATTATTCATTGCACAATAACTAAACATTATGCAGATGTCATACATATTGCATTTTGAAGAGAATCTCTGAAAGTTTTTATTTATTTATTTATTTATTTATAAATATTCGATATGCAGACCATGAGTGACCCGGCAGATGTCAATACGGTAATCAAATTCTTACCATACCCGTCCCAGCATGGCATCATAGAGTGTGGCAGTCACTCCCCATATTCTCTCCTGGAGCTCTGCTACATCACATGGTAGAAGCAGTACATACACCAGACTTTTAATGTGTCTCCACAGAAAAAAGTCGCACAAAGTGAGATCTGGCGATTGGGGAGGCCATTTCATGAAACAGCTGTCCATTTCTGTAGCATGGCCAATCCATTGATTCGGCAGCATTGAACTTCTGCACTAGCTGCAATCTGAATGATTTCATAGACAGCTTCTGTCGCAGGACTTTCCACACTGTCACTGGAGACATTCTGAGTTCACAGGATGCGCAACGCACCAATTTCTTTGGACTCCTTATGAATGTCTCTCATACATGCTCCACATTCGCTTCACTCATACTGGGACGTCCGCTTCTCTTTACCGAGCACAAGCAACCCGTTGTAACGAATTCGTTGTGCCAGTGGTAAATGGCCTTCCTTGTTGATGGCTTCTTACCAAACTTGGTTCTAAACATCCATTGAACAGCTGTAGCACACTTGTTCTTCTCGAACTTCAACACACAGAAAGCTCACTCTGCACATTAACTCGTCATGTTTGTGACTACGCTGACTATCAGCAAATTACCAAAATACATGAAAAAAACTTTCAGGGTTTCTCTTCAAAATGACATATGTATTACATCTGTACAATGTTTGGTTCTTGTGCAATAAATAATTGAAAGTGTTCCAAGGCTTTATGTACACCCTGTATTTAGCAGCATGCTGAAGTACTTTTTCATTTCATCCATGATCCCTTCCTCTATTTGTATTAAGTTACCACCATCTGTCTCCAGTGCAAGGATATTTACATATTCATTTCATTTACTCTTTAGTAATTTGTGTAGTAATTTGCTTCTTTCTTGAAGTTTTCCTCTACCACTTTAGTAAAGTACTCCCAGTGCTTTTCTTCCTGGGTCAGTCTTTTTACAGCTAGTTTCTTTCCCCAGTATTCCTGAGCTACATGTTCAATTGTTAATCTGTTTTGTCTACATCTACATCTACATCTACATCCATACTCCGCAAGCCACCTGATGGTGTGTGGTGGAGGGTACTTTGAGTACCTCTATCGGTTCTCCCTTCTATTCCAGTCTCGTATTGTTCGTGGAAAGAAAGATTGTTGGTATGCCTCTGTGTGGGCTCTAGTCTCTGCTTTTATCCTCATGGTCTCTTCGCGAGATATATGTAGGAGGGAGCAATATACTGCTTGACTCCTCGGTGAAGGTATGTCCTCGAAACTTCAACAAAAGCCCATACTGAGCTACTGAGTGTCTCTCCTGCAGAGTCTTCCACTGGAGTTTATCTATCATCTCCGTAATGCTTTCGCGATTACTAAATGATCCTACAATCTAATCTGCTTTCTGTTTTTCATGGTCTAACTTTCTTTACAGTGCATTACTATCTTTTACTGCTGTCTTCACCTGACCATTCCACCTAGGTGTTTCCTTCTCTTTTGTTGTAGCACTGGAACGGTGTGTCAATGGAAAAAGAAATTCAATTCCTCCATAAGCTAAAAAACAATTCATAAGGAATATGTAGCAAAACAGCGAAAATGGAAGATAAATATTAACTGTGAAAGTAGGACATGTTGATTAACTATGTAAAAATTAATTAATAATGGAACAAGTTCCCTGGGTCATGTTTGAATTAAAAGAATCCAAGCATATAACTTCCAGGGAAGTAGGAGGATGAATAATGCTAGACTCTTACTAACTGTTTTTTCAATATCCTACAGCAATTTGTACAAAAATTAGGTGCAGTGTGTTCTTTGGTCATGATCAGGTGTTACCCTATCCACAGCTGCAGTTTTCCTTCATAGAGCCTGTGAAACATTCCTCTTATCTTCAGACAGAAATCTGAATTACAAGGATACTATTTACGTAATTTTGGTGAAGCTTTGAAAATTACTGGAATGCACTGGTGATGTCATCTGGATTGTACTGTAGAACAAGTACATGGTTCATTCTCTCAAGATTTTGACAAGAAAATATGAGCGAAAATTCTCCTGCAAATATTTTGCTGTTTCCCTCAGTAAAGGAGTTTTTGATGGCACTGAAGGTAATGTGTAGCTAAAACATCTCAATTCCTTACTGTAGCCCATTAAAACTGTACTGAATAGTCCATAATAACAATACCTGTGGTACATTTGGGGTGCAGAGTCGATTAGGCCTATTGTGTTGGTGTTAACTGAAAACACTAAAATTAATTAATTATTGCTTCTGGACAGTTTATCCACTCAATTATACACTCTGATGATGCCAGATACTATTTCATTGTGGTAACTTGTAATACAGACATATAATAATTGCTTGCCTGCTTTTATCTTTGTAATATCAGGAGACTGGTACTCTGTTACATTAATCATACACACCAAAAAACATTACATTGTTCAGTACATGGTATGTGACATCTAAAAACACCAATGTGCTTGGAAAATTTTGAGCCACAATGTTTTCGCAATAGATTTCAAAAATATAGTGGCATATAGATGGTGTCCTGAAATGTGATCTCATTTAACAAATAAATTTTAAAACAAAGAACACTGAGCACCAAGCTGCGACATTGTCGTGAAAAAACACAGTGACCCGTATATGTAATAAGTTTCCTTTAATTTCCGTCTATGGTCACAATTTTTTCTGTTTAACAGATTACCGGTTTCGGTCTTTAATGACCATCATCAGATCTGCAGCAAAAATGGAACAAATATAAATGCTCTCGCAAACTGTATACAGCTTAAGAACAACACATAGAGCATATTGAAAAGTAGTGCTGACAAAATTTACATTTGTGCGCTTTAAATGTAAAGAGGCATACCTGTCTCATAAAAACAAAGTCCTAATGCACTGCAGCCATAGTGGCATAGTCAACTATTAAATGCGGAATCAGCACCAGCATTGCCAAATAGATACAAATCACATCACATGCACAAGTCATGTTGTCAGATGTTGTCAGTAAAACTACTGTTTAAAAGTAGCTGCCGTACAGTAGCCACCAGATGTTTGTGTAGTAAGTTGACCAGATGTTGCTAATGTCAGCATACACTATTTTTCAATAATTAATTGAAACAGCGAAAATGAAAGGGGAGGATACAATAGTTAAAATCTGTAATAAGCTTATAAAGTATAAAAAGTATTACAGTAGTAAAAAGCAATAAAAAGAACATGACAAAAGTAATATTGTTAAAAAGACGAAGAGTTAAAAACAGTGGTTGACATGTGCTCTAGGGCCAATATTCTGGGCAATAACATAAATATTAAGCACCGTTGATATTGCACCAGGTAATATAAACAACATAAAACAAATCGCTAAAGGAGTCATAAATGAAAGGAAATATAGTTCTGCACATAATCAGCGCCCTCTGTTAGCACTAACTCTAGAATTCTGCACAGGCAGGAAGTAGTTGGAGGAATGTGACCGGTAGAGGGCCCCTCGTACTCTGCAGTACTTCGTTGCAAGCAAAGAATGATAAAATTCTATAACAGTGGATGATTTACATTATCTGATTAGTGCAGTCAATAAAATTAATAAAGAAGGAACAAGAACCTACTAGAGTCATGCGTAAAATGTATGAAAACAAAGTAAATATGTGATATACTCAATACTAGGAGAACTTGCGAACACACTATAAATAACAGAGGCGTGGAGTGACTAGGGTAAAACATTGTCAAATAAAGCAAAATAGGCATTGGGCACAAAATCGTTCTGCCAGATAAGCACTTTATCCGGTTCTCTATTTTTTGCTTTATAAATTTCAAGTTCCTCCAGCAAATTAAGAGCACAGCCCTTTTCCACCCTGTGAAGAATACGCATAAAGTTCTCAATGCTCCCTATGGAATGACCAGTATCAGACAAATGCTGTCCCAAAGCCGTTTTGTTTCGTGGCTGTGAGTGTTCCTTGAACCTTAATTTAAAAGAGCAGCCTGTTTGACCTATATAATATTTGTCACAGTTAGTGTGAACTTCAGTACGAAATAAATGCTTTTAATAGTTTCCACAATGAAATTCAGTCTCAAAATCTGGCAGTAAATTCAAAGAGATTCTGGTCATATGTGAAATACCAAGTGGCACGACACACCAGTGCCTTCACTGTATGATGGCAATGGCAATGTAGCTGATGACAGTGCCTCTAAAGTGGAGTTACTTAATATGGTTTTTCGAAATTCCTTCACCAAAGAAGATGAAGTAAATATTCTAGCATTCAAATCAAGAACTGCTGCCAACATGAGTATCTTAGAAGTGGCTTAAATTATTTAATGAAAGTGAGTCCTTTGGTCCAGATTGTATACCAGTTAGAATCCTCTCAGAGAACATTGATATATTGTAATAGCTCTGTACTTAGCAATCATATACAACTGGTCACTCAACTAAAGATCCTGAAGACAGGAAAGTTGCACAGGTCACACCAATACGCAAGAAAGGAAGTAGAAGTAATCTGATAAATTGCAGAGACACATCATTAATTTCAATTTGAAGTAGGATTTTGCAGAATATGCTATGTTCAAACATTATAAATTACCCCAAAGAAAATAATTTACTGACAAATACTCAACACAGTTTCAGAAAATTTCATTCTTGTTAACTATTTGGCATTCCTCCAGAAGTGTTAAGAGGCCTTCTGTTGTTCCTGATCTACATAAATGATTTACGAGACAATCTAAGCAGCCCTCTTAGATTTTCTGCATATGATGCTGTCATTTACCACTCTGTTAAGTCATCAGACGATCAAAACCAGTTGTAAAATGATTCGTTAGTCACCATTGACTCTAAAAAATTAAAAGTATGAAATAGTCAACTTGAGTACTAAAAAGGAATCTGCTAAATTTTTGCTATACAAGAATCACACAAATCCAATAGTTGTTTAACTGGATATCCAATTAAATAATTATCAATAACTGACTGTTTTCATTGTTATAAATCTAATAATTGTGAATTCAGCTAAATACTTAGGGATTGCAGCTATGAAAAATTTAACATGGGGTAATCACATAGACAAGGATTTGGAGAAAGTGAAACAAAGACAGTGATTCTTTCCCAGAACACTTAGAAAATGCAACAGGTCTACTAAAGAGACTGTCTATATTTCGTTTGTCTGTCCTCTTTTGGCATACTGCTGCATGGTGTGGAAACCACATCAGATAGGATCGACAGAGGACATAAAAAAGTTCAAATAAGGGCAGCTTGTTTTGTATTAACATGAAACAGGGGAGTGAATGCCACAGATATAATATGCAAATTGGGATGGCAACCATTAAAACAAATCCATTTTTTGCTGCGGCACGATCTTCTCATGAAATTTGTGTCACCAACTTCCTCTACAGAATGTCAAAATATTTTGTTGGTGCCCAATTGAATAGAAAGAAATAATCATCATAAGGTAATAAGAGAAATAAGAGTTTGCGTGGAAAGATTTCAGTACTATTCTTTTTTCTTGCATACTGTTAGAGAGGAAGGTGGTTTGATGAACCCTCTGCCAGGAACTTAATTGTGAATTACACAGTAATTACATAGATGTGGATGTAGAAATAGAGAAATGAATCAAGAAAAGAAAGCCCTGAGAAGGAAGCATTGAAAATACCAGATAGCAACATGGCATATTCTGATATGTATTGGTACTCCAGAAGCTGCACTTTCTTATGAAAACCAGACACTACAACATAAGGAAATTGTTTTCCAAATTAAATGAAATCTCAAAGTGGAAGACTGGTGCTTGATGTATGCTGGGAATGTTATAGAAACCTGTGAAATGAGTACTATAACTTAAAAGTGAGTGTTATGGTTCCTGGTAGCAGACATTTCTACAATCAGCTCAAATTCCTGACTGTGTAACATGCTCAACCAGGAACATTTTTAGAAAAACTGACCTCCAAACAGGATGTACAAAGTATCATCATCATCATGGTCATCATCAGATGCAAAAATCAATGGTTCGTTGATGTAGCCATCCTCCTCTGTCACATGCCATCTGTATGATATGGTTGTAGCTGCTACAGTTCATTCCATTGATAATACAGGGTGTATCAAAAAGAATCATTCAATGCAAAAAGAAAAAAAAAATTATAGCTATTATGTAATTTGAGATACGTGCGTGAACAACACACTGTTGGAAAGAGCAGACTCTCAAGTTTTACATGGTTTTCACTAGGTAACAGCAGTGTGTGCCTACCTCAGTTCTAGAAAAAATGGTGTTGGGTCAACGGAAAGCATTTTGTGTTCTACCTTTTGCACAAAGCGGATCAGTAATGACTGTTCAGCATGACTTTCATACTAGGTATGGTGTGGATCCTCCTACACCACAGAGCATTAGATAATGACATGAACAATTCCATGGAATTGGTTGTTTGTGTAAAGACAAATTGCCAGGTCATCGCCGAGTGTCTGACACATATGAAGGGGTCGGAGAGATATAGTCATAAGCCACATCGAACTAGTTTTGAGATACAGCGAGTTTAAAGTTCCACGGAGGTCTGAAAATGTTTAATACAAAATAGAAACTTTATTTCTACTGCAAACACTTGCTTAGTACTTGCGAAGCATGTTGTTAAATAGTCAACTCTGTGCATGCTATAAAATATTAATTTTAGAATGATCTAATTAAGATGTAGTCAATGGTGGCTTATGACTATATCTCCCAAAAAATTGTTTAAAACATAAAGTATGAATTTGTAAGGATTTATTTTAACTACTCTTACATA
Organism: Schistocerca nitens; assembly: GCF_023898315.1. Lineage (NCBI taxonomy): Eukaryota > Metazoa > Arthropoda > Insecta > Orthoptera > Acrididae > Schistocerca > Schistocerca nitens. The sequence goes on along the minus strand of NC_064617.1, from coordinate 676,420,345 downwards.
GCAAGCAAAAAATATAATTTTTACACATTAATACACTCCTGGAAATGGAAAAAAGAACACATTGACACCGGTGTGTCAGACCCACCATACTTGCTCCGGACACTGCGAGAGTGCTGTACAAGCAATGATCACATGCACGGCACAGCGGACACACCAGGAACTGCGGTGTTGGCCATCGAATGGCGCTAGCTGCGCAGCATTTGTGCACCGCCGCCGTCAGTGTCAGCCAGTTTGCCGTGGCATACGGAGCTCCATCGCAGTCTTTAACACTGGTAGCATGCCGCGACAGCGTGGACGTGAACCGTATGTGCAGTTGACGGACTTTGAGCGAGGGCGTATAGTGGGCATGCGGGAGGCCGGGTGGACGTACCGCCGAATTGCTCAACACGTGGGGCGTGAGGTCTCCACAGTACATCGATGTTGTCGCCAGTGGTCGGCGGAAGGTGCACGTGCCCGTCGACCTGGGACCGGACCGCAGCGACGCACGGATGCACGCCAAGACCGTAGGATCCTACGCAGTGCCGTAGGGGACCGCACCGCCACTTCCCAGCAAATTAGGGACACTGTTGCTCCTGGGGTATCGGTGAGGACCATTCGCAACCGTCTCCATGAAGCTGGGCTACGGTCCCGCACACCGTTAGGCCGTCTTCTGCTCACGCCCCAACATCGTGCAGCCCGCCTCCAGTGGTGTCGCGACAGGCGTGAATGGAGGGACGAATGGAGACGTGACGTCTTCAGCGATGAGGGTCGCTTCTGCCTTGGTGCCAATGATGGTCGTATGCGTGTTTGGCGCCGTGCAGGTGAGCGCCACAATCAGGACTGCATACGACCGAGGCACACAGGGCCAACACCCGGCATCATGGTGTGGGGAGCGATCTCCTACACTGGCCGTACACCACTGGTGATCGTCGAGGGGACACTGAATAGTGCACGGTACATCCAAACCGTCATCGAACCCATCGTTCTACCATTCCTAGACCGGCAAGGGAACTTGATGTTCCAACAGGACAATGCACGTCCGCATGTATCCCGTGCCACCCAACGTGCTCTAGAAGGTGTAAGTCAACTACCCTGGCCAGCAAGATCTCCGGATCTGTCCCCCATTGAGCATGTTTGGGACTGGATGAAGCGTCGTCTCACGCGGTCTGCACGTCCAGCACGAACGCTAGTCCAACTGAGGCGCCAGGTGGAAATGGCATGGCAAGCCGTTCCACAGGACTACATCCAGCATCTCTACGATCGTCTCCATGGGAGAATAGCAGCCTGCATTGCTGCGAAAGGTGGATATACACTGTACTAGTGCCGACATTGTGCATGCTCTGTTGCCTGTGTCTATGTGCCTGTGGTTCTGTCAGTGTGATCATGTGATGTATCTGACCCCAGGAATGTGTCAATAAAGTTTCCCCTTCCTGGGACAATGAATTCACGGTGTTCTTATTTCAATTTCCAGGAGTGTATATACTTATCAGGTATCTGAGATGTATAAATTACTTTTTCATTGATACAGTTGCATCAAGGAAGTTCCTCTACCTCATCATTGTACACGTTATTTACAGTACATGACCGAAAGAAATCTTGATTTGCTGCAGGTATGTATGGCACAAGAGACAGTACATCATCAATTTTTTTCTGGTTAATTCGTAGTGGCTTTCTGTACTTTATTGGCAGCTGATATGGATTTGGTTCGACTAGCCTTCCTTTCTTTTTGACACGAATATCCACTGACATGAAAGCTCCTATGTCTGAATAAGAGTGCTTTACACTTAGCTTGAAGACATCTTCAGACTCAAACTTAAATTGAGTAGCTTCACTGAAATGGTGGAGATCTCCAGATGTGGATTCTGTATGTTTTGAGATCAATGTCTTCAGTCTTTCCAAACTTCTGAAATCTTCTCTTTCCATTTTAGTTACAATGAAATGTTTTGGACTCGCAGGTTTTATTACTTCTGCCCATTCATCTGGAGTGTACACTATTGCACGTCTGTTTCTTGCATACCGTTCAATGCGTCAAAAATCACGATCACAAGGTAGCATGGTGTGACCTACCACAGGGAAATAATGCTGGACAGAATCAAATCTTTTGGTAGCAACAAGGGACCTTTCCAAAGCAATAACAGTCCAATTCTTTTCCTGGCCCTTGCAGTTGTCTGTGATTATGTGGAGATGTTTTGTCTGAGGATTAGTTATCTCCAAGTACTTCAATAAGCAGCTCCCAACCTCATCTGAACCCCGTCCTCCATCTTTCTCACTTCACAGAAACATATAACCCTTATTTGATCCACAGTCGTGGATACCATAGTTGTATGTCCATATTTTTCTCTTGTAAAATGCTGGACCAACTGTTAGTTTAGGTGTGGGGAACGTTTGCTGCATATCCATTGCTATCACATGATGCTCTTTCGAATTTTCTTTAGCCAGAGCAGTTAAAGATGCAATCATATTTTATCCTCTGTCAGCCTTTTTGAGATGCAGTTCATATTGTTGTTTCTTTTCTGTGACTTCTTCTGCACATAATTCTGGGTTATTTATTGCAATTAGAAATCCATCACATTTTGAACAGGTGTCACTTATTGGTAGTTTGAAGCCTGTGTTAAATTCAGATATGAAAATTTCTCTGAATTTACTTTCAGATACTGTAGGAACCTGCTTTTCCTTGCAGTATTCTGAGTATTTATGTCGAAATAAGGAAGCAGTTGTGAGATCATAATCCAAATACACTTTATTGGGGTTCTGTTGCCTACTGTAATGACTGTTATATTTCAGTGTGGCATTGAGAAATTCTCTAACACTTTGTAGAGCTTCGTCTTGAAATTTATGTGGGTAGTTTCCATATTTTCATGAAAGAAAAGAAAGATGAGCTTATATCCTCTTCCTAACTGAAATATTTGTATAGTACTCAGTTGGAGTACATCCCTAACTTATAGCACAGAGTAACATACAAACCTCTTCCATCTTCTTTTGGCACTGCAAATCCCTGCTTCATTTGATGTTGCAAATTCCTTTCTCTTCGTGCATGTATCTGTAAACCATGAACCCTTAGGAAAGCTTCCTTGCAGATCATGACTTCTATTCCGCATACCCTCACATTATAAGAAAATGTAACATCCCTGGATGATACTTTCTTGGAAGTCTTTTTTGGATAGCTTTGAAAGAAATTATGACAAATATAACGAAATAAATATACAAAATATTAAACCATTTTTATTTAAATAGTGGACAAACCTCCGCTTTTTCGGTTCTATTTTCATACAGCTCATCAGGTAAGTATTCTGGGCATTAAAGTATCCTATGTCCGAAAATGAATGGAAAATTGTTTTCTTCCTCTCCAAGTAGTTTTCTGAAGCATTTATTTAAACAAGTACAGGGACTTCCTATAGTAGCAGCCTGAACAGTCTTGTGGGTTTTTAAAGACTTATACTGCTGACCAGCATTTCGTCGACATTTTGCTTTATTTTTCTTCAACTGATCAATATTTCGCTTTCTTTTTCGTGAAGGCTTTGGTTTTTCGGGCGATTCTTCATTTATTCTACTCATTTCAACCTATAATATGAAGAGCAAAATAGTCTAAGAATTTGCGTGAGATATAGTCATAAGCCACACAAAACATTAAATTTCGTTAAAATCACATTAATGAGAAAATATTTTTTACACATCTTTTGCCTTTGAAACTACATTATTTCATCATTAAGCAGTAATATAAATTTGCCCATCAAGTTTCATCATTAACACACAGCATGGCTGTCAAATGCGTTGTCAATGTTGAGAGAAACAAAGTCACAAGCCACAGGAAATTAATCACCAGAAATAAACCGTTTTATATACTTACCGAAACATCATCTGAGCTGGAACTGCTGGTCGATGGTTGCCAAGATTCATCACTGTCAGGATCCAAAGGGTCAAGCTCTTCACTTCCACTACTGTCTGCATCAAATATGCGTTGAAGACCCGAAGACGCTTCAGACGTTCCTGACCCACCTGCCATTTTGCCATGGCTTGTGACTATGTATCTTCTGAAACTACCACCAGATGGCACAGCATAGAACTGCACTCCATCATAGCCTCCCATCTGTTGCAGTAACATGGAACTTAATCAACACGTTATGAAGAAGACATTGTTAAGAATGCCACAACATGAAAAACTAATTTCGTGAAAGTTGTGGCTTATGACTATATCTCTCCGAGCCCTTCATATGTCTAACGCATCTGCCATACAAGGAGTCCACAGAAATCCATTCACCATGCAGCTTGGCAGCTCAACGTGCCCCAATCTGGCATGTATTGCATCAGCATTTACACTTGAAATCATACAAAATTCAGCTACTGCAAGCTCTTTGTGAAAGTGACAAACAACAACGTGTGGAGGTCTGTAATTTCATTCTTCGCAAGATAAAGGATGAAAGTTTTCTTCCATGCTTGGTGTTTAGTGACAAAGCAACATTTCATGTAAATAGAAAGGTGAACTGTCATAATGTGAGAATATAGGGTACAGAAAAACCACATGATGTTGTGGGACTCTCCAAAATTTAATGTGTTCTGTGCAGTTTCACGGGAAAAAGTGTATGGTCCATTTTTCTTTGCCAGGAACAATGTTACAGGAAGCACATATCTCAATAAGCTTGAGAAGTTTGTTTTCCCACAGTTGGACACGGAATCAAATGACTTCATTTACCATCAGGATGGGGCACAGCAACACTGGAATCTGAAAGTGCAGGAATTTTTAAATCAAAGGATACTGAATGATGGATCCGTCACACTGGACCAAATGATTCAGCCTTACATTACTGGCCTCCAATGTCTCCGGACCTGACTGAATGTAATTATTTTGTGTTAGGGTTTATAAAAGATTCTGTTTATGTGCCTAAGTTACCAACAACAATGAGGGAACTGAAACATCGCGTAACAGCAGCTGTGTAAGTTGTAACTCAAGACATGCTGTCTGCAGTGCAGGAACAATTTGAATACCACATTGACATATTCACTGAATCTCAAGGGGGGAATATTGAACACCTTTGAAAAGATACAGGGGAAAATAAAATAAAAATAAAAATAAACCTATTTGTGTTTCCCGGTCATCAAAAAACAAAATTCATGGTATATGTTTATTAGTTTCAGAAATATAGATGTGCCAAATTAGATGATTCGTTTTGATACACCCTGTACTTTATAATATGGATTTTTGGACCTGCTTCTTCATTTTTTCCCCGGAATTTTTCCTTCCAAGATGCTTTTTGTGGTGCTGCTATGTCAAATTTGGTCGCCAATTATTTCAGGATTTTCCTCTCTGTGTCACATTAATCAGTGTCCTTTTTTCTTTACTGCTTTTAGTAATTGTTCATTAGATCTTCCTTAACAGATACTAAAAGAAATTAAAGAAAAAAAGGACTAGATTAGCATGGTACAGAAAGCAAAAACTAAATTACGGTCACTTGATCTTGTATACGTTTACTGAACACTTCTGTAAAAGCTATCAATGCTTGTGTTAAAACAGTTTTAAGATTTTTGATGTAGTAAATGTTTATTAATGTAGTGCAGGCAGTGTAAAGATCCACAAGCATTAAAATGTTATGGTTATACATATTAAAAAATTTAAATGATTGCCATTTGCATGGTTCTCCCAAACATGACATATACATATATGTGGATGTCCCCCCCCCCCCCCCCCCCCCCTTGATGAACCATGAACCATGGACGTTGCCGCTGGTGGGGAGGCTTGCGTGACTCAGTGATACAGATAGCCATACCGTAGGTGCAACCACAATGGAGGGGTATCTGTTGAGAGGCCAGACAAATGTGTGGTTCCTGAAGCTGCAATCTGGATGACTGATCTGGCCTTGTAACACTACCCAAAACGGCCTTGCTGTGCTGGTACAGTGTACAGCTGAAAGCAAGAGGAAACTACAGCCGTAGTTTTTCCAGAGGGCATGAAGCTTTAATGTATGGTTAAATGATGGTGGCATCCTCATGGGTAAAATATTCTGGAGGTAGTCCCCCATTCGGATCTCTGGGCGGGAACTACTCAGGAGGATGCCTTTATCAGGAGAAAGAAAACTGACATTCTACGGAATGGAGCGTGGAATGTCAGATCCTTTAATCGGACAGGTCAGTTAGAAAATTTAAAAAGGGAAATGTATAGGTTAAAGTTAGATATAGTGGGAATTAGTCAAGTTTGGTAGCAGAAGGAAGAAGACTTCTGATCAGGTGAATACAGGGTTATAAATACAAAATCAAACAGGGATAATGCTGGAGTAGGTTTAATAATGAATAAAAAATAGGAGTGCAGGTAAGCTACTACAATCAGTATAGTGAAAGCTTTACTGTGGCCAAGATAGACATGAAGCCCATGCCTACCACAGTAGTACAAGTTTATATGCCAACTAGCTCTACAAATGACGAAGAGATTAATGAAATGTATGATGCGATAAAAGAAATTATTCAGATAGTGGAGGGAGACAAAAATTGAATAGTCATGGGTGACTGGGAATCGATAGTAGGTGAATATGAAATGGGGGTAAGACATAAAAGAGGAAGCCGCATGGTAGAATTTTGCACATACCATAACTTAATCATAGCTAACACTTGGTTCAAGAATTACATAAGAAAGCTGTATATATGGAAGAGACTTGGAGATGCTGGAAGGTTTCAGATAGATTATAAAATGGTAACACAGAGATTAAGGAACCAGGTTTTAAATTGTAAGACATTTCCAGGGACAGATGTGGACTGTGACCATGATCAATTGGTTATGAACTGTAGATTAAAACTGAAGAAATTGCAAAAAGGTGGGAATTTAAGGAGATGGGGCCTGGATAAACTGACAGAACCAGAGGTTGTAGAGCGTTTCAGGGAGAGCATAAGGGAATGATTGACAGGAATGGGGGAAAGAAATACAGTAGAAGAAGAATGGGTAGCTTTGAGGGATGAAATAGTGAAGGCAGCAAAGGATCAAGTAAGTAAAAAGACGAGGGCTAGTAGAAATCATTGAGTAACAGAAGAAATATTGAATTTAATTGATGAAAGGAGAAAATATAAAAAGTAATAAATGAAGCAGGCAAAGAGGAAAACAAACATCTAAAAAATTAGATCGACAGGAAGTGTAAAATGGCTAAGCAGGGATGGCTAGAGGACAAATGTAAGGATGTAGTGGCATATCTCACTAGGGGTATAATAGATACTACCTACAGGGAAAAAAATTAAAGAGACCTTTGGAGAAAAGAGAAGCACTTGTGTGAATATCAAGAGCTCAGATAGAAACCCAGTTTTAAGCAAAGAAGGGAAAGCAGAAAGGTGGAAGGAGTATATAGAGGGTCTATACAAGGGCGATGTTCTTTAGGATAATATTATGAAAATGGAAGAGGATGTAGATGAAGATGAAATCGGAGATATGATACTGCGTGAAAAGTTTGACAGAGCACTGAAAAAGCTAAGCCAAAACAAGGCCCCGGAAGTAAACAACTTTCCATTAAAACAACAGACAGACTTGGGAGAGCCAGCCCTGACAAAACTCTACCATCTGGTGAGCAAGATGTATGAGACAGGCGAAATACCCACAGACTTCAAGAAGAATATAATAATTCCAATCCCAAAGAAAGCAGGCGTTGACAGATGTGAAAATTACCGAACTATCAGTTTAATAAGTCACGGCTGCAAAATACTAACGCGAATTCCTTACAGACGAATGGAAAACTGGTAGAAGCTGACCTCAGGGAAGATAAATTTGGATTCCATAGAAATATTGGAACACGTGAGGCAATACTGACCTTACAATTTATCTTAGAAAATAGATTAAGGAAAGTCAAACCTATGTTTCTAGCATTTGTAGACTTAGAGAAAGCTTCTGATAATGATGACTGGAATACTCTCTTTCAAATTCTGAAGGTGGCAGGGATAAAATACTGGGAGCCAAAGGCTATTTACAATTTGTACAGAAACCAGATGGCAGTAATAAAGAGTTGAGGGGCATGAAAAGGAAGCAATGGTCGGGAAGGGAGTGAGACAGGGTTGTAGCCTATCCCCGATGTTATTCAATCTGTATATTGAGCAAGTAGTGAAGGAAACAAAAAAATTGGTGTAGGTATTAAAATCCATGGAGAAGAAACAAAAACTTTGAGGTTCGCCGATGACATTGTAATTCTGTCAGTGACAGCAAAGGACTTGGAAGAGCAGTTGAACGGAATGGATGGTGTCTTGAAGGGAGGATATAAGATGAACATCAACAAAAGCAAGCCCGCATCTCGTGGTCGTGCGGTAGCGTTCTCGCTTCCCACGCCCGGGTTCCCGGGTTCGATTCCCGGCGGGGTCAGGGATTTTCTCTGCCTGGTGATGGCTGGGTGTTGTGTGCTGTCCTTAGGTTAGTTAGGTTTAAGTAGTTCTAAGTTCTAGGGGACTGATGACCATAGATGTTAAGTCCCATAGTGCTCAGAGCCATTTTTTTTAACAAAAGCAAAACGAGGATAATGGAATGTAGTCGAATTAAGTCGGGTGATGCTGAGGGAATTAGATTAGGAAATGAGACACTTAAAGTAGTAAGGAGTTCTGCTATTTGGGGAGCACAATAACTGATGATGGTCGAAGTAGAAAGGATATAAAATGTAGACTGGCAATGGCAAGGAAAGCGTTTCTGAAGAAGAGAAATTTGTTAACATTGAGTATAGATTTAAATGTCAGGAAGTCGTTTCTGAAAGTATGTGTTTGGAGTGTAGCCGTGTATGGAAGTGGAAGATGGACGATAAATAGTTAGGACAAGAAAAGAATAGAAGCTTTCGAAATGTGGTGCTACAGAAGAATGCTGAGGATTAGATGGGTAGATCACATAACTAATGAGGAGGTACTGAATAGGATTGAGGAGAAGAGGAGTTTGTGGCACAACGTGACTAGAAGAAGGGATCGGTTGGTAGGACACATTCTGAGGCATCAAGGGATCACCAATTTAGTATTGGAGGGCAGTGTGGGGGGTAAGTATTGTAGAGGGAGACCAAGAGATGAATACACTAAGCAAATTCAGAAGGATGTAGGTACTGGGAGATGAAGAAGCTTGCATAGAGTAGCATAGAGAGCTGCATCAAACCAGTCTCAGGACTGAAGACCACAACAACAACAAACTCAAAAATTGACATCCCAAGAACAAGGTGGAAACTATTTGTAACACTATTCAATAGTAACACTATTCAATAGGAAACAAACAAAGATAATGGCCAAATGAAACTGAGTCCTCAGAAAATAGATCTGGCAGAAATTGTGGCACTTCCAAATTCATTAAGACAAACAGCCAAAGACTGGGTTTGGGTTTTTAATCATAATCCATTCTGAAATCATCCATCCAGTCGAGATAAATATTACTCCATACAGCAAAAAATTATGACAGTAATTATACAAAAGAGTACAGTGCAAGTGATGATGAAACTGGATACAAACAGAAACTGAAGATAACACTACATCATACATATTGCAGAAAGCTTTTTTAAGGATATTGAAATTCTTACACTTGCTCACTAAGCCATTAACTCCATAACGTTGCTGATAATAAAAATCAGTTTAAGCTGAACTGCGATTTACACTGCCACAATGTATTATTATTATTATGTGTGATTAGACCCTGTTGGATCACACAAAGTTTCTTGATTATTTTTTCTTTTTTCCCACATTGCCCTCATTTTTTTTTCTGCATGGGCTCTCTTCCTTTCCTCTGTCCATTTTGTTCCTGCTTTCTTCGGAGCTTCATTCTCTGACTTAACTTCCCATCTGTCAACTTTCTGATTAAATATCTTCCTATCCAAAATTTCTGAATAATTTATCTGACCTTTTTGTAGGTCCTTTTTGACCTCATGTATCCAGGATATGATTTTGAGTCCTTCTACGCATTTAAGAATTTTATGCATAAGTCTTGTTTTGGGAAGCCTTGAGATGTGCCCATAAAATTTTATTCACGTTTTTCTTATGTCTGCTGCAAGGTTGGACAATTTCTCAGTTGTTTGACAAGATTGTAGTCTATAGCCCTCTTCTGTTTTCTTTGGCCCTAGTATCTTTCTGATGATTTTATGTTGTTCCTTTAGTAAGTTTTCTAGGTCACCTTTCATGTGGACTGTCAGGGTTTCACTGGCATATAGTACTTCAAGTTTTAATACTGTATTATAGTGCCTAATTTTAGTGTTTTTGGACAAGCATTTTTTATTGTACACCTTGTAGGTTCTTCCATAGGCTCTCTTTAGTTTTTGAAGATGAATATTTTGTGCTGTTCTCTCTCGCGCCATAGGTTCAAGGACTTCACCCAAGTATTTAAAATAGGGGACTCTATGGATATGACCATATTTTGTAGTCAGGTTTTGCACATCAGTTTTTGTGGCAATGAACTCAGACTTTAGGAAAGATATTTGCAGACCAACTTTCTCTGCACATTCTTTAAGTGTTTCAGCTTGTTAAATTGTTATTATCTCATCATCCGCTAGTAAGGGTAAGTTGTCAGCAAAAGCTAAACATGAAATTCTTATGCCATCCTTGAGTTGCCCTATTTGCAAAGGTTTCCAGCAGTTTTCATTCTTCAATTCCTTCTTCCATTCACAGATGACCTTCCCAGCACAAGGTTGATTAGGAGAGGAGACAGACCATCACCTTGTCGGACGACAGTTTTGGTCATGAAGGGCTCGGATATTTCACCCATGAATTTCACCTTGGAGGTAGTATCAGTCAATTTTTCTTTGGTGAGGTTAAGGTTTTTGGATCTAACCCTGGTTTTTCAAGGACATCAAAAAGTGCTTGTCGGTCAACTAAGTCATACGCCATTTTAAAGTCAACAAATGTGCAAATTATTGGGCTATTTCTGACTGTTTTGTATTTTAGCACGGTCTTTAGATTGAAAATTTGTTCTCCACAGGATCTACTGGGGCGAAAGCCACCTTGGTATTCACCAGTTTTGTTTTCCAGTTTCTCTTGTGCTCTTTGAAGAATGCAGGGTGATAGAACTTTGTATGCGACTTGAAGTAGGGATATACTTCAATAATTATTTACATCAGATTTGTCTCCTTTTTTGTGTAATGTATGAATGAGCACACATTTCCATTCCTGTGATAATTTGTGTGTCTCCCAGATATCTGCAATGATTTGGGTTAACTCTCTGAGAGAATTTGGTCCTAGAGTTTTCAGTAGCGCAGCAATAATCCCATCTTCACCAAATGATCTATTGTTTTCTAATTTAATAATGTGTTTGTAAATTTCTTCTTGTGTTGTTGGGGATGATTCAGGATGTGTGTAAGTAGGTCTTTCTTTAAGGAATCCAGAAGGTGGTTCTGGACAATTAAGAAGTATTGAAAAATAATGTGCCAGTTCCTTTCAGTTTTCCTGGTTTGTGAGTGCATGTTTTCTATCAGATTTATTATTATTATTATTATTAAGCATTACAATCCATGAAGGCTTTTTGCTGCAGAATGGACAATGTTGAACCACTTTGCTCTGTCTTTACAAGTAATTTGCCACTGTCTGTCATGTCCTAGTTTTCTGAGATCGTCTTGAATATTGTCCAAGTATCTCATGCGTGGGCGTCCAAGAGGTCGTCTTCCGGTGGGAATCTCTTCAGTCACTTTCTTGATGGTCCTGTTTGGTGGTGCTCTGATGACATGCCCTATCCATTTCAGTCTTTTGGCTTTAATTTTGGCCACTATATCGGAGTCTTTATATAATTTGTAAATTTCATTGTTATTTAGCAATCTCCATTCATCACTGATCCTATCTCTTATGGGTCCAAATATTTTTCTCAAAATTTTTCGTTCAAATACTCTTAATCTGTTTTCCTCTTTTTTTGTGAGAGTCCAGGTTTCAGATCCATAGGTGAGTACTGGTATAATCAATGATTTGTATACTTGTAGTTTGGTGTTCCTAGAAATTAACTTGCTTTTGAAAACTGTCAAGAGACTATAGTAGCATTTGTTAGCCTTCTGAATTCGTGATTCTATTTCAATTTTTATGGAGTTGTCAGAGGTTACTATTGTACCAAGGTAATTAAATTCATTTGTCTTTGTGAAAGCTGTGTTATTAATTTGCAGTACATTATTATTTGATGGATAGCGGGATAAGATAAAGTACATTGTTTTGTCTGTATTCAGCTGGAGGCCTGTGCCATTTGTGGCTTTAATTAATTGTGCTGTAAGAAGCTTCAAATCATTCTCACTGTCAGATAATAATGCAATGTCATCAGCGTATGCTACAATATTAATTTTGCTTTCCAGTTGTGCTCCAATTTGTAGTAGCTTTACTTTTTGAATTATTCTATTGATTACTATGTTAAAAAGAACTGGTGAGAGTGAATCCCCTTGTTTGACTCCAGTTTTAACCTCAAAGTCTTCAGAAAGTTTGCTGGCTACTTTTATTTTGTATTTTGAGTTTAAAGTGCAAGATTTTATTAAATTTATCAATTTGTTAGGGATGCCAATCTGCCTCATGCACTTCCATAAATATTCCCTGTTGATACTGTCAAAAGCTTTTTTAAAATCAATGAAAAGCATATGTACATTTTGATTGAATTCATATTTCTTTTCACCCAACATCCTTAGGACATATATATTGTCAATAGTCGATCTGTTAGGTCTAAATCCACATTGGGCATCATCTAGGGAGTCTTCAACGTAAGGGCTTATCCTTGCTAACAGTATATTTGTCAGAATTTTATATGTTGTGTTTAGTAATGCAATTCCTCTGTAGTTTGAACAATTTGTTGGGTCCCCCTTCTTGTATATAGGGCACACAACTACTTCTTTCCAATCATGTGGGACCTGTTCCTGCTTCCAGATGTTGGTGATGATTTTGTGTAAGCAGTTTACAAAAGGAAATTTACTGAGCTTCCATATATCTGTGTCTATACCATCACTTCCAGGAGCTTTATGTCTCTTCAGCTTCTTGATGCTTTCTTTAATTTCTGCTAAGCTGGGCTCTTCGTCCGATGGGTCAGCAGTAAGATATTCATTGTCATCTTCCTGAGAGACGTTTATAGTTGGAGCATTTAGTAACTCATTAAAATATTCCTTCCATCTGTTAGCAATGTCACTTCTTTCTGTTAGCAAGGAGCCATCTGGGTCTGTTATGAACTGTCCATAATTTTTTATATTCCCACTTTTTTTCTATCAGATTTGTTGAAACAAAATTTTTGTGGGCTGCATTTGTGAATATTTTCTGCAAAAGTTCTGTAAAAATCTTGTGTATTGTAGTTGTGAAAGTTTTCTTCGATTAAGTTCATTTTATAAATAATTACTATTAAAAACAGTCTTGATCACAATTTATTTAACAAGGTGACCGGTTTCAACCACTACTGTGGTCATCTTCAGACCTATAAGTTGTATACAAAGCTTTAATTAGAGGGCTACATACATTAAACAAAATACATAAAGTTATAAAACTATAAAACGTTGAATTACCATTGAGTAGGAACCTCTTTCCTTGAAGAATCACTACTGGAGAAACCAGTGCACGTCTTACTATATATAATGGAGGCTCCACCCACTTCTGACTGCATGATGTCATTATTAACCAATGAGTTATAAGTCGAATTACAATTAAAACTTTCTTAGTTAAAAGAACAATTGTCAAGAAATTAGAAATAAATACACACTAAACTTAGCTTATTAAACAGCTATTGTCAATTAGGAAGCCTTAAAAATTTAAATACGTAGGAAAATAAACTTCGGTTTGGCAATACATGGGTTGCCCTCTCAAGGCCAGTCAGAGAACCATTTGGAACCACTGGTTGCTATGGTGAAGTTAGACGCCGTTGCAAAGATGAAGCAGCAGGCTTTTTTCACAGAAGTTATTGTAAAGTCGATAATCGAACTAGTGGTTGCCATGGTGAGGACAAACGCCAGTGCAAAGATGTGGCAGCAGGCTTCTTTCCAACGAAGTTGTTGCGAAGTAGAATGGCAAAAGACTGGCGTCAGACGATGTATTATTGAGCAGCATGTCTTTATTGAAACGAAAAGAGTAAGCTGCAATAATCTGTAGCTGACATGTATACTACATGTTGTCAAAATATGATACGAAGTAGTTATCCGTATATATGATATGTAGATTACATGTGCTTGTTTAAGGCATTGCTAATCCTCAAGTTATATGCCAGTCATATAAGCAAATAAAAATGAGAGAATTTAAAATTATAAAATTATGAGCCAGTGTCAAAAATAAAATGATGTGAATTAGCAATATGCAGTCTAAAAGCATAAAAGCAAAATTCTGAAACAGATAGTCAAACATAAAATAATGTTTGGTAAAAGACAATTACAATGAAAAGATAAAATATTTGCTAAAAAACTTTTTATAATTTAAAAAACAAAGGACAGAAGAGTAAACATTCTAAATCAGATCATCGAAAAGCTCAAAGAAATGTTTGTCTTTGAACTGAAGTTGTTCGTTTAAAACAGATAATGGATTACTTTTGTGAAGTGAAAAAATTTCAATTTCTTCTAAGGTATTTAGCAGTGGTCCTTTTGGCACAGTATGTAGTATTTTCAAATTGCTAGAAACGCAACCCTCAGAATGATTGCATCCATCAAGATGTTGACCAAATATTGATTTGATACGTGCAGTACCAGTGGTATGTTCTTTGAAACGTGTTAAAAAGTTACGGCCAGTTTGGCCAATATACTGTTTTTCACAGTCATTACATATTATTTTATAAACGCCTGACTTTAGGTATCTATTTGAGTCTCCAATTGTGTGTTTCAGTTTCATCTGTAGGGGGTTAGTAGTTTTAAACGCTATTGTCACGCTTGTGTTCTTAAATAATTTATTTATTTTATCTGAGATAGGTCCCATGTATGTCATTTGTGTAAATCTCTTCTTGGAATTTATAACACCATCATTTTTTTCTTTTAATTTTTGATATAACAGATCAACCTGAAGGGAATTATAATTGTTAGCAACTGCTATCTGTTTTAATGTATCAATTTCCTTTTGGATTGCATCATGTTGGAGAGGTAATTTCAGTATCCTATGTATCATAGTTTTAAAAAATGCCATTTTGTATCTTAATGGATGGCATGATGTAGCATTTATTATTACGTCGGTTGATGTGGGTTTTCTATAAATAGAAATATTATGTTTTCCATTCTGATTTGTAATTGTGAGGTCAAGGAAATTAATACTATTGTTACTTTCGTGTTCTACTGTAAATACAAGTTTTGGATGTAAATTATTTAAGTTGTTAGCGAAAACGTCAATTTCTTCCTTAGAGCCGTTATATAATAACAGTGTGTCGTCAGGCTTCCTAATTGACAATAGCTGTTTAATAAGCTGAGTTTAGTGTGTATTTATTTCTAATTTCTTGACAATTGTTCTTTTAACTAAGAAAGTTTTAATTGTAATACGACTTATAACTCATTGGTTAATAATGACATCATGCAGTCAGAAGTGGGTGGAGCCTCCATTATATATAGTAAGACGTGCACTGGTTTCTCCAGTAGTGATTCTTCAAGGAAAGAGGTTCCTACTCAATGGTAATTCAACGTTTTATAGTTTTATAACTTTATGTATTTTGTTTAATGTGTGTAGCCCTCTAATTAAAGCTTTGTATACAACTTATAGGTCTGAAGATGACCACAGTAGTGGTTGAAACCGGTCACCTTGTTAAATAAATTGTGATCAAGACTGTTTTTAATAGTAATTATTTATAAGACATTGATCACTGTTGTGCCCATAATGTATTCAAAAGTAATTTAAGTTCATTTTGTTTTTCAGGTATTTTATTTTGGTCTGCCTAATGATTTTCACCACTTGTTTCCTAGTTTCATTTAAGTATTGAAGATTTCCCAGTATTTTCTTTCTGTTGTAATTAAGAAAAGCCTTTTTTTCATTTTTCCAAGGCTTTATCACACACTGTATCCCAAAATGGATGTTTTGTGTTTTTCTTCGTGGGGAATAAGTCTTTAGCCTTTTCGATTGTTTTACTGTAAAATTTTTGCCAAGTATCTGCCTAGACTTTTTCCAGTTCTGCTCCAAGCTTAGTTTCTTTGATTCTTCTGGTGTCAAATTTCTGCTGGTGCACTTTCCATGTTAGTAGTCTGAATCTATGTATGCACCTCTATGGACTTGTATGTCATGAACTTCCTTCTGTAGAGGATATGAGATGGCAACATGATCCATCTGATATTCACCAAGCTATTTTATTGGGGGATCTCCAGACCTTTTGTTTTCAGGGATTCTTCCTCACTGATGTTGACATGATTTTAACATTGTTTTGTTGGCATAGTTCAATAAGCCTTTTTCCATTTCCATTGGTTAATTTATGGGTGGGATATTTTCCTACAGTTTTCCAGTACTGTTTTTCTTTGCCTGTCTGAGTACTGAAATCATCCAATAAGATTTTGATGTCCTGCTTTGGAATTTTAGCCATTGCTTTCTCAAGATCGTTCCAGGATTTTTCCACAGTCTGTGAATACTTTCTGTTAGTAATGCTGGTGGGAGAATGAAGGTATATTTCTTGTTAGCGCACTGCATGCACATTGTCATTAGATGGTTGCTTATGGGGTACATATCTCTTTTGGAGTCTGCTACATTTTTATGTACAACAACAGCCATTCCAAGAAGAAGAGCACCTTAGCAATATGTTTTCGTGCTTTACACTTAAAGATGGGGTAATATCCATAATTTACTGTGTCTTCACCTGTGAATCGTGTTTCTTGAAGGGCTAAAATCTGATTTTTTGTTGATCTAACTTCTGTACCAGGTTGTGTAATTTTCCCAGTTGAATTAGAGTGTCGATTTTAAATGTGCCTGTATAAGTGATAGTTTTGGATGGAAGTCTGCCAGAGAACTTATAGTTTTGGATGGAAGTTTGCCAGAGAACTCCGACTTTCTCTATATTCATGACTGCCCAGGTCCCCCAGACTCCGAAGACCCGGTTGCCACCTGTTGCTGGGTGAATTGAGTACCACATGGGGTAAAATTGTTATTACTCACACAAATTATGATAGCTTGTAATTGTTTGTCCAATATTTACACTGGGTTATTACAACCAGGGAGTTTCGGGAGCAATTATTGCAGTCGCCCCTAACATGGGGAACAGACACTGACCAGAAATCCCATAACGATACTCATTTATTTACAGGTTTGTTGACATTGCAACCTACATGTTTATCCAGTGCCAATTTAAACCTCAAAAGAACATTACCCACTGTTCTCACTGAATTCCACTTCATTTTGTAATCATGGATGTTCGATACACGACTGTTAAAAGAATTGATATGGTTTACATTTATGGTGAAATTTGTTAGAACAAACTTTGAGCATTTACTAAATTAAAATTGTTTGTAATCTGAAAATGAATTAAGGCTATGCAGTGTACAAGTACTGTGCATTTTGTACGTACATAGATTCCAGTAAAGTCAAAATGTTTGAAAACCATTTTCTGTCTTATTTACCCAATATCTCATCACCTACCACCAGCAGCAGATAAGTGTACTGCAACTTTTGTACTCAAAATTGAATGCCTTTTCCATTATAGTAGAAGAAAATACACCATCCCATTTTAAGAAAAAGTTATTTGACCCTGAAAAAACGTTGAGAACGGGGATTTAAGGATGTGTTACAGTCACTCTCTTATGTCCTCTTACAAATACTGCAAATTTTGTATGAAAACATCAATTTTCCCCTTCATCCTTGAGCAACATGGCCATGACAGTATAAATGCCTCACCCTGTATCAGTTATATACTTAAATGAGCCAGCAGCTTTTTCATAGTAACAGCTTGATTAAATTTAGCTGTTATAAGAACAGGTGTGGTTAGTGGCACCAAAGTTAAGTGTCTAGTCCCTAGTGAATGAGAGGCAAATTGAAATTGAGGGTAGCAAAGCAAAAGCTGAAATGCTTAATTCTCTTTCCAGAAGAGTGATAAACTGCCCCAATTTAATTCTAATACCACTGAAAAGATGGCCGAAATAAGTATTAGTGTCAGTCGTGATGAGGAACAGCTGAAATCGTTAAAATTGAAGAAAACTCCAGAGCTTGATGGAACCCTTGTCAGAATTTATACCGAATTTGCCACTGAACTAGCCCCACTTCTAACTGTAATCTATTGTTGATCCCTCGAACATAAAACTGTGCCTAGTTCTTGGAAAAAAGCACGGGTCACAGAAGTGTAGCAGAAGTGATCCACAAAACTACTGTCATGTATCTTTGACACTGATTTTTTGTAGGGTCATAGAACATATTTTGAGTTCAAAGATAATGAGGCATCTCAAACAGAATGACCTCCTCTGTACCAACCAGCATGGATTCCAGAAACATTAACCATGTGATACCCAGCTTGCACTTTTCTCACATGACATACTGAAAGCTTTGGATCGAGGTAGCAAGGTAGATGTAGTTATTTCTTGATTTCTGAAAGGCAAAAATCTATGATTGACATTTCAAGAATCGTCTTCAAATGATGACTCTACAAATGTATTACATACCACTGTGCATTGCTCGCATAGGGATTGTGAAGATAAGATTAGAATAATAACAAGACACATGGAGCCATTCAATCAATTCGTAAAACAAATATTAAAATCAAACAACTATGTTCCATTTATGCTAAATGTAATGTAGTGGATATTAGCAGACTTGAAAGAAATTTGCACACTGAACATGGTGAGCATCTAAATTACTGTGGGAAAACATTTTTGTGTCCGGAGATAAACAAAGTTGTAAATGAAATACGAGCACGCAGCAGCCTTGTCTTCAAAGACAGTCCCACAGAGCATGACTGTACACCTCCTTTTTTAGAGAAAACGACATTACAGATGAAAGAAAGTTAGAAACCACATTAAGTGGAAACTGCAGCAGTCTAATTCATTCAGATAATTGTGAAACCCTAGATCATGTAGCGAAAATAAATGCATACAGAAGGTTCTGTGAAAGTAGAATACCTTTATGTAGCAGTGACAGTTTCCTCCTCCTTCATATAAATGTACAATCTCTTAGGTGTAAAATCAATGAATTACAATACTGGCTTGATAAAATCAACTGCAGTGTTCTATGCATCAATGAACACTGGATAAAAGATACTGAAATAGACTTGTGTGTTCCTCTTGGATATTCGTTAGTTACAAGCTACTGCAGAAAAAGTATTACACATGGTGGGGTCTCAATATATGTCAAAAGTGACCTTGAATTGCATTACTCAGTTATAGACCTTAGTAGAATATGCCTAGAAGCTACAATAGAAGTAGCCGGTGTGGTAATGCACGAACAGAAAACTGTAATTGTCTCAATCTATCGAATCCCAGGCTCTGATGAGATAGTATTTATAGAAAAAATTAATACTTTAATATTGTTGTTGTCAAAATATAAACAGCATAGAATTGTACTTGTAGGTGATATTAACATAGATATAAGGGCAAAGAGAAAAAAATGTAATTCATATGATTGATTATCACTGCTAGCATTCAACCGCGATTCTTATACATATTTTAACAACGCGTTTCAAGAGACAATGCTCTCATCATCAGGTTGTAAAATCTATGTCATGAATTGAACGGACTAAAAAGACCAAATATCATCACCAGTAGTGGGGAAGTCCATAGAGTAAAACAGAATTAAAAGTAAAAGTATATTGGACTGTGAGTCCTCGTCTTACATTGAAGTTGTTGACACAAGTCAATGGCCGTCCCATAGCTACCGAATATGCTGTCGACTGCGCCGGCTCGGGAGCTGTTGTGGACTGACGTGCCTAGGTGTTGTGGCGTGGTTACAGCCGTATGCTTGACGGTAACGCTATGCTATTGGGCGCCTCATTTCCTTATTGCATTGGTCTGCCATCGTTAGCCTATCGCAACTCCGTCATTGACATGCTACAAGTTTAAAGCCGCATGCCTGCCCTAAAATAATTCTAAAAACCCGCTAAAAAATCTCATTTCTTTAAAGTTATCTTGTACATTTAGCATATTGCTTTGTTTCTTTTCATGGATAGCTATCTCGAATTCCTCTAGTAAATCAAGTTTCCTCCCTTTCTTTTCTACATGCAATATTTCTACGTTGTCTTCTATGCTATTAAGGGGATGGCCTGTTTCATATATATGGTTCGCAACAGCTGATTTGTCATAATTCCCTAACCTGAACGCATCTTTATGTTCTTTATACCGGATCGCGAATGATCTTCTTTATAAGCCTGCGGATGGCATGAATCATTCGGGATCACGGCATCAGTAGTAGTTTGTTACTTGTCGATGGTTCCCGTGAGGACATTGAGGAAATAGTAAAAAAGTTCAACGACGCACATAATAAAATAAAATTTACCGTGGAGTATGAAACTGACAATAGTTTACAGTTCCTGGACCTGAATATAAAAAAGCAGGGCAACAAACATGCGTTCTCCGTTTATAGAAAACAAACTACTACTGATGCCGTGATCCCGAATGATTCATGCCATCCGCAGGCTTATAAAGAAGCTGCTTTCCGTAGTCTCGTGCATAGGGCAGTCAATATACCTATGTGTGAAAAAGATAGGGAGACTGAAATTAATACCGTTAAGAGAATAGCGATGAACAACGGTTACAGAATAGATATGGTTAAAAAACTGTTACGGAAAAGTAATAAGCGCAAAAAGAATAAACCTGATGGAGAGAAAGTGAAAATTATCACGATGCCATACTACGGAAAAGTCTCACAAAAGATAGCAAATATTTTTAAGCCATACGATGTCAAAATAGCTTTTCAGACTAATAACCTAGTGAGGTATAGCCTTAAGCACGATATTGGCGAGAAGAGGAATAAGTTTGAAAGATCGGGAGTTTATAAGATTCAGTGCAGAACTTGTGATGCAAAATATATAGGGCAGACAGGAAGATCATTCGCGATCCGGTATAAAGAACATAAAGATGCGTTCAGGTTAGGGAATTATGACAAATCAGCTGTTGCGAACCATATATATGAAACAGGCCATCCCCTTAATAGCATAGAAGACAACGTAGAAATATTGCATGTAGAAAAGAAAGGGAGGAAACTTGATTTACTAGAGGAATTCGAGATAGCTATCCATGAAAAGAAACAAAGCAATATGCTAAATGTACAAGATAACTTTAAAGAAATGAGATTTTTTAGCGGGTTTTTAGAATTATTTTAGGGCAGGCATGCGACTTTAAACTTGTAGCATGTCAATGACGGAGTTGCGATAGGCTAACGATGGCAGACCAATGCAATAAGGAAATGAGGCGCCCAATAGCATAGCGTTACCTCAAGCATACGGCTGTAACCACGCCACAACACCTAGGCACGTCAGTCCACAACAGCTCCCGAGCCGGCGCAGTCGACAGCATATTCGGTAGCTATGGGACGGCCATTGACTTGTGTCAACAACTTCAATGTAAGACGAGGACTCACAGTCCAATATACTTTTACTTTTAATTCTGTTTTACTCTATGGACTTCCCCACTACTGGTGATGATATTTGGTCTTTTTAGTCCGTTTAATTCATGACATAGATTTTACAACCTGATGATGAGAGCATTGTCTCTTGAAACGCGTTGTTAAAATATGTATAAGAATCGCGGTTGAATGCTAGCAGTGATAATCAGTATAACGACAACTGCTACCTCGACTCCATAATGGATTATATAAAATTGTAATTCATATGATTAACACTCTGAAGTCATTAAACTATTACTGTCTCAACGAAAAACCCACTAGACTGAACACATGCCTTGATAACATAATTAGCAATGTACAAAGAGACTCCATACAATGTGATGTAATAGAATTAGGAATATCAGATCATGCAGGGCTATGGCTTCAAATAGAAAAGTTAGCCCTCAGTTCTACAGAGAGAGAAGTGACATATAGAATTCTAGGTGAATCCAATGTAAACAAAATGATAAACCAGTTAAAAGAAATGGATTGGACTCATGTAATGGATAACAAGAAAAAGATTAATAAATGTTTTTCCATTTTCCTGACAGAGATCAAGCATATAGTAGAAATGACATGCCCCTTGGTAACCAAAAGGTACCAGAGTAATATTACTCATAAACAACAAAATACTAACAAGTGGTACACCCCACAACTTAACAAACTCAGAATACTACTGATGATTATGAAAGACAAATCTCATAACAGTGATAGAGACAAAGAAAATTACACTATAATGAGAAACCTTTACAGATTAGAAATAAAAAATGCTAAGTGCTGTGCAAATGATGAATATATTTTAAATTCTAAAAATAAATGTAAAGCTGCCTGGACTGTCATTAAAAGGGAAATAAATAATACCAATAAAGAAAGGAGTATCCCTATTGACTGCAATATTCTCAATGAATATTTTGTAAATAACATCCCCACCCCACCCATCAATTCTGCCTCTGATGCAGAAGCATTGCTCACTTGTGCAAAACAGACAAGAAGTGAGAAGTTCACTTAGACCCAATCATACCCAAGGTAGTAGAAAATTGTGTGCATAAGCAGATATACAGGTATTTTGAAACCAACAAAATTTTAAATGAACAACAGTTTGGCTTCAGGTCACACCTATCAACTTGAAAAGCAGTAGAAGCTTTGGTAAGCAATGTTTATGAACGGTATGAAAAAAGGGTATCGATGTCTGTAACACTTATTGACCTAAGTAAAGCTTTTGACTCGGTGTCAGATGACATACTCATCAAAAAGTTAAAATACTATGGCATTGAAGATGACACACTCCGACTATTCAGATCCTATCTAAGCAATAGGTTACAACTTGTATATGTAAATAGGCAGAGGTCAGAAATACCCCAAGGCTCTGTTCTTGGCCCTTTTCTGTTTATTGTCTATGTTAATGACTTCTCGAATTACATACCATGTAAGAACATACTGTATGCTGACGATATGACATTAATAAGTACAGGGGAGAACTTACTGAGTGTACTAGACAAAAATAGAGAAATGATGCAAATGGCTAATTACTGGTGTCAGTCTAACCAGCTGTGCATAAATCAAACAAAAACAGAAAAAATAATATTTAATCTCAAAGTAACTAAAAATGAAAACAAAACAGTGAAATTACTTGGGCTAATCATAGACCAAAAGCTCTCATGGGAAGGACACACCAATTATTATCTATGTAGTAAACTAGTACGAGTACTTTTCTTATTGTATAAATTAAGAAACAGTGTGAGCAAGCAATTGCTACTCCACTCATACTATGCTTTTTTTCATTCCCAACTGCAATATGGAATATTGCTTTGGGGTAACTCCCCAGGGGCTGAATGTATTTTCAGATGGCAGAAGAAAGCAATCAGGTGCATGGAGGGGTTTGCACCCAGAGAGTCCTGCAGAAATTATTTTAAATCTCTTGGCGTAATGACAGTGCCAAGCATGTACATATATAACTGTCTAATATATGCCAGGGAAAATCTGAAAAAATTGAACATGAGATGTGATGTGCATGCACACAGTACAAGAAACAGTCACCTGCTGGACTTGCCTTCCACAAGACTTGCTGTTGTCCATAATAACTAAAGTATTTAAGCCTAAAAATTTTCAATAAGTTACCACGCTCAGCTCGTACAATACCACTAAATAAATATAAGAATACATTGCAAACCTGGCTAAAAAACAAAGAATTCTATACAACTGAAGAATTCTTAGAAACTAACCATCAAAATATATGTTTTACCTAAGTTATGAATTATTTAATTGCTGTATAAAACATTGTTTTACATAATGCTGAGGAAAAGGTCTTTAGTTCCTTTTCTCCCCTTTCTGTAACTATTTGAATATCGTACTGAAACTAAAACCCTCTGTAAACTTTGACGAAGCCAATTGTATGAAAAATACTGAAAGGCTAATATAAAATATTCTATTCTAATCATTGTTCCCACCCTCAGAGGTCATTCTTGGTTCATTCCTGTGACAGGCAGAGAAGGTTGAGAAGACAAGCCTTGCGTATAGAGTTTCAACGAAGCTGATAATTTGCAGAATTGTCCCCTGAACTGATCATGGCCCTTTGGTTTTGAGTTGAGAAATAGGACTGAACCAGAGACCTTAAAAGTTCTGTGACAAGTTAGGCTGTGACCTCCTGCACTTGTGCCATAGGATTGAGAACTGTAGGGTCCCCATAAATGGGTTAGGTGTCACTACACAACAGAGGCTGCTACTCAGGTAGCTGACTCTGTGTCGGATGCACACAAGTGTTTTTTTAGATTAGGTGACACTATCCAATCCAGATAACAACAGCTGCAGGAAACCCAGAAGTATCAGTGTAAGACCGAAAGAAATGCCTCACATGGGTGAGAATATCAAAATCCTAAGGGTAAAGTGCCAAAGAATTCACAACGAAGTGCCAGAGTTTGAAGTGCTCATGAAAAGCAGAGAAACTCATATAATACTAGGTACAGAAAGTAGACTGAAACCTGAAACTGATAGCATTGAGATTCTTGGGGAAAATTTAAATGTATAGTGAAAGGATAGGCAAATGGGAAATGGAGGTGGTGTATTTGTTGCAGTAGACTAGAAACTCAAACCCAACACAGTAGAAATTGAAGCTGCATGTGAGATTGTCTGGGTAAGATTCAGTATCAGAGGTGGACGTAAAATGATAATTGGATCCTCTATTGCCCACCAGACTCATCTCCTGACGTAACAGGAAACTTTATAGGGAAAACCTCAGTTCAATCATTCTGTAATCATCAGTGGAGACTTTAATCATCCAATAATTAATTGGTAAAATTATAGTTTTGTTAGTGGCGGTATGATAAGACATCCTACAAAACTTTGCTGCCTAGAACAGACAGTTAGGAACCCCACCCATTACGGAAATACAGGGTGTTTCAAAATTAATATATGGGTTTTAAGGCTTTGTAGCACAAATTACATTCACCTTATAATTATAAATAATACACCAAATGAAAGAAAAAACACAAACAGTTTTTCTTACAATTATCCAGTGTGAACACCAATCACACATCGAATCAATGGGCAAATTGTTCCAAAACCTTGATCAATATGTCAGGAGTAACTGTTGCACTAACACTGTTTCTAAAGTCAGATAGATCAGCTGGTATCGGAGGCAATTACACATGATTACATCAGATCATGTGTGAACGTGGAGGTCATGCATAAAATGCTGTGTCAACCAGTCCCTTGCGCCCAGTCCACCAGTTGGATACAACATCGTTTAACCAGTCACATACTGAGTTATGCCAATGAGGCAGTGCACCATCTTGCTCAGCTTCTTCCCACTGAGGCACGGGCCATGGCTGTAGCCCATCAAGATAAGAAACCTTAGTTACAGATGGTTCATTGAAAAAGAAAGGGCCATAAACTTTCTCTGGGGATAGTTCTTGGTGCTAAGAGTGAAAGACTCACACTCGTTCAACACCTTTTTCAGTAACTGTTTGTCATTCCACACTCTTCCCATTGCTCACAGATATAAAAACAAAACTGTTTGAGTTGCTCTTTAATTTGGTGTATTATTTACAGTTGTAAGTTGAACATAATAAATGCTATAGCATCATAAAAACTGGTATGTTCATTTTGAAACACCCTGTATGTTGGATCTAAGACCTGACATCTTTGAGGTTGTCCACATCAAAACTGTTATCAGTGACCATGATGTAGTTGTGGCAGCAGTCATCACCAAAGTACAAAGGACAACTAAAAGAAGCAGAAATATATGTTCAACACATTAGATAAAAAAATCAATAGTGTCATATCTCAATGAGTTGCAAGGGCGACAGTCTGGATGATTGACTGATCTGGCCTTGTAACAATAACCAAAATGGCCTTGCTGTGCTGGTACTGCGAACGGCTGAAAGCAAGGGGAAACTACGGCCGTAATTTTTCCCGAGGGCATGCAGCTTTACTGTATGATTAAATGATGATGGCGTCCTCTTGGGTAAAATATTCCAGAGGTAAAATAGTCCCCCATTCGGATCTCCGGGTGGGGACTACTCAAGAGGATGTCGTTATCAGGAGAAAGAAAACTGGCATTCTACGGATCGGAGTGTGGAATGTCAGATCCCTTAATCGGGCAGGTAGGTTAGAAAATTTAAAAAGGGAAATGGATAGGTTAAAGTTAGATATAGTGGGAATTAGTGAAGTTCGGTGGCAGGAGGAACAAGACTTCTGGTCAGGTGACTACAGGGTTATCAACACAAAGTCAAATAGGGGTAATGCAGGAGTAGGTTTAATAATGAATAGGAAAATAGGAATGCGGGTAAGCTACTACAAACAGCATAGTGAACGCATTATTGTGCCCAAAATAGATACGAAGCCCACACCTACTACAGTAGTACAAGTTTATATGCCAACTAGCTCTGCAGATGATGAAGAAATTGAAGAAATGTATGATGAAATAAAAGAAATTATTCAGATAGTGAAGGGAGACGAAAATTTAATAGTCATGTGTGACTGGAATTCGAGTGTAGGAAAAGGGAGAGAAGGAAACGTAGTAGGTGAATATGGATTGGGGCTAAGAAATGAAAGAGGAAGCCATCTGGTAGAATTTTGCACCGAGCACAACGTAATCATAGCTAACACTTGGTTTAAGAATCATGATAGAAGGTTGTATACGTGGAAGAACCCTGGAGATACTAAAAGGTATCAGATAGATTATATAATGGTAAGACAGAGATTTAGGAACCAGGTTTTAAATTGTAAGACATTTCCAGGGGCAGATGTGGACTCTGACCACAATCTATTGGTGGGACCTGGATAAACTGAATAAACCAGAGGTTGTACAGAGTTTCAGGGAGAGCATAAGGGAACAATTGACAGGAATGGGGGAAAGAAATACAGTAGAAGAGGAATGGGTAGCTTTGAGGGATGAAGTAGTGAAGGCAGCAGAGGATCAAATAGGTAAAAAGACGAGGGCTAGTAGAAATCATTGGGTAATGAAGAAATATTGAATTTAATTGATGAAAGGAGAAAATATAAAAATGCAGTAAATGAAGCAGGCAAAAAGGAATACAAACGTCTCAAAAAAGAGATCGACAGGAAGTGCAAAATGGCTAAGCAGGGATGGCTAGAGGACAAATGTAAGGATGTAGAGGCTTTTCTCACTAGGGGTAAGATAGATACTGCCTACAGGAAAATTAAAGAGACCTTTGGAGATAAGAGAACCACTTGTATGAACATCAAGAGCTCAGATGGAAACCCAGTTCTAAGCAAAGAAGGGAAAGCAGAAAGGTGGAAGGAGTATATAGAGGGTCTATACAAGGGTGATGTACTTGAGGACAATATTATGGAAATGGAAGAGGATGTAGATGAAGATGAAATGGGAGATATGATACTGCGTGAAGAGTTTGACAGAGCACTGAAAGACCTGAGTAGAAACAAGGCCCCCGGAGTAGACAACATTCCATTGGAACTACTGACGGCCTTGGGAGAGCCAGTCCTGACAAAACTCTACCATCTGGTGAGCAAGATGCATGAAACAGGTGAAATACCCTCAGACCTCAAGAAGAATATAATAATTCCAATCCCAAAGAAAGCAGGTGTTGACAGATGTGAAAATTACCGGACAATCAGTTTAATAAGCCACAGCTGCAAAATACTGACACGAATTCTTTACAGATGAATGGAAAAACTAGTAGAAGCCGGCCTCGGGGAAGATCAGTTTGGATTCCGTAGAAATACTGGAACACGTGAGGCAATACTGACCTTACGACTTACCTTAGAAGAAAGATTAAGGAAAGGCAAACCTATGTTTCTAGCATTTGTAGACTTAGAGAAAGCGTTTGACAATGTTGACTGGAATACTCTCTTTCAAATTCTAAAGGTGGCAGGGGTAAAATACAGGGAGCGAAAGGCTATTTACAATTTGTACAGAAACCAGATGGCAGTTATAAGAGTCGAGGGACATGAAAGGGAAGCAGCGGTTGGGAAGGGAGTAAGACAGGGTTGTAGCCTCTCCCCGATGTTATTCAACCTGTTTATTGAGCAAGCAGTAAAGGAAACAAAAGAAAAATTCGGAGTAGGTATTAAAATCCATGGAGAAGAAATAAAAACTTTGAGGTTCGCCGATGACATTGTAATTCTGTCAGAGACAGCAAAGGACTTGGAAGGGCAGTTGAATGGAATGGATGGTGTCTTGAAGGGAGGATATAAGATGAACATCAACAAAAGCAAAACGAGGATAATGGAATGTAGTCGAATTAAGTCGGGTGATGTTGAGGGTATTAGATTAGGAAATGAGACACTTAAAGTAGTAAAGGAGTTTTGCTATTTGGGGAGCAAAATAACCGATGATGGTCGAAGTAGAGAGGATATAAAATGTAGACTGGCAATGGCAAGGAAAACGTTTCTGAAGAAGAGAAATTTGTTAACATCGAGTATAGATTTAAGTGTCAGGAAGTCATTTCTGAAAGTATTTGTATGGAGTGTAGCCATGTATGGAAGTGAAACATGGATGGTAAATAGTTTGGACAAGAAGAGATTAGAAGCTTTCGAAATGTTGTGCTACAGAAGAATGCTGAAGATTAGATGGGTAGATCACATAACTAACGAGGAGGTACTGAATAGGATTGGTACTGAATAGGAGTTTGTGGCACAACTTGACCAGAAGAAGGGGTCGTTTGGTAGGACATGTTCTGAGGCATCAAGGGATCACCAATTTAGTATTGGAGGGCATCGTGGAGGGTAAAAATCGTAGGGGGAGACCAAGAGATGAATACACTAAGCAGATTCAGAAGGATGTAGGTTGCAGTAGGTACTGGGAGATGAAGAAGCTTGCACAGGATATAGTAGCATGGAGAGCTGCATCAAACCAGTCTCAGGACTGAAGACCACAACAACAACAACAACATATCTCAATGAGGAACTTGAAACTTCAGTACAGGGAAGAAGCATAATGAGGAACTATGGCTCAAGTTTAAAAGAATAGTTGACCATGCACTGGATAAATATGTACCCAGTAGAACAGTTCATAAAGGGAGGGAATGGTGGGAACAGTCACTGTAAAGAAACTCCTAAAGAAATAGAGATTACTGAATAATAGGTGTAAAACAAAGCATAGGGCTACAGAGAGAGATATGCATTTGCTGTCAAGAGAGCAATGCTTGATGCCTTCAAGGATTATCAAAGCAGAAAATTGTCAAGTTATCTTTCACAGAACCCAAAGAAATTCTCATCATTTGTAAAGGCCGTTAGTGGCACCAAAGGTAGTATTAAGCTGCTATTGAATGGGACAGGAACTGAAATTAAGGGTAACAAAGCAAAAGCTGGAATGCTTAACCCTGTTCTCAAATTTTCCTCTACAAAGGAAAACCCAGGAGAACTGCTCCAATTTAATCCTCATACTACTGAAGAGGTGAATGAAATAAGTATTAATGCCAGTGATGTTGAGAAACTGCTGAAATTGATAACTGAACAAAGCTCCAGGGTCTAAAGGAATCCCTGTTAGATTTTATATTGATTGACTGATTGATTTATTGATCCATTTTCATCTACAGCTGCACAATGTGCAAGAGATATTTGGATTGTTTTGTTAATATTAACAGTTTTACATATAATATACCTTTGTACATAATAACACACATTAATACATCAGTTAATGATGAATACTTAAATTAATGTTGTTACGCTATATACAGAGAGATAAAATATAAATGTTCTTCTGAATGAGACTACATTGGGTAAACACACAAAAATTTAGTTTTGTAGCTATTTATTTACTGTGTAAAAGCAGTGATCAACCAAGTATGACTTCAGTTTAGATTTGAAGGGACCAATGTTTTGTATGTGTTTAATGGTATCTGGTAAGGCATTGTATAGTTTGATACTAGGATGGATAAGGCTGTTTTGAAATAACTTTGTGTTGGTGCTTTGAACATGTACATCCAATTTTTGTCTTGTATCATAGCTGTACATTGTGTGACTTTGAGTGATGAATGGTCTTTTTGTGTGTAAGTTTTGCTTTAAATAAATTATATTTTCAAGTATGTATATGCAAGGAAGTGGCAGGTCATCCTTTTTTGAAACAATGGTCTACATGATTTGCGATTATCTACGCCTTCCATTATTCTTATAATTTTTTTTTAATTTTGATGATCCAGAATTTCCCCAGAACATAATCCCATACCAGAGGTGAGAGTGTACAACTGCATAATATACACACTGAAGGGTGTTGTAGCTGGTACAGTTTTTTAATGTACGCAGCATGAAACAAGAAGTACTTAATTTTTTGTTCATTTGCTCAATATGTGCTTCACATTTCAAGTTGTCTTGTAGATGAAGTCCAAAAAATTTGGTACAGGCTGTTTTGGCAATTGTCTGTCCATATAGCTCTAGATTGGGTGATATCAGTTTTTTTGTTTGTGCTGTGTGTATATCCGTAGCTACAGTTTTTTCAGTGTTTATTATTAAGTCACTGTCATCACAGTAACATGTTAGCCTGTCAGTGGCTTCTTTTATGTTTTTACAAGAGTTTCTTCTGAGTTTCCTGTAATTAGAATACTCATATCATCAGCAAATTGAAATATTTTACTGCTGTCATTGCTTATGTTTAGGTCATTTACATACGGTAAGAACAGAACAGGACCCATTACTGATCCTTGTGGCACTCCATATTTAACAGTCAGTAGCTTGGAATTATATTTTCTAATGACATTCTCCATTTTTTGATCTATTTCCACATATTGTTCCCTGTTCTTAAGATAAGAGCCGAGCCAGTTATTAGCTGTTCCCCTAATGCCAAGATTTGCTAGCTTGTGTAGCAATTTGTCATGATTTATGGTGACAAATGCCTTTGACAAATCTAAAAATATGCGCATGGTAAGTTTTTTGTTGTCTAATGCTATCAGTGCCTCTAATAGAAAGGACTGAACTGCAGATTCAGTTGAGCGGTTTGCTCTAAATCCATGTTGAGATTATGACGGAATGCCATTTACCTCTAAGAAGTCTGTTAGCCTCTTATTGAAAAGCCTTTCTAATACTTTTGAGAAAATAGACTGAAGTGCCAAAGTCTGTAGTTGGAAATATCATCTTTGTTTCCTTTCTTGTATTATGGCTTTACTTTTGCTATTTTCAAACATGAAGGAAAAGTTCCTGTAGCAAAAGATAGGTTACATAGATGGGTTAAGAGGTCAGTAATCAAGTCTTTATAATGAAATCAGGTATATCATCTACACCTGCAGTGTGTTTCATTTTGAGACTTCTTATTGTAACCCATTCGTCTTCTACATTTGTTGGGTACAGAAACATTGATCTGCTTGAGACTTTTTTCCCTGTTTCTGTATGCTGTTTTCTATTAGAAGTCTGTTGTAGTAGTTTCTCTGTTACATTTATAAAATAGTTATTAAACATATTAGCTACTTTCTGTGGGTTATTAACGTTTTCCAAGCCAGCCGTTAATACTATATTATTAACTCTACTTTTGTAAGATTTGGTTTCTTTTTTCACAACTTGCCAGATTGCTTTGGTTCTGTTTGAAGCATCATCTATGTATTTGTCATTGTCTCATTTCTTTGCCTCCTTTATTATTTTATTTAAGATAGATTTATATTTTTTTAAAGTAACTATCAAACTCCTGAGTTGTGTTGTAGCTTCTTGCAATATCGTGAAGATACAGTTTTCTAGCACAAGATTTCCTTATACTGTTAGCTCCTCTTCTAACTGTTATCTATCATAGGTCCCTTGAACAAAAAACTATGCCCAGTAGTTGAAAAGAAGCACATGTCACACCAGTCTACAAGAAGCACAAACAAAATGAGGTATCTTGAACACAATGATCTCCTCCACGCCAACCAGCATGGATTTTGAACTCACACTTTTCTCACATGACATACTGAAAACTTTGGATCAAAGCAATGATACAGATGCTGTATTTCTTGATTCCTGAAAAGCATTTGAATCAGTACCACATCTACGCTTATTGGCAGAAGTACAGGCATATGGTGTTTCAAGTGGAATTTGTGACTGATTGAGGACTTTTTGGTAGGGAGGACACCACATGTTATTTTGGATGGAGAGTCATCATCAGGTGTATAAGTAACTTCAGGTGTACCCCAGGGAAATGTGTTGGGACTCTTGCAGTTCATGTCGTGCATTAATGACCTTGCAGACAATATCAATAGTAAAATCAGACTTTTTGCAGATGGTGCAGTTATCTATAATGAAGTACTATCTCAAAGAAGCTGAATAAATATTCACTCGCACACACACACACATCCATCCACACATATACAGACACAAGCAGACATATTTAACTTGATAAGATTTCAAAGTGGTGCAGAGATTGGAAACTTGTTCTCAATGTTCAGAAATGGAAAATTTTGCACTTCACAAAATGAAAAACCATAGTATTCTATGACTATGATATCAATGAGTCACTGTTGGAATTGGTCAACTCATTTAAATACCTGTGCATAACACTTTGTAGGGATATGAAATCGAATGGTCACATAGGTTCAGTCATGGATAAAGCAGGCATCAAACTTTGGTTTATTGGTGTAATACTGGAGGAGTGCAGTAAGTCTACAAAGGAGATTGCTTACAAGTCACTTGTGTGACTGGTTCTAGAATATTGCTCAAGTGTGTGGGATCCATACCAGAGAGGACTAACAGGGGATAATGAACATACACAGAGAAGGACAGCATAAATGGTCACAGGTTTGTTTAATCTACGGAACAGTGTCAAAGAGATACTGAAGGAACTGAACTAGAAGACTTTTGAAGACAGATGTAAACTATCCCAAGAAAGTCTGTTAATGAATTTCCAAGGATCGGCTTTAAACAATGGCTCTATGAATATACTACAACCCACTACCTATTGCTCACATAGGGACTGTGAAGATAAGATTAGAGTAATTACTGCACACCCAGAGGCATTCAAACAGTCATTCTGCCTGCACTCCATTCATGTGTGGAGTGCAGGAAGGATGATAGAAAGCCTCTGTGCACATAGTAATTACTCTAATCTTAGTCTTCACAATCCCTATGTAAGCAGTGTGTAGTGGGTTGTAGATGAATGGAACGGGAAGAAACTCTAATAACTGGTACAATGGGACATACCCACTGACCCTCTGCCATGAACTTCACTGTGGTTTGCAGAGTACAGATGTAAATGTAGACGTAGTTTAACAACACTCTTTGGGGCACCAAGATTTCTGTACAGGGTGCATCAAAGTTAGTGGTGGCCACTTGAAGTGCTAGACTGAGAGGAGCACAAGGGGTGCCCTAGTGCAAGATTTGTATACAGTAAGTGTCACAATTAGTAGAAAAAACTGACAGGGGTGAACACGTACAAGGAAACATGGAGGGGAGGGAGGCAAATGATGAATTGCTTGTGTGGAAAAAGTGATCTCAAACTGGTCCTGTATAAATATGAATAGTATTAAGCAGTAAAGTAATAGTTTACTTTTTATACAGTAAAAATATTAAGTTTGTTTCATTTCCTTGTCTTCTAGAATGTATATCATGAGTCATTCCATATCACTGAAGGTTTCTGCCTCTTTTTGGGAACTATGGAATGCGATGAATGAACAAATGAATTTGCTCCAAAGCAACCCATATGAAAAAAGCATAGAGTATACACAGTCTTTACACTGTGAACCATTTCTCATGATTCTGTTGCAGATACCATACTTGTCCAGTGTAGCAATCTTCCTTAGACAAATTAATTAAGTTGAACTGTTCAATAAAATCAATTTTTTACTGTCAGTAATGATAGAAGCTGAAGAAATGAATTAAAATTTGTACCACAGCTGGGGCTTTAACCTGGATCTCCTGATTACTAGGAAAATGTGCTAACCATTATATCACCATAGTAGTATGGATAACACAGCTGCATGGACTACCATAGTCTGATGCCTTCCCTACCACAAACTTCAGCCCATTTTCCCCTTCTTAAATCATCAGTATTGCTGAGACTCTCTTGGGCTGAAGGTGTAAATTGTAGTTTGTGTTAGGGAGGGCATTGCACTAGGGTAGTCTGTGCAATTGTTCTAGCCATACTGATGCGGTGATGTAATTGGTTAGAACATCTGCCTAGCGAGCAGAAGACCCACATTCAAGTCCAGGCCATAGCACAAATTTTAATTCATTTCTTCCACTTCCATCATTTCAAAGATAACATTGTGACTCATATTTCTCAAGGAAAATGTAATTCTAACAGATCATCTTTTTACTGTACTTGATCTAACAGAAAATAGACTGGATTATATGCTGTATTTTATGAGAGAAACACATGTGCAGATAAATGAGTTACGAATTTACTCAGTTAACTAAATATCCAGCTCATAAATATTTTTCAGCAAAAGATGTTTTCATAGTACAGATATTTGATTTAACACCTAGTACTACAACAATCACAAAAGGTTAGCAGTCTATTAATTGTTGGTAGTTCAAACATACAGCAAATTATGACACCCCTTAGGGGAATAGCAGCACAGAGTGAGAAGTAATGCCAGATGCATTCAATGTGTTTGCCTGAGTGTCTCATCCAACATGCTGAAGAGGCTATTCCAGCAGTCACTGATGGAACAGGATGCAACTATCTACAGGATATGGTGCATGTTGGAACAAATGATACTTGTCCCCTGTGCTTGGTGGCTGTACTTGACACATACAGCAACTGGTGGAAAATGTTGAGAAGACTAACCTTCTTCATGGAGTTTAAATGAAGCCCATAGTTTGTAGAATTGATCCCGCAATTGATAGTGCCCCCCCCCCCCCCCCCCCCCAGTTCTGGGTCAAGTGGAAGCCTTGAAACAGAGACTTCAAAGATTCTGTGACAAGCTAGGTTGTGACTTCCAAGATTTGATTTGCACTGTAGGACTGAGAACTGTGTGGTCCCCTTAAGTGGGTTAGATGTGTACTATGTATCAGGGGGTTTTACCCAGTTAGCTGCCTTTGTATGAGGTGCACACAAAAGTTCCAACCCCCCCCCCCCCCCCAAATAGGTAGTTTTCCAAACAGTCCAGATAACAACAGCTGTAGGAGAGTCAGAAATGTCAAGTATTTTTAAGAGCTAAAGAAATTCCCCCTACAACTGAGTGTACTAAAATCCTAGTGATTAACTGCCAAATCACTTGCAACAAATTGCCATAGCTTGAAGTGGTCCTAAAAAGCATTGGAGTTCACATAAAACTAGATACAAAAAGTTGGTTAAAGCCCTAAATCAATAGTAGTGATATTTTGAGGGAAAATTTAAGTGTAGGCCTATATCAGAATGATAGCCTAATGGGAGTGGAGTATTTGTCACAGCACAGAAGAAACTCAGATCCACCGAGGTAGAAACTGAAGCTGCATACAAGACTGGTTGGGCAATACTCAGTCTCAAGGTTGGACATAAACCTAAAATCAGATCCTCCTATCAACCACTAGATTCACCTCCAGTTATAACTGAAAACTTAAGAGAAAACCTAAGTTCACCACTAGGTAGGCCTCCATACTGGTATCCTAATCATATTGTGAATTGGGAATGTGGCACTTTTCTAAGTGGAGGACATGATAAGTTTTCCTGCATAACATTACTAAAAGCCTTCTCTGAGAACTATCTAGAACAAATAGTTCAGAAGCCCATTCATCATGGAAATATATTGGATCTATTGCCAACAAATAGATCTGAACCCTCTGACAATGCCCACATTAAAACTGGTATCAGTGACCATGAGGTAGTACTCGCAAAAATGATTACTCAAACACAAAGGTCATAAGTAAAAGGATTTGTGTCCAGAAAAATAGATAAAGAGGCAATACTGTCGTTTCTCAAGTAAGATCTTGAGAAGAGCATGTAGAACTGTTGCTTATGTTTAAAAGAATAGTTGACCATGCACTTGACACACACAGGAGAACAGTTAATGATGGGAGGGATCATTCATGGTGTACAGTTATTGTAGGAAAAACTCCTGAAGAAACAGAGAAGTTATTGTAAGAAAAACTCCTGAAGAAACAGAGACTACTGTGTAGCAGGTTAAGTCCAGGAGAGTTGCACCACTGTGTGAGACGGACCAGTGGCATATTTCACAAATGTGCCACTGGAGAGCAGCTCCTGCTACTTGCGAGGAAACTCTTATGTGAATAAATGTGTTGCGAAAGTGTTGCTGACATTTTCTTTATTTCTGAAGAAAAATCACATTCTCTGTTCTGGTAAGCTGAAAAATTTTATCGTGTAGTTACATAATTTCATTATTAGGGCTTAGCTCACATAATACTGAAGCAGTTGTTTTCACTGCGAGCCTGACAAACATGTAGGCATGAAACTAACCTAAAACAGCCACAGACTCCACTGCCTACAAATAGAAGTTGGGATGATCCATCTTTTCCACACAGGTGGGAGAGATAGACCAGTGTTATATGGGGAGATGGACCATTCGTTTTAACATGAAATGGAGCACAATTAAATTTAGCTTCAAGGCACGTGCAACAATCCCATGAAAATAGTTGCAGTTTCAGACTACACTTATTTCTTGGAAGATGTATATGTCTGTGCCAGCTAATGGAAGAGCTGGCCACCCAACCACCTCAAAGCTCATCAAAAAGACATATCAAAAGAC
Organism: Schistocerca nitens; assembly: GCF_023898315.1. Lineage (NCBI taxonomy): Eukaryota > Metazoa > Arthropoda > Insecta > Orthoptera > Acrididae > Schistocerca > Schistocerca nitens. The sequence continues at coordinate 676,383,929 of NC_064617.1, read as the reverse complement.
CAGAGCTATGTGCACAAGTCAAATTCCTTCACCGACACAACTTCATTCTCCACTCCTATTAAACCTAAAACTTTCAAGATTACCTCCTCAAAACTGGCAATGTCCAAGAATATTTGCCTATCGAAGCCACGGGCTCCAAACGATAGGTATCGATCGTGCAATTCTAAATCGATCACATGACTGTGGTGGTGGGCATTATGATAAATTATTTGTGAGTTGCTAGGAAAACCCAAACGATTTATGTCAGTAATGAGTGGGATGTCTGGTATTGTACACCTTTCTTCAGGCGATTGCCTCACGTGGAAGAATCTAAGTCCATGCTTATGCAATGTAGAAAATTGTTTGAATTTTTGTCGAAACTGACACTCTACCCATGTTTTGTGTGACATTGGCAATGTCTACCCAGGTTACAGCAAAAAGGGAATGCTTCCTGTAGCATACACATCAAATGGACTTTCTCATGACGACAATGTAGACAATGAGTGAGGTAGGTCGTTTCCTTTGTAATTGCAACAATTTTAGTAGTGCTCTTCTTTTGTCATTGCTGAAGTGACCACTATAAAAATGCTCATAACACCCACCACTACAGTTGCATGATCGATTTAGAATCACCCATTCAGTAACTATCGTTTGGAGCCCGCAGCTTCGATAGGCAAATATTCTTGGAAATTACCTCAAAACTGACTAGTCCTATGGCAACACAACAAAACCTTTAGAAAAAATGTCATCTGTTGATAAAACCATGAATCTTAAGAGGAAGGCAGCAACTGTATCCAAAGGGCTAAACTCTGCTGAAAATATTGAACCTGTAAAGAAAAAGATGAACTAGAAAAGAAACACAAAAAGACACAAAAAGACTGGCAAAAGAAACTGCTAGTAAAGAGAAAAACAATCTGAAGGAGCTCAGTAACAAGAATACTGCAAATAGCTCGCCATGCCAATTTTGATTCCAGACACGATAGAAGATAACGAAAGTAACTTTGATGTATGAGATAAAGATGAATGTGTTGGTTGTGTGAATAAAACTAATAAAAATGACGTTTGGATTCAGTATGTTGCCTGTTCACAATAGTCAACATTTGGTAATAAGTGTAACTACTGTGGTGATTACAAAAGCCAATGTTCAATCTCGAGTTACGATGAACTGACAAAATTGTTTTGGACTAAAATATTTAATAGGCCTAGTATAATTCTGTATTCATTACAACATATTACAAACAAAAATATAAAATTTTAATTGACTTTTTTCTCCATGTGTAGCCATTTATATATGATCCATCTCTCCCAATTCACTGGTCCATCTCACCTGTTCACCTACGGATGAGATGGATTACTCATGTATATTTTCATTTTATTGTATCACTTGTACTTTAAGTGGTATTACCTCAGTGTTATATTGTACATAAGTTTATGTGACACTAAAAAAATTGAAAAACACACAGATTTTATGCTGAAGAAAAAATAGCGGGCCAACCCTCCCAGGCTTACTCTAAGTGTAAAACAACAAAGCACAGGATTATACTTAAAGTGATACTGAATGAAATGTGTTTGACTGTCAAGAGGGCACTGCATGAAGCCTTCTGCGTTCACCAGAGCAGAATATTATCGAAAGATCTTTCACAAAACACAAAGAAAATCTGCTCACATGTAAAGGCTGTTAGTGGCACCAAAGTTGGTGTACGTCACTCATGGATGAGGCAGGAACTGAAACTGAGGGTACCAAACCAAAAGTAGAAATGTTTAACTGTGTTTTCAAATGTTCCTTTACAAAGAAAACCCCTGGGGCATGGTCCCAATTGAATTCCTGTACCACTGAAAAGACAGGTGAAATTGAAACAGTATGTCAGTGACATTAAGAAACAGCTGAAATCGTTAAAACTGACCAAAACTTTACATAACTCCAGGGTGGATGTAATCCCTGTCAGTTTGTATACCGAATTTGTGATTGAGAACGATACTCTTTTAGTCATAATGTAGTGTAGACGCTTCGAACTAAATCCATTCTCGGCTGTTGGGAGAAAGCACAGGTCACACCCTCTATAAGAAGGGTACCAGTGGTAGAAGTGATCCACAAAACTACCGTCCAATATCTTTGACATCCATTTGATGTAGAATCTTAGAACATATTCTGAGCTTAAACGCATCTTGAATAGAATGGTCTTCTCCATATCTTCTAGCATGGATTCAGAAAATATCCACCATGTGAAACCAAACTCCCACTTTTCCCATATGAGGTCCTGAAAGTCGTGGATAAAGGTGGGTAGATACTGTATTTCTGGATATCCGAAAAGCATTTGACTCAGTACCACACCTACGATCGTGCGGGGTAGGATCTTTCGAAATTTGTGACTGGATTGACAGTTACTTTGTAGTGGAGGACGCAACATGGAGTGTCATCGAAAGGTGTAATATACCTCAACTGAGCCCCAGAGAAGCGTGTTGTGAGTTTTGCTGTTCATATTGCATATTAATGACCTTACCGTCAATGTTACTAGTAACTACAGACTTTTTGCAGATGACGCAATTAACGGTATCTTTAATGGAGCACGGTCTCAAAAAAGCTGGGCAAATATTGTCGGACCTTGATAAGATTTCAAACGTTCAGAAAAGTTCAGTTGAGCACTTCAGTCACTGAAAAACCATAAACGACAATATAAACGAGTCACTGTTGGAATCGTTCATGTCATACAAATACTTGAGTGTAACAGTTAGTAGGGATACGACACGGAAAGATCACATAGCCTCAGCCGTAGGTAAAGTAGATGGTAGACTTCAGTTTATTGGTAGGATACCAGAGAGATGCAATCAGTCTACAAAGAAGATAACTTACAGAACACTTGTATGACCCATGCTAGAATATTGCTCGAGTGTGTGGGACCTGTATGAAACAGAAATAACGGAGGCCATTGACCTTATACAGAGAATAGCAGCACGAATGGTCATAGAGTTGTTTGGTCTATGGAAGATGCTGAAAAAACTGAACAGGCGGACGCTTTAGATAGAAGAAAACTGGCCTACTTACAACGTTTCCAGAAACAGGTTTGACACGTTGACCGTCGCACACATAATAATGGACGTTTCGTCGGTAGGTCAGGTCATGGTGTCTCGCGTGAGGATCTGCCGTGCCCGCCGGCGGGTACACGGTGTCAGTCTTATCCTGTGGCCGCCAGCGGTGTCGTAGCTTCAACGTTTTGAATGATAAATATGTTAATATAATAAACCCTTCTTATCTATCAGCCCCAAAGGGATCGCGAGGACAGGATTAGACTAATTACAGAGCACGCAAATACGATTAAACAATCATTCTTTCCGAGCACCGTAAGGGAATGGAATGGGAACAATCCGTAATAATTGCTAAAGTAAATATTACCCTCTGCCGTGTACTTCACAGTGGTTTGCAGAGTTAGGACGTAGATGTAGGAAACAGAATGAGATTAGGTGGAACTGCATTCCGTAGGGCACGTAATTTTGTATTTCTTAACTGGTACATAACTTTCTTTTAAAGTATTATCTAGTATTGTCACAATAATTACAGTTGTACTTAGGCAAGATTAGTGTAACACTAATAGTTATTGCAAACACTAATGTTGCTGTACGTGGACAAAACTAAACTTCCCATTACGCATTATTTCTACAGTAGCATTTTACCACTGAAACAATCCAAGCAATCTTCGTACCTTGGGTCAACAGAAAGGTCCGATCTTACTCGTCGGCTTTGACCCATGACGTAAGCGTGTTGTGGTGTGTGACGTCATTACGGCGCGGAAAACCTAATACATGGTTTGATGTACTCTTCTTTAAAGAACATGTATACGTAATATGAAGCAATTTGATGAACATATTGATCTGTAGCGTAGCCCACTTGAGGTTAGGTTGGGAGTTTTTTTTTTTTGGAATGCGGCCGCGGCAGCGGCCGCCTATGATTCGAAAATATTGATTTGACACTAATGAAGCCTGTGGGGGGATGGGGGGGCACTGCAGACTCCCCCCACCGCATAACGACATATTTAGTTTCTCCCCACCCAAAAACCCCCAATTTCCCACGCTTGTCCCGTTACAGTCATTAGGCTTTTTGTGAAACTTGTGTATTTCAGTGTTTACAATACGTATTCCATGTTTTTATATCCGCCATATTGGAATTGTTGTTTATGGTCGTTTCCGCGGTATTTGTGACGTCATGGGTCAAAGCCGACGGGTAAGATCGGACGCTTCTGTATTTCCTTTTCTTTTTGCTGCATTTATGGAAATCAACATGAAACATTTACCTGATTAATCAGTTTTGGGAGTTAGGTATCTTCACGTATATCACTCGCTTGCGCTAATGTATTATGCGTTGCGTTGGGAATAATTAACACAATCGAAACGGCGTTCAATTTTCATTAGTTACTGCATTGCAAATATTACTTTTGAACTTTCTCGTTGTATTGTTCTAGCAAATTCGAGGAGATTCTTAATTTGATTATTCCCAATATTTCCGATGCTGTCGACATTGTTTACATTGTCCTAACCATTTTACAACTGTATTATCCGTCTTGATTTTTTTTTTGCGTTAACAAAGTTTCTTCCTTTGAATTATGTGTGTAACCTGTAGACCCTATGTAGTGTATTTTCGTTGACCACATATTTGTCTTATCTTGAGATTCGGCTGAACATTCTGGCCGTTGATTGGTGGTCTGTATTTTCAAATGTCTGTATTTATAATGTTCAGCATGATGCCACACTTACAAAAGTTTCAGTGTAAAGAAGCAAAAAAATTAGAGATAGTTTCAACATTGGAACAGAGACTAATTCATTCGAGGTTCATTTAGTGACAATAACATCTATACTATTTATCGTACTATGATACAACCGGCGGGAGATCATCTCTGACAGCTTGCAGCGCTATTGACAGTTTTCCAACTGCGTAACGGATGCAGGCAAAACAATAGTTGTCTACGGGGCAGCGACAACTCTGAGACATTGCCGTACGAACGTAAACAAAATCGAGTTATGTGATTGGTTGACGTAATCTGTAATGTCCTTAGCGATTCATGTAATGCATCACTGTCACAGGGAATTTTTCCAGGCACATAAGAGAAATGACAAGAGGGAGTTGAATAATTTATTAGCGTCCATTTTCCTTGCTAACATTTTTTTCCAAAATATTCGAAAAATAATGTACTAAGAGTAATCCCACATTTAAGTAGAAACGATTTACGTAGCAGTATCACAGTTTGGATTCCAGAAGGCTTGCTTGTCTGAGAATGCATTTATACACTCATTTGCCAACTACTGCAAGTCTTAAATTTTTTTGTGATCTCACCAAGACCTGTGATTGCGTGTAACATGTTACTGTCTTAGAAAAACTAAAGTTTCATGGAACTGATGGAATTACCCACAACTCGTCTGGATCACAGAATGTGGAAGTTGTATAGAATAATTCAAAGAATGTTGAAAGGAGAGAAAATTTTAGTGACCTTGGTTCACTCCTCTTCCTTATGTCAGTGAATGACCTTCCTTTTAACCTACATCAAGCAGAATTGGTACTTTTCGCAAACAGTACTTGTGCTACAATGAATTCCACTATAGAAAACGCAACAAAGAGGCTGTTAATGATGTTTTTCAACGAATCATTAAGTGGTTCTCTCAAAATGGACTCTCCCCCAATTTTGGAAAAAAACATTACATTCTGATCTGCACGACAAACAGTCATAGCAACAACTGATGTACCGGTAGCACATGAACAAGGCTCAGTAAACAGGATAATGTGTCACAAACGTTTGGGTGTACATTCTGACGAAAACTCGAACTTGAGGAAAAATATTACAAAGCTCCACAAACAATTAAGTTCAGATACTTTCTGTCTTCGTCTTGGACACAAACGAACCAACGACTTGACATATTTTGCACATTTCTACCCATCAGTGTCTTATAGAATGATTTACTGGGATAATTCACCACTTAGAAAGAAGGCACAAATACGAGAAGAAAGAATAATATGTGTTGCTCGCCTTTGGTCGATTCGTAAGCACCTGTTCAAGGAGTGAGGCATTTTAACTGCACCATCACAGTACATGTAATTAGTCATAAACAATCCATCAATTTGTGAACAGTGATATCCATACCTACAATTACAGAGGAAAAAAATGACGTTTATTGCTGTCAGTGGCCCAGAAAGGAGTTCATTGTGCAACAGTGAAGTTTTTGATCAGTTACCCAATAACATAAAATGTCTGACGATTAATATACCGTGACCCTACGAGTTTTGAATGTAACTTATAATTAGTTCCTCTGAAAACCCCTCCTATTCATAGACTGAAGGTTTACCAGCAGCTAACCCCTCCTATTCCATGGACGAATTTTAATTTAAAACAGGTAGCCTGTTTAAACAAATTATCAGTCTAGTTTCAAATTGTAATTATATGAGTACGACGGAAAAAAGGATCATTAATGTTAACATTAATCACATATACATATCCTATAAACTGACTTGTTTCACATCATTTCGATACAGGAATCGTTAAAACGATCTTGTAACATGTAACTAACTAGAGACGCGAATAGCGGTGCCAGCTCACTGCAACTACCAGTGATTTTCTCTTACCGGCTCTACTGTAAGATGTTTGTAAGTCTCTTTCACTAGCGGTAGCTTCTAGCACATGTCAAGCTGATCGATTCACGACTCCTAACCGCTACAACGGGCCAAGGGATATTATAACTTTTACACCGCCAAGAAACAATAGGCCTTAATTTGTGACCCGTTCCTGAGGAAAAGGGCCCTTAACAATCGGATAGAAAGACAGGGAGATGGATAACAAGGCAATCACGTAATGGTTCCCAAGTCACAGACAAAACTTCTTACGAGTGACAAATAGATACACGAACAAACAATTTGTATTTGTAAACTGTTATCTTGGAACCTAGCATCTAGGTTGCCTATCTACGGCTTCCAAGAGCAACAACAATATGCTTATTAATATTCCGGTTAATTACTGACCTAATTTAAAAAATCTATAACTCAGATATATTCTATTCCTTAAGCGGTATACGAGTAATCTTATGTTAAAGTTTGCACAACTCCGATTGTTTGTAAGTGAATTAACTGAATCAGAATTAATCGTGATACAGGCACACATTTGAGATCCAACAGTAGAATTAATGTACACAATGGACTGACTAAAACTATGAAGTATTGTGACCATAGGAGTGAATACTTTATCACTGGAAAATATTAAATGTGGTAATAAAAACAAGATTCGAAATAACTCTGTAGCTTTTCACTGAAAGCATTAGAATCGTAAAGCATCCAAAACAGTCATGAAATTACTAAAGTACAATCGCAGAATTAACTATGAGAATTACAAAACTGGAACTGTCGGTTGTCACAGTTATACGTAGGCGTCAGAACAGTTAAATAGTCTCGCCTCTGCCTTTGTGTACTTTATCTCAACCTGACTTCACAGGGTGGTCAGGGACAGTCTGAAAAGCTTGTAAGGGCGTTGCATGGTATAAGGGGCATTCAAATGAAACCCGGTCACTAGCGTAAAGTAACGGCAACGATTTTATTAACTCAAAAATGTAGTTATACACAGTACACATACTAAAAATAGCCGCCAAAACTGTTGGCACATTTATCCCACTGCGACAGTAGCCTGTCGATTCCATCCTTGGAAGAAGCTAGCAGGCTGCTGTACTGTCAAATCCAGGCCTACACCCAGTCACACACTTCGTTGTCCGTTGCGAATCGATGTCCGCGAATAGATTGTTTTCGAGGTCCAAACATATGAAAGTCACACAGTGAAAGGTCGGGACTGTACGGTGGATGTTCCAGCATTTCTCACTGAAACTGCTGCAATGTCGTCTTCACAGCATTGGCCGTGTGTGGCTGTCTAAGGTTCTGTAAAGTGGATTGATAAAGCTGGACGTTGATGGTGGTTCCCCGTTCCAGGAACTCGACAAGCAGTGACTTTACCAGAACTGGTGTGCACGGCCTTTGATCTCTTTGAAGGTGGTGAAGTCGCATGTTTCCACTGTTTGCTCTGACGCTTGCTTTCCGGTTCAAAATGGTGACACCACGTTTAGTCACCTGTGACAATACGGGACAGAAAGCCGTATTCCTCTCCTCATGATAACGTTGCAGATGACCATTCGTATTGCGCTGTTCGGCGGTCAGTTGGTGGGGAACCCACTGGGCACAGATTTTTTGAAAGTTTAAGTGTAGATGCATTATGGTGTGGGCGGTGCCCCCGCTAATACCCAGTAACCGATGGATCGCCTGCCTGGCTGGCTGCGCGGTCTCAAGCGGGAAGGCGTTTTCACGTATGCTTACACCATACTTACCCTACCAAAATTACTCTACCACGCAAATGTTTGGGGTTACACTCGTCTGGTATGAGACGTACCTAGGGGGGAGGGGGTACACTGGGGGCCCAACCGCACAATAACCCTGGATTCGGTGTGGGGTGGCGGTGGGGTGGGTGGTGGGTGGACTGCTGTGGCCTGTTGTGGGGCTGTGAACCACTGAGGGCTACCGCGGGACGAAACCTCGTTTCTAGGTCCCCGGTTTAATACAATACAATACAACCGATGGATCTTGTCCACAGTGATTCTACAGTTGACCAAGACTCAAGCATTCACTTCCGTAACATTTCCAGTGTGATGACACGATGAGCCTGTCCAGGACGAGCATCATCTTCCAGTGACTCGCGCCCCTCAAGGAATCGTTTGCACCATTCCGGAACACTTGAACGACTCAGACTTTACTCACCGTACGCAGCCTTCATCCGTCGAAACGTTTCACGGCCTCCAACTCCCTCCGCCGCCAAAAATCGAATCACTCCTAGTTGTTCTTGCTTACTCGCCGACAAGTTCGGTAGTGGACGATAACTTGTGTGACTACCTTCTCTTCGGCGATGAAACCACACTGGAGCTATGCAACATCAAACGGTACGCACGCGTCAGTCTCTGAACCAATAGATGGCGCTACCATACTCGCAGTTACGTGGTGCCACTTTACATGTAAGGCAAGGGTTTCATTTGAATGAACCTCATAGATGCGCTGAGAAATAATTGTTAAGAAGAATGTGATATGTTTCTCCGTTTTTGAGTTAATTAGCTTCTAAGTTAGCCAGTCAGGCCACTGTGCAAGCAAATTCAAGCGATCTTCCAGAGACATTGTTGCCAAATGCGTTCTTCATTTGGTTTTCTGCAACTGAACAAGAGAGCGATTTACAAATTGGACATGGGATGGAAGCAGGGAGTGAAACCAAGCCAAAGGCTGAGTAGTCTTGTGTGCTATCGTCTATGTTATGAAAACAACTGGCAGTAATTTTGCCTAGTGGGCCGCTTGAATTTGTGTGCGCAAGGGTCTGATTGCTAACTTATATGCTAATTAACTCGGAAATGGCACAAAGTCTCGAATTTTTTCTTAATAATTGCTTCTTAGTGCAGCCTACCGTGCAACACCCTTACAAACTTTTCAGAGTGTTTTCGTCCATTCTGTATAACGACTGCAGTGACTGTTTGTCTGAAAAGAAACTCATGGATATGGGGATGTCCTGACAAATGTGGGATGTTGAAATCTATCATGAAACTGATCTACAGACTCTCGATTGTATACTTACCTTAATCTTCATTGCCATATGAGCAGAGTGGAGATACCGAGTCACATTCCCGAAGATTGACTCTAGGATCTCTCTGCCAAGAGCTCATCCATTTGAGAGCCCAACCTGTGGAATACTGAAGTGTTCATGCCAAACCCAGAGACAAAGTCCTTCTTTACAAGTCAGTAACAAACTGACTGCTCCTTCTTCCAACCAAGAAAAACTCGACCACCAGTCCTCTCTAAAAGTACATCGGTCTTCCAATGGCGTAAATGTTTAACAAACTACCCCTCCAAGAAAACGCAAAATTTCGAAAAACCAATCATCTCGTTTTTCTCTCCTCTGTTCTAACTTTCCGCCACGTGTTACATCCTCTTGACGTCACTTCCGTATCACCAATCAGTGCCCTCTCAACCATCAGCTAGCTTTGGTTACAGGCCTTGGGAAAAGGCTAACCACAAACACTGCATCTTGTGAATGTGTGGTACATTAGAGCTATATTGCCATGTTTTTTTTCTTGAGAACCGGGAAATGTTTATCTACTGAAAGCATTTTTCTTAACATGGTCCGAACACGTACCTCTTGCTGACAGAGTCGTGTTTTCAGTTCAGTAGTCCAAAGTGGATACATGCAATAAGCGGCACAGTAGGCTGGCGCTAACATGACACTGACCGAGGCGACTTTCCTTAAGACAAGGCAACTTCACCTGTACCTGCCAGTCCCCTCCTCGCTGTTCTGCGAATGGTCGTGTTCCCTCAACTCATCCGGTGTCGTTCTGCCAAGCCTCTCTACACGTCACCTCTCTCATATCCTCAGTGCCCTTACTTCCTCAGCTCACCCAGAAAACATTTGATATAGCCAACATCACATATGATTAAAGAATATTAAAAGAGAAAATGAAATTAGTGCATACAAACACTGTAATCTCATTATCCCATATAAACTAACTCAGTTCCCCTCCAGTCACATAACTGATCATAAATAAATGAAGAGAGACGCTTTGTGTATTGTAGTCTCTGCCTTCCTCTGCAGTTTTTACGTTCTACAGCTCCATCAAGTACCATGGAAGTTATTTCCTGATCCCTTAACAGACGTCCTACCATCCTGTCTCTTCTTCTTGTCAGTGTTTTCCATATAATCCTTTCCTCACAGATTCTGAGAAGGACCTCCTCATTTCTTAGTTTACCGGTCCATTCAATTTTCAGCCTTCTTCTGTAGCACCATATCTCAAATGCTTCGATTCTCGTCTTCGCCGGTTTTCCCACAGTCCAGTTTCACTACCATACAATACTGTGCTCCAAGCGTACATTCTCAGAAATTTCTTTCTCCAATTAAGGCCTATGTTTGCTACTAGTAGACTTCTCCTGGCCAGGAATGCCCTTTTTGCCAGTGCTAGTCTGTTTTTTATGCCCTCCCTGCTTCGCCAGCCATGGATTATTTTACTGCCTAGGTACTAGAATTCCTTAATTCCGTCTACTTCTTGATAACCAATTATGATGTTAAGTTTCTCGCCGTTCTCCTTCCTGCTACTTCTGATTACTTTCTTCGATTTACTCTCAATCCATGTTCTGTACTCAAAACACTGTTCATTTCATTCACCAGATTCTGTAATTCTTCTTCACTTTCACCCAGGATAGCTATATCGTCTGTGAATCTTGTCATCGATATTCTTTCACCTTGATTTTCAATTCCAGTCTTGAATCTTTATTTTGTTTGCGTCATTGCTTCTCCGATTTATAGACTGGACAGTAGGAGCGGGAGACAACATCCCTGTCTTACACCCTTTTTAATCCGACCACTTGGTCTTACACACCTATTGTTCCCTCTAGACCCTTGTGTGTATTGTATATTACCCGTCTTTCCCTATAACTTACCCCTATTTTTCTTAGAATTTCGAGCATCTTGCATCATTTTACGTGGCCAAACCTTTTTCAATGTCGACGAATCCTATGAACGTGTTTAGATTTTTCTTTAGTCTCGCTCCCGTTATCAACCGCAACGCCAGAACTGCCTCTCTGGTGTCTTCACCTTTCCTGAAGCCATACTGATCGTTACCTAACCGATTCTCAATTTTCTTTCCCATTCTTCTGCATATTATTCTTGTTAGCAAGCTGGATGCATGAGTTGTTAATCTGATTGTGCAGTAACTGTTACACTTGTCGGCTCTTGCAGTCGTTGGAATTGTGCGGATGATGTTTTTCCTAAAGCCAGATGGTATATCGCCAGGCTCGTTATCTATCCCTTCTACCTTATTCGATATCAACTCTACCAAAGGTTTTTTTAACTTCTGACTGCAATACTGGATCTCCTATCTTTTCTATTTCGACTGCATTTTCTTCTTCAGAGAGCCTTCAGTGACTCTTTCCAGCTATCTGTTCTCTCCTCTGCATATAGCAGAGGAATTCCCATTGCACTCTTAATCGTATCACCCTGTTTTTACTTTGACCTAAGGTTGTTTTGACTTTTCTAGATGCTGGCTCAGTCCTTCCGATGATCATTTCTTTTCTATTTCTTCACATTTTTCATGCAGCCATTCCGCCTTAGCTTCCCTTCCCTTCCTATTTATTTCATTCCTAAGTGACTTGTATTTTTTTATCCCTGAATTTCCCTGAATATTTTTGTACTTGGTCTTTTCATCGATCAACTGAGGTATTTCTTCCGTTACCCACGGTTTCTTCGGTTACCTTCTGTACCTATGTTTTTCTTTCCGACTTCTGTGATTTTCTTTGGAGATGTCTACTCATGTTCAACTGAGCTGCCTACTGAGCTATTTCTTATTGCAATATACAGGGCTATTACAAATGATTGAAGCGATTTCATAAATTCATTGACGTATGGTCACGACACACTACAGATACCTAGAAAAACTCATAAAGTTTTGTTCAGCTGAAGCCGCACTTCAGGTTTCTGCCGCCAGAGCGCTCGAGAGCGCAGTGAGACAAAATGGCGACAGGAGCCGAGAAAGCGTATGTCGTGCTTGAAATGCACTCACAGCAGTCAGTCATAACAGTGCAACGACACTTCAGGACGAAGTTCAACAAAGATCCACCAACTGCTAACTCCATTCGGCGATGGTATGCGCAGTTTAAAGCTTCTGGATGCCTCTGTAAGGGGAAATCAACGGGTCGGCCTGCAGTGAGCGAAGAAACGGTTGAACGCGTGCGGGCATGTTTCACGCGTAGCCCGCTGAAGTCGACGAATAAAGCAAGCAGGGAGCTAAATGTACCACAGCCGACGCTTTGGAAAATCTTACGGAAAAGGCTAAAGCAGAGGCCTAACCGTTTACAATTGCTACAAGCCCTGACACCCGATTACAAAGTCAAACACTTTGAATTTTCGGCGCGGTTGCAACAGCTCATGGAAGAGGATGCGTTCAGTGCGAAACTTGTTTTCAGTGATGAAGCAACATTTTTTGTTAATGGTGAAGTGAACAGACACAATGTGCGAATCTGGGCGGTAGAGAATCCTCACGCATTCGTGCAGCAAATTCGCAATTCACCAAAAGTTAATGTGTTTTGTGCAATCTCACGGTTTAAAGTTTACGGCCCCTTTTTCTTCTGCGAAAAAAACGTTACAGGACACGTGTATCTGGACATGCTGGAAAATTAACTCATGCCACAACTGGAGACCGACAGCGCCGACTTCATCTTTCAAAGGGATGGTGCTCCACCGCACTTCCATCACGATGTTCGGCATTTCTTAAACAGGAGATTGGAAAACCGATGGATCGGTCGTGGTGGAGATCATGATCAGCAATTCATGTCACGGCCTCCACGCTCTCCCGACTTAACCCCATGCGATTTCTTTCTGTGGGGTTATGTGAAAGATTCAGTGTTTAAACCTCCTCTACCAAGAAACGTGCCAGAACTATGAGCTCGCATCAACGATGCTTCCGAAATCATTGATGGGGACATGCTGCACCGAGTGTGGGAGGAACTTGATTATCGGCTTGATGTCTGCCGAATCACTAAAGGGGCACATATCGAACATTTGTGAATGCCTAAAAAACTTTTTGAGTTTTTGTATGTGTGTGCAAAGCATTGTGAAAATATCTCAAATAATAAAGTTATTGTAGAGCTGTGAAATCGCTTCAATCATTTGTAATAACCCTGTATATAGCCTCAGAGGACTTCAAGAGCGTCTCTCTTCATTCTTTCGTACTTCCGTATCCCACTTCTTTGCACGCTGAATCTTCCTGACTAGTCCCTTGAACTTCAGCCAACTCTCCATCAGTTCTAAATTGTGAGCTGAGTCTATATCTGCTCCTGGCTTTCCATATCTCCCGGCCTTTTCCAAGTATACCTCCTCGTCTTGTGATTCTTGAACGTAGTTTTCGCTATTAGTAGCTGAAATTTATTGCAGAACTCAGTCTTTCTCCACTCTCATTCCTAGTCCAAGCCCATATTTTCCAGTACCCCTTTATTCTGGTTCAAATGGCTCTGAGCACTATGGGACTTAACATCTGCGGTCACCAGTCCCCTAGAACTTAGAACTACTTAAACCTAACTAACCTAAGGACATCACACACATCCATGCCCGAGGCAGGATTCGAACCTGCGACCAGAGCGGTCACGCGGTTCCAGACTGAAGCGCCTAGAAACGCACGGCCACACCAGCTGGCCCCTTTATTCTACTCCATCTCTAAAAACCGCATTCCAACCCCTTATGACTATTAGATTTTTATCTCTCTTTACACCCGTTCAGTATCCTCATATACTTTCTCTATCTCTTCTTCTTTGGCTTGCGACGTCAGCATGTTTACCTGCAGTACCTGTCGGTCTTGGTTTTCTACATCTACGTCTACATTTATACTCCGCAAGCCACCCAACGGTGTGTGGCGGAGGGCACTTTACGTGCCACTGTCATTACCTCCCTTTCCTGTTCCAGTCGCGTATGGTTCGCGGAAACAACGACTGTCTGAAAGCCTCCGTGCGCGCTCTAATCTCTCTAATTTTACATTAGTGATCTCCTCGGGAGGTATAAGTAGGGGGAAGCAATATATTCGATACCTCATCCAGAAACGCACCCTCTCGAAACCTGGACAGCAAGCTACACCGCGATGCAGAGCGCGTCTCTTGCAGAGTCTGCCACTTGAGTTTGCTAAACATCTCCGTAACGCTATCACACTTACCAAATAACCCTGTGACGAAACGCGCCACTCTTCTTTGGATCTTCTCTATCTCCTCCGTCACCCCGACGTGGTACGAATCCCACACTGATGAGCAATACTCAAGTGTAGATCGAACGAGTGTTTTGTAAGCCACCTCCTTTGTTGATGGACTACATTTTCTAAGGACTCTCCCAATGAATCTCAACATGGTACCCGCCTTACCAACAATTAATTTTATATGATCATTCCACTTCAAATCGTTCCGCACACATACTCCCAGATATTTTACAGAAGTAACTGCTACCAGTGTTTGTTCCGCTATCATATAATCATACAATAAAGGATCCTTCTTTCTATGTATTCGCAATACATTACATTTGTCTATGTTAAGGGTCAGTTGCCACTCCCATGCTCCAAGTGCCTATCCGCTGCAGATCTTCCTGCATTTCGCTACAATTTTCTAATGCTGCAACTTCTCTGTACACTACAGCATCATCCGCGAAAAGCCGCATGGAACTTCCGACAGTATCTACTAGGGCATTTATATATATTGTGCAAAGCAATGGTCCCATAACACTCCCCTGTGGCACGCCAGAGGTTACTTTAACGTCTGTAGACGTCTCTCCATTGATAACAACATTCTGGCGAGAATAACGCTGTCACTGTACTGCTCACAACAGCTCACTCTCTGGCCTATCTTCCTGTTCAGCACGACGCCGCTGGAGCCAAAAAAGACGGTCAGAATTACTTTCACACTGCTTTGGACCTGCCCCCCCCCCTTTTTTGGGTCTTGGGGACGATGGATGCTTCCACTACGATGACTGGTACTTTGTTACTGGGTCATACCCATAAACCCAAGACTCATCACTAGCGATCGTTGTTTTAAGAAAGTTGGGATTACTGTCCTTCCTCTGAATGAAGTTGCTTGTGCTCAGTTACTAGCAACTTCGGCACAAATTTTGCTGGGGTTCTCCCGAAGTCCTTTTAAAATGGAATGAATGGATCCAACACTACCTTTTTCATCTGCAAGTTCTCTGACCGCGAACCGTTTAACCGTCATCACCAGGTTCTACAGGTGATCAATAACAGCCGCTGTTGAGAAAGTTGAGAGCTCATCTCAACGTGCTTCACTCTTCACTGATGAGTAGCTCACTCCTTTATCTTTGTGGTACTCACTGCTTACTTGAGAATCGCCAAGCTTAAAACAAAATGTGATGCTATAACGTTGTTCCACTTTTTCTGTCATTTCCTCACAACACAGAATCCAACGACTAACACTTATATGTGTTCACTTGTGAAGGCTATCCAGCAGCTGGTTGTTCCCACAGTCGTGAAAACAGTCACGCGCACTACGTATGGTTACGAACATAGAAAATGCGCGCGCCCAGATACCATTCTGGGTTTCAACAATAGAATGTAAGATCAGATACTTTTTAACAGTCTTCGTGCTAGATATAAAGTTTAATTTACCGTCTCACAAAAATGGAGGTTTTGTTTGTTTACAGATACATGTCTGCAGTTCTGGTACACACTGAAATCACCGTGCATACCGATACGCACCGCTAGAGGAGGGGAGTGTTGTGCGGTAATTCGGCCACTGCATTTGAAGGAGCAACAGTGAACCCTCATGAATATTAATAAATGATTTAAAGCCAACTCACTGACATTAAACTTCGAAAAGACTCACTATATGCAATTCAGAACCTGTAAGAGGTTTCTACTCAGCATATGCATAAAATATGAAGAAGAGCAGATAGAAGAGGTTGACAATCTTAAATTCCTGGGATTACAACTTGATAATAAATTCAGTTGGGAGGAGCACACTACAGAACTGCAGAAACGCCTTAACAAATCTGTATTTGCAATTCGAGTGTTAGTAGACATAGGAGACATAAAAATGAAAAAGCTTGCATACTTTGCCTACTTTCATTCCATAATGTCATATGGTATAATATTTTGGGGTAACTCTTCAAGTCAAACAAAAGTTTTCAGAGTCCAAAAGCGTGTAATACGTATTATTTGTGGAGTAAATTCACGGACGTCCTGTAGAAACCTCTTCAAAGAACTGGGTATACTAACTACTGCCTCTCAGTATATTTACTCCTTAATGAAATTTGTCCTAAATAATATATCTCTTTTTCCAACAAACAGCTCAGTTCATACATACAATACCAGGAACAAAAATGATCTGCACAAGGACTTAAAAGCACTTACTTTAGTTCAAAAAGGGGTCCACTACTCAGGAACACTCATCTTCAATAATTTGCAAGCAAACATAAAAAATTTAGTTACAAATAAAGACCAGTTTAAAAGGAGCCTGAAAGACTTACTAGTGGCCAACTCCGTCTACTGCATTGACGAATTTTTTAATAGAAACAGATGATGTATTGTATTACTCATACTATTAGTATTGTTATTTCAGCTTAAAAAAAATTGACATGTTCCACATCCACGAGGATCTCCTCAGCACGCATCTATGGAACGAAAAACTAATCTAATCTAATCTAATCTGTAATACAATAGTCAGATGGCACAGATCTTCCATTGTAGTCAGACAAGTGTGGCTGACGAAGAACGAAGTGGCAGACGATTTCTCTGTAAAGAACTGGGGTCACACCACAAACAGAGGCATCGTTGCTCTAAAACCATTGCATCACAGTCGAGGCGATAACGAAAAACATCTTTTACGACATTTTGAGCGTGACAAAGGTCGCCTTCAGCTGGGATTGACGACTCCTCATACCCGTTAAAAAATCCTACCGAAATGAGGCAGAAGTGGAAACGTTGCAGATGTGGCAAGCCATTGCAGATGAAGTCTTTAGCCGAGTCCTCGATGTGTCACTACGACTCCGAGACAAAGGAGCAAACCAATCAGTCGAGATATGTGGATTCACCTCTTAGGGGGGGGGGGGGGGTGGAGTTGCAAGACCCAACCATCAATGCATAAGATGACGCTGAATATTTCTTGGGATTGTCACTATGTGATGCTAACAGATTATGCTTCGGAAGGGACCAACCGTCACAGGAGCATACTATCTAAAACTCCTGACGAAGTCACGTGAGGCTGTGAAGATGAAGCTTAATAGGGAGCTGTCCAAGGGGCAATGGCGGCTCGTGCATAATTTACCATTGTGCTACCATGTAGTGGCCTTTAGCCTTTTGACTTACGAGGATAGTAATCGTAACTAAAAGGAATATATTCGTTTTCGGGGTATACAAACTGAACTGTTTAAAGATGTTAATTAATCGTTTCACAATGAAATGAATAAAAGAAAGTGAAAAATATTGTGGTAGCAGCGGGTATGGAACCCGAGCCAACAAACTGCCAGTCGGTGTGCTTCACCTCTGCGCTATAGAGCCAAAAAGTAAGATTGTGCTCGAAAAGCCCTCATACTTTATTGTTAACTCTTTAGAGAGAGTTTTACCTTTCGTTATTGCCCACTCAGGCGAAATATCCTTGGATCTTGAAAGGGGCATCTAACTGCTTCTGCTCACATCGTTTGAGCCAAATCGGTGAGCCTCGTCCCATGCGCTCCTGTTGTTACATTTAGAGTAGATGTACCTAACTCTTTAAATCCCACTTTTTTCTTCAAATATCTACTGCAAAAGGGCCTCTTTAGCTGATCATCTACAGACACCACTACCATATAAAATTTTCTCGTATACTCGCGTTTTTTACCACCATCAACAGCCTTTAGACTTCCAAGGGTAGTAATCGAAACTAACTGAATATATTAATTTTATGTATATAAGTTGAACTATCTGTAGATACGTATATATAAATTTTATAATTTATCGTTTAATATTTCGCCGAATAAAATAAAACAAAATGAATGAAAAATGACCATATCAGCGAAGTGCAAGTCAGCGCACATTACCACTCGCCCATAGCGCCATTACGTCGTCCACTGCCATTATGTGATGTTAACAGGTCATGCCTCAAAACGGGCTAACCATCACAGGAGCAAACTTTCTAAATGACGGTTGCACAATGCATTACATGGACTTTCAAAGAAAAATACTGATCCGTTTCTGTGAGCAACACAGCACTCGTAGTGCCGGAAGCAATGACGTCACATCAGAGCATACGGGGGTCTAACGAGATACCGGTGCCGTAACGAACTTGTGACGTCACATTAGTCGGCTTGTGCGCCACACTTCGTGAACGCTCGGCGCTCTTAAGGCCCACGGGAAACGAATATTTAGTTGTAAAGGTGCCCAATAAAGGCCTTAATTTTGCCATGTGCTATCCAGAACTTCTAAGCATTTAAACATGCGCGATCAAGAATTACTAAATTCATCTGAAATAGTTACTCGCTCCCCGCCGGAGACGGGGGAGAGAGCGCTACAAAATATGTTTTCGTCCGTTTTATTTGCATACTAGTAGCGTCATTTTAGTGAGATTCCCGTCTCGCATTCGAAGACAAATTGAGTAATTTTTGTATAGTCTCTGGCTCGCATTCGAAGAGAAATGGCGTAATTTCGGTGCGATATTTACAATGTGCTGCAGCACATTAACATTTGCACAGGACACAGACACACAAGCTGCTTCTTTGGGCTACCAGATTTTCCTCACCCGTCTCCCCACCCCTCCCCTCCCCTCATACCCTCATATGGCACCCAGTAACTTCTTCCTCATTTTTCAGATTAAGAAACGTCTGCATGGCATGCATATCCATAGTGACGACGAGGTTATTTAGAGGTGGAACATTTCCTGAACAGCCAAAATGCATACTTCTGTAACAAAATCATCAATCATGGGGGAGGGGGGGGGGGAGGGGAATATGCTTCATTAAAGGGTGAATATGTGGAGAAGGGATAACAACGTCACCCAAATTTCGTGGTCGCAGCTAGATTTATTTAGAGGTGACAATTAACATTCTATTACTATCCCTCATTTGTAGACGGGGGGGGGGGGGGGGGGGATGGATTTCGGAAATAATGTTGAAAATGGTTGTCGGTTCTGAAGGATATACAAGTAAAGATGCAAAGCATACGAACTAATTCTGAGGCACTAAATTTTCTTATATCATTTGCAGGTACGAAACCACAAGAAAGATTGTAAAATTCCAGCGGTGTTCTTTCTCTACACCAGCGAAGGCGAACTGTAGGGTGGTACAGTGTGAGAGGAAGCCTGGAGAATTACAACCGTTGCTAGTATCCAGGTTCCAATAAACTGTACCGGCTGACATTCTGGGTGCACGAGTGGTTCTAATATTGGCTGCAGTCGTCGTGTGATACATAAGTCTGTACACTGGTGCCTCACGGAACTAGACCACAGTGCACGCTACATCTTATTTGGACCACTGACGTCGACGTATTACCGATCCGATTCTGCACAGCTACTGGGTGGGGAGATACTCCGGAAGAACCATTCAACCTCCTGCAGTCCTATAAGTATATCCATCTCGAAATTGAGTTTATCGCACCAACGATGCTCGTCAACGCCGTCATAGTCGGTCTACAACACTTACTTACAGGCACGATTATAGAAACATCGGAGTACTCTTTCAGCAAGCAAGCGTAATAGAGGGTGGTAACAATTAAACTTTCGCTACTTGAGAAGGATCCCAGGAAAAACGAGTGATCGCAGGAAAATGAAACTTTGTGGAAACATTTGTAAGGCATGCGAAAGAGAGATGACGAATAATACTTTGAAAGAAACATATTTTAATTTCCACATCGGAGGCTAACATATGTTAATTGCATACCATCTTTACGTTCCAGGCTGCAGACTATACTCAATGGGACGATCACCTGCGTCCGCGACAGCC
The DNA here is from genome assembly GCF_023898315.1 of Schistocerca nitens. Lineage (NCBI taxonomy): Eukaryota > Metazoa > Arthropoda > Insecta > Orthoptera > Acrididae > Schistocerca > Schistocerca nitens. Next base: position 676,363,464 of record NC_064617.1, on the reverse strand, counting down.
TGGAACCGTGCTAGAGATACCATTTCACAATTGTTCGCAACACTTTTCGAACGGAGAACCATTGAATGTTCACCTGTCATGACACATTTCGTGTACTGCTTGAAGGTCACACTTTGCGTCCAGCACTCTCAGCCATTGCAACAGTAACTTCATCAACAATTTGTGGCATAACTAGCCGTCGGCCTCTTCCAGGAGCAATTACCGAATCGTCAATTACTTCTAACTTTCCAGTGATGTTCTTAAACTCCGGTGCGATAAGAGGATCTCTCCGTATTCCTTTAATGCGTCGATACTCACGAAGAACAGTAGCATGTTGCTTTCCTTTTCTTAAAATGACTGTGCGAGTAAAGCCCTGCTCATCTTGTCCAGACCCTTGTTGAATGTATGCAACTGTGAAGCACACTGATGTTTGCGTTTGAGCCCTACGTGGCCGAACCAGTACCGGTGCATAAAGGTAAGTCATGACACTAACACTACTAATAACCCAGATAGTGCAGCGCCTAGTCGGAACTTCATTCCTGTAAAGTTGGGTATCTGTATGCTAAAGACACTTTATTTCGCTTTCGCCATAGTCCCGCAGCGATCGCAGGGTCGGCGTGGTTACAACTGATTTGGCAATGTTAGTTTTAGGGGTGGCCGGATGCCCTCCCTGCCGCCACCCCGTAGCCCCAGGGATGGAATCAGTGTACCACAGCTGTCTGCATCTAGTGTAAATCGTGAAATAGTGTGAACGTGTTTCAAATGTCTGCGGCGCGTGTAACTGAGCAGGAACGTGGGGACCAGCCCGGTATTCACCAAGCGGGAAGTAGAAAACCGCCTAAAAACTACATCCAGGCTGGTCGGCACACCGGCCCTCGTCGTTAATCCGCTGGGCGGATTCGATCCGGGGCCGGCACACCGACCCGAGTCCAGAAAGCAGCGCGTTAGCGCTCTTTTTTTTGTTTTTTTTTGTTTTTTTTGTTTTTAAAAAGTTGCATGGCGCGAGATTAGATCCAGCGATCTTTATATATATATATATATATATATATATATATATATATATATATATATATATATATATATATATATATATATAGTAGGTCAGGGGGCAGAGTGGGCAGGGGTCGTACTTGGAGGCCTGGCCACGGTGTCCCCGTCTCCTGACAGGATAAGGGAGAGGCAGCAGGAAGGAAACATTTATATTGTAATTTTTTTTATAGTAACAATAATATTTTATTTATTCATTTAATTGTAATGTCCCAAAAGAAAAATCATGTATAAAAAAGAAGGGAAATAAATATAGGGCCGAAGTGACATCCTCGTCACTTCACTGGGAGTAAATCCTATCCCTCGAAACAACTTAAACCTGGGACTCCCCACCGCTTCGGGGGGTTATGAAACATGCTGCCTAGAAAGTTCGCAAAATGCGTTTTATATTTAGAGTGGCGTCTGATGATTTCGTGTTGTTCTAGTAGATAATGCCAATAGTCCATGACCGATATCAAGGTCCGCGAGAGCACGTAGTGCGATGCGTGTCCTCCAATCCAGCGGATTGCCGATGTTTTTTGTGAGGGGAAAAAGACAGGGTCAGGGAAAAATAAAGCGTCCGTCGTGATCGTTGATTCGTCGGTGTGTCGGAGGAGGGCCATGATGCGTTGAGTCAGCCGCCAAACATCCTTTGCCTCACCGCACTGCAGAGAATGTTCGTCGGTCTCCTGCATGCCACATCTAAGGCAGAGCGGGGAATCCACCATGCGAATGTCGTACAATCGTTGGCGGTTGACTGTCTTTCGGTTGATTAATGTATACCATGACGATCGCGCTGCTGTGGTGAGGAGTGGTGTGTGGACAGCTCGCCAAATCTGTCGCCAGTTTCGTGTTGGGTATTTAAGTTCGACAACATTGCTGCCATGATGACGCCGCAAGTATCGATATATCTCACGGGTAGTGGGGATTCTGGTAGAAGGTATCCGTAGCTGAACATAACTAAAATCAACAAAAAATCGCGCGACGTGAGAAAACGAGGGCGAGATGGTGCCTACTGCTACCGGTGGTTCAAAGGACGTGGGAAGAAGCACATCCAGGATGGCCGACGTGATGGCGTGTTGCCGCTGGTTCCAAGTTCGTAGCGTCGCTCGCAGGTGTAGAGCTAGAGCCTTGTTCCGCACATCCGTGAGGTTAAGTCCTCCAGAATGGTGTGGGAGAGTTAAAGTCTCGTATTTGATCTTAAACAACATTCCTCGGCTGACATAGTATCCAAAGGCCGCCATTAATCTGTCAGCGATACCATGTGGCATTGGCAGTACCTGTGCCAAGTGCGGCAGTCGCGAGGCCAGGTGAACATTAGTGTAGTCCACCCTTTGGAGCAGGTCGTGCGTTCGGAGTGAATTGTTGCGTATGTGCAGTCGGACGTTCTGGAGGAGACGTCGATAGCTCGCCGCCGCTGATTGCCGTAGCGATCGGGTGAACAAGACACCTAAGCATCGCAAGATGTCCACCGTCGTAAACGGACTTCGCAGAGCGTCCAGCCCTCGACCGATGTGCATGATCTTGGTTTTATTCGTGTTGACTCTGCTTCCCGCAGCTACCCCGTACGTAGTAAGAAGGGTAACCACCTGACTGACTTCGTTCTCCGACCGGACGAGTATCATCAAGTCGTCGGCATATGCACGACACGTGAAGGAGCTCGCACGGAGTCGGACGCCTGTTAGAGTCCGTCTAAGAGTCTGCATCAATGGTTCGAGCGCTATTGTAAACAGTATCATCGACAAGGGACATCCTTGCCTAACTGAGCTGCGAACAGGAATCGTTCCTACCTCCCTGCCATTGACTCTCACCGTCGAAGAAGCGCCGCGAAGGAGGCGCATGAGGACGGTAATAAAATACTGTGGTATCGCCATGCGTCTCATGGTCGAGTCAAGGAAATCATGGTTGATCCTGTCAAAGGCACGATCAAAATCCACCGATACGAACGCCGCTCGCATGCGACAAGCTTCCGTCAGGGAAATTACGTCACGGTATTCGCCGAGGATAGAATGTATGTTGCTCCGAGCCCCTAGACAAGCCTGGTCTGGAGGTATTGTCTTGGATATTACAATCTTGAGCCTTGCCGCCAACATTCGCGCAAAGATCTTATAGTCAGTATTGAGCATCGTGAGCGGTCTAAATTGATGGGCGCTGTCACTCGCTGTCGATTTCGGTATTGGTATAAGCAGTTCCGCCATGAACTGCGACGGAACGTCCGTGTCAGGGCTCAACAACTCGTTATACATCAATACGAACTGGGACATCATTAAATCCGCAAATGCGCGGTAAAATTCGAGTGTCAACCCATCTGGCCCAGGGGATTTATGCACCGCACCCTTCGCGAGTGCGCCCCGGATGTCATCTTCCGTTAGGGGTTCCAATAGCGCCTCCGCATCCGGACCATCCACCTCCGTGTGCATCTGTCGCAAAATTTCTTCTTCTGTCCGATTGTCCGTCGGCGTCCCAGTGAAAAGGAGGCGGTAATGCTCCAGAAACTCAGCAGCAATGGCCTGTTGTGACGTCAAGGGCCGACCATCGTCATCATGGAGGACTGTGATTAGGGATCGGCGATTACGCGCATGTCCCTTGGACACATGATGCATGCCAATACGTTCTCCATCGACGTTGTCCAAGCACCGAGCACGGATCGAAAGTCCCTCCAGTCGACGTCTCGTGATCGATAAAATGCAGGCCTGAATGCGATGGACTTCCACTTGACGTTCGGGCGATGGGGCCCTGGAGGACAGGTCGCGGAGCACCATGTAGTACTAGTCAAGTGTATCTCGGAGCCATTTCGCTTTTTCCTTGCCATACGTTATGAGAGCTCTTCGTATCGCCGGTTTTGCACACTGCTGCCACCACGAAAGAACCGTACGGTGCATCGGCAGACGGCGAGTGCAAGCCTGCCATGTTTCTTCGATCCGCTGGCGACATTCGAGATCCACCAATAAGGATGAATTAAGTTTCCAGGAACTACGACTCCGCCAGACCCTCTGCCGTGGGAGGGTTAACGTGCATAAATATGCAAGGTGATCCGTAAAAGCTGTGGGCCAACGTTCAGCAGCCAACACGTGATCTCTTAAACCGTCAGAAACATAAATCCGATCCAGCCTGCTCGCCGAGTGGCTAGTAAAATACGTGTAGCCCTCTCGCTGCCCATGGATCTTTTCCCACGTGTCCATAAGGGCCATGTCCCGGCAGATCGTGTTCAATGCGTGGCAGGAGCTGAAATTAGGAGTTTGATCCTTCGGTGTGAGTACACAGTTAAAATCCCCCCCTACCAAGATGTGGTCATACCTCCCATGGAATAGGGGGGCAATCTCCTCCGAGTAGAATCGTGCACGCGCCTGTCGATTGTCAGATCCGGAGGGTGCATAGATGTTGACGATACGAATGCCGTTCACGGTCATAGCCAAACCCCGAGCCGAAGGAAGGTAATCGAGGTCACACATCGGAATCCCTTCCCGGACTAGTATCGCTGTGCCACATCCTCCATCTGGAGTCGGCGCTAGATAAGTGTTGTATCTATGCACGTCGGGAAAAGCAGCATTGAAGGTTTCCTGCATCAGCAGAATATCAACATCTGTGGCGTAAATCATGTCCCGGAGAAGTTGCATCTTTGCAAGCGAACGTGCGGTGTTAATGTTCACTGTGCCCACCTTATATGCTTGGTTCGTTGTCGTTGTCATGCTCGTGTCATGTCATTGAGAACTCCAAGGGCTTTAGTCCACTATTCGTGCTCAGAGGGGTGCCCGCCAACGGGCTGCCCTCCTTCGTTGTCGTTCCGTGGTGTGCATCCTGTAGGTGAGTGGTCATCATTTGGGGTGGAAATTCCTGTAGGTCTTCGACTGGTTCCGCCCAGTCGCAGTGGTCATCCATCCGAGGAACGTCCTCTGATGTATTTCGACGTGGCTGCCGGGACATTGGTGTCCCTGACTCCTTCGTCGGCAGGGCTGGGTCAGTCGGTGTCAATGAAGAGGGACCATCTGAAGGGCAGGACATCCGGTCACCATCGGACGGAATCCTGTCAGCGTCCTCTAAAGGCACGTGTTCTGTGTCAGACAGTTCTTCGGCTAGGATACCTTCCGTGTCCCCTAGACTAGGGGGGGGGGGGGGGACGTGTCACCCGAACTATGGCGACGCTTTTTGCGACGCTTCGGCGATCGCTGTTTGCGTGCCCTGCCCTCTGCTGCCTCACTGTGTTCGTCGGTCGTTCGTTGGTCCGTTGCCGGCGCCACCGTCTGGACCTCCACTTCCACGTCGCGTGCTACATGTGAGTTTTCGGAAGGTTCCTCCCTCAACTGTCGTGACATGGGTGTAGGGACATTCTCCGAGTCACCTCCATGCTCCCGTAACTCGGTCTGCTCTTGCATAAACACGTCCTTGTCACGCTCCGAACTTGGCAACACGTCCCGGCGGGCCACCGACACGTACGTTTTCGGCAGTTGCGTGGGAACTTCTCGCTGTGACGCGTCTCCATGTGGCAGTTGCACGACGCGGCGTTGTATGCACTCCGAGCGGATACGTCCTTCTCCACCACAGCCAGAACAGGTGCGTGGCTGGCCATCGTAGATCACAATAGCTCGACATCCGCCAATGTATAAATAAGACGGGATATGTTTAGTAAGGACGATCCGCACCTGTCGCACGCCGTTTAGCAAAGGATAGGTATTAAAACTAGCCCAGCGTTCAGGCGTATGACTAAGTACCGTCCCATATGGTCGCAGCGATTCAGTAACCATCGATTCTGGCACCTCAAACGGCAATTCAAAGATCCGAACGACCCTCACACCCAATCCTGAAGGAGCTACTGTTACATCGCTGATATGGCCATCAGAGTGTCAAAATTTAAATCCTCTTTGAGCAGCGGAGAGAGTTCTTTCACACGCAGCTTCATCGGTCATCTTTACGTACATTGTACTGCTTACAATGGACAGGTGTATTCCAATTATGTCTGCAGCAGGTAAACGAACTTCGTCCCTCAAAAAACGCTCTATTTCGAAAGCTTTGGGTCTGGCATATTCGTTGTCGAACGTAAATTGGAGCGTAGTCTTTCGAAAATTGTGTGCCATGGCGATCGAGTCAGACAACAACACGCGCGAGTACCGGCGGTGTAAACACTTCCTCGTTCACGCGCGCCCGCGGCCGGGACAGCAGGTCCGTGCCGCGCCACTGCCTAAAGCAGACTGCGTTACTCTCGGCTATCCTGGCGTGTCCGTATGCTAATGACACTGACGGAAAGAAAAATAATTAATGTAGAGTAATGAAATTCCGGGAATACGTTTGTCTAGGTAACATATGTAAGTGATTAACATTAGAAGAGCTCAGGTTAATGTAAGCGCGACATACTTTGAAATGCACAACCTTCAAGAATCCATAATAAGCAAATAACGTGGATGCATTAAAATGATCCCGTCACATACATAGTGTACTTCATGAATCAGACTTTTCAGAATAATATACACTAAAACAGTACCCTAAAGCTTAAAACACAAAACATATCTTCTCTTATGCTCTGCGTGGTGACAAGAGGCCAAATTCCTCTCACAATCACAACATAACTGCACCAGTGGTGTTTCACGAAGTTACAGAACTTCCGACATATCTTACAATACGACGCGCGCCCACCATTTAGAAGTCTGAAGGGCGGTAGAGTGCCTCACGGGATAACTGTTATCAATTCAGCCAGAGCTAATGCACGCCTGCGAGTAAAACCGTCACACGCAGTTCTCGGAGCTTTCCGCCAAACCAGCTGGACTGATAGACAGCTTGGCTACGTAATACCAGAGACCAGCTATACTGGCAAACTGCACACTCCACAGTCCGTCCAAGTTCGCTATCACACCGTTACTATCTACCTGCGTCCCGGCTGTCACTCTCCACTCCACCCGCCACCTCGCCCTCTAGCGCCGCTTCCGCCACCTGACCTTGTCGCGTCATCGGGCTGCGCCGACCACGAACTCCATTCTTACAAAAGAAGGAAGTTAGGAAATAGGCGGCACTAGTGCTGATAAGGCACAATACAGGGGCAGTTAATGCTGTTTGTGGATTACACTGGAATCATTGTTCGATGATGTCCCATATGTGCTCAACTGGCGACAAATTATGGTGATCGAGCAGGCCGACACTCTGGAGAACATGTTAGGTTACAACAGCTGTAACTGGACGAGTGTTATCCTGTTGGAAAACACCCTGTGGATTACCGTTCGTGAATAGCAGCACAAGAGGTCGGATCACCAGATTGATGTACAAATTTGCAGTTAGTGTGCATGAGATAACCACAAGAGAGTGCTCCTGCTGTCGTACGAAATCGCACTCCAGACCGTAACTCCGGGTGTAGGTCCAGTGTGTCTAGCACGCGGACAGGTTGGTTGCAGACCCTCAACTGCCCTCCTCCTAACCGACACACGGCCATCACTGGCAACGAGGCTGAACCAGCTTTCATCAGAAAATACATTAGACCTCCACCTTGCCATCCAATTAGCTCTCACTTGACACCACTGAAGTCACAGATGGCGGTGGTTTGATGGCCGGCCGCGGTGGTCTAGCGGTTCTGGCGCTGCAGTCCGGAACCGCGGGACTGGTTGGTTGGTTGTTTGGGGAAGGAGACCAGACAGCGAGGTCATCGGTCTCATCGGATTAGGGAAGGACGGGGAAGGAAGTCGGCCGTGCCCTTTGAAAGGAACCATCCCGGCATTTGCCTGGAGCGATTTAGGGAAATCACGGAAAACCTAAATCAGGATGGCCGGACGCGGGATTGAACCGTCGTCCTCCCGAATGCGAGTCCAGTGTCTAACCACTGCGCCACCTCGCTCGGTGAACCGCGGGACTGCTACGGTCGCAGGTTCGAATCCTGCCTAGGGCATGGGTGTGTGTGATGTCCTTAGGTTAGTTAGGTTTAAGTAGTTCTAAGTTCTAGGGGACTTGTGACCTAAGATGTTGAGTCCCATAGTGCTCAGAGCCATTTTTGGTGGTTTGATGTTTGTGGAATGCACATTACAGGTTGTCTCCGTCGTAACTGTCCGAGCAACCGATTTGTAACAGTGCATTGTGTCACTGTGGTGCCATCTGCTGCTCAAATTGCTGCTGCAGATGCAATACAATGCGGCAGTGCTATACGCCCAACAGGGTGGTCTTCCTTTTTGGTAGAGCCACTTGATCACGTGAAGCCTCGTCTTCTTGATATCTTATATTCTCGCGACCACCGCTACCAGCAATCATGTAGAGTGGCTACACTGCTGCCAAGTCTTTCTGCAGTATCGCGGAAGGAAAATTCAGCTTCTCGTATCCCTATTACACGACCACGTTATCCAGTCTCAAAGCTTCAAATGTGTGTTAAATCTTATGGGACTTAACTACTTAGGTCATCAGTCCCTAAGCTTAGACACTACTTAACCTAAATTATCGTAAGGACAAACACACACATCCATGCCCGAGGGAGGACTCGAACCTCCGCCGGGACCAACCGAGTCTCAAAGGTAACTAGCCCTCCCGACATATTGAAACTCTTTCGTAAATTATTTTTTTAAATTAAACACTGACCTGCAGAGTATTCCCTGACAAAGACAACTCAAACTTAACCTATTCATTTATTAACCACAATACACAAGCCCAACGCAATCTGACAGCTACACATTGATAACATGACTTTCAATAATTAACACAAAAGAATGGCGCTATATTGCAAGAAATCCTAACAATTATACAACTCCAAAAATATGAAATTTAAGGAATATGAAACTGCCCCCATCTCTGTTAATTACGTAAACCCATTTCAGTCACGTATCCCGATAGGGGAAACCCCATTCTTTTTCATAAGTCACTTACCTCACAGAAAATCTTCATAACACGAACTACATCAAGTAGCAACAACAGCCAGCTAAATAAAAAGATTGTAACTACTATAGACTCTAAGAACTAGGAGGCATATGGTTAGCAAAAGAAAGATTTTGTTGAAGAGAAAACAATGTGTTTAGAAAATTTTGCCTTATTCATGTGACATCCAGTTCCAAAAATTATGTAGTTGTCAATAATTCCATTACTCAGACAATATCGACTGCGCATCCATCCTCATACATTTCCTTGCGTTTGAGTCTCCACTAAGAATGTCATGTCCATACACTTCCCTATCCACTCGCTAACCATTAGTCCGTCCAACCACAGAATCTCTTGCCGAGGTCGCAGAGCGATGTCAGCGATATTAACACAGTGTATAGATAGCGCTGCCAATATACAAACAGACTACTTACAGTACTTACAGCAAACCTGATTTGTGTCCTCGAAGTGGGCGCTACTAACGCCACTATTATGCGACTGGCGCGAAATTTGAACAGACTTCACCTTTGAGATGTAGAAACACCTACCAACTTTCGTTTATCTCGCACAGCTCCATCTTGCTGTTGCGATTTTTTTTTCCGTCAGTGTAGTTTTTCGTCTACACTTGCTCAAATAGAGAAAGATTAATTATAACCAACCTGCACTGTTGTTATGGGCTCATTGATGTCCTGCTTACAATGAGTTTCCTACTGAACCCAGTGAATGGAGCACTGAGTCAATCACTTTACTCGCTTCAACCAGAGACTCCTGGAAATATGGCCTTAGGCGTGTATTTGTAAGAAGATTTCGTGTTCTCTTGTTGACAATAAGAAAATAACGGCATTTACTCCACGCACCTATGTTTTTCTTTGGAGATCATTAGTGACGATGGTAAGCACTGCTTTCTGAGGACTAGTATGTCGATACAGCGCTTCTCAGGCCGCGGTCGTTACTGCAGAAATTCCTGAGGTACTTTGCTGCAGTGTTACTCAAAGAGCTTATCGCTCGGCTCATTAACCCAGCGCAAACTGGAACAGATAGAGAAACAATAAAATCACGAAGACGCAGCACTGCATTACAGTATAAAGGCATTTCATGTGATTATGTGGTTCACTGATCTTATGTCGTCAACAGACCGCAGAAAAAATACCGTTACACAACACAAGGAACGTCACTCCGTGGCTGTGACTTTATATTTCCAGAAGGTGAAGAACGGCATGATTACCACCAATAGCTTCTGATAAAAGTTTCTGTATTTAAGAGCCAGTTTCGGTCCACAGCTCATCATCAGCTCCATAAAAGCATTTACATTATCGTACAATGCGATATAAAATCATTGACGTCAGATAATGAAGTCTCACGAGCTCGTCATTGCTGTCATATACTGGTATTTAGAATGCCTCCGTCCCAGCGTTAATGCTGACTGTTGATGTAGTATGAATGAGAGCACTGTCTGGTGTTGTTTATTACTCACGGTGTAATTTATACTACTAGTGCTAACAGTAACTAATTCATGGACTTTATTATCTGACGTCAGTGATTTTTATACTACATAATATGATGTGACAAATGCTTATACGAATCTGATGATCTGTGGACCGAAACCGATTCTTAAAAAAAATTATCAGCAGCTCTTGAAGGCAAAAATGAAGTTCCTCAAATATTATTTTATAATGTTCTTCCATTTATGAGTTGTTATAGTCCTTCCAGTTGCCTCGTAAAAGGCAGTCAGCGGTTCTGATGCGTTCTGCTCGGGGAACTTACAAGCAATAATTTACAGGTAGCTATCATCAGCTGGTGTTGTTGACAGTAGGCTACCAGTAAAAGGAAGATTTTAAATGTAGAGGAGATTGGGGGCACATTTACGATGATGTGTTTTCCTTTCTTTTTTCAATTTTTTTGGTTAGAATGATCATATTTGAAACTTTTAGTCTGATAATATGGTTATAAAAGTATAACCTGGGGTATATTTTTCTAATTCAATTTTAAATTTGAGACTGCAAAATAATTTTGTATAGAGTCATGCCAAGTGTGTAAATGTGGCCTGGGTATGGAGCAAGTTTATGCACCTATTCAATGAATCAATTCTCACCAATACGCCACTTTAGATTTGAAGCTGCAGCATGATAATGACACTTTGTAGACGTAGTTTGACTATTCCTATATACTTTAATTTATTGGTGAGGTAGCTAATGTTTTCCTAGTACAAATAGTACATTTGACTTCAAGTCATTAAAATTGGGGGGAGGGGGCATGTGTGCACATATCATCAAACGCAATAACAAGTAATTAAAACACACTCTTAAATTTTCCGAAAAGTCTTGTCGTCAGTAAAAAAATTACAGTCTTACTTACACCAATTAACATGACAAACCAATTATTTTACTGGCAATAAACAAAAGTTTTGGCGAACTACTACCTGTCAGCATAATATGTCCTACAAAGAAGTTTGAATGTTAATTAAAATCCTATTCATCATTGGTGTCTGAGTTTCAGTTCATGTAAGAGAAAAAGTGTTTCCTGTGGCACTATCGCCGTGAATTCAGGTTTTACAGCTAAGGCACTGGATCTATTCTTGATTTCATTTTGATCTGTTGTATCGTTTCAGGCAGTAAAGACGACGGCAGTTTTCACCCTCATCATCAGACTGCTGCAGGTTATACGAGAAAGGAAGAAAAACTGGATGTGACATTCGTTGAGACGGGAGTACTTGTTAACAGACGCTTTGGAAGACCGGTTTGTGGGAGGGGATTGAGAGGAAGGGGGAGATTCATGATAACAATGACAAAAGGGAATCGCAAATTACGTGAACCTGGAGAGGATGGCAGAAGATAGGAGAGCATGGGGAGTTACCGTCTCAAAACTTGCCTTTTGGCAGGACACTAATGAGTACTTCAGAAGTATAAGCCTATATAAAGTTTTCCTTGTTTTTACTTGTAGCAATTTCTTACCCGTATCAGTCCTTCCTTTCGTAGAATTAATATGTTCCGCTTGAGATTCATTATCTTCACTAACTTTCTAGCAATTTATATCTATTATTCATTTTTTTAGATTGCGTTTCCACCTGCTGTTCCCCTGTCTGGTGTATCAGTTGGGATAGCAATGCAAAATAGTGTTTAAACATGTCCAGGAGAACTGCGTAAATGTGCCCCATTCTCATGCTTGAATTAGTTTCGAAAGGCTTGTTCGAATGACTCTGTAGTGTAAGCCAGTTCCGCGGGAAACTCTTCTTGCTAACAGACCTTCTTGGTTGGTTGGTTGATTCGGGGGGAGAGGGCCAAACAGTGAGGTACTCGGTCCCATTGGATTAGGGAAGGAAGTCGGCTGTGCCCATTTAAAAGAACTATCCTGACATTTCCCTGAAGCGATTTAGGGAAATTACAGAAAAAACATGGCCGGACGCGGATTTGAACCGTCGCCTCCTGAATGCGAGTCATGTGGATTAACGACTTGCTCGGTAGACATTCTTGACGTGAACTGACAATGCGTGTACAGTTTAAGCTTGAGATAACTCTTCGAGGCTCGTTGACAGGATGAACAGTGGCAAGCCGCTTTGTCCCGCTCACGACCGCAGACACTGCGCTTCAGTGAATTGTTCAGGTTTACTTTTGCTCCCATTAAATAATTAAGTGCACATTGTGTATTTCCTAAGGTGAAAAGAGTATTGTGCGACAGATACCAGAAGGAAAAATTCAAAAACTTATTTGATCTGTTTAAAGATAATTATACCCCTGGCTAGGACAAAATTTTCGATTAATGATGGCCATTAAACTTGAAGCACCAGAAAGGGAAACGACTTTTTACTTATCATTCTGGCACAGTATACCTCATTGATGGTTACAGTGTGAGTATTCACTCAGTGTCTGTTCCTTCAGACATGCATGCATGTCTAAAGGACATTGTATTGTGAAGATACTGACACTATAAACACAGGTGCTGTAACCATCAATGATACATTCCTGTCTCGACAGGCTAAAATGACGACATAATACAGAGTTATTCTACATGATGGACCCATTTTCAAAAAATTGTATGTATTCAAGAACAAATCGAAAAGCTTTATACCAATGAAAAGAGGAAGTTCCAAAGTTTTTGGCGGGCGGCGGCGGGCGGGCGGTGATGGTAGAGTTCGCGCGGCAATAGGACCGTCATTCAGTTTCACTGTTGGTTGTGAGTTGGTAGGGTTGGGTTGTTTGGGGGGAAGAAACCAAACTGCGAGGTCATCGGTCTCAACTGAACGGTCGTAGAGCAGACACTGTTGGTATCCCATTGGTTCATGTGGGTGGGCGGTTGCTCAAGAGTTGCACGTCTGTTCGCTCACACACATCTCTACAACCGTCATTCAACCCTGTCGTCTATGGCCCGTGGGACACCACAGTTGCCTCCGCGCCAGCTTTGGCTAGCGCCGTTTAGCCATCCACGGTACATTTTAAACATGGCGGGCCACGAACAATTTACAGTCTTAGCTGTTAGGGAAATGCTTCCGAAGCCAATGATTACGCCCTTTTGCACGTCAGATAAATCGCTCCGTTTCCGCGTTAGGACAACGACTAACTGTTTTTCACGTCGCCCCAAAACGCTTTATATACCCTCCACTGTTACTGGTGCCACCTGCCATCTGTGAGTGGTTATTACACGTTGCTGTCGAACATGGACGGTGGTCATATTAATGCGACTGGACCACGTATAAGTAAAGACGTCGAAGAAAAAGTTTATCACTCCCAGGAGAGATCCTATTCTCGCTGTGTAGCACCACCTCTAGCTTAGATAATGACCATAGTTCAGCAAGGAAGAGAGTCCAGAAGTTTCTTAGGTATGCCACATCCAGTTGAAGCCACACATGGATGAATAAATCCCATAGAGATACCAAATAATACCAATAAGTATATTCATTTACTACTTTCAGAATATGGTTTTCGATGGAAAAAGTAATATTGACAGGGTTAATGACTTTTGTCCTTTGAAGGTTAATTCTGAGGCCTACAGCTTGGGAAGCAGCTCTGAATTACCAGATCATTGTTGGCAGTTCGTATGTGTTGCTCCTTAAGAGGGTGATGTAATCTGCAAAGAGGAGATAGTTGAGACAGTTTCAATCTATGTTGATTATGTTCATACGTCTCTGTCCCCAGGATAGACACTTGAACACATCCTCCTCAGCCAAGGTGAATAAGGTAAGCGAGATTGTGTCTTCTTGTCTGACGCCTCTTGTCACGGACACCTTTCCAGTGTTCCAGTCTTCCTTTATTTTTAATTGTCGAGTAGCAGTCGCGTAAATATTTTATCTATGTTAGGGACTGAAAACCCATAGGCCAAGATTGCACAAGACATATTTTTTATTTGGATGAGTTACTGGTTTTGGCTTACAATCTAGCGATCTTCAGATCACAAAACATTCTTGATTAGCACTGGTGCCATTGCGGCTTCACGTATCGTTAAAATCTTTTTTAAAATGTCAACATCCATACATGACATAGTTTAAATTGATTTCCCATGGAGTCATCATTTCGATACAGTACCGGCCACAAATGTATATAATATCTATATGCCGAATGTTGTATTTCTTGAACGTTGTAATGGGCATCAGCTGCCATACTATTGACATGTACTACTTTACAGTTACGTATAGAGGGAGTCTCCCCTAACAGCTGTCAAACAATTTTTTTCTGGTATTTCAGCAGTTATCTGTAATTTCTTTTTTGCATTGTGTATTTGGAGTCAGCTCAGACAAATACTGCTCATCTCGGCTTCCATGCAACGCCCAGATGGGTTGATTCACGTTGCAAATAAAATGATTTTTAAAGTGGAATCTTACATGCCCATTCGACACAGCGGTTCCCGATTAGTTTAGTATGATATTTGTTCTATCTAAATTTATTAACAGGGCCCATAAAACTCGAACAATATCCAAAATGAGTCGCTGCTGGAATGCTGTTTATTCTTCCAGTTTAACTGTCCTTCTTAATACATATCGATAAAATTCGGGCTCGACTAACTTGAAATGATGTATTGTAAACAATGAATGTGTCAGTTACCAAGTTTCAACCGCTTAACACCTTTGTTTCATGACCATCGTTCAATTACACTAGCCACGAACGATAAAAAGCGGTTTCTAGGTATGACATGTATGGATGTTATTTAAGAAAGATTTTAACGGCGTGTGAAGCCGTCCGTAATGGCACCATTACTAATCAGAAATGTTTTATGATCTGAAGAGGGCTAGATTGTTAGCCGAAACTAGTAATCCATCCAGATAAAGGAGATTTTATATGCAATCTTGACTTCATTGATTTTCTATCCCTGTTGTTGTTGTTGTTGTTGTTGTGGTCTTCAGTCCTGAGACTGGTTTGATGCAACTCTCCATGCTACTCATACAGTAAAGCTGCATGCCCTCGCGAAAAATTACGGCTGTAGTATCCCCTTGCTTTCAGCCGTTCGCAGTACCAGCACTCAAGGCCGTTTTGGTTAGTGTTACAAGGCCAGATGAGTCAATCATCCAGACTGTAGCCCCGGCAACTACTCTAAAGGCTGCTGCCCCTCTTCAGGAACCACACGTTTGTCTGGCCTCTAACAGTTACCCCTCCGTTGTTCCGCGGTTAATGGGGGGGGGGGGGGAGGGGGTGTTTCTATCCCTAACATTAATAAATAAATTACAACAGATCACGTATCTCCCGAATGAGAATATCAACAAACTCGAATATTGTAAATCTAGCGGATGAAGTAGATACATTTGTAGCCAATGCGGCATCTGTTCATCGCCCTCAGTACTACCTGCGTTTCGGCCGTGTCGAACGCCTTCTGATAGTCTATGCAGATCACGTGAAGTGGAATATTAGCCTCTGTATATTTCTCTATCAGTAAACGTACTGATTGGATATAGTCAGTGGTACTGACTGTTTGGTCGAAGTCAAATATCTGACGGAAGCAGTTTATAGTGATTTTTGTTTACAACTTGTAAAAGATAGATGAAAGACCAATAGGCTTTTAACTCTCGATATTTGTGTTGTCGTTTTCCTTGAATCGGAAAATGTAACTCAGTAGCTCCGTCTGAACAGGCGTCGGAAGGCCCAACGATACCGACCGATGACCGTTAGGTTGTCACAGGGTTAGCATATGGAAGGGCATGTGTTCAGCACACCACTCTCCCGGTCGTTGTCATCTTTCGTGACCAGAGCCTCTACTTCTCAGACGAGTAACTCCTCAATTGGCCTTACAAGGACTGACTGCACTCCGCTTGCGAACAGCACTCGGCAGACCCGGACGGTCACCCAGCCAAGTGCCAGCCAAGCCCGAAAGCGCTTAAGTTCGGTGATCAGACGGGAACCGGTGTTACCAATGGGACAAGACTGTTGGCTTGAGTAGGTGAATGACTTTTTACGTATTAATTATGTAACTTAATTCTTTCTCGAGGTAGTAACTGAAACTTTTTGCGCACTTCTCGTACTGAGACCAGTCATCTGCCTACGTCCGTGTAGCGAGAGTCGTATCCTGGAGATGCGACGCGAGCGGCAGCCTGCACGGGACTGCGTGACCCGCGACAAACGCCGCCGCCCGTATCGCGTGGCCTGCGGGCGCCCCGCACGGCCTCCGTCTTGGGCGCTGCGCTATCATTCGTCGCAAGGCGGTTTCCGGGAATTGTCCCAGTCGCTAGACCGGGACCTTGATGACGCTATACTTGCGCTAAATCGAGGGCACACTGCTCGTTGTGTCACGCGCGGCACTAAGTCAACGAAAAACGATATCCGATCCACGTGTGTTTTCATTCTGAAGTGATAATGTTCCACAGGGAAAGGCTTGACGTCAAATGTCTGTTCTTTGGAAAGAGCGCTAACAGAACGAAATTCTGATGGGATGGATGTGATACCTTTTGATGTCATGGTGTGTTGACTACAATCTCAGGCAAACAAATGAATGAAGCATCACAAACGATTTACCCGATGGGGACGGAAATCGGTAGGCGTGATCAACATATACAGACAAACAAATTATTACAATTTCAGAAAAAAATAGATGATTTATTCAAGAGAAAGAGCTTCAAAAATTAAGCAAGTCAATAGCGTCCACCTCTGTCAATTACGTGAACAGTTATTCGGCTTGGCATGGATGCCCTCCTGAGGGATATCGTGCTAAATTCTGTCCGACTGACGCATTAAACGGTCAAAATCCCGAGATAGTTGTAGGGTCCTGTCCATTGCGCTCCAAACGTTCTCTGTTGGTGAGAGATCCGGCGACCTCACTAGCCCAGGTGGCGTTTGGCAAGACGAAGACAAGCAGCCACGTGCGGGCGAGCAATAAATATCTTGCTGAAATGTAAGCCCAGGGTGGCTTGCCGTGAAGGGCAACAAAATGAGGCGTAGAATATCGCCGACGCATCTTTGTGCTGTAACGGTGCGGCGAATGACAACCATAGGTGTCTTGCTGCTAAAAGGTGTGCCACCCCAGACCATCACTCCTGATAGTAGAGCCACATGGCGCGTCTGGAATCTCAATGACTACAGTAGAATTGTCCTCAGTGGTGAATCCAGCTTCAAACTGAGCTCCAATGACCAGAGAAGACGTGTCTGGAGACCCCCCGGTTAGCGGTGGCATACCAATCAGACTGTCACTCGCCATACGGCCCGACAACCGGAAGTGATGACCTGGGGTGTGATCTCTTTATATAGCAGGACTCTTTTGGGTGTCATCTGCAGCACAGTGCAACATCGACGATATTCTACATTCTGTTTTGTTGCCCTTCTGGCAAGTCACCCTGGGCTTACATTTCAGCAAGATAATGCATCCTCGTACACGCTGAGAGTTTCTACTGATTGTCTTCGTGTTTGCCAAACCCTATCTTGGCTAGTAAGGACGCCGGTTCTCTCTCCAATTGAGAACCTGGCCCTCGGGTTTTTGACGACGGAACACGTCAGTTGGGCAGAATTTGGCAGATATCCCTCAGGAGCACATCCATGAACTCTATCAGTCAATGCCAAGCTGAATAACTGCTTGCTTGAAGGCCGTTGTTGACTTGCTTAGTTTTCGAAGCTCCTCCTCTTGAATAAATCATCCAATTTTTCTGAAATTGTAGCCACCTGTTTGTCTGCATATGCATGTTTACCATATCTACCGATTTCCGTCCCATTCGGATAATTCCCTAGAGGTGCATCGTTTTTTTTTCTGTCTTAGAATGTGACAGGGACATTAGTTACACAGGGCAGTGTGACAGTGTCAGTCTATTACGTAACAAATGTTAAGCGATTAGCAACAATATCGACACAGAGAATAGGAAATACTTGCAACTGATCATTATCGATGTCTTGTACAGTTTGCATGTTATCTTTCAATTGGGTTCTTCCTGGCAGATAAAAACTGTGAAGGACCCGGTCATTAGTTGTCTCTTTAAAAAAAGTCTGTTTCCTTCCCTCCAGTCCCATCTTTCGCTCTCCAGTTATGCTTTCTTTGGCAAGATTCTTGTGTTCTGGATGGTTGATCGAAACGAAAAAAATAAAGAACTGCGTAGTGGTACGTAAATTTTTCTTGTATTACGTTTACTTTTCTTTATTTTTAGATGAAAAGCAGATATCTTGCTCTGAGAAGCGGTAGATATATGCAGCGATCTATTTGTGTCAGCTTGTTAGTCGCTACACTGTAGTATAACAAGTTTTCTTTTTGTTTTTGTTTTTGATACGCAAGACGCATGGGAATGTTGTGCTAACCGTAGTCACTATCCAGCAGGTGATTCTATCTGTCGTATTTTACACTTAGAAAACTTGTACAAGGAATTTCTTACATTTGTATTGTTTATACGCAAAAGTCTTGAAATGATGCGTACAAATACAAGTACTGGTTAGGTAGACTAGGTAAAATAAATGAGCCTACATTCCTCGAATTCCTACGGGGAGAGAAAAGAATGTTGAAGTAGCTGATAAATGAAAACATTTATATGAACATTTAATATGAAATCGGCAGTCATACGAGAAATGGCAAAAACAATCTGAAAGTAATTCCAGTGCAGAAAATTTACATGTGTATTACGCGAATTAAAAATACTACTAGGAATTAGCTATTATTTCATGAGCAAGAAAGCAGAAGAAAGTGTACAGGACGACCAGTTTGGATTTGGGAGGAATTGTAGAACTAGAGAGGCAATCATCATCATCATCATCTTGGACAGTTTCCAGCCACTGGCTGGGTCTGTCGGGAACACAAGCCTCTCCATCGTGTTCTGTCTTTCCACCATTCCCCCTCTTCCACCTTCGTCCAGTTCTCTCCTCTTCTCGTCACACATTCCTTCACTCCCTTCACCCATCTATCTCTTGGTCTTCCTCTGGGCCTCTTCCCCTCCAGTTGCAGATCAAACATCCTCTTTGGAATTCTTCCCTCATCCATTCTCTTCATGTGTCCATACCACTGCAGTCTTGATTTTTCTATCCTGTCCTGTACTGGCGATGTACAGCGGGGACTTCGTGTGCTCCAGGACCGCTACGGTAGCTGGGAAGGCCCTATGGGAACCCTGAAACGGGACGGCTAACGGGGCTCTGGTGAAGCTGCGATAGGCCTAGCAAGCCAGTAGTGGATAAATCAACTGCTTTTAAAAAGGGAACATGCCTCGGATCACGGAACGGATTTAAAGGAAACCGACTAGAGAGGCAATGCTGACTTATAACTGATAATTGAGAAATCATTTTAGCTAACAAATCAATTTTGATTCTCGTCATATGCACAGAGAAAGTATTCAGTAAAGCTAGTTGGAACACAATGCTCAAACTAAAGAAGAATATGGGGAAACACAGGAAAAAAGAAGATATTTGAAGCTGTGTAGGAATCAAAACCCAATCATAGACGAGGAAGGCCATCAGGCAAGGATATCAAAGGGATTCAGGCCAGGAGATGGCTCATCTACTTTGTTATTCCATTGTAAATAGAAAGTGAAATGAAGTAATTCATGGAAAACAGCAGCAGTGGGACGAAAATTAAGAACGGTCCACTTACATAGACGACATTTCTTTATTGGGCACAGACGAAGGAAGGATGATTTGAATTCTAATATTAACGATTGTTATGGAGATTAACAGAAGCAGAAGAAAAATTATGCAGACCAAAAGCGATGGAAAGAAAATTGCAAATGTGTATCTTCAGGTATAAAATGTGGCACGAGTTACACATTTAAGTATCTCGGAAAACGTGTCAAAATAGCTGAAGGAAGTGAAAGTAATATTAGCTCATGTAACCGCTTCTCCAGAAAAGAGCACTATAAAATTAATAGTTGCTTGTCTGACTATGAGTGACAAAAAAAAAAAAAGAGAGACACAGAAAGAAAATTTCATATGGAGGATAAACACACCTGGGTCAGGAACTTGAATGCTGAAGAAGGCGAAAAGAAAAGACTGCATATTTTTTGAGATGTCGTAAAGGAGATTACTGTTAGATGCTGTGACAAAGAGTGGAATGAGTACAGGGCTTTCCAAGAGGAATGGTCAATATTCTGTGGTATGGCAGGTACGATTATTCGGAGCAGAAGTGTGTAGTAAACCTTGGCTCTAAAATGCATATCTTAAGAGCTATCAGCACTTCTTCATCTTCGATACTGTGGAACAAATCTCCTTTACTACAAGCTCTTTGCTTTCCATTTTTTGAGAGGTGGTAGTATGGACCAAAACAAGAAAAAAATATCCCGTGAACATGGGCTCTAAAGTGCATACCTTAAGAACTTGTGAGCACTTGTTCATCTTCGCTGCTATGAAATACATCTCGTCTACTGAACAAGAGGTCATAGCTCAAGAGGTATGCATTTCAGAGCCCATGTTTAATGTAAAGGGTAAGGCTGACTAAACAGCGAACATTTCCATGACACTTTATGGTTTAAAGTTTCACCACAAACGACAATTACCTAACTCCATTCCTTTCTTCTTTAAATCTCTCGAGAACCATTGAAGAAGCATAGCTGCTTGACTGTCCCGGTAATAAAGTTTCGAATGTTAGCCATATAGCAAAATACTCATCTCTGTGGATACTATACATCTAGAAAAACTTAGTTTCGGTATCCCAAACTGCGTGAAACTTGAAACCTTCATATCGATTGTAAGGTTTCTAGCCTATTTTTGGTATTCAAAGAAAGTGGAGTGAGCTCTATTTTTATTCGCTGTGTCGTCCTTCATATCCGTACAATGGATATTTTTCAGATAAAGTCTTCAATAGTCGATATGTTACGCCACAGAGGTTCTGAATACAAGCAACGTGATATTTGATTGTCAGTAGCATTCTCGTTGCTAGTAGCATTCAGAATGAAGTGCGTGAGAGAGCCGGGTGTTGGTCATGCTACTGAACAGTCTGGGAATAGGTAGCAAAACACTGAGATGCAACTGAAGAAATGTTTAATTTTTGAGATCTGATTTTGTAAGGATTGATTTGAAAAGTGCAAAGATACTCAGGTAATGTTGTCGTTGAATTTGTTGCTTGCTTGTCATTTATGATGAGTTTGAAAAAGACAAAGTTTTAGGATTTACCTTTAATGGTTCGGGTTATTTAGTTCGATTTTTATTTGAAACGCGATTAATCGAAGTTATCTGATCACATGGCTTGCACTCACCCAAGCTATAAATTTAGCGTTCCCCTTACCATCACAGCAAGTAACGACTTGGCATAGTAGTATACCTATGTACAAATGATTTTTGTAAAGATGATCGCAATTGTTAATTAATCAGTTTTAGTACAGTTTTTGAATGCTACTGTCTTTCAGTCATTTAATAAGCCGAGTTTCTACCACCGTTTCCTCACGAAAATTTTTAGTTGTAAATAAGTGTGGTCGCAATGCAATAAGTGAAACACAGTGATCCAAAAGTAAAGAGCACTGTTTGCTTAACATAGCTGCACGTCCTTGTATTGCATTTCAAATGGTTCTGAGCACTTAACATCTGAGGTCATCAGTCCCCTAGAACTTAGAACTACTTAAACCTAACCAACCTAGGGACATCACACACATCCACGCCCGAAGCAGGATTCGAACCTGCGACCGTAGCGGTCGCACGGTTCCAGATTGAAGCGCCTAGAACCGCTTGGCCACTCCGGCCGGCTCATGATTTCGTGGGGCCAGTTTAACATTACAGTCTGTACACAACAAGAAAATTTGCAGCCGCGCGGAGTGGCCGCGCGGCCTTAGGCGCCATGTCACAGATTGCACGGCCGTTCCCACCGGAGGTTCGAGTCCTCCCTTGGGGATGGGCGAGTGCGTTGTTCTTGGCATAAGTTAGCTTAAGCAGTCTGTAAGGCTACGGACCGATGACTTCAGCAGTTTGGTCCGTTAGGAATTAACACACATTTGCAGTCAAGTTTTTTGTTTCAAGATTATTATCGGGTTCAGCGTAGGTAAAGTTCAGCTCAGATTTCATATTTTTGTCAGCGAGTTCTATTTTTAGAGTGCAGTCTTACATTTGAGAGTGCAACATTTAATGTTTGGAATTTTATTTAGGCAGCTTTGGTCTGTAGTTTAGGTGGAATTTTAGTAGTTTTACTTTGGATATTTCTTTTTAGGAAATTGAATTCGCAATTTTATCCAGATTTCTTATTCTGTTCGCTTTGTGTGTTGGAACTAAAAAGTCACTCACTGTGACGTCACGCTTTTCAGCACTGTTCGCTGCACTGTGCAATACAGAATTTCAAAGAACAGCTTATTTAGTACACAGTTTTAGGGTTTCTAATTATTCTTGGTAAAAGTTAATTACAACATCGTTTTATAGTTTCACACATTTGACAACTCATTTTGTTAGATGATGTTTATGTAACTACAGCACTCGAATTGTTCAGGATCATACACACACGCACACACACACACACGAACTTAAGCATAGGAAACCAGTTCAGCTTAGAACAGCAATAACTTGTTTGAAACACAAATGACACCATTAAAATTTAGTACATTAATTTAAACGAGATAGGAGGAGTACGCCCAGACACGCGTGCAACTTACGTTAGAAAGAGCCACTGCGGCCGCAAGCAGAGTAATAATAGGGGTTTTGTCTAATTGTTGTAGCATCTTGTATACTGATTGACTGTCCTGTCTCTCGTTTGACAATGTCCCTATAGTTTTAATTTTATTATGTGCGTCATTAATTTCTATCAGGCTGTACATACTTCTTGACATTTTAATGACTATGCTTAAAATATTACAGTATTTTCTGTAGTGTGCAAGTAATGTTAGACGTTGATTTATTCTGAGCTTTATATAAATTTCCATCTTCCTCTTACATGAGATTTTAATTGTGTTAGTTATTCACGGCGTACGTGTTCTTCTTAACGGTATTCCTGGATAACTTTTCGGGAAAGAAACCTTCAGATATTGGCACCAACTTACTATGGAAAGAAGTAAATTTGACATTAAAATCTCTTTCTATATAATCCTCATCCCATACCACCTCTTTTAACTAACTCGTAAAACACTGCATCCTGTTCTCATTAACAACACTCACTGCTTTGTATGATACTGTCTCAGGGCTGTGAGGTGATACATTATTTATTTACATTAACTGTGCATCATTATCAGTCCATTAACAATCGGCTACACGTTAATTGTTCCAGCCTGAGCACTGTCTATAAAAATGTTATGAAGCAGTACCTTACGACCTTACTGCACACGAGTCAGAAAATGGCTACTGAAATTAAATTGTTGTTGTGGTCTTCAATCCGAAGACTGGTTTGGTGCAGCTCTCCACAGTAGTCTACGTAGTGCAAGCCACTTCATTTCTTCATAAATAATGCAACATACATCTTTTCGAACCTCCTTACTACAGTCAAGATTCGATCTTCCTTTACACCTTTTATCCTCATACCTCTACGGACCCTTTCATTTAGTAAAGTTCTCCAATTCGATTCAGTACCTCCTTATTACTTATCCGATCTACTCATCCAGTCTCCAGAATGTCCAAAGCTTCTCTTCTCTTAATGTATGAACTATTTAGCATCCACGTTTCTCTTCCCTAGAAGGCTACGCTCCAGAAATGCCTCCAGAAAATCATTCCTTTCAATTAAATGTATATTCGAGGTTAAAATATTTTACTTTTTCAGAAACACTCTTTTTGCTACTGCTCATGTGCATTTTATATCTCCTCAACTCCAGCCATCGTCAGTGGTTTTGCAGCAGAAATGAGAAATCTCATCTACTTCATTAATGGCTCATTTCGTTACCTAATTCTTTCAGTATAGCCTGATTTGATTTGATTTCATTGTTTTACCCTTGTTTTACTTTTGATGATTCCGTATTTATAGATGTCCAGGAGGCTTTCGACACTGTACCACACAAGTGGCTTGTAGTGAAATTGCTTGCTTATGGAATATCGTCTCAGTTCTGTGACTGGATTCGTGTTTTTCTATCAGCGAGATCACAGTTCGTAGTAACTGACGGAAAGTCATCGTGTAAAACTGAAGCGATTTCTGGCGTTCCCCAAGGTAGTGTTATAGACCCTTATATAAGCAATTTAGGAGACAAAAATGGTTCAAACGGCTCTAAGCACTATGGGACTTAACATCTGTCATCAGACCCCTAGACTTAGAACAACTTAAACCTAACGAACCTAAGGACATCACACACATCCATGCCCGAGGCAGGATTCGAACCTGCAAGCGTAGCATCAGCGCGGTTCCGGACTGAAGCGCCTAGAACCGCTCGGCCAGAACGGCTGGCTATTTAGGAGACAATCTGAGTAGCCATCTTAGGTTGTTTGCAGATGACGCTGTCGTTTATCGATTACAAAGTAATCAAAAGATCAAAACGAATTGCAAAAGATATCTGTGTGGTGCGAAAATTGGCAATTGACCCTGAATAACGAAAAGTGTGAAATCATCCACATGAATGATAAAAGAAATCCGTTAAACTTCGGCTACATGATAAATCAGTCAAATCTGTGGGCCGTAAATTCAACTAAAAACCTAGGAATTACAATTACGAACAACTTAAATTGGAAGGAACACACAGAAAATGTTGTGGGGAAGGGTAACCAAAGACTGCGTTTTATTGGTAGAACACTTTAGATCTACTAAAGAGACTCTACGCTTGTCCGCCCTCTTTCAGAATATTGCTGCGCGGTGTGGGATCCATACTAGACAGGACTGACGGAGTATATCGAGAAAGTTCAAAGAAGGGTGGCACGTTATGTGTTACCGTGAAATGTTACTGAAATGATACAGTGTGGTGGACATCATTACAACAAAGGCGTTTTTCGTTGCGGCGGAATCTTCTCCCGAAATTTCAATCACCACATTTCTCCTCCGAATGCGAAAATATTTTGCTGACGCAGACCTTTATATGGCGAAACGATCACCATAATAAAATAAGAGAAATCAGAGATCGCACAGAAATATATAAGTTTTCGTTTTTTCGGCGCACTGTGGGTGATTGGAATAATGGAGAATTATTGTGAAGTTGGTTCGATGAACCCTCTGCCAGGCACTTAAATGTGATTTGCAGAGTATCCATGTAGCTGTAGATGTTGATGTTGACCTAATTTCTTTTCGTGACACTCTCCACTTCGTTCATCTGGCCTTCCAAGTCCTCACCCTTCTCTTACCGAATTATAATGACAACGACAAATCTCAATGTTTTTACATTTTCTCCCTTACTACATTTCTTGTTGGTTTCTTTTACTGCTTCCTTTATGTGCAGGTTGAATAACGTGGGGGACTGGCTACAAATTTATCCCACTCCCTCTCAACCACTGCTTCCCTTTCACGTCCTTCGACTCTTGTCACTGCAGTCTGGTTTCTGTACAATTTGGCGATATGACCTTTTGCTCCCTTCATTTTCTTCTTTTTCCCTTAGTAGATACTAAATGGGTTTTCTCGTGCCGTGCCCACTGAGTAAGCATTATTTCTGTAACATTTCGTACAAATGTAACAGAACATAGGTCATCTTTCATTCACATGATCTAGTACGATTAGTTTTATCATAATATCCTGCAAACTTTAACTCTCCCTTTCCAGAGAGTGAATGGAGCTGATGAACAGTCTACAGACTGAATTCCTATGAAACACGAGATTTCATTCTTTAGAAATAACTGGCCTGGCTTTTTACTGTCGCGTGGTGCATTTTTGGAATACCCCGAGTGCGCCAATTTTATTCGCACTGAGATGGCTGGAATGGCGGCTAAGCAGATACCGGCCAAGTAGATGAATTTCCATGAATTCAAACGTTACTTTCATATGTGAGCAACCTCACTATCTTTTGTTTGACATTCCAAATAGTGTCTCAGAATCACTGATTCACCTCTGTTAGATCCATAAATTTATATATTTTTTATTTTGGACCATAAATTTGTTATGAATACTAGAGCTGGTAATGGCTACAAGAAAAATTTAAGGTAGTCACTTACGTCTCCAAGCGCCCAACACGATAGACGTGCTTAATATTATTCCACGTTCACTTTCTTTACCATTTAAGCTGAAGGAAAAAGTGATGGAACGAAAATCAGTTCAAATAAAACAAAAGTGATTACACTAGAAGGAAATAAAAAAGGGTAAACGTAATGATGAACTGAGAGATATTTGCACCTGAGCTTTAAATACCTAGGAAGCACGACAGAAACCTAGGAATCAGGATAGAAAGAGAATGCAATACACAGCAGTGACGAAGTACCCATTTTGTAAGAAAAGGAGTGTTCTGCGGCAGTGTGGACAAAGCTTTGAAGAAAATCTTAATAAAATGTTTTGTATGATGTGTCCTCCGATATTGTGCAGAAACGTGGCCAACAAAGCAGGAAGATAGAACAAAGCTCGAGGCTTCTCAGTTGTGGACCTGGTGGAGGATGGAAAGGACAAGTTAGATCGACCGAGTCATAAATGAGGAGGCACTGCCAGGAGTGGGAGTACCTTGACAGCTACTGAATAAACAAACTAGATTGAACATATATTATGAAAGAAAGGAGGAATTATAAAGACTGTCTTAAATGAATATGTGAAACGTAAGGATATACGAGGCAGGAAGGGATTTCGGCACTCAGACGATATGCTGGACGGGAACACATCAGCAACATTAATAAGGACGCAATGGATCGCAATTGAGACACAAAGGAACTGTTAACATAGCAGTAAATTGATGGTGATGACTTTCTTAAGGTGTCATTCTCCCAACGTGAATGAAACCTGGGATGCCTTTTAATAAATACTAAAAATATGAAATATTATAAGTCCCAAGACTTCTCGCGAAACATGTTTCGTTACGTAGCTCCACGGTGCTCCATGCTTCCTGCGTACACATTTCGTGCACCTGCGGACGTTCCCCTGTGGTTATGCTACCCAACTATACCTGCGTCCTCACGGTCAACATATTTGTTAGGCGCTCACAGCCAATTGGCACTCTCCTATGATTTGCAACTGTTAACCAATCAAACAAGAGCAGTATTTAGGACACCGATTCGTATTCGGAAGTGCTGGGATTCACACTATCCTCCGGCCCTGCTGATTTACGATCTCCGTGATTTCCCTAAAACGCTCGAGGGGAATGAAATAATAGTTCCTTCAATAATGTCATAACTAATGCGTTGCTTTCGACGGACTGTTAAATCCAACTTTCTCCTTTCCGATTGCAATGTTATTCTTTCCCGGTCCATCGAATTTCTGTAGCAGCATCTGTTTGGCGATAATTTGTATTCAACTCAAGTCCGAAATAGTATTACGCATCGCAGTTGCAGCATCTGTGAATAACACTGAAGACAGAGAAGAGAAAACATTTTTTAAGTGGCAAATATTGATTTTACATCAGAACACACGTTACACAATAACCAGAAGATTATTTAAACTTCCCACCGCGGTGAACGTAATTGTAGGGCGAGTTGAAAATATAAATAAACTTGCTTAGCGCCCGCTGCTTCTCTCGCGTAGATTGTATGGTCTGCACAGATTTTCCTGTTGTTTTGTAATTGAATTTTTATGTTCTTCACAAAGTGCAACATCTTCTAAACTTTTTAACGCTAATTAAGGCCTTAGAAAAATTGTCTTTACCGAATGTACTTCTGACCCAAAAGCGAGTGATATTTCCATAGTAGCTTTCATCCCCTAACCCATTTCTTCAGGAGTCTAATATCAATTTTCATAGATGTAGCTTTAAAATATTTTAATAATATCGTAATAAAAATATTCATCCCCTATTTCACCCCCTCAGGGGTTGAATTTCCAGAAACCACTGATACATGATTTTTTTTAAATTTCTAACAGAGAAGCCAGATACAAACTTAAGTCTAAAAATGCTTTCGTAATGAAATGATTTCATAAAATAATCAGCCTCTATTTCATTCAATTAGCGTTCGAATTGTCAGAAATGCTGAAGCATTATTTATCTAATATCATTATTTACCAATAATATCTCTTCACTTTCAGGTTAAGATAGCCGAAAGTATGTTGTGAATCTGTTCATCCAGCTCCAAGTCCTCCATCGATGATGATACTCAAAAAATGGCTCTGAGCACTATGGGACTTAACTAATGAGGTCATCAGTCCCCTATAACTTAGAACTACTTAAACCTAACCAACCTAAGGACATTACACACATCCATGCCCGAGGCAGGATTCGAACCTGCGACCGTAGCGGTCGCGTGGTTCCAGACTGTAGCGCCTAGAACCGCTCGGCCACTTCGGCCGACGATGATGATACTCGCAAGACACGTTTTTAGTAAACGCGCTATCCCACCACGAACCACTTGCCATATTACCGGTTTCGAGTGAACTGACTGACAGAGCAGAAACGATGTCCCAATATCTGACAGACGTCGGTGTTGGTGCGAACTGCACATCTGTCGCTTGACGTCACGTGACGTAGTGTGACCGCGGTGTGAAATCGCCTTCACGAATTCGAATGTTACTAAAGTGTGCGTCGCAAAGAGGAAGTGTAACGCTGCAATGGAATTAAATTTTACTTAAGTAGCTCGTTCACATCCACGAATTCAAAACCATATTTTCTGTGAATACGTAAAGCTGAAAACTGTTCGATAATCAGTATCACGAAGATGGAATACTATCAGTCCAAAAATAAAATAGATAAATAATCTCTGAATTTATCGATATATCACACTGAAGTACTCCGTAATCGTAAACAACTGAATGTTGGGATAAAAATATATATCAATAAAATAAAAAATTCTGAGCTCATAGGCAGAAGTGCCATTTGGTATTTACCTAGCAAACCTAACGATAGCAGCAATAGCAGCACGCTTCCCCTGAAAATAAACAAGAACCGGCTACTAGAAATTATTAACCATCAATAATTATTGTTACAATACAATTGTGACGAAAATAATCGTCATTCATTCTGTTTTATATTCTGTTTTAAGTACCGATAGAGAGAATGCGTTTTTACAGATCTGTGACAAACATGTTCGTTGTACGATACGAAGCCTGTTGCTTTTGCTACTAAAGTAGCGAGCTTCTGTAACGAGAATGTAGTGAAAGTAAAACAGACGATTATTCTCAACTAGGTACAGAGTATTTGGATTAATTGGTGAATATAATTAGTTTTGCAAAGGGATCAGTCGACAGATTATAGCACACGCCCCTATCTTTTCGGTGGGTAGTGTGGGTAGTGAAAAGCGGTGGAAGTGAATTTAATTTTCTTTTTCTTTTCAAACTGAGAGTTAGTGTAGGAAATTTCAAGTTAGTGATATGACAAGATGGTTCATGCTATTACACTGTTACAGTAAGCAGTGGATGAAATTAAATTTGTCACTGTTATCATTTATGAGTGGCTTGACTTGGATATAATCAGAGATTAAGTTGCATAGCAGATGGCACGTACAACAGCTAATTTTTTCTGTCAAATTTGAAAGCAACAATACCGAAAAAAATTCTGGAAAAATGCAGGAAAAAACCTGGATCATTATCAAACCAAACTGCTTCAGTAGTTTCCTCAGAATTCAGTGGGAATAATAGCGTGTATCAGTAGACTTGAAACAGGAGAAAGAAAAGTTTCTGTTATACGAAGAAATGAAGACAGCGCAAGGCAATAAGTGTTTCAATAAACCACTGCTAACAAGAAATTAATCCTGTATTTTCAAGACCATTAGTTCACTCCACGAAATCGAAACCACTGTACGGAGGTAATAAATTCAGTAAGTGACGCTGCCACAATTTATACAATTATCCGATCATACAGGCTGTCTTATTGCTACGTAAATAAGAAGGCTGCTCTTTCGTCTCTACTTTGTGTGCCCCTACCGGGGTAGTCGAGAAATATAACGACCGCTTCAATAATTATCGCTTCAATAATTGCTGACTTTTAGAGCAGCAAGCATGAATTTAAACTAAACTTATTTATTATTCCGTAGCCCATTGACTAAACCACAGAACACTTTGGAATTACTTAACACAGTCTACCTGCCCAATATCTGCTAAAATTTCCCAACAGGGTTCTTAACTGACGTAGGTGAGGCGTTAAAAGCTTCCGGTCATAAAGTTCATTGCCCTGAGAATCTATACACATTTAGTCGATAATGTCATAGTAATTACATAAAAAATAACTGTGTGATATCTAGTTCTTGTTATCTTCCAGGAAATGCTTGTAAGATTTCTCGGAACCGTCCCGTAAGAGGGCATTTAATGATAACGTATTTGTGCTGTCGTTCGTTGTTTGTTTCGAGTGTTATTTATGTTTCGTACCGATTCGGGTTCAACAACAGTAGATAGTATACATCAAATGTAACTCAGTGTGTTTCAGGTATATTTTCGTTAGTAAAAATACACCGTTTCTAGATAATGTTGAGTATATATATATATCTCATTGACAGCTTGAAGGTGACAACAAATCACCCTCGCCACGAACTTGCTATAACTGTGATATTGGATTGCAAACATGCTTTCGAAGATCGCTATTGAGTGTGGAACCGACTTACACTTGCCACAGACTTGTTCATTGTATATATATATATATATATATATATATATATATATATATATATATATATATATATATATATATATATATACTCCTGGAAATGGAAAAAAGAACACATTGACACCGGTGTGTCAGACCCACCATACTTGCTCCGGACACTGCGAGAGGGCTGTACAAGCAATGATCACACGCACGGCACAGCGGACACACCAGGAACCGCGGTGTTGGCCGTCGAATGGCGCTAGCTGCGCAGCATTTGTGCACCGCCGCCGTCAGTGTCAGCCAGTTTGCCGTGGCATACGGAGCTCCATCGCAGTCTTTAACACTGGTAGCATGCCGCGACAGCGTGGACGTGAACCGTATGTACAGTTGACGGACTTTGAGCGAGGGCGTATAGTGGGCATGCGGGAGGCCGGGTGGACGTACCGCCGAATTGCTCAACACGTGGGGCGTGAGGTCTCCACAGTACATCGATGTTGTCACCAGTGGTCGGCGGAAGGTGCACGTGCCCGTCGACCTGGGACCGGACCGCAGCGACGCACGGATGCACGCCAAGACCGTAGGGTCCTACGCAGTGCCGTAGGGGACCGCACCGCCACTTCCCAGCAAATTAGGGACACTGTTGCTCCTGGGGTATCGGCGAGGACCATTCGCAACCGTCTCCATGAAGCTGGGCTACGGTCCCGCACACCGTTAGGCCGTCTTCCGCTCACGCCCCAACATCGTGCAGCCCGCCTCCAGTGGTGTCGCGACAGGCGTGAATGGAGGGACGAATGGAGACGTGTCATCTTCAGCGATGAGAATCGCTTCTGCCTTGGTGCCAATGATGGTCGTATGCGTGTTTGGCGCCGTGCAGGTGAGCGCCACAATCAGGACTGCATACGACCGAGGCACACGGGGCCAACACCCGGCATCATGGTGTGGGGAGCGATCTCCTACACTGGCCGTACACCACTGGTGATCGCCGAGGGGACACTGAATAGTGCACGGTACATCCAAACCGTCATCGAACCCATCGTTCTACCATTCCTAGACCGGCAAGGGAACTTGCTGTTCCAACAGGACAATGCACGTCCGCATGTATCCCGTGCCACCCAACGTGCTCTAGAAGGTGTAAGTCAACTACCCTGGCCAGCAAGATCTCCGGATCTGTCCCCCATTGAGCATGTTGGGGACTGGATGAAGCGTCGTCTCACGCGGTCTGCACTTCCAGCACGAACGCTGGTCCAACTGAGGTGCCAGGTGGAAATGGCATGGCAAGCCGTTCCACAGGACTACATCCAGCATCTCTGCGATCGTCTCCATGGGAGAATAGCAGCCTGCATTGCTGCGAAAGGTGGATATACACTGTACTAGTGCCGACATTGTGCATGCTCTGTTGCCTATGTGCCTGTGGTTCTGTCAGTGTGATCATGTGATGTATCTGACCCCAGGAATGTGTCAATAAAGTTTCCCCTTCCCGGGACAATGAATTCACGGTGTTCTTATTTCAATTTCCAGGGGTATATATATATATATATATATATATATATATATATATATATATATATATCAGTAATGATTGAAGATTCGTCTAAAGAGTAAGATTATATTAGCATACTGATATCCAGTGTCGCTAAACCGTAATTCAGCCACAAATAAAAATTCTAATTACACGGCAGACAACAAAGATTTGACTGGCGCAGGGGGCTCTTTTCCTTTGTTATCATAATTAATAGTATCATCATGATACTGCTTAGAGGAATACGCATTCAGAAAACTCATGGATGTGAGTCCAATGATAAGAAGGTCTCTTAATGTGGAAATAAGATTTTGAACGTACTCATTTCCACATACGATGTTATTAACAAACACTACTGCAAAGACACTTGCCCCAAATATTACCAGTTCTAATGCTGACGGTACTGATGGTAATAGGGAACTGACATCATCAGACTAGATAGGTATGGGGAGGTGAGATGCTGACGTACAGTATCTGATAGTTAAGCTTTGTACCAATTTTGTGGGTCTCAAGCCTCTCAACAGTTTGCCACTGAATGAATGCAATATTTCACGACGTTCCGTTATTTATGTGAGACGCTAAGTTTAGCAAGTATGTTGGTATTTTTCGAGTATAGTCTGCTTTGTGCAGATACCACGTTTCGTGCCTTGCCATATTCAGTCCTTAATCAAAGCAACACCGATGCATTACAATTACACTGATTACAGTCATTTCCACAAACAGACACTAGATACACTAGACACATAGACATCTCATTGACAGCTTGAAGGTGACAACAAATCACCCTCGCCACGAACTTGCTATAACTGTGATATTGGATTGCAAACATGCTTTCGAGGATCGCTATTGAGTGTGGAACCGACTTACACTTGCCACAGACTTGTTCATTGTCGGCTTGTGATAGACGGCAGATACCCTCTTCGATAGGCGGGGGTGATGTATTATACGAGAGCTACCCTGTAAGATGAATTGTAGTGTACAATTTCACAAAGTCGAATCAATATATTCAATAAATAAGATAAAATCTAAGTATAATTATTTATTCAATTGCGTTTTTCCTGTAACTTCACCAGTGTAAGTGTTAAACACATATATTGAACACATCTATTCCTCCACCTCTCTGTGCCCACCTCTTCCTCACTCTGTCTGTCCACGTCATTCTCACACCTCTGTTTCTTCGTCTCCTCCACCTATCTGTTTCCTCCACCTCCCCTCTCTGACGATATCTTCCTTCCCCTACCTATGACTGTATCATCCTTCCGCTTTCTCTTTCCATCTCCACCTCCCCCTCTTCCTTTTCCACCTGCCTACTAACCCTCTATACCTTCCAATGTCTCATTCATCCCCCATTCTCCCCTCTCTATGTCCATTTCCTCCTCCCCCTCGATCTGTCCATCTCCTCCCCTATCCCTCTCAACTTGCCTGCAGCCATACTCATTGGCACACATAGATCCTGCAGTACAGTTGAGTAAAACAAACTGATACTACTCCCACAACATGCCTGTCATCGAAGGTAGACTACACATCAGGGGCCTGAAAATCATTTATGTGCCTCTGACATACATGACACTATGCATAGTAGATTGATAAAGCAGACCAATACTCCTCCAACACAATATGTCTGTCAAGCACAGTAGCCTACAAGTTGCAGCCCACAAAAACTGTTTCTTGCATGTGATATGTAGGCTGCCCCACAAAACAGTTTGATTTGACAGACTGATACTGTTTCCACACAACATCTGTGTCACACATGGTAGCCTATACACTGGGGGCTGGGAAAAAACGTTTTTGCCCATGTCTCTGCTAGGAGGTCATAAACCCCACGCTGCTGGTACTTGTGAGGCTTGCTGTTTCTGTGGCAAATTTGGCTGAAATCGAGCCAGGGTTTTGAGAGGAGATCCTGGACATACATACATACACTCTGCTTCATACATAACAGATTTACTCCATGATTTGTCTAGAATTTTCTGTAGGTTTAATGTTGAATTGGACTGTCAAACATCACTGAAATCGAGTATCTGAAAGGAAATACCCACCCATCCTGTTGCCAATAAGATAATTAGCAGGTTCTATACAATAAGTTTTACATATCCCGTTTTTTTGTGATTGTCTTCCTTCGTTTGGGCGTTGATGATTTGCTGATTTTTTTTTCCTTAGAAGTCCAATTTCCTTACCAAACGAATTAGTCGATCTTGGGCAACGAGAATGATCTTTTACGTGTATGTGAACTTGTCTGGTTTGGAATTACCCAATCAAGAAAAACCATGTACATTAATGGAAGAATGAAATGGAACTAAATTCTGCATGAATAAAGTTCCTGACGCTTGTCCTGACTATTAACATTGTGTTCTTCAAATTTTCAATTTCAACATGTTGTCAAATTCTACTAATCTCCTGTTTGAATCATTTACTCATCCAAGCACTGCACACTTCTCGGCTGTATACTGTTTTACAATTATTCGAGTTATTTCTCTCAGAATGCGGCCTCTAAATATGCCTGTCCATTCTGAAGTAGCAGTGCTCTGGGCAATACTCTGAAATGCACTGTCCATCATAATCTCTGACAGCAGAAGAGCACACTCACAGTGCTATCGTGATTACTATGTCTCTCGTTATCTTTAGAAAATTTAAAAACTGTTCATAGACAGTAACTTATACAGGGTGCCCCAGGAGGAATGGTCAGTGTTCAGGATGTAACAGGAACGATCATTCGAAGCAATGAAGTCTAGTAAACATGTGCTCTAAAATGCATCCCTTGAGGGCTATGAGCACTTGTTCATCTTCGACACTACGAAACAAATCTCTTCTACTGCAAGATCTTTGCGTTCCATGTTTTGAGAGGTGATAGTGTGATCCAAAACAATAAAAAATTATGTAGTTAAGATTATCTCTAAAGTGTAGATCTTAAGAGTTAAGCGTTCTTGTTCAGTAGAAGAGATTTCCTTCATAATAACGAAGATGAACAAGTTCTCATAGCCTTTAAGCTACGCAATTTAGAGCTCATGTTTACTGGCCATTTTTTCTTGTTTTGGTTCTATACCACCTCCTCCCAAAATGTGGAAATCAAAGAGCATGAACTAAAAGAGATGTGCTTCACAGTATCGAAGATGATGAAATGCTCATATCTCTTAGGGTATGCATTTTGGAGCCGATGTTCACTAGACTTTTGGGCTTCGAATGGTCGTTCCTGTCATATCCCCAAATACTGACAATTCCTCCTGGGGCACTTTCTGTAGGAAGTTAATACAAAATGAGCGAATCGTCTTGTAATGTTACACATTACACCGTGAGATACGTTACGTCTGATAATGATTTTGGTTTTTCAGTAATCTCATTTTTCACCTTATATAGATTAATTATCAATTTCAGACAACAAAGGCTGTAGAGGAGTCAGTGATCGTTTATTCATAACTCTCCGTTTTGGTTGCACATTATATAATTCACAATATGACTGTTTTCGGCTTACCGCCATAATCAAATTTGCTACAACAAAATGAAGAAAAAAACACTGTCACCATAATAGGTGTAACTGGTTGAAAATCAGAAGTATAGAGAATTCAGAATAGCATAAAAGCGTTGCCAAGGACACTTATTAAATGTATTATAGAAAACATACTTACATAAATAGAAAACCGCAACCGACGTTGTTGTTTAAGGAATGGAATGAGTTTAAGTCAAAGACTATACTCATGTATTAACTCTTTCCTGCCAAAATTATCGAAAACTTTATCGAAGGATTTATTATGCGGAGAAAGAATATCAAAGGAACTGAAAACCTTGTGGTGTATTGTAGTACATATATTTGATCTAATTTATGTGCAAAACAGAAGTGGAAATTCTGAGTCCTGTCACAATATAATCATCGTATATGATCGGGTTATTTACTTATTGGATTTGTAACATCAGTTTACATTAGCTAAAGCAAATGAAACCATATTATAAACATCAAAACATTCACATCAGCAGTACCTGTACTGTACAATACGGTGGTATGATAGTCCTGTAGCTTCTTCTGCCCTCTGTTGGCAGAGTTTTGACGTACCATTGCTCTTTTCTGTGCTACAGCGGAGCTACACAGACATGTAGACAGAGTGCCCTCTCATGAATTCAATTCCATGCTGTTTTATGACTCAGGAAAATGGACGGACAGGAAAGGTTTATGGAAGTTACTAGAATTATCAGCGTTGCACAGTGAAACGGCTCGAAATGGGTTCTAGTACACTGGTCGTTGGTGGTGTGGAGAATGGGTTCCTTGGGTCTCCTCCCCACAAGCAGCACCACAGGGAAACAAAACATTCCACAGAGAGCCCGCAAGGCGACGCCGGAGGGACTGTCCTCTCAAAGTGTTTCTTTTAATCACCTTTCACACAACGTCCTATTTTATTTACTTTGTCACACCTGAAAGTTTTGTATCAATAGGACGTATACCACTTTTACACGTTTTATTCTCATTTTAAGAATGGGTTTTGTTATTGCATACTGTATTTTACCTAAAGTTTTACTGTTAGACCCACGCTTTAGCCTTGAGAAATCATTTTGATTAAGCAGTACGAATATCCTAGTTTAAACTACTGAATGTGTGACGCTGGACACTTAACTCATCACTAGCGCCCTCTACCAACTACAGCTTGTGTTTGGGGAAGTACAGGGTTGCCTCAGGCCAGCACTAGCACTTGTCCATCTACAAGCGTGTACAAAACACTTGGCGTTGATACTACCATCAGAATACTCTTAGTGGTACGTTACGGTAATCAGGCATGTTATGTTTATTATGTACGTTTAGATTTTTATGTAGACTTGGTCTTGAGTCAAACGAACATATTACTGTTACATTGGTGTTTTTTCCTATCCTGTATTAACAGCTCTGATGATGGCAATAAGTCAAAACTGTTCATATTGTGAATTACATAATAATTTGGGATCAATATGGACAGTTATGAATTCTGTTTAGACAACACATCTATTATGTTTCCGTTTTAATTAATTTTATGTGGAAACAATACCTCTAGATATTCACCAAGTGGATAATACCGTTCAGTTTGCTGTTTTGCTACAGTCGTCGAAAACAATAATGAAGTTAATCGAAAACCAAACTGGTCAATGAAGTAATTCGAAGGGAAAACAACTTCAGCGGAAATGAATGTGTTGCACAAGTTATTTGCAGCGGAAGTTAACGTATTCCTCTTCTTTACTTGATGAATTATCTGGTATATTAATTAGTTCACAAACATATTAATACGTTTTCGTGGAAATGGTGGCATACTAAGATAGGATTTTTCTTCTTGTCTTAGTGGAGTTTTTATCTGTGTAGTGTGGTCGACAGGGGTAGGTTCTTATGCAGTGTAGTGGATTACTGCGGAAATGAAAGAAATGATACCTCCTCATTTGATGTCTGTAGCAGATTGGCAGATCGGAGTCATCACTACACCACTTCATGGATGGAATTTGGAATTCAACCAAGGGCAACGGGGCTCAGCGTTGATATTGGGGTGGATGTCATCACTTCTCCTCCCTGAGTCATTCAAATACTGACGATTTCATCACCAAGATTCAAACTGACTCCACGTGGATCAAGTGCCATCACAACAGCGTGCACTGGCCGCTATGCCTAAGGAATTCCAGTCTGCATCTCCAGAGTTCGTGTTCTCTAACATACACCTGATGCAAGTAGCTCATTGTCGAATTTACGTCTTTTGAAAAAGACTAACGATACTGATTTATTTGGAACATACAAAGTTACAATTATACTATGAAATGAGGTATCTAAGTAAAAAATGAGGATTTGTCAACTTTTCATCTTCAAGTGGTTCCACTGCAACCATTGTTTAGTAACAGATAGTAAAACCAAAATCTCGCAGCTAAAGTAGATCCTGTCTTCCTGTAAACAGTGTGTGTTTCGTTACTTTGAGTCAAAAGAGAAATTGGTTTTATGTTTCTTACACGAAAACAAATATCAGTTTGGTTTCTCCAAATTAAATTACACACAACAGGAAATTGTAAACGAATTAGATACGTTGATGTTAACTCTTGAAGTGACACGGTAAATATTTATACCACTGGAAGTGCCAGGTATGTGATACGTATAATTTTTTCCTCCTGATTCATTTGTATGAAATTTACAACCCCATGCCTCATGCTGGACTTAGAAATAAAGATAAATTGATCAGCATTATTCATCACTGTTCCCAAAGAGTACCTGGTGACACGTATTTCACTGTTATGCTGGATAAGCCGTTTTGTCACTTAAAAGTTAAAATTTGGTCACAGCTTCGAATATTTTTTATATGTATTCCCTTCTCACTGGCGTAGAGTTTGGAATTTATCTTCAGTTTTTCGTCTATCAAACATAAATTATTAGTCTTTCAAGATTTCCCTGTAGTACAGAATAAGAATAAAGAAATAAATAATAATTTTCGAAGGCAGTTACACTTTATTTTTGACCAATATGCGTTACGAAAGCCATGCTCTCATCCTCAGATGGAACTGGTTGTCTATTAAGCCTCTAATTCCAGGTAAGGATTTTAAGTGCAGCGTTTGTTTTCTCTGTTGTCTTGCATCAGCTGTGAATCTTCTGAATAATTACCTCCGTCTGAGAATTGTTTATAGCATATTCCTGGTTCGAAATTACTGTTTACGTTGGCACGTGAGCACTTCTCCTGACCTTCAAGGAGCTTCGAGGCAAAAAACGCGAAGGAACAGCACGCTGTCAGTTGCTTTAAGATAAGTGCGCTGCGAAGGAATTCCTTGCGTACCGTATCGTGTTGCTATGGAAATGTTTTAATAGAGTGTAGTGTTTCTGCGTTAAGCTGTGATAACTGGCTTATCTCGAGATACTTCTTCCCGCCCTCCAATAATTGTTCCAGGTCATTGGCATGTGTCACACTACTTATCAACACGACGCCGACGTGGAGACATTCAACAACCAAATAATGAGACCAGAAAATTATTCGGCTAATTTAAGTCAGACATGAGTTCTATAAAATTGAAAGCTACAGAACAAGAATAATTTTATATCTCATAGAGCATTGAATAACTTTATATCTCATAGAACACTGAATAACTTTACATCTCATAGAGCATTGAATGACTTTATATCTGCTTTAGCATTAACACTCAGTAGAGAATAATATTCTCCATGGTTTTTGTAGAAGACCACAACACAAGAAACACACTCATTTGTAAATTCATGTGAAACAGATGGCTTTTGGTGATGCATTGAAATCAAAGGATAAACTTCAAAATAAAGTAAATACGACAAAGTATTTTATAATAGTGCTTGTTATTATTCTCGTGCTAAATTTGTTGTACAGTCGTATAGTTTCCACAGCAGAAGTTTTATACAAATTTTCAGTAAAGCTGATACTGGCAAATGACGGGTTAATTGATAATGGTAATGTTTAAAAAATAAATTACCTCTCCCAAATAAATGGTCTTTCCTTTTAATAAATAAGTATAAATAAAATAAATACAAGCAATAATAAATAACTTTACATGTGTTTTATACTGGAATGTCAAATTATAACAGACTAGGGCAAGTATGATATGATAACATCACATAACCTACTACATCTAAAATACATGGAGCATTAACATTTACATTGAGCGAGCACAAAAAGTGCCTTGAAAGACATTCGGCATTCTTCTTCGCAAATTGCATCGACATGCTGGAATCCTACAATATATAATATTGCTCTTCCTGGAGTTCAGAGTGCAACTCAGCATTTCATTCATAACAAACAGTAGCGACTGCAAATATCTTTTATGCTACTGTTCCTAAATAATACTGATTCTGATATTTACTTATGACATAATATTCACTTTCCGAGATACGTATTTAGAATGTGGGCCTTGAAATTATTAATTTTACCACGAACCAGTCTTCAGAAGACAACATAAACAACAACAACATATGTAACACTTGTTGCATCGAGAGTTTCAGTAATCGATTTGTAAACTAACTAATAAGAGAGCTAAAGGTCACACATATGGGATCGTTAAAGATTCCTACTTATTACCAAGTCATGATCAAATGATTTGAAAACGTTGTATAGTAACTCGGTACTGGTAACGAGTTACTATGTAACGTATTCAGTTAATCTAATGATGTCTTGGTGATGAGTCAAAACCGATGACGATACAATTTGTGTGAGCTGAGGCCAAAATACATAATAACATTTTTTTTACAAGACGGTCACTCTTTCCCTAAGGCAGTATGCCTAATCTGTCTAATGAGAAAGATCTTTGGAAATAAAACAGTCTCTGTCATACCTGCGTTGCAGCAGTCGTGTAGCATCAGGGGAAACGATAATGTGACAGAAACCTTATCGTAGAAAGGTGGACGGTACTTTCGCGAGAGAGGCTTTGCAAAGACATATTCACTTACACCTACATAAACACATTGAGCACAATAATTCAGTAACACTTCCACTGCACAGTTACACTGTCAGCAGGACTAGAGTAGAGAAAGCTTTGGAGTGTCGCAGCAACGAAGGAGGCGGCACCGGCGATGTGCGAAAGAAGGGCTCGCCGGACTCGCGGACGGTTCTGCATTTGATTCACCCTTGCGTCTGCCAAGTCGGGTACTGTAACACGCTGTCGAGCTGTACCCGAAAGATGTTCTGCATAACGTCCCCGCTGTCGGCGTCCCAGTTTCGCTGTTTGTCAACAGCCGGCAGAGGCCAAGCCTGCCGATAATACTATCGCGATCAACGTCACTGCGGCAGAGCGTGGCCGATGAGAGCCGGTGGACACCGGTGCTTCTAAGACGCCCCCGGGCGTCGGGACCGGCGGCGCAGCAGCGGGGGACACCTCCTGCTACTTGGGCGGCTGGGGCTCCTTGCTGACGCAGTGGCACCGCGTGTGGTTGGTATGCGTCGCCTCGCGGTACTCTGAGCCGCCTCGCACAGTGTCCGACACGAGGAAGACGAGCGTGACCTCCTGCGCGTCCCGCACATCGCAGACGCGGTCGTGGCTCTCGCAGCAGCCGGCGCCGCCGTCGCAGCGGTGCAGCACAGCGTAGGGCGGGTCCACTCGCTCCGAAGGGCCCACGTAGACCAGCTCCGTGGAGAGCACGGCGCGCGGCCGCGGCTCGCGGCACTTGAACTTGCGCGCCTGCTGCATGAGGGCCGTGAAGCGGGCTTGCTGTCGGTCGGAGGGCGCCGCCGTCACCACGACAGCCAAGGCTGCGGCGCACAGTAGGAGAGCGGCGAGCGCGGGCATTGCTGTACGTACTCGTTGCGAGCGCTCCCGGTCGCGGAGTGGCTCCGGCCGGCCCCGGGGGCCGCTTATATCCGAGCCAGCCCGCGTGACGTCAGGCGGACGCGCGGCCACCCGCCGCATTTCCTCCAAAGCGTGGGCGGGCGCGGGAGACGCACGTGAGGAAGGTAGCTCGAATCCTCTAGTCATCCCTGCCTACCAGTTCAGTTGCCTCGCAGTGGCGACAG
The DNA here is from genome assembly GCF_023898315.1 of Schistocerca nitens. Lineage (NCBI taxonomy): Eukaryota > Metazoa > Arthropoda > Insecta > Orthoptera > Acrididae > Schistocerca > Schistocerca nitens. The sequence goes on along the minus strand of NC_064617.1, from coordinate 676,321,856 downwards.
TCCAATAAATATCTATCAGAACAGCATATTGGCACCAATAGTAGGGCACGCATCCAGTGTGTGGGCCCACAGGTTAGCTCTGGTGCGGCCTGCCGCTGCTGTCAGGCGAATACAGAGGAACGTTCTGTTGAGATGCATTGGAGCATTCAACACAAGTCCAACAGATGCACTGTTGGTAATTACGAGGTGCATTCAAGTTCTAAGGCCTCCGATTTTTTTTCTAATTAACTACTCACCCGAAATCGATGAAACTGGCGTTACTTCTCGACGTAATCGCCCTGCAGACGTACACATTTTTCACAACGCTGACGCCATGATTCCATGGCAGCGGCGAAGGCTTCTTTAGGAGTCTGTTTTGACCACTGGAAAATCGCTGGGGCAATAGCAGCACGGCTGGTGAATGTGCGGCCACGGAGAGTGTATTTCATTATTGGAAAAAGCCAAAAGTCACTAGGAGCCAGGTCAGGTGAGTAGGGAGCATGAGGAATCACTTCAAAGTTGTTATCACGAAGAAACTGTTGCGTAGCGTTAGCTCGATGTGCGGGTGCGTTGTCTTGGTGAAACAGCGCACGCGCAGCCCTTCCCGGACGTTTTTGTTGCAGTGCAGGAAGGAATTTGTTCTTCAAAACATTTTCGTAGGATGCACCTGTTACCGTAGTGCCCTTTGGAACGCAATGGGTAAAGATTACGCCCTCGCTGTCCCAGAACATGGACACCATCATTTTTTCAGCACTGGCGGTTACCCGAAATTTTTTTGGTGGCGGTGAATCTGTGTGCTTCCATTGAGCTAACTGGCGGTTTGTTTCTGGATTGAAAAATGCCATCCATGTCTCATCCATTGTCACAACCGACGAAAAGGAAGTCCCATTCATGCTGTCGTTGTGCGTCAACATTGTTTAGCAACATGCCACACGGGCAGCCATGTGGTCGTCCGTCAGCATTCGTGGCACCCACCTGGATGACACTTTTCGCATTTTCAGGTCGTCATGCAGGATTGTGTGCACAGAACCCACAGAAATGCCAACTCTGGAGGCGATCAGTTCAACAGTCATTCGGCGATCCCCCAAAACAATTCTCTCCACTTTCTCGATCATGGCGTCAGACCGGCTTGTGTGAGCCCAAGGTTGTTTCGGTTTGTTGTCACACGATGTTCTGCCTTCATTAAACTGTCGCACCCACGAACGCACTTTCGACACATCCATAACTCCATCACCACATGTCTCCTTCAACTGTCGACGAATTTCAATTGGTTTCACACCACGCAAATTGAGAAAACGAATGATTGCACGCTGTTCAAGTAAGGAAAACGTCGCCATTTTAAGTATTTAAAACAGTTCTCATTCTCGCCACTGGCGGTAAAATTCCATCTTCCGTACGGTGCTGCCATCTCTGGGACGTATTGACAATGAACGCGGCCTCATTTTAAAACAATGCACATGTTTCTATCTCTTTCCAGTCCGGAGAAAAAAATCGGAGGCCTTAGAACTTGAATGCACCTCGTATGGGTCTATGTCCACTAGACCTAATAATAAGGCAGCACGCAGCCTTCTACTGGCTGCGCAAACAGAACATCGACATGGTGCAAAATGTAATGGGCATTCCTCTGGTAAGCGTTAAAGCCATCAGAGGAAAAGTGCTTGACATTTGGCAGGTCGAATGGGATGGGTCCAGTACAGGCCGTAGAGTCCACGGGTTTCTACCCACAGTAAGGGGAAGACTAAAGAACAAGATAATGAAGCCCTCACAGGGCCTAGTTCACTTCCTTACAGGTCACGGTCCCTATCCCACGTACCTGCATAAAATAGGGAAAAGGCCAACACCGGAGTGTGACTGTGGTGTCCTCGAAGGGTCACCAGAACACACAGTGTTTGAGTGCCCAATATACGAACAGGCTGTCTCATTGGAGAGGCATCTTCTGCAAACAAGAAATGTTAATGAAATATTGACAAAAAGCGAATTGTTCAGCAATTTCGCAAAATTGGTGAATAAAATCTCAAGGGAGGCCCAGCGAGCCTACCTTGGGAGAGAGTAAATGCACTTCAGATCTAATGCGCAATTGTAAATATGTAAATACTACGTTTGTTTAAGTCTTTGATTCATAGTAGCTAGTAGTTGTAGTTAGATCAGTATGGTGGTGGGGGGAATAAAAGAGTAGCATAAATGGAGTGGTTTCTCTAGTAGTAGCGGCCCGCCTCCACGTGGCTAGGGACGGGCAACTCTCTGGCAGGATTCCAGAGAGGCTAAGAGGCCGATCATTCACATATAGCAAAAGCTGCTTAATAAATAGATAGTGTGCATGCATTAATAAACCACTTCTGTAGTACTAATAGCAGAGATAGTTAGTCTTAATACACCCACCCAAAAGTGTTAGAAAGTGGTTATGTATGTTTCATAAATTTGGGAATAAAGAAAAAGAAATTAAAAAAAAATAAAGTCCATTGTCCCATAAAGTTCATAATGAGGAATCATTAGCTATACACGGTGAGAAGTATTTAAACCGACAAACTTTTGGAGGTTGTAGGGAACACCAAAACAAATATTTTTCCCTAATGTAATTTTTTCTATGAGGAGTATTTAAACCGGTAGAGGAAGATTTCTCAGGCGACGAATTAATTAAACCAACAAACACTTTTCCATTTTTTTATAACCAAGAGACATTAACTAGGTAGCAGATACGGCCCAATTAAACAGTCTCCAGCAACACCGACCCACACCTTAACGAATAGCCGCACCTGATGAGCGCTAGTAACTGTAGCATGTGGGTTATCCTTACACCAAACATGCGAATTGTGCATGTTGAAGACTCCATCTCGCCCGAACGTTGCTTCATTGGTAAACAACACAGAGGATGGAAATGTAGGATGCATTTCACGCTGTTCCAAGTACCACTGTGAAAACTGCTCTGGGTGGATAATCAGCTGGTTCGAGGTTGTCGACACGCTGTAAGTGAAATGGACGTAACAATTGCTCTCGAAGGACTGTTCTTACATTCGTCTGATTCGTCCCCATGTGATGTGCAATTGCACGAGTGCTGATTAAAGGATCCCTCTCCACATGCTACAAGACAGCTTCCTCAAATTGCAGCGTTCTTACCGTGCGACGGCATCCCTGTCCAGATAATCTGCTAAATGGCCTGGTCTCACGCAGACGTTGGTACACAGCATCAAATGTCGTATGACGCGGGATACGGCGATTAGGATATTGTTGTTGATAAACCCGCTGTGCAGCTCGTCCGTTGTGGTGCGCTATGTAGTACGCACCAACTATATCAGTGTACTCACTCCAGGTGTATCGCTCCATTAGTAAACAGAGACAATGCACTACTACACTGGTGGATAGCAGTTGCCTACAACTGAAGAGCGTAATACGCCCTCTAACTACTGAAGATCGTAATACGGCCTCTATCAACAAGAGCTTAATACGGCCTCCAACGGGTTAAATAATCCCCGTAGGAAAAAATGACATTTGGGAAAAATACTCGTTTTGATGTCCCCTACAAACTCCCAGAGTTTGTCGGTTTAAATACTTTTCACCCTGTATGTAAGTTCAAGATTCTTTAAAGCGGGTAGGACGTCAAACGCGCCGACTTGGAGCAGGAGAGGCACCACAGTAGATTTTAATTTCCGGTGCCTATACTTTTACAAATAAATTCATAAAACTTTGTCAGCATAAGCAGGAAGGATTCAGGATTCACACTCATAGCAGTGGAAGTTCAAAAACATAACAAAATATTTTTTTTTGCATGTGAAATTTCATCATTTTTTCACTTACTATTGGCTGCATTTGTTGCTATAGGTACATTTTTCTTCACAAGTAAGAGAGATTCTTTGATGAATTTTGCACAGCATACAAATCATACTTGCAAGGTGTATGAAACTCTAGATTTTTCCAAATCTGTTAAAACCTATGGTAAAATTGAGATAATTAACTACAAAATTTGATTTTTTTCTAAACATATAGCATATAACGTCACAGCTCATTCATTTTTTCATAAATTAAATAGATTCTAGACTTTCAGACACCTGTAAGTATGGTTTGTATGCTTTGCAAAATTTATCGAACAGTGTCTCTTACTTATGAAGAAAAGTGTACCTATAGCAACAAATGCAGCCAATAATAACTGAAAAAGTGATGAAATTTCACATGTAAAAAAGTTTATTTTGTTATGTTTTTGAACTTCCGCTGCTATGAGTGTGAATCCTGAATCCTTCCTGGTCATACTGACAAAGTTTTATGAATTTATTTGTAAAAGTATAGGCACTGGAAATTAAAATGTCCTGGGGTGCTTCTCCTGCTCCAAGTCGGCCCGGTTGACGTCCTACCCCCCTTAAAAAATCTAACTCCCGTCTATGAAACAACGTCAGACTTCTCATTGTATAAAACTTCCTGATAGATTAAAACAGTGTGCCGGACCGAGACTCGAACTCGGGACCTTTGCCTTTCGCGGGCAAGTGCTCTACCAACTGAGCTACCCAAGCACTACTCACGCCCCGTCCTCACAGCTTTACTTCCGCCAGTACCTCGTCTCTAACCTTCCGAACTTTACAGAAGCTCTCCTGCGAACCTTGCAGAACTAGCACTCCTGAAAGAAAGGATATTGCGGAGACATGGCTTAGCCACGGACTGGGGGATGTTTCCAAAATGAGATTTTCACTCTACAGCGGAGTGTGCGCTGATATGAAACTTCCTGGCAAAGGTCCCGAGTTTGAGTGTCGGTCCGGCACACAGTTTTAATCTGCCAGGAAGTTTCATATCAGAGCACACTCCGCTGCAGAGTGAAAATCTCATTCTCATTGTATACTTTTCTTGCCATCAGTCTTTTGCCTGGTTAAATGCGAGCCGCTACGAATGTCTCTCCTGTGCCAATCTCTTCATTTCAGAGTAGCACTTGCAACCTGCGTCCTCAATTATTTGCTGGATTTATCCCAATTTCTGTCTTCCTCTACAGTTTTTACCCTCTACAGATCCCTCTTATACCGTGGAAGTTATTCCGTAATGTCTTAACAAATGTTCTATCAACCTGTCCGTTCAGCGTTTTCCATTCATTCCTTTCCTCGCAGATTCTGTGGAGAATCTCCTCATTCCTTATCTTATCAGTCCATCTTATTTTCAACATTCGTCTGTAGTACCGCATTTCAAATGCTTCAAATCTCTCCTGTTGCGGTTTTCAAATGGCTCTTAGCACTATAGGACTTAACTGCTGAGGTCATCTGTCCCCTAGAACTTAGAACTACATAAACCTAACTAACCTAAGGACATCACACACATACATGCCCGAGGCAGGATTCGAACCTGCGACCGTAGCGGTCGCGCGGTTCCGGACTGTAGCGCCTAGAACCGCTCGGTCACTCCGGTCGGCTGTTGCGGTTTTCCCACAGTCTATGTTTCATATCATACAATGCTGTCCTCCAAACGCACATTCTCAGACATTTCTTCCTCAAATTAAGTCCTGTGTTCGATACTAGTAGACTTATCTTGGCCAGAAATACCATTTTTGCCAGTGCTGGTCTGCTTTTTGGTCCTCCTTGTGCCGTCCGTCATGGGATATTTTGCTCCCTAGGTGGCAGAATTCCGTAACTTCATCTACTTCGTGATCACCATTCCTGTTGTTAAGTTTCTCGCTGTTGTCATTTTTGCTACTTCTCATTACTCCCGTCTTTCTTCGATTTACTCTCCATCCACAATCTGTACTCATTAGACTGTTCATTCCAACCAACAGATCATGTAACTCTCCTTCACTTTCACTGAGGACAGCAATGTCATCAGCGGGACTTAACACTCATATCCTTTCATAATGAATTTTAATCCCATTCTCGAATCTTGGTTTCATTCCAGTCATTGCTTTTCGACGAATAGATTGAACAGTAGGGGTGAATGGCTACATCCCTGCCTTACATCCTTTTTTAATCAGAGCACTTCGTTCTTGGTCACCCATTCTTGTTTTTCCGTCTTGGTTCTTACACATATTGTATATTACCCATCTTTCCCTGTAGCTTACCCCCATTCTTCTCAGAATGTCGAAAATCTTGCACCATTCTACATTGTCGAACCCTTTTTCCGGGTAAAAAATTGTATTATTTTCCTTCAGACTTGCTTCCAGTATCAAAAGCAATGTCAGAACTGCCTCTCTTGTGCCTTTACCTTTCTTATAGCCAAACTGATCTTCATCGAACACACCCTTAATTATCTTTTCAGTTGTTCTGTATATTATTTTTGTCAGCAATTTGTATGCTTGAGGTGTTAAGCTGATTGTGCAATAATTCTTGCACTTGTCAGCTCTTGCAATCTTTGGAATTGTGTGGATGACGCTTTTCCGAAAGTTTGGTAGTATACCACCAGTCTCATACACTCTACACACGAGAATTGTCGATTTGCTGTTAATTCGCTCTATGATTTTAGAAATTCTGGTGGAATGATATCTATTCCTTCTGCCTTATTCGACCTGAAGTCTTCTAAAGCTCATTTAATTTCTGTTTCTAATAATGGTTGGCCTATCTCATCTACATCGACTCCCGTTTCTTCTTCTATGACGTTATCAGCCAAGTGTTCCCCCTCATAGAGGCCTTCTATGTATTCCTTCTACCAATTTACTCTCTCCTTTGCGTTCGACAGTGGAATTTCCACTGCACTCTCAATGTTACCACCACTGCTTTTAATTACACCGAAGGTTGTTTTGACTTTTCTATATGTTGAGATAGCCCTTCCGTCCATCATTTATTTTGCGGTTTCTTCACATTTTTCATGCAGCCATTTCACCTTAGTTTAGAAATTATTAATCTTTTTAAATAATTAACTTTAAGTATGTAAGGGGGTGGGGGGAAACTTTAGCAAAGGCTTTAAATTACGTTTCACGTTTTTTGGAAGTCGTTAAGTGCTCTCATTATCAAACGCTAGATGAGGATAGTCTGGGTAATTTACGCTCCATTTTAAGCAAAACGCTAGTTTACATACATCTCAATATTTATGACGTCGTATCTCGTTAACTATGTCTCGTACCATGATACAGTTTCGCAAGTACATTTAGTAGTACGAGAGCTATTCGGAAAGTAAGATCGATCGGGCGCTAAATGGAAACCACAAGGAAATCAGATAAAGCTTTGTACAGTTATGTTGGGCAGTGACTCTAAAATGAGAGATTTCGCTTGATGTCATAAAGCCCACATAACATAACTGCCATGCGTTTCCTTCTTCATGACAAATATCGGCCACACTCTGCAGGGCAATTAACACGCTCCTGCAGCGTTTTCGAGGGTGGTGTTTGATCACCCACAATCTAGTCCGTAACTGGCTCCCGGCGAGTTTCATCTCGGCACATATACACCGCTGGCTATGCAAACAATATTTTGGCACAGACAACCAGATGTAGATCAGCGTAGATGGTTGAAATGGCTCTGAGTACTATGGGACTTAACATCTGAGGTCATCAGTCCCCTAGAACTTAGAACTACTTACATCTAACTAAGCTAAGGACATCACACACATCCATGCCCGAGGCAGGATTCGAACCTGCGACCGTAGGGGTTGCGCGGTTCCAGACTGAAGCGCCTAGAACCGCTCGGCCACACCGGCCGGCATCAGCGTAGAGAATTGGCGGAATGCATAGACGGCTGGCTTCTATGACGAGGGTTTTGGAAAGTTGGTACAACGCTCCGGCAAATGTCTAAGTCGGAGCGGCGGCTATGCTGAGAAGTAGCTGGAACATGGAGCTAACTGCTGCAAATAAAACGTTTTTGATGTTTATAATGATTTCCATTTCGTGACCGATCGGACCTTACTTTCCGAATAGCCATCATATACACTTATGTTCAGAAAAGAAACAGAACACCTTGAAAAACTACAGATACGACGTTCACATTCACAGGACATGTACATTAGTCTGTTCTGCAGTAATGATTGGCATATCAGTCACCTCAGTTCAACATGTGTCCTGTTCTCTAATAGACATGTCCGCCATGGGCCCTGATAGCTTGTTCCATGCACGATGGCATTGACGCATGTAAGGCGCGAATGACGTCCTATGGTACAGCCATCCATGCTGCGTTCACCTGGTTCCAAAGTTCATCTGTGGTGGTCGATATTGGGTCACAGCGCTGCACCCGTCACTTCACACATATCCCAAACATTTTCGATTGGCGACGAGTCTGGTGATCTGGTGGGTCAGTGCAAAAGGTCGACACCCTGAGAAGCGCGTGTTCGTGCAGCAAGATGAGGTCGTGCTGTGTCTAGCTGAAAAATGACGTCTGGAGCGTTGTGCAGAATGGGTATGGCTGTGGGTCGCAAGATGTCTCTCACTTAGGTCACACTGGTCACAGTGCCCTGGACATGCACCAACTGTGATTTGTGGTGGTACCACAAGGCCTTGAGCTGGCGCTGTGTGTCTTGTGCGAATGGAGTCATTGTGATCCTACTCCCTCCGGCTGCGGCGAACCAAATGTGGCCACCACTTTCAAACAAACAGAACCTGGATTCGTCTGAAGTTTGAAAAGCTGGAAATTAGGTACTGAGGGAAGTGAAGCTGTGAGGACGGTTGGTGTGTCGTGCTCGGCTAGCTCAGTCGGCGCCAGCGCGGTAGCTCAGCCTGTTCGGTTCGCAATAAAAAATTGAGTCAGCGGCTCAACACTGAACTTGAAGGGGTGTCATGGGACATCCACCTCGAACAAATGCAACGAACAATATCGAACAAAATGAGATTTTAAAAAAAGGTCGGTAGAGCACTTGTATCGAAAGGCAAAACTGCCACGTGCGAGTCCTGCTCCCGTACAAACTTTTAATGTGCCACGTAGTTTCAATTCAGCACTCACTTCACTGCATCCAGTCACGATGTTTGAGATTGTTAATATTAGGACATTGATTTATAGGAGATGTGTTTTGAGCCACTAGTGCTATCACGTATAATGCCTACAAATCTTCTGAACATTGTTTACCCTACTAATACTACTAACCCTTTGCCGTACTTCGACGAGTCCGACTGGTGGAAACAAATACAGACCAAACGTAAACGTCCCACAATCGTGGGAACGGAAGTCGGACCAAACTTTTTTTTTATCTGTCGGTATGGAAACAAATGCAGATCGAACGTAAACGTCACGAGTCACATTAGTGAGAACGAAAGTCAGGCCAAATTTCTTCTTATCTGATGGATATGGCTCATTTAAATACGTACATTATCATGGTCAGAGAAAGGAAACATATCTTGATTACTGATAAATACAGCAAAGGAAATGTTGAAAAATGTGCAACTGCTGGACGAAAAGCGTAGAAAACCATCACTGAGCGAGACACCGCTTCGACTCCAAGCGCAATATTGGACCCGTTTCCTGAAACGTATCGATCCGACGGAAAAAATGGTGTGCAAAGTTAGCACGAAACACAAAGAACGAAGCGAAACGACGTGGGAATGGACAGAGTGTAAAGTGGTGTTAGATCCGCCACAATGTTTTCAAAACTAATGCCTTGCAGGACTACTAATTTCTAGAGTTGTAGGTGGCTTCCTATTAGAAATACATTCAAGGAGAGCATTTATTCTTGTAATTACATTTTTTTGTTGAGAATATCTATGTTTAGGCATCGTCTTGTTACATTCCTTCCGAAGAATGTCACTCCTGAAGATGCTCATGAAGATTATAACTTCTATTTGTTTGATAATATATATATATATATATATATATATATATATATATGTGTGTGTGTGTGTGTGTGTGTGTGTGTGTGGAACAAGAATTAAATTAGTGTTAACGTCTATAAAGGCAGTGTCACGAGACACAAATAAACGTGTAGCTACATAACAGGTATCCACCTGTCGGCTTGTATTGCCACTGTCTCACGCATCATGCTGCTAAGTTTCGCACGCGTCGTCTCCAACCTCTTGGGTACGGACTTCGGCGAATTAAATGGTACGGCAAGGGGTTAAATGGATTATTTCTAATTTCTTCATTCGCTAGAGTCTTCCTTACATCCAGTGCACAAGCTTCCTGCATGTTTACCATTGGTTGCTGTGGTAGTCGAGCATCTATCCTCCTATCTGTGGCGCTTTTTTGTGATGACTCCGGTTGTTTTTCACTTTTCTCAATGTTTTCAAGACGAGTCACTGGAGAGAGATTTGGTACTTTTCCAGGAACACTGTCGCACAGTGTACATTGATTATAAACTGTACATCGACAGGTTATCTACCATTACACGGCAAGCATTAACAAAAAAACCTATTCCACGAGAATACGAACCGATCCCCGGGGCAAGCGTCGTCGCTGTAGTGGAGGTTAGGACGTAGCCTTCGGAGATGGTACATAAGCAAGTAATAACGATGGGAAGAAGATATTCTATATTTAAAGAAGTACAGAAGGAGAAAACTGAGACACAGAAATCTGGGTAGCGATGTAACCATGCCGTGCGTACTAACTTTAATTGGTAATATCCATAATAGAAATGGTAGCCTCAACGGTCCAGAGTGAGGTTGCTTGAAATCTCATATCATTCCGTAAAGTAATACATTTAATTTTGAATTTGACTGCAGAAATGCCCTATTAAAGCACTGCTGTGACGGGTAGCTCCTGTAGAATGGAAAATTTGGAAATTTGTGGTAAGTTCCTATGGGGCCAAACTGCTAAGGTCATCGGCCCCTAGGCTTACACACTACTTAATCTAACTTAAACTAACTTACGCTAACGACAACACACACACCCAAGGGAGGACTCGGATTTCCGACGGGGGTAGCCGCGCGAACCGTGGCAAGGCGCCTTAAACCGCAGGCTACCCCGCGCGGTGTACAATGGAACTCTGCACAAGTGAAAAGTCTTGAAAGTGGCCGGACATCCTGTGTACGAAACACGTGCAGCAACTCACTGTCGTGCTTCGATTGTAACCGCAGTGCACATCACGGAACATCCCCGTCATGACGCCTTTGCCGGAACTCCCGTGTATGGCATATAACATCCGTAGTATATGGCAGTCCACTTGTTTATTTTTAACGTCGGTTCCATGTAGGAATATGAATGTGTCATGCGAAATCTATGGTAGTTCTAATAACGCCAGGAGCTTCCACTCCTGAGTGGTTTATGTTCTGAGTGACCAATACAAGGATATGTTAGAAAAGCGGATTTTTTTTTCACTTGACAAACCATTCGCAGCTTCAGTGTTGCAGAGAGCACAATTTTTACATAAAAATAATTACCATTGTATCAAAAGCAGTCACGGCGTAAAATGTTCGCCCAAAAGAAAGTGCCCCTTTTCGCGGTTCGTATTTAACAAAATAAAATAATGAATACTTACTAGAATTTATGCTGTTGAAAGTTGTGGGAAAGAGAAGTCACACTCATAAAAAGTTTTTAATGGTGTTCTAGCCACGTCAGTACTAACTGATACTCACCGATACAACGTCTATCTGTACACTCTTCGTCAAGACTTCAACAACTGCCGCTGGTGTGTATGGTTCCCTTTAGGCAAATGGTTCAAATGCCTCTGAGCACTGTGGGACTTAACTTCTGAGGTCATCAGTTCCCTAGAATTTAGAACTACTTAAACCTAACTAACCTAAGGACATCACACACATCCATGCCCGAGGTAGGATTCGAACCTGTGACCGTATCGGTAGCGCGGTTCCAGACTGTAGCGCCTAGAACCGCTCGGCCACTCCGGCCAGCCCCTTTAGACATGGGAGCACCCTAACTACAATTATTTACTAGCAACAGATAACCACCTAATATTTATTCTAGAAGTCTATCGCAGTGGTATGTATTCGTAATGTACTGAAGCATTCTGCGATACAGAGTTAGATAGAAATAATACAATGTAACAACAGGTGAATGATGGAATGTGCGATGTTTGCTGCAAATGGAGAATCCCGCTGAGTTTGAGCACGGTACTCTACAAGTCTTCCCCACAATTAATAAGACGATATCGAAAAATCGAAGAATACAACCTTAGAAGAGCTTGGTGTGAGTAGCGAGTAAGTTCTCATGCGTTCTAACTTTTTTATGTTAACGTTTTTAAATGATTAAAATGCTACTAAAGTTTAAAGATAATCGAAGGTTCAGCAGTAGACATTCTTCGAGAATCTTTACAAGTTTTTCTTGGGCAATGTAAGACGAAATTGATGAAGTGAGTCACCACTGCCAATGTACTTAGTACGAAAACGCTGTATCCCGACACGTAGCACTTATCGCATTTTCTGTTTATATTCGAACTCATCGCTCTTCCTGTGTTTTGGATATCATGCTCTATAAGGGGCAAGGTAAGCATCCAAGAAAATTTGTATAATTAAACTCTGAGGTGACAAATACATTTCTGGAATATATAGCAACGTATTTCATGTGTGCTGCTATCCACTGTTATATTGAGGCAAATACTAAATTTTAAGCTGAAATCTAATGTGATTCTCACTGTCTTATCTCTTTAGTAGATCTGTTGCACCTTCTAAGTGTTCTGCCAATGAGTCGTAGTCTTTGGTTTGCTCAGACAATAGGATATTTGGAAGCCTTTGAGAAATATTTTGCTGACTTATCACCATCCTGCCAACTGCATATTCACGTAAGAAAAACCTCCTTTCTCCATGACTTAGGCAACATTCTGTGGACTTTAAGGACTTGTCAGTTTCTGATTTAGTTATAAATTACGACCAAGGACGTTCATCTCACGGCTAGCCCCATCTCCCACACACATGCCGACTTTGAAACGTAGCGAAGTAATCTACTTGGCATAAAAGAGACTGCGCCTGTAGACTTAACAAAAGACTTACTAATCTACAGGCGCCGGCCGAAGTGGCCGTGCGGTTAAAGGCGCTGCAGTTTGAACCGCAAGACCGCTACGGTCGCAGGTTCGAATCCTGCCTCGGGCATGGATGTTTGTGATGTCCTTAGGTTAGTTAGGTTTAACTAGTTCTAAGTTCTAGGGGACTAATGACCTCAGCAGTTGAGTCCCATAGTGCTCAGAGCCATTAGAACCATTAGAACTAATCTACTCTTATACTTCATAATTCGAGATACTATGCAAGACAGAGGATACTTCGTAGCTCTCTTATGCAGTTCCTTCCCTGCAGAATTCTAGAATGGGTTGAATGAAAACTGTGTTACTCCGTAAATCACCTACTCTATAAGGTTACAGGTTCGACTCCCATTCCAGCACATAATTTTAATTTACCAGGAAAAACAATGCACACTTCATTGCAGAGTGAAGGTTTCATTTTGGAAAGAGTCCAGTGATGCCTGTTCAAATTTTCCTACATACAGCTGTCTCAGAATTTGCAGCTTCCCGAAAAAATGTGTCTCGGAGGCTCAGAACAGTCGGCATGTTTGCCAGATAACCGTAAGTGTGTATCCCACTCAAAACAGTGTATAGCCGATCCGATTATTATTTTAGGGTCAGCACCAATGACGTTGGAATACGAATGAATCGAATGTGTTCATTTCAAGGAAGTCCCGCTTTAGTTGGCAGGATGAATCTTTGTCCCATATTCGCCTGGAGAAAAGTGGTAGGCTCGGAAGCCACAGAGACATCACACAATATATTCATCGCATGTATACTATATTTTGACATGGATATCTTGCAATGCCATATTATTAGTTCTTCTCGATTTCATGACTTCTTCCTTTATACTTTGCTCTATAGGTTCTTTATTGGTTTCCATTGTATTTAAAAAATAACTCAAAATATTTAACATAAAAGTGACTGTAATAATTACAAATAATGTAATCTTCAGGGCAAAGGTGAAACCTCAAAGAAACATCCAGTATGCAGCAAGAAAGATAACGTGGATACATTCTATCAAAGGTTTTGAAAAACTGGTATGTGAATGGTATTGACGTTTTGCTTCAGCACTTTGACGTATTATCTCAATGTTTGAGTGAATAATGTGTATGGAATAAGCTTAGAGAAAGAGACTGCACTAATTTTTGCGTCGTTGGCGTTACGCTGTTGCACAAACATGCAACCATCTTGAAAATAAAAGTGTAAATATATCGACCACTATCGCGGTTATACTGGAACTCAATTATAAAATGAGTTTTACCAAGCCGTAACAGACGGCAGACTGAGATAACAAGAGTCAAGCGATAGCGATATACTTATATAAAGATGGTAGTAGCATCGCATACAGAAAGTATAAAAGGGAAGCGCGTTGGCAGAACTATCACTTGCACTCAGGTGATTCATGTGAATACTTTTCCGACGTGATTATGGCTGCATGAAGGGAACAAACGGACTGTGAATGCAGAATGGTTGTTGGAGCTAGGTGCATGGGACACACCTTTTCGGAAATCAACAGTGTCAAAAGACATTGCCTCTCACCATAGACAATGCAGTAGCCGACCGACGGCCATCACTTAACGACCAAAACAACTGCGTTTGCGTTGAGTCGTCAGTGCTAACAGTCAAGCAACAATGCGTAGAATAAACGTACGACAAACGTATCTCTTAGGGCCGTGCGGTGAAACTTGGCTTTAATGTGCTATGGCAGCAGACGGCCACACGATTGCGTTTGCTAAAAGTACGACATCGCCTGCAGCGCCTCTCCTGGGCTCTGACCATATTCGTTGGCCCCTAGACGACTGGAAAACAGTGGTCTCGAATTCAGTTGGTAAGCGCTGATGGTTGGGTTCGCAGATTCCACGAAGTCATGAATCCCAGTTGCCAACAAGGCACCGTGCAAGCCGTCGATGGCTCGATAATGGTGTGGACTGCGTTTACATGGGATAGACTGGATCATGTGGACCAACCTAACCGATCATTGACTGGAAATGGTTATCCTCGGCTACTTGGAGACCATTCATGAGCTTCATGTTCCCAAATAGCGACTGAATTTTTATGGATGACATACTCCATGTCACTGGGCCACAACTGTTCGCTATTGGTTAGAAGAACATTACGGACAGTTCAAGCGAATGGTTTGGCCACCCAGATCGCCCGATATGAATCCTATCGAACATTTATGGGACGTAATCGAGAGGTCGGTTCGTGCGAAAAATCCTGCACCAGCCACACTTGCGCTATTGTGGACGGTTGTAGAGGCAGCATGGCTCAGAATTTCTGCAGGGTACTTCTGTCGACTTGAGGAGTCCATTCAACGTCGAATTGTTGCATATTCCGGGCGAAAGGAGGTCTGTCATGATATTAGAAGGTATCTCACGTCTTTTGTCACCTCAGTGTACATGAGCCCTTTGTCCCGTTAAAGGCATTTCCTCTGCTTTCAAGTCCTGCAGTGATAATTGTGTTGACGCGAGTACTTGTAAGCCAAGTCAAACTAGTGCAGTATTCAGGGCACAGAGCGTACTGGAGGAGATGCAGCAATACTACATCTCTGTTCTGGACTGGACCCTAATCGAGACGGTTTGCTATTGCCTTCCTCTGACCTGTTATAAAGTGGCAAGGGTTGTATCTGCGTCGTGTGAATGACTGTGATGAGTTCTTCTTCTCTGAAGTGTTGCGACTCTGTTGTTATTAATGAATGGAAGGAAAAATGGAAATGAACGTTTGGCGTCATTGGCCCTGAGGCCCCTTGCGGGGCAGGTCCGGCCGCCTTGGTGCATGTCCATTACATTCGACGCCATATTGGGCGACCTGCGCACCGGATGGGGATGAAATGATGATGAAGACAAGACAACACCCAGTCCCTGAGTGGAGAAAATCCGCGACCCAGCCGGAAATCGAACCCAGGCCCGTAGGACGGCAATCCGTCACGCTGTCTACTCAGCTATCGGGGCGGACATGAATGGAAGGGAAAGGGTGAAACACTGTGCCGGCACATATCCCACTCTTGAATAATATCATGGGCGCGGGTGGGGGGGGGGGGGGGGCAAGGGCTGCTAAGCTTAACATCCCCATCCCACGGAAGAATCGCCATCAACGGTGTCACATGCACTTACTTTATAAGTCAGATACGGGTGCCCCTTACCTATGGTGCTATATGCAACAGCTTTAGATCCTCTCCTCCGTAACATATGTTGCGAGGAAGTGAACGGCTCACATGTAGAGCTTACGCAGATGAATTGGTTGTTGTCATGGTCATTTTAAATGATGTTGATATTCTGCATATCCTTCGACGGCACGGTAAAGCTACATGCGCAATGGTTAATGCCAAAAAGACTGTTGTTACCAACTGCGAATAATAAGTGAAATATACAACGTGATTCGTTCACTGCTAAATATCAACACAGAGTCTTAGATGTGATTGTGACAGACAATATGCACTGAATGGAGGCTCTCAATTGGCTCACGGCATTATGTAAAATAAGAGAGGTAGTAAAAACCAGCGTGGGTAAAAATTTAGCTATGACAGGAAAACATCATGCTAACCAGCACCCAAAAGCTTGGTGCTTAGCTCAGGTCCTCCCGGTATATATATATATATATATATATATAT
Source organism: Schistocerca nitens (assembly GCF_023898315.1). Lineage (NCBI taxonomy): Eukaryota > Metazoa > Arthropoda > Insecta > Orthoptera > Acrididae > Schistocerca > Schistocerca nitens. Next base: position 676,305,508 of record NC_064617.1, on the reverse strand, counting down.
ATATATATATATATATATATATATATATATATATATATATATATATATATATATATGAGCGCTATACAGCAAGCGATATATTGGTTTATGTGTAGGGGGGGGGGGGGGGGGAGTTAAATCCTTAAGGTTTCTCTGCAGACCTACACCTTCATCTTAAAAGAAGATAGAGTAGGACTAACGGACTTGTATGTGAAGTGCATGACATTCTTCGTCAAGCGTGTAACGGAAAACACTCGCCACCTGCTATATTGTTTCACAAACATTGCTCGAGATCAGAGCTAGCGCCGGTTAATATTGTCAATACTCACGCTCATCAAACTTCGTTCGGAATTATTATCTAAGTAAAAGTTACATAGCAACAAATGTCCTAAAAAAAAGGGAAAGTTGGTAAACTGTAGAAGGAATTCCTAATTGCTAATAAACCAGAACTGCCATTACAGCAGTTGGGGCACCGTGTGGAAAAATTTAGAGACAAAAATAATCCCAGAAGTTGACAGATCGACTTGGTACAAAGTGGTAAACCGGACAATAGAGGCCAGCTCCAAGCTGTACTCCATTCAGCTAAAACTGTCGGCTGCATGTGGAACTAGACCGTGCGGGGTAGCCGTTCGGTCAGGGACGCCTTGCCACGGTTCGCGAGGCTACCCCGTCGGAGGTTCGAGTCCTTCCTCTGGCATGGGTTTGTGTGTTGTCCTTAGCGTAAGCTAGTTTCAGAAGTGTGTAGGCCTAGGGACCGATGACCTCAGCAGTTTGTTCCCATAGTACCTTACCACAAATTTCCATTTTTTTTTTTCCATGTGGAATTTGTAATTCGGAGGACACTGCTGAATATTGTTCTGAGTATCCAAAATTTTCCGCTATGTGAGACACAGCAAGGGACACGATTCGACTGATCAATAGAACGGACATAAGCAATACACATGCCCGTGGAAATGGAAATGAGCGTACGACATTGTGGGCCGAGAGTCCCCCACTCGGGGAAGTTCGGTCGCCGAGGGCAAGTTCTTATTGCATTCGACGCCACATTGGGCTACTTGCGCGTTGGAGATGGTGATGAAATCATGAAGAGGACAACACAACACCCAGTCCCTGAGCGGAGAAAATCTCCTGCCCCAGCCGGGAATGGAAGCCGGGCCCCTTGACATGGCATTCCGCCGCCCTGACCACTCAGCTAACGGGTAACGCTACAGTACACCGACACAACAGCAAAGCGACACGCAATAACATGGATCATAGCAAATTAATTCATACAGTTTTTGGACTTAATTTAACGGAAAAACTACCGTATCTGATATACTTGCGGGATGAACACGGGAAAGCGACTTATGATCCAAAATACTGGATTACTTAAGCGAACTTTCTCAAGATTTCAATACTTTAGGGCTTGTGACAATATTTTGACATAAATGTTTACTGAAAAAGAAACTGCGAAAAATTTAAATTGTGAATCATACGTGAAATGCTTTAATGCGTTTCTTATGAGACATGTAACAGGTGCTAGCATTCATCCCTGGCAGATCAGTTTCTTCTGTCGCTGGGACTAAACATCTGGTAACTTGCCGCGCTTGATCTGAAACCATAGAAAGTGATGTGTGTAAAAAAATGGTTCAAATGGCTCTGAGCACTATGGGATTTCACATCTGAGGTCATCAGTCCCCTAGAACTTAGAACTACTTAAACCTAACTAACATAAGGACATCACACACATCCATGCCCGAGGCAGGATTCGAACCTGCGACCGTAGCAGTCGCGCGGTTCCAGACTGAAGCGCTTAGAACCACTCGGCCACACCGGCCGACTGTGATGTGTGTAATTAATGCATCTCAAAACTATACTGCACGTAATATGAAGTTAAAAAATGTTGTGATTAAAGGTCATAGCTATGAATTAATTTGTGATTATGAAGTTCGTGCCGCGCGGGATTAGCCGAGCGGTCTTGGCCTGTGCGGCTCGTCCCGGCGGAGGTTCGAGTCCTCCCTCGGGCATGGGTGTGTGTGTTGTCCTTAGGATAATTTAGGTTAAGGAGTGTGTAAGTTTAGGGACTGATGACCTTAGCAGTTAAGTCCCACAAGATTTCACACACTTGAAAATTTTTTTGAAGTTCGTTATGTTTGTCAAAATATTTGTTACCTATGTGACTGTTCTGGAAAAAAATAAACAAAATTAATAAAAATAAAAAATAAGTCACTGCGGAGAGGTTTGGAGTGAAATCTCGGACGCCAGCACCGCCTGTCCTTCCCTTGCCGGTAGCCACAGACTGTCAACGAAAACTTTCCCCCAGCAGGACTGAACCGACGTACCACCCGGCTGAAAACCACCGCATACGGTACTAAGCGATCTCAGCTACAGAGGCGAGTCGAGCACTTACTACCAGCACAGAAATACTGATACATTGCTTTATGAATTGCGTGGCGATCCGGCGAAAAATGCGCGATACTGGACATGACAAGTTGTGCATTTCACATTATTACTTTACGGTACATGGAAAGTACCTAAGGGAATTCAGCACGTACGAGAGCTATACCGTACTCTTCATAACGTCCTGATACATCAGTTAAAAACGTTAATAATCAGAGATGATTTTTTAGCTGCACCTCGTGTAATAAGAAGGTTCCGCAAGAAGCGATAAAGGAATATTTGACTCCGAGAAAGCTTATTCGTGGAATTCTTCATTCGCAAGTACGTAGCTCGTTTTTTAATTCCCACCGTGACCAACTGGGAGCGATACAGTGACGTAAAAAGTTTAGAGAAAGACAACTGTTTGCTTCCGATGCTATCAACAAAGCGTTAAGAGCATGCAGCCAAATGAAGCTACCACAACGCCGGTGAATCAGTACATGTTCTACAAGGACACGGGGTTTCCCTGTTATGATCTTCGTGTTGTTTCTTTAGATGAAGTGAAACCTTTAAGTGTTGTACAGAATTTTCCGCGTGCGAATCTGGCTGGCGTTCGCACGGAACTGTCGCTTTTCCTTTTCCTTCGGCGTCACCTTGTTTGCACGCTCCTCTCCTCTCAATCTGGTCCTCCACTTGGCACTGTTTTATAATGGCATCAGTTTCATTCCTTATGGGCAAAACGCTACATTACGCTAAAGTAGCCACTTCCCTTTATACAGGAAATGTCGTGAGGTGAAAATGCGCGACCTGCTAGCTCTTAGGAAAATACACGAAGCGAAGCAAGGTGGCACGATTCACGTTGGCTTCTGGCCAGAGCTCCACCTTCCTGCGCCCATGAATCATAGGTCCAACAATATGGGCATACGAAAAACAGTGCCGATACTGAATTAAGCAAAATATCTAGGAGATCTAGCTATTGTCGAAAATACTGAACATTTTTGGAAACACTAAAAGCTCTCGTAATTATGTTAGTAAACTGCCATTTCAGTTGTAGCTACAAACAAACAGAATTTAATGATAAAACGAACCTCTTTGTAAAGTAGTTAACATGTGTCTAAAAATTTGCAAAATTAGTATTCAATATAATAATTGCAGATTAAATATTTAAAAGTGAAGATAGTGACAGATGTAGAGACATGTGCAGTGATTAGAAAATTCTTTCAGTCGGTCGTGTGCCTGTTTGCAGAAATGTGACTTAAGTGAAGAAATGATAGATCTAGAATTTTTTTCAACAGCTTCTTCCGGCGTCTCGAATGTTCAAATACACTCCTGGAAATTGAAATAAGAACACCGTGAATTCATTGTCCCAGGAAGGGGAAACTTTATTGACACATTCCTGGGGTCAGATACATCACATGATCACACTGACAGAACCACAGGCACATAGACACAGGCAACAGAGCATGCACAATGTCGGCACTAGTACAGTGTATATCCACCATTCGCAGCATGCAGGCTGCTATTCTCCCATGGAGACGATCGTAGAGATGCTGGATGTAGTCCTGTGGAACGGCTTGCCATGCCGTTTCCACCTGGCGCATCAGTTGCACCGGCGTTCGTGCTGGACGTGCAGACCGCGTGAGACGACGCTTCATCCAGTCCCAAACATGCTCAATGGGGGACAGATCCGGAGATCTTGCTGGCCAGGGTAGTTGACTTACACCTTCTAGAGCACGTTGGGTGGCACGGGATACATGCGGACGTGCATTGTCCTGTTGGAACAGCAAGTTCCCTTGCCGGTCTAGGAATGGTAGAACGATGGGTTCGATGACGGTTTGGATGTACCGTGCACTATTCAGTGTCCCCTCGACGATCACCAGTGGTGTACGGCCAGTGTAGGAGATCGCTCCCCATACCATGATGCCGGGTGTTGGCCGTGTGTGCCTCGGTCGTATGCAGTCCTGATTGTGGCGCTCACCTGCACGGCGCCAAACACGCATACGACCATCATTGGCACCAAGGCAGAAGCGACTCTCATCGCTGAAGACGACACGTCTCCATTCGTCCCTCCATTCACGCCTGTCGCGACACCACTGGAGGCGGGCTGCACGATGTTGGGGCGTGAGCGGAAGACGGCCTAACGGTGTGCGGGACCGTAGCCCAGCTTCATGGAGACGGTTGCGAATGGTCCTCGCCGATACCCCAGGAGCAACAGTGTCCCTAATTTGCTGGGAAGTGGTGGTGCGGTCCCCTACGGCACTGCGTAGGATCCTACGGTCTTGGCGTGCATCCGTGCGTCGCTGCGGTCCGGTCCCAGGTCGACGGGCACGTGCACCTTCCGCCGACCACTGGCGACAACATCGATGTACTGTGGAGACCTCACGCCCCACGTGTTGAGCAATTCGGCGGTACGTCCACCCGGCCTCCCGCATGCCCACTATACGCCCTCGCTCAAAGTCCGTCAACTGCACATACGGTTCACGTCCACGCTGTCGCGGCATGCTACCAGTGTTAAAGACTGCGATGGAGCTCCGTATGCCACGGCAAACTGGCTGACACTGACGGCGGCGGTGCACAAATGCTGCGCAGCTAGCGCCATTCGACGGCCAACACCGCGGTTCCTGGTGTGTCCGCTGTGCCGTGCGTGTGATCATTGCTTGTACAGCCCTCTCGCAGTGTCCGGAGCAAGTATGGTGGGTCTGACACACCGGTGTCAATGTGTTCTTTTTTCCATTTCCAGGAGTGTAACTTACTGGAATGCAGCCGGACAGCATACCCGAAAACCACCGATATCTAAACAGGTGGACGACACACAATTTTCAAGACACAAATGAAACAAGAGCCCCCCTGCATCGCAACCCTAGGGCGTGCATCGCTCCCTTGATCCGTAGATGCCCACAGGGTCGGTAATGATATGCTGTGACCCAACGCGGTTAACATATTATTCTCACTGGTCAGGTCAGAAGAAGGTGTGCACTTTGTAAAAATATAACTGTCAAAAAGTGCCGCAATTGCAGAGTTTCATGCATAATGGTATTATGTATCGTGTTCCTTATCTTTCTCATATGATTACTTAGTAGTCATAACTTGTATTAATGAAGAATGATTTCAAATTCCTAATAAAAACAATGATATGTTTTATTTTGAGTATTCCTGTTTCACAGTTGTCTACGACCTTATGTGCCCATGGGGTTATTGTCGACCCAACAAAAAAAAAAAAACCTCCTTTCAAAACTCACAACCACAAATTACTGTTACAGCTGTGGCTGTGGTCACTAATAAAATATGTGAATTAAACAGGAAGAAAAAAATAGGAAAAAGGAGACGGATGTTTTTTGCTTGAATCCTGCCTGTCCCTGGTCAAACACAGGGGCACAGTTAGCAATACCTAGCCCACCCAGTTAGCAGTGGGGTCCAACGCACTGCTTTCCCTACGCAAACACTTTCTCCACGTACGCTTACACACTAGCAAGCAAACACTGTGGTTACACTCAACTGGTGTGGGACGTTCCCGGGGGGTGGGGGGGTCCACTGGGGGCCGAACTGCACAATAATCCTGAGTTCGGTGTGGGGCGGCGGTGGGGTGAGTGGACTGCTGTGCGGTCCAACGCACTGCTTTCCGAGTGGGAAGGAGTGCCGGTCCCCGGCACGAATCCGGCCGGCAGATTAGTGTGGAGGCTCGGTATGTCGGCCAGTCTGTGGATGGTTTTTAAGGGGGTCTTGCATCTGCCTCTGCGAATGCGGGCTGGTGCCCCTTATTCCGCCTCAGTTACACTATGTCGGCGATAGCTGCGCAAACACTTTCTCCACGTACGCTTACACACTAGCAAGCAAACACTGTGCTTACACTCAACTGGTGTGGGACGTTCCCGGGGGGTGGGGGGTCCACTGGGTGCCGAACTGCACAATAATCCTGAGTTCGGTGTGGGGCGGCGGTGGGGTAAGTGGACTACTTTGCGGTCCAAGCACTGCTTTCCGAGTGGGAAGGAGTGCCGGTCCCCGGCACGAATCCAGCCGGCAGATTAGTGTGGAGGCCCGGTATGTCGGCCAGTCTGTGGATGGCTTTTAACGGGGTCTTGCATCTGCCTCTGCGAATGCGGGCTGGTGCCCCTTATTCCGCCTCAGTTACACTATGTCGGCGATAGCTGCGCAAACACTTTCTCCACGTACGCTTACACACTAGCAAGCAAACACTGTGGTTACACTCAACTGGTGTCGGACGTTCCCGGGGGGTGGGGGGTCCACTGGGAGCCGAACTGCACAATAATCCTGAGTTCGGTGTGGGGCGGCGGTTGGGTGAGTGGACTGCTGTGTGGTCCAACGCACTGCTTTCCGAGTGGGAAGGAGTGACGGTCCCCGGCACGAATCCGGCCGGCAGATTAGTGTGGAGGCTCGGTATGTCGGCCAGTCTGTGGATGGCTTTTAACGGGGTCTTGCATCTGCCTCTGCGAATGCGGGCTGGTGCCCCTTATTCCGCCTCAGTTACACTATGTCGGCGATAGCTGCGCAAACACTTTCTCCACGTACGCTTACACACTAGCAAGCAAACACTGTGGTTACACTCAACTGGTGTCGGACGTTCCCGGGGGGTGGGGGGTCCACTGGGGGCCGAACTGCACAATAATCCTGAGTTCGGTGTGGGGCGGCGGTTGGGTGAGTGGACTGCTGTGTGGTCCAACGCACTGCTTTCCGAGTGGGAAGGAGTGACGGTCCCCGGCACGAATCCGGCCGGCAGATTAGGGTGGAGGCTCGGTATGTCGGCCAGTCTGTGGATGGCTTTTAAGGGGGTCTTGCATCTGCCTCTCCGAATGCGGGCTGGTGCCCCTTATTCCGCCTCAGTTACACTATGTCGGCGATACCTGCGCAAACACTTTCTCCACGTACGCTTACACACTAGCAAGCAAACACTGTGGTTACACTCAACTGGTGTCGGACGTTCCCGGGGGGTGGGGGTCCACTGGGGGCCAAACTGCACAATAATCCTGAGTTCGGTGTGGGGCGGCGGTGGGGTGAGTGGACTGCTGTGCGGTCCAACGCACTGCTTTCCGAGTGGGAAGGAGTGCCAGTCCCCGGAACGAATCCGGCCGGCAGATTAGTGTGGAGGCTCGGTATGTCGGCCAGTCTGTGGATGGTTTTTAAGGGGGTCTTGCATCTGCCTCTGCGAATGCGGGCTGGTGCCCCTTATTCCGCCTCAGTTACACTATGTCGGCGATAGCTGCGCAAACACTTTCTCCACGTATGCTTACACACTAGCAAGCAAACACTGTGGTTACACTCAACTGGTGTGGGACGTTCCCGGGGGGTGGGGGTCCACTGGGGGCCAAACTGCACAATAATCCTGAGTTCGGAGTGGGGCGGCGGTGGGGTGAGTGGACTGCTGTGCGGTCCAATGCACTGCTTTCTGAGTGGGAAGGAGTGCCCGTCCCCGGCACGAATCCGGCCGGCAGATTAGTGTGGAGGCCCGGTATGTCGGCCAGTCTGTGGATGGTTTTTAAGGGGGTCTTGCATCTGCCTCTGCGAATGCGGGCTGGTGCCCCTTATTCCGCCTCAGTTACACTATGTCGGCGATAGCTGCGCAAACACTTTCTCCACGTACACTTACACACTAGCAAGCAAACACTGTGCTTACACTCAACTGGTGTCGGACGTTCATGGGGGGTGAGGGGTCCACTGGGGGCCGAACTGCACAATAATCCTGAGTGCAGTGGGGGGCGGCGGTGGGGTGAGTGGACTGCTGTGTGGTCCAATGCACTGCTATCCGAGTGGGAAGGAGTGCCGGTCCCCGGCACGAATCCAGACGGCAGATTAGTGTGGAGGCTCGGTATGTCGGCCAGTCTGTGGATGGTTTTTAAGGGGGTCTAGCATCTGCCCGGCATGAATCCGGCCGGCAGATTAGTGTGGAGGCCCGTTATGTCGGCCAGTCTGTGGATGGTTTTTAAGGGGGTCTAGCATCTGCCTCTGCGTATGCGGGCTGGTGCCCCTTATTCCGCCTCAGTTACACTATGTCGGCGATTGCTGCGCAAACACTTTCTCCACATACACTTACATACTAGCAAGCAAACACTGTGCTTACACTCAACTGGTGTCGGACGTTCCCGGGGGTTGGGGGGTCCACTGAGGGCCAAACTGCACAATAATCCTGAGTTCGGTGTGGGGCGGCGGTGGGGTGAGTTGACTGCTGTGCGGTCCAACGCACTGCTTTCCGAGTGGGAAGGAGTGCCGCTCCCCGGCACGAATCCGGCCGGCAGATTAGTGTGGAGGCTCGGTATGTCGGCCAGTCTGTGGATGGTTTTTAAGGGGGTCTTGAATCTGCCTCTGCGAATGCGGGCTGGTGCCCCTTATTCCGCCTCAGTTACACTATGTCGGCGATAGCTGCGCAAACACTTTCTCCACGTATGCTTACACACTAGCAAGCAAACACTGTGGTTACACTCAAATGGTGTGGGACGTTCCCAGGGGGTGGGGGGTCCACTGAGGGCCAAACTGTACAATAATCCTGAGTTCGGTGTGGGGCGGTGGTGGGGTGAGTGGACTGCTGTGCGGTCCCACGCACTGCTTTCCGAGTGGGAAGGAGTGCCGCTCCCCGGCACGAATCCGGCCGGCAGATTAGTGTGGAGGCTCGGTATGTCGGCCAGTCTGTGGATGGTTTTTAAGGGGGTCTTGCATCTGCCTCTGAGAATGCGGGCTGGTGCCCCTTATTCCGCCTCAGTTACACTATGTCGGCGATAGCTGCGCAAACACTTTCTCCACGTACTCTTACACACTAGCAAGCAAACACTGTGCTTACACTCAACTGGTGTCGGACGTTCCCGGGGGGTGGGGGGTCCACTGGGGGCCGAACTGCACAATAATCCTGAGTGCAGTGTGGGGCGGCAGTGGGGTGAGTGGACTACTTTGCGGTCCAACGCACTGCTTTCCAAGTGGGAAGGAGTGACGGTCCCCGGCACGAATCCGGCCGGCAGATTAGTGTGGAGGCTCGGTATGTCGGCCAGTCTGTGTATGGTTTTTAAGGGGGTCTTGCATCTGCCTCTGCAAATGCGGGCTGGTGCCCCATATTCCGCCTCAGTTACACTATGTCGGCGATAGCTGCGCAAACACTTTCTCCACGTACGCTAACACACTAGCAAGCAAACACTGTGCTTACACTCAACTGGTGTGGGACGTTCCCGGGGGGTGGGGGGACCACTGGGGGCCAAACTGCACAATAATCCTGAGTTCGGTGTGGGGCAGCGGTGGGGTGAGTGGACTGCTGTGCGGTCCAACGCACTGCTTTCCGAGTGGGAAGGAGTGCCGGTCCCCAGCATGAATCCGGCCGGCAGATTAGTGTGGAGGCCCGTTATGTCGGCCAGTCTGTGGATGGCTTTTATGGGGGTCTTGCATCTGCCTCTGCGAATGCGGGCTGGTGCCCCTTATTCCGCCTCAGTTACACTATGTTGGCGATAGCTGCGCAAACACTTTCTCCACGTACGCTTACACACAAGCAAGCAAACACTGTGGTTACACTCAACTGGTGTCGGACGTTCCCGGGGGTGGGGGGTCCACTGGGGCCGAACTGCACAATAATCCTGAGTTCGGTGTGGGGCGGCGGTGGGGTGAGTGGACTGCTGTGCGGTCCAACGCACTGCTTTCCAAGTGGGAAGGAGTGCCGGTCCCCGGGACGAATCCGGCTGGCAGATTAGTGTGGAGGCTCGGTGTGTCCACCCGTCTGTGGATGGCTTTTAAGGGGGTCTTGCATCTGCCTCTGCGAATGCGGGCTGGTGCCCCTTATTCCGCCTCAGTTACACTATGTTGGCGATAGCTGCGCAAACACTTTCTCCACGTACGCTTACACACTAGCAAGCAAACACTGTGGTTACACTCAACTGGTGTCGGACGTTCCCGGGGGTGGGGGGTCCACTGGGGGCCGAACTGCACAATAATCCTGAGTTCCGTGTGGGGCGGCGGTGGGGTGAGTGGACTGCTGTGCGGTCCAACGCACTGCTTTCCGAGTGGGAAGGAGTGCCGGTCCCCGGGACGAATCCGGCTGGCAGATTAGTGTGGAGGCTCGGTGTGTCGGCCAGTCTGTGGATGGCTTTTAAGGGGGTCTTGCATCTGCCTCTGCGAATGCGGGCTGGTGCCCCTTATTCCGCCTCAGTTACACTATGTCGGCGATACCTGCGCAAACACTTTCTCCACGTATGCTTACACACTAGCAAGCAAACACTGTGGTTACAATCAACTGGTGTGGGACGTTCACGGGGGGTGTTGGGTCCACTGGGGGCCGAGCTGCACAATAATCCTGAGTTTGGTGTGGGGCGTCGGTGGGGTGAGTGGACTAGTGTGCGGTCCAACGCACTGCTTTCCGAGTGGGAAGGAGTGCCGGTCCCCGGGACGAATCCGACTGTCAGATTAGTGTGGAGGCTCGGTGTGTCGGCCAGTCTGTGGATGGCTTTTAAGGGGGTCTTGCATCTGCCTCTGCGAATGCGGGCTGGTGCCCCTTATTCCGCCTCAGTTACACTATGTCGGCGATAGCTGCGCAAACACTTTCTCCACGTATGCTTACACACTAGCAAGCAAACACTGTGGTTACACTCAACTGGTGTCGGACGTTCCCGGGGGTGGGGGGTCCACTGGGGCCGAACTGCACAATAATCCTGAGTTCGGTGTGTGGCGGCGGTGGGGTGAGTGGACTGCTGTGCGGTCCAACGCACTGCTTTCCGAGTGGGAAGGAGTGCCGGTCCCCGGGACGAATCCGGCTGGCAGATTAGTGAAGAGGCTCGGTGTGTCGGCCAGTCTGTGGATGGCTTTTAAGGGGGTCTTGCATCTGCCTCTGCGAATGCGGGCTGGTGCCCCTTATTCCGCCTCAGTTACACTATGTTGGCTATAGCTGCGCAAACACTTTCTCCACGTATGCTTACACACTAGCAAGCAAACACTGTGGTTACACTGAACTGGTGTCGAACGTTCCCGGGGGTGGGGGGTCCACTGGGGCCGAACTGCACAATAATCCTGAGTTCGGTGTGGGGCGGCGGTGGGGTGAGTGGACTGCTGTGCGGTCCAACGCACTGCTTTCCGAGTGGGAAGGAGTGCCGGTCCCCGGGACGAATCCGGCTGGCAGATTAGTGTGGAGGCTCGGTGTGTCGGCCAGTCTGTGGATGGCTTTTAAGGGGGTCTTGCATCTGCCTCTGCGAATGCGGGCTGGTGCCCCTTATTGCGCCTCAGTTACACTATGTTGGCAATAGCTGCGCAAACACTTTCTCCACGTATGCTTACACACTAGCAAGCAAACACTGTGGTTACACTCAACTGGTGTCGGACGTTCCCGGGGGGTGGGGGGTCCACTGGGGGCCGAACTGCACAATAATCCTGAGTTCGGTGTGGGGCGGCGGTGGGGTGAGTGGACTGCTGTGCGGTCCAACGCACTGCTTACCGAGTGGGAAGGAGTGCCGGTCCCCGGGACGAATCCGGCTGGCAGAGTAGTGTGGAGGCTCGGTGTGTCGGGCAGTCTGTGGATGGCTTTTAAGGGGGTCTTGCATCTGCCTCTGCGAATGAGGGCTGGTGCCCCTTATTCCGCCTCAGTTACACTATGTTGGCGATAGCTGCGCAAACACTTTCTCCACGTATGCTTACACACTAGCAAGCAAACACTGTGGTTACACTCAACTGGTGTCGGACGTTCCCAGGGTTGGGGGGTCCACTGGGGCCGAACTGCACAATAATCCTGAGTTCGGTGTGGGGCGGCGGTGGGGTGAGTGGACTGCTGTGCGGTCCAACGCACTGCTTTCCGAGTGGGAAGGAGTGCCGGTCCCCGGCATGAATCCGGCCGGCAGATTAGTGTGGAGGCTCGGTATGACGGCCAGTCTGTGGATGGTTTTTAAGGGGGTCTTGCATCTGCCTCTGCGAATGCGTGCTGGTGCCCCTTATTCCGCCTCAGTTACACTATGTCGGCGATAGCTGCGCAAACACTTTCTCCACGTACGTTTACACACTAGCAAGCAAACACTGTGCTTACACTCAACTGGTGTGGGACGTTCCCAGGGGGGTGGGGTGTTCACTGGGGGCCGATCTGCACAATAATCCTGAGTTCGGTGTGGGGCGGCGGTGGGGTGAGTGGACTGCTGTGTGGTCCAAAGCACTGCTTTCCGAGTGGGAAAGAGTGCCAGTCCCCGGCACGAATCCGGCCGGCAGATTAGTGGGAGGCCCGTTATGTCGGCCAGTCTGTGGACGGCTTTTAAGGGGGTCTTGCATCTGCCTCTGCGATTGCGGGGTGGTGCCCCTTATTCTGCCTCAGTTACACTATGTCGGCAATAGCTGCGCAAACACTTTCTCCACGTACGCTTACACACTAGCAAGCAAACACTGTGCTTACACTCAACTGGTGTGGGACGTTTCCGGGGGGGGGGGGGGTCCACTGGTGGCCGAACTGCACAATAATAATGAGTTCGGTGTGGGGCGGCGGTGGGGTGAGTGGACTGCTGTGCGGTCCAACGCACTGCTTTCCGAGTGGGAAGGAGTGACGGTCCCCGGCACGAATCCGTCCGGCAGAGTAGTGTGGAGGCCCGGTATGTCGGCCAGTCTGTGTATGGCTTTTAAGGGGGTCTTGCATCTGCCTCTGCGAATGCGGGCTGGTGCCCCTTATTCCGCCTCAGTTACACTATGTCAGCGATAGCTGCGCAAACACTTTCTCCACGTACGCTTACACACTAGCAAGCAAACACTGTGGTTACAATCAACTGGTGTGGGATGTTCCCGGGGGTTGGGGGGTCCACAGGGTGCCGAGCTGCACAATAATCCTGAGTTCGGTGTGGGGCGGCGGTGGGGTGAGTGGACTGCTGTGCGTCCAACGCACTGCTTTCCGAGTGGGAAGGAGTGCCGGTCCACGGCATGAATCCGGCCGGCAGATTAGTTTGGAGGCACGGTATGTCGGCCAGTTTGTGGAAGGCTTTTAAGGGGTCTTGCATCGGCCTGAGCAAATGCGTGCTGGTGCCCCGAATTCCGCCTCAGTTACACTATGTCGGCGATAGCTGCGCAAACACTTTCTCCATGTACGCTTACACACTAGCAAGCAAACACTGTGGTTACACTCAACTGGTGTGGGATGTTCCCGGGGGTCGGGGGATCCACTTGGGGCCGAACTGCACAATAATCCTGAGTTCGGTGTGGGGCGGCGGTGGGGTGAGTGGACTGCTGTGCAATTCAACGCACTGCTTACCGAGTGGGAAGGAGTGCCGGTCCCCGGCACGAATCCGGCCGGCAGATTAGTGTGGAGGCTCGGTATGTCGGCCAGTCTGTGGATGGCTTTTAAGGGGGTCTTGCATCTGCCTCTGCGAATGCGGGCTGGTGCCCCTTATTCCGCCTCAGTTACACTATGTCGGCGATAGCTGCGCAAACACTTTCTCCACGTACGCTTACACACTAGCAAGCAAACACTGTGGTTATACTCAACTGCTGTGTGACGTTACCGGGGGGTGGGGGGTCCACTGGGGGCCGAACTGCACAATAATCCTGAGTTCGGTGTGGGGCGGCGGTGGGGTGAGTGGACTGCTGTGCGGTCCAACGCACTGCTTTCTGAGTGGGAAGGTGCGCCGGCCCCGGCACGAATCCGGCCGGCAGATTAGTGTGGAGGCTCGGTATGTCGGCCAGTCTGTGGATGGTTTTTAAGGGGGTCTTGCATCTGCCTCTGCAAATGCGGGCTGGTGCCCCTTATTCCGCCTCAGTTACACTATGTCGGCGATAGCTGTGCAAACACTTTCTCCACGTACGCTTACACACTAGCAAGCAAACACTGTGCTTACACTCAACTGGTGTGGGACGTTCCCGGGGGGTGGGGGGTCCACTGGGGGCCGAACTGCACAATAATCCTGAGTTCGGTGTGGGGCGGCGGTGGGGTGAGTGGACTGCTGTAGCCTGTTGTGGGACTGTGAACCACTGAGGGCTTCGGCGGGGACGGAGCCTCTCTGTCGTTTCTAGGACCCCAGTTCCCTACAATACAATAGCACTATTTGATCACCCGTTGTCGATTAATATTTCGCTTCGATAACGTTGACATTCGTTACCTTTGGCTGTGTGGTGGCACTTGTTTTTTGAAGTGAGTATTGCCTTTCTGCTTACGCCGTTCTTTGGTTCCTAGTTGACACAGCTCCGCCCATCGGCAGTTTAAACTGCCACTCACACCGATCTCTCGTTTGATTTGTCTCTTGAAAATGCCTGGATGTTCACCTATCGCAATATCGCCGGTTGTCGAGGACGATAGCCAGCTGCATTTCCGTAAGTTATGTGAATAGATGTTAGCTGTTTGAGTAAATTATATAATTTATTTCTGTAGGAGGAAGATACACATAACTTAGGCAACAAAGCGGGTTGTTGCACACCACGCTTAGGAATGCTTGATTTGGACAGCTATAAATGAAAAATAATCCACAAAGAAATTACAGACGTTGACTGCGAGTGAGCATTGATTTAAACCAGTGGGAAAAGCTGAAAATTTCTTCCGGATGGCGGTCTCCTGTTTAGTAGACATATTCGTTGACCACTGGGCCATCCGGACGCAGTGGTCGTCGCAACTGCACGGACGATTCTAGCACGCTTCCCGTCACACAAAATTCTCAACCTATCCACTCACTACCAATGCAATGCCCCTTGCCCATTATCCCCACTAGTGGCGGCATTTCGCCGATTACCGTAATACTTCGCACCTGATGTCAACAGAACCTGTTGTCGACACGACATATGTAGAATATTGATCCCTCATGAAATCGTTTAAAATCGGGGGAGCCTCTCTGGATGACCCTTTCTTTGGTAGTGCAGAGTGAGGGCGTTTCGAAGGGGATTCGTAGATTTTGAATCCCGTCAGTGAGTGTATTTATAGCTCCTGCGGACGGGCAGGCTCATTCCCACTGTTCCTGAAGCTAACGACTGCGTGGCGAGGTTACTTTAAGAGCGGTTGAAACGTTCTTGATGGTGCCACCCGTGCAACCCCCACATGTTACCAGCAGAGCAGGATGCAATGGCAGTTATAAGCCTGTCTGTAATTGGTGAGCGCCGGCCGAAGTGGCCGTGCGGTTAAAGGCGCTGCAGTCTGGAACCGCAAGACCGCTACGGTTGCAGGTTCGAATCCTGCCTCGGGCATGGATGTTTGTGATGTCCTTAGGTTAGTTAGGTGTAACTAGTTCTAAGTTCTAGGGGACTAATGACCTCAGCAGTTGAGTCCCATAGTGCTCAGAGCCATTTTTGTAATTGGTGAGAAAAATCTGATTCCTGACGTCTAGCCGTTCGAAGTGGCCGGGCGGTTCTAGGCGCTGCCTCGGGCATGGATGTGTGTGATGTCCTTAGGTTAGTTCTAGGAGACTGATGACCTCAGATGTTAAGTCCCATAGTGCTCAGAGCCATTTGAAC
Organism: Schistocerca nitens; assembly: GCF_023898315.1. Classification (NCBI taxonomy): domain Eukaryota; kingdom Metazoa; phylum Arthropoda; class Insecta; order Orthoptera; family Acrididae; genus Schistocerca; species Schistocerca nitens. The sequence continues at coordinate 676,289,797 of NC_064617.1, read as the reverse complement.
CATTTGAACTGTGTTGACCATCCTACGTAACGACCGACACGCAACGAGAGATAACTTACTGGAAATACAAAAATAGGGTCTCCTTACTCAGCTTCAAAACGCTGCAGAAAGAGAACCACTGCTCAGAATGAAGTTAAATTTAACTGCATAGGCTAAGGGGGGGGGGGGGGGGGAGGGCGGGGTAAGTCACAGAAAAAAAATTAACGAAAATTTTATAAATAGAAGATGCTGTAAGCGACTTAACGTAAATGGGGGTCGGCTACAAATGGGATGAATCGCAATAGCCGTGTGGTCTGAGCTGGACATTACACCATCCGTACCGCCAAGTGTGCATGAAAACACAAGTTCGGCACTGTCAATTAGGTAAGAACCATGGCAAGGTCGTACCACATCGGATAGGAAAAAATCGGATTTTAATCATCCTGAGGCCAAAAACCGCATAAAAAGTGAAATGACAATGGATTCTAATCGTCGTGAGACTGGCGGAAGACATGTTCAGTATGCTGTCCACCGTTTTCTCCCACAAGTTGAAATCGAGAAACAGCGTGTTCCACAACAGATTGAAGTGTCTGAGGAGACACGTCCAGAACTCGTTGCGCAATGCGTGCCTTCAGGTCAGTTACGTTCGTATTTGGAGCACTGAACATAACATCTTTCGGATAAACCCACAGCCAGAAGTCACACGGATTAAAATCAAATGATCTGGACGGCCAGGCTGTAGGGAAATGACGGCCCATAATTCTAGCAGTAGCGGCTTCACTGACTGTGCGATGTGCGGAGGAGCGCCACCTTGCATAAAAATGGTTCTGCCCACACATCCACGTTGCTGAAGGGTTGAAATGACGTTGATGTGCAAAAGAATCTCATAGCCTTTACCAGTGACAGTACTGTAACAGGACCCCCAGGATCCATATCGAAAAAAATACAGCCCTACAATAAACGATTTCGTCAACCCGCACAACTTTGCAGAATGAAATGGTTCCGGTTGATGTGCGTGCGGATTTTCCTTTGCCCATATTCTGCAGTCCTGTTTATCGACATGTCCTAGGAGATGGAAATGAACTTCATCTGTCCACAGGATGTTCCATGGCCATCCATTGTCCACTTCAATGTGAGTAAGAAATTCCAGAGCAAACGTTTGTCTTACTGGCAGGTCAGCAGGAAGCAACGCCTGAACATTGTTGATTTTGTACAGTAATGCAGGATATTTCGTAGAAATGTTATACACCGTGCTCGCGGGCACATCCAGTGTCCAGGCGATTCCCCGACACTGCATGTTTGCACATCACTGCTCGACCCATCCTGCAATGTTGTGACCACATCTTCCACAGACGTCAGATCATCTGCGTTCCTCCCTCTGCCACACTGCGCTTCAAAAGAACTTGACTTTCTAAATTCTGTAATCATTTTCTCCAGGCCCTTAGCAGACATCGAACCAATGCCTCTTGGTACGCTTGAGTGTCCGAAACACCTGCAGAGCTACAGGCGCATAGTCATCGTCCTTGTAAAAGAGCTTCACAAACAGTGCGCGATTCTTCATGCACATGGCCATATTAGCCATCTCGGACGCAAGCCGAGGAACAGGAGTATGCCGCGCGCCTGTTGGTATGCATATTCCGACGCTTACAGCGCCATTTATTGCTCAAAGTTTTGAAACGGAACGATAATTATGACTCAGCTGTAGTATCAAATATTGTACTCTAATTGCCATTAAAATTGCTACACCAAGAAGAAATGCAGATGATAAACGGATATTCATTGGACAAATATATTATACTAGAAGTGACATGTGATTACATTTTCACGCAATTTGGGTGCATAGATCCTGAGAAATCAGTACCCAGAACAACCACCTCTGGCCGTAATAATGGTCTTGATAGGCCTGGGCATTGAGTCAAACAGAGCTTGGATGGCGTGTACAGGTACAGCTGCCCATGCAGCTTCAACACGATACCACAGTTCATCAAGAGTAGTGACTGGCGTATTGTGACGAACCAGTTGCTCGGCCACCATTGACCAGACGTTTTCAATTGGTGAGATATCTGGAGAATGTGATGGCCAGGGCAGCAGTCGAACATTTTCTGTATCCAGAAAGGCCCGTACAGAACCTGCAACATGCGGTCGTGCATTATCCTGCTGAAATGTAGAGTTTCGCAGGGATCGAATGAAGGGGAGAGTCACGGGTCGTAACACATCTGAAATGTAACGTCCACTGTTCAAAGTGCCGTCAATGCGAACAAGAGGTGACCGAGACGTGTAACCAATGGCACCCCATTCCATCACGCCGGGTGATACGCCAGTATGGCGATGACGAATACACGCTTCCAACGTGCGTTCACCGCGATGTCACCAAACACGGATGCGACGATCATGATGCTGTAAACAGAACCTGGATTCATCCGAAAAAATGACGTTTTGCCTTTCGTACACCCAGGTTCGTCGTTGAGTACACCATCGCAGGCGCTACTGTCTGTCATGCAGTGTCAAGGATAACCGCAGCCATGGTCTCCGAACTGATAGTCCATGCTGCCGCAAACGTCGTCGAACTGTTCGTGCACATGGTTGTTGTCTTGCAAACGTCCCCATCTGTTGACTCAGGGATCGAGACGTGGCTGCACGACCCGTTACACCCATGTGGATAAGATGCCTATCATCTCGACTGCTAGTGATACAAGGCCGTTGGGATCCAGCACGGCGTTCCGTACTACCCTCCTGAACCCACAGATTCCATATTCTGCTAAGAGTCATTGGATCTCGACCAACGCGAGCAGCAATGTCGCGATACTTTAAACCGCAATCGCGATAGGCTACAATCCGACCTGTATCATAGTCGGAAACGTGATGGTACGCATTTCTCCTCCTTACACGAGGCATCACAACAACGTTCCACCAGGCAACGCCGGTCAGCTGCTGTTTATGTATGAGAAATCGGTTGGAAACTTTACTCATTTCAGCACAATGTAGGTGTCGCCACCGGTGCCAATCTTGTGTGAATGCTCTGAAAAGCTAATCACTTGCATATCACAGCATCTTCTTCCTGTCGGTTAAATTTCGCGTCTGTAGCACGTCATCTTCGTGGTGTAGCAATTTTAATTGCCAGTAGTGTATATGTGATTGAACGTTATTACAGCTTTCAGCAGAACATTAGAAAAAGCATTACAAACGTCAGAAAGTTTAATGCGTTGCTGGTAACAAATTGCACAAATATCTCACGACTGTAGCAGTAATATATATGTATGTGGTTTAAGATTTGCCTGAAGAAACAGCAATACAGCTGCCAGTTACTAGGACGGCAAACCACTCAACCTAAATCTCCTGTGCAATTTACGAAGTCTCAGCTGAAAGCGTATACCACCAAATCTCCGACAAAAATGAAAGAGATTCATGGGAAAATGGCAGAATCTACTGCGCAAGTATTTCTCAAGAAGCGCCAGCTACTCAGAGGGAGACTATCCCCAATCTGTTTCTGATATCTTCCTTGACTCGGCCGCCTTGCGTAATCCGCCTTCCTACATAGGAGAAATATTTCACTTTCTCCACCACTGTAAGAAGGACAGTATGTTACGTCTGCACCGATATAATAAATTTATTTGCAATCGCAATTGACATGTGTGCCATTCTCAAGTAGTAGCTGTCTATCAAGTGGAGCGTCAGTGCATAGTGATTACTGTTAAGAGGACATCGTTCTCGTGTCAACCATATCTACGTATTTCACGTCATATCCATATAAGAAAACAGGAGTCCTCGTTACCTGTATAAAAGGCGTAGCATTTAATACAATAATTCCTATCGAATGTATGCAATTTTTTTTAGTCAACAGTTTCCTGACTGGTTTGATGCAGCCTGCGACAAATTCCTCTCTTGTGCCAAGCTCTTAACCTCAGCTTAACACTTGCTACATTCTCAATTATCTGTTGGTTCTATTCCAATCTCTGTCTTCCCTTGTAGTTTTTACCCTTCACAGATTACTCTAGTATCATGAAATTTATTCCCTGTTAACACACATCCTATCATCATGTCCCTCGTCTTGTCAGTTTTCTCTGTATGTTTCTTTCTTCCCCATTTCTACGAAGAACCTCCTCATTGTCTTATCAGTCCACCTAATTTTCAACATCCTTCTATAGCACTACATCTGAGATGCTTCGAGTTTCTTCTGTCCCACTTTTCCACAGCCCCCGATTCACTACCATATCATTCTGTGCTCCAAACGCATATTCTCAGAAAGTTCATTCCAAAATTATTTCCGATATGCTTGATAATAGTATCCTTCTTTTGGCCAGGAATGTCGCTTTCCTGTATTACTTACCCATCTCTTATTTCCGCCATTGCTTCTTCGGTGTAGAATTTGTAGAGCAGGGACGAAAGACTGCATACCTGTCTTACAGCCTTTGTAAATCGAGTATTTCGTTCTTGCCGTTACATTCTTGTTGTTCCTGCGTGGTTGTTACATATGTTGTCTATTACTCATCTTACCCTACAGCTCAGAATATTAACATCTTGCACCATTATTCATCGTCGAACGTGTGTTCTAGACCGACAAATCCTACTAAGGTGTTGCACTGTGGCGGAACTGCAGCCTATGAGTGTCCACGTAATTGGCGCTGTTAAAACGTTCAGACACCAAGTCGTTCCAGTACAGAAAATAGAGAAGAAATATAAATTAAAAGAAATGGTAATTACTAGTGGTGAGGCTCAATAGAATTCTATCCAACCTGTTAGAACACAGATTCCTAGAAACACTGTACAAAACTCTGTGATCAATAAGTACACGTGTGCTTGTTCGAATTGGGAGTTCTACCTTCCAGCGCTCTAGCACACCTTCGATTAAATGAATCTTATTTAGCTTATGCTTATTAACAAAAAAAGTCCACATACAACAAGCGATGTACAAATCAGCTCACTATTAATGAAGCTTCTTTTTTGTAAAGATTCTTTCATTTATGTATATCGTATCCAGCGTTCTAGCACACCTTCGATTAAATGAATCTTATTTAGCTTATGCTCATTAACAAAAAAAATCCACATACAACAGAGCAATGCACATATCAACTCACTACTAATGAAGGTTCTTTGTTGTAAATATTCTTTCATATATTTATATCGTATGTATACGTAAATTAGCACGTAGTTTCCCCCAAGCATTGCTAAAATATCTCTTCTACTTTCAATATCATGATAGTTAAGCCATTAACATTTAAGTACCATCAATTAAATTATTTTCGTAATATAATCTCACCTACAAATCCAGAGATAGAAATTGTTACTAAGACAATTCCTTTGTTAAACCTTTTATAACTCTTCTGGTCAACTCTAGTATTCAATTAATCGTGAAGCTTCAATGCCAGCCACTCAGGAAATTGCTTTAATGTCTTAAGCTATAAAGAGCTAGTCTTTGAAAATGGCCATATTTGATTTTAACCATTCTCAGTTCAATTGTCTTGATCCAACCGCTGATTTGAGCGTGTTTACGCTACTTACTAAATGTCAGAATTAATACTTCTACTTTCCTTTTCCAATTTTTTCCTTTATTCAATCACTTCTTTCAAAATCTTCGTGGCAAAATGATAACTCGAGGACCAAAATTTTTAAATGATGAAAGTTTATTTTTTTCTTTAATAATGTAAATGTTTTACATTGACCAAACGTCGATTGTGATGAGTGACTACAAAGAACTAAGAGCCCCACACTAAGCGAGTTGAAAAAAAAAATCAAAATATATCCTAGTTGCCGCCACCACTTTATATCCCAACTTCAGATTTTCAAAATATCAACCTCTTCAGGTACTGGCCTCTCGCGTGCCCAACAGCATATCTTAAAGATAATTATCACTCGTCACTTTTGTCGGAAAAAAATAGTACACGCTTTCAGAGATTTCCAACTCACTCAAGATTTATTGTTGCAACAGTGCATACGGAGTACGTTAAATTATCGTATTTACAGACCAATAGCACAAGCAGTTCTGCAGTACCAGGTATTGAGCCATGCTGAAACATTCATATTAGCACGTGATGTAGCCTCCACAGGCGGCAATGGACACGCTGACTCTGGCATCCAGACGATCGTACAAATGGCGATTACTGTTCTGGGATACGTTATGCCACGCCTGCCAGACCTGTTCAAGTAGTTCTGTGATTGATGTTGTATGACGAGTCGTCCAAACACATCCCACACGTGCTCGACTGGACACAAGTCCAGAGATCGATCTGGGCAGGGAAGTTGTTGCACGTGTTGGAGAGCACGTCGAGTTTCACGGGCAGAGTGTGAGCGAGCATTATCCTGTTGGAAAAACACATCACCTTCCTGTTGCAGGAACAGAAAAAGAACGTGTCTCACAACATTCTGCACGTACCGAGCGTTGGTTAGCATCCGTTCTAGAAACACGAAAGGTGAATGAGAGTTGTAGCTTATCGTGTTGCAAACCCTAAGTCCTAGGGTGAGACCAGTGTGCCTTGGATGAATGCACTCTACGCGACTGCGCTCATCAGGTCTAAGTCGTATGCGCAAGCGACCACCACTTGCGTGCAGGCAGAATCAGCTTTCGTCACTGAAGACCACGACGGCGCACCATTTCATCTTCCAAGTGATTCCCTGACGGCACCGGTCGAGATGTGCACGTCGATGCTTTGGCGCGAGAGAAAGACAGGCTGCAGGTGTGCGTGCCTCCTGCCAGTAACCGGTTCGCAACAGTTCATGTTGACGTGTCTGGGCTCACAAGCCCTCTTCTCTGTATTGTAGCAGTTGTACGACCTGCCACTGATTCCCTTAGTGTACTACGATCCAGGCGGGCGTCTGTGCTGCGTGGACGTCCAGATCCTCGTCTACGATTGTGAGAATGACCACTGATACCACCATCGTTGCATAACTGACGCAGAAATTCCGATTTGTGTGTCAATTCTCCGAAAGGAGGAAGGCCACAATTTGACCCCTTTGAAACTCGCTCAAATTGGCTGTAGGAAGCACGAGTGCTTTTCCATGGCATTGCACGGTTGCCTACTTCCTTCATTTTTGTACGACACCTAGCCTTCTAGCTGTGAGCATTTTATATTAAAGGGTAGAGACAGGTAGCACTCTGGTAGCTGTGCCACTACGCTATCTGTTGGCGGGCGATGATGAAACTACACTCCTGGAAATTGAAATAAGAACACCGTGAATTCATTGTCCCAGGAAGGGGAAACTTTATTGACACATTCCTGGGGTCAGATACATCACATGATCACACTGACAGAACCACAGGCACATAGACACAGGCAACAGAGCATGCACAATGTCGGCACTAGTACAGTGTATATCCACCTTTCGCAGCAATGCAGGCTGCTATTCTCCCATGGAGACGATCGTAGAGATGCTGGATGTAGTCCTGTGGAACGGCTTGCCATGCCATTTCCACCTGGCGCCTCAGTTGGACCAGCGTTCGTGCTGGACGTGCAGACCGCGTGAGACGACGCTTCATCCAGTCCCAAACATGCTCAATGGGGGACCGATCCGGAGATCTTGCTGGCCAGGGTAGTTGACTTACACCTTCTAGAGCACGTTGGGTGGCACGGGATACATGCGGACGTGCATTGTCCTGTTGGAACATCAAGTTCCCTTGCCGGTCTAGGAATGGTAGAACGATGGGTTCGATGACGGTTTGGATGTACCGTGCACTATTCAGTGTCCCCTCGACGATCACCAGTGGTGTACGGCCAGTGTAGGAGATCGCTCCCCACACCATGATGCCGGGTGTTGGCCCTGTGTGCCTCGGTCGTATGCAGTCCTGATTGTGGCGCTCACCTGCACGGCGCCAAACACGCATACGACCATCATTGGCACCAAGGCAGAAGCGACTCTCATCGCTGAAGACGACACGTCTCCATTCGTCCCTCCATTCACGCCTGTCGCGACACCACTGGAGGCGGGCTGCACGATGTTGGGGCGTGAGCGGAAGACGGCCTAACGGTGTGCGGGACCGTAGCCCAGCTTCATGGAGACGGTTGCGAATGGTCCTCGCCGATACCCCAGGAGCAACAGTGTCCCTAATTTGCTGGGAAGTGGCGGTGCGGTCCCCTACGGCACTGCGTAGGATCCTACGGTCTTGGCGTGCATCCGTGCGTCGCTGCGGTCCCGTCCCAGGTCGACGGGCACGTGCACCTTCCGCCGACCACTGGCGACAACATCGATGTACTGTGGAGACCTCACGCCCCACGTGTTGAGCAATTCGGCGGTACGTCCACCCGGCCTCCCGCATGCCCACTATACGCCCTCGCTCAAAGTCCGTCAACTGCACATACGGTTCACGTCCACGCTGTCGCGGCATGCTACCAGTGTTAAAGACTGCGATGGAGCTCCGTATGCCACGGCAAACTGGCTGACACTGACGGCGGCGGTGCACAAATGGTGCGCAGCTAGCGCCATTCGACGGCCAACACCGCGGTTCCTGGTGTGTCCGCTGTGCCGTGCGTGTGATCATTGCTTGTACAGCCCTCTCGCAGTGTCCGGAGCAAGTATGGTGGGTCTGACACACCGGTGTCAATGTGTTCTGTTTTCCATTTCCATGAGTGTATTATCAGTACGTCTACTATCCCCCGGTTCTGGCATTCCCCCCCGCGGCAGTATATATACACAATGACTTTTCGTTTTTGGTTGAGGCAATAGGTAACAGACTCGTAGAAATAAAACAAATAAAGTCCGAATTTCCCGCTTCCGAACAACGTCTTCAGGTAGTTTCCCTTGGTTATCAGGCGAATACCGTAAGTTCCTTACCAAAATATTGCCAACTGAGGTTTCCCTCTGCGCGTTCTCAGCCTGCAGGGGCATTTGGTTTCTGAAAGGAACCGCGCAACTCTTTAACGGACCAGATCTTAAACGTCCCACTCTGCTCTTTGGGGTAGAGAATGAAATGTAAAATAAAAGCAAGTTTGCTATCATAAAGTCCTCCATCAACGACCATGATATGCTTAAGGTGGTTTATTTTCCATAATTTCATTATTTAACAGTACGGTGTGGGTAGAGCAAACCAAAGACTGCGATTCATTGGCAGAACACTTAGAAGGTGCAACCGGTCTACTAAAGAGACTGCTTACAGTGTAAGCCTTACACCATGCTTGTCCGCCCTATTCTGGAGTATTGCTGTGCGGTGTGGGATCCGCATGAGGTGGGACTGACGGATGACATCGAAAAAGTACAAAGAAGGGCAACTCGTTTTGTATTATCGCGAAATAGGGGAGATTGTGTCACAGACATGATACGTGAATTGGAGTGGCAATCATTAAAACAAAGGCGTTTTTCGTTGCGACGGGATCTTCTCATGAAATTTCAGTCACCAGTTTTCTCCTCCGATTCCGAAAACATTCTGTTGGCACCCACCTACATAGGCAGAAATGATCATCACGATAAAATAAGAGAAATATTTTCTTCAATAATACGTAAGAACCGTTTCAAAGTGACTGCTACGAAAATTACTGTGAGATAGTGTTGCAGGGCTCAGTGGTTGTGTTTTAGATTTTCTATCGTGTTCGCAAACCATTTCACACGAATTCTTCGAATAGACAGTAGTTCATGCCTTCCCAAATATCTCCTTTTTATTAATAATTTAAATTAATGTCTCGTACAGGCAAATTAGCGATATTATTTTTCATCATTGTATTTAATTATTATTCATTTATTGCAGTGGCATAATCCAAGTTCACGCGACAGTGCTACAGTAATTCCACGCAGTAAACGTTACCTTTGCACCGGAAGAAGTTAGTGCTTCATATGTGTAATAGAGCTTTTCACAGAGAAAAATTGAACAGTCCGCAGACACAGGGATTTCTGTGCATATTATTAAGCATTTAACGTATGCGTGAAAGCAAATAGAGACATTCTAGATCGATCGATGATACCTAGAAGGACTGTTGGGCGGAATCGACGGCATACTAGCACGGAGGAAGGCTTGAGGATACACAGAGCTAAGACACAAGGAGATCAACAGAAGGGAAAATAACGACTTGTTTTAACATCAAAATTGGGGACAGTAGAGTAGTGCCAGATTTCTTTTGTTTACTTCTGTCCACATTAGTGCAGATTTTTAGAAATAGCGGCCTATAGCAATGTTACAGCGGGGGAGTACATAGTAGTAAATAACAGTGCAGTATTTGCGTCCCGAAGATAGCAAGGACGGGTAAATAAGAGAACTATCGCACAATCAGCTTAATATCTCACGTGTCGAAGTTGCTGACAAAAACAATACACCGCAGAATAGAGAAGAAAATTGTGTATCTGTTAAATGACGAACAATTTGGCACTAGGAATGTAAAGGCTCTAGACAGGCAGTACTAGCGTTGCGCGTGATAATGGAAGCAAGATTTAAGAAAACTGAAGACACTTCGAAAAGTCAAAATTATTGTATCCGTTTTCGCGCCGTCACGATTTCATTTTATCATTTCAAACTATTGCAAAAGCAGTCAGGAAGTAATATGTCAAGGAGAAGGATGTGATATTTATCACTATGTCCAGCCATACGAGTATTCGTACAGAGACGGCAAAGAGCATCCACGCATCGTTGGCCGACAGCAGTAGTTGGACGCGCCAGAGATTATCGTAGGCGCGTTGGCAGCTAGAAGAACAACCGACGGCCACGAGATTCTTTATTTTAACTGTTAAGAAATAATGGTAGGGGCCTACATTTGCCAGAATTAATGGTTCAGTTATGGTATTGAAAGGATTTTGAGTCAGTTACTATTGAGGAGATGAGGAGATAGTGAGCTTGTGTCGGTAAGATGACATACGTGTTACTAAATATGAGTTAGGACACTTTTACAAGTGTCGTGATCGATACCTACCGGATGCAAATTGTATCATTTCATCAGTTTAGAATTTTTCGCGATTTTATAGAAAGAATATAGAAAAGTGTTCTTGTACCGAGTTGGGTTTGAAACATAACGTTTGAAGAATGCTGTAATTAGTCTAGGGCATGATGAAATAATCATTTCTGAATCTTGCCAGAGCCGAGTTCCTCGTGATTTGCGTGACATTTGACGAAACATCAAGCGATTTTAAGTTGTTACGGGCTTAGTCAAGAGTTTTTGTACGTTGTGTTATTATTTGATAGTAGAATTCGTGAATGAATAAAAAACGACGACACAGAAATTTTGGCACCAGCGTCAGTGTCGTGTTGCCTGTGATACTAGTTAGTGCACACGACAGTGGATTTCGGTGTTTCAAATGGATAAGGGAGATCTATGAAGGCATAGTCTTACGTAGTGGAGTGTGAGCCGTGAGTGTAATTTTTCTGAGTATAGACTTGTACTACGAAATAATAACGTTATTGTGTATGTGGAGTAATTGCTTACCGAGTATTATTCCCGAAGCTTTGAAGCTTTCCTTCATTAAGCACAGGAACATAAGGATCGGAGGTGTGTTATTATAGATAGTGTATTTTGCTCGTACATGATACTAACGTAACCATTTAGACTCCCCTGCCGTATTTAACCATTTCAAAGTGGAAATTCCAACTACTACCATTATTTCGTAGTATATATATATATTTCTCGGACGCAGCAATTTTTGAAAAGGGTAGCTGCTATTCACCATACAGTGGAGATGCTGAGTCGCAGATAGGCACAACAAAAGGACTGTCACACAAAGCTTTCGGCCAAACAGGCCTTCATCAGAATTAGACACACACACACACACACACACACATATGCAAACGCAACTCACAAGTGAGTGTGTGTGTGTGTGTGTGTGTGTGTGTGTGACAGTGCCAGCCGAAGTGGCCGTGCAGTTCTAGGCGCTGCAGTCTGGAACCGCGAGACCGCTACGGTCGCGGGTTCGAATCCTGCCTCGGGCATTCATGTGTGTGATGTCCTTCGGTTAGTTGGGTTTAACTAGTTCTAAGTTCTAGGCGACTAATGACATCAGAAGTTGAGTCCCATAGTGCTCAGAGCCATTTTTTGTGTGACAGTTCTTTTGTTGTGCCTATCTGCGACTCAGCATCTCCGCTGTATGGTGAAGAGCATCTATCCTTTTCAAAATATTGTCAGTATGCCACACAAGTTGGAATTGCTGCGTCAGTTATGCAAAGATGATGGTATCAGTGGTCAATCTCACAATCGTATATATATATATATATATATATATATATATATATATATATATATTGCGTGTGTGTTCGCGAATTTGAGAGAAACGGGTTAAAAGCCAGGATGATAGTGGAACGACGAGGAGTTGTTTTAAAATAAATAGTGTTGTTTGTGTTACCACAGTCGGTGAAAGTGAGGCAGTGAAGCTAGGATTCTGTACATACAGAACGTATATCATACGGTAATATCACAGTATTTGGCTCCCATCACGCACAGAAACATTTACGCTTAGCGCCCGTCACTAGATCCGCGGGATCAAACAGTGATGTTCTGCCTATTGTACCACCATCTTTGAATGTGAACAAACGTTCCCAATTCGGAACGTTCTGCGTGACACTCTCATGCCACTGGAATTTCCCTGAAAGTACCGAGATCTACGTTGAGCAGGATTTCAGCCACTCTGTTCATTCCTTTCGGGTAGAGAATGAATTAGTAAAACTGCTGTTGAGGGGCCTAGGTAAATATGATTCACGCGAATAATTTCTACACAGTTTCGAACAGTTTTTCTGTGACCCCAACAACCTTTCGTTGACAAAGAGCAGGATACAAACACGAAAGGAAAGAAAATGAAGTAATCGGCATCGTATGACATCCTCCAAAGATATGCTGACGAATACGTTTCTGGCCTCTCCTGTAAATGAGTCATTGTTTCGTTATACGTTGTCCTAGCCACGTCAGGCGAGATAAGCTTGGCAGATCTGTTGATATCCGGAATGAAACTACGTGTCTCAAGCTGCGGAGTTTTACACCGCTTGAAACAAGACACTAGTGGTCAGTTACACTGAAAAACTTGTATCATTAGCATAAACATACAAATATTTGATCGTCTTTTTCTGTCCTACGTTAACGCATAGGAATTTGAAAACAGTGGGGTTCCGCTTTTTATTTCGCGTTGCTTACTGCATCCCTTTCCCGTGTCTAAAGTTTGCTTGACGCAGGACGGAACGTTACGCCCTACGGTTGTGAAACAAACAGTAGGAGGAGACAATTTACGAGTATAGTCACCCAGGACCAAATTTCTGAAGCTATGATTAACAAAGATTTTAGGAAATGCCACCGTATAAAAGATACCCTACCATTAACAGGGAGGGTTGGCGGAGGCGAAATTACTTCTCTCATTCTGTGAAGTGGCTATTTCTGAGTCGCAAGTGGCTGCAGTTGACCAGAGGAAGAGTGAATGGTTCGCCATAACTTTACAATATTCTCACCGAAGGTTCTGATTTACTTTCTGGATCATTCTCGACTGACTTAATATCAGCTTCTTTCATGAATCATCCGTGGAATTCACTCTCCACACAAAAAAGAAGCCCCAAAATGATGTTACAGACTTGGTCATCACAGTCAGTATGACCGCTGACAATTACGATTTTGCAGAATGCATTGTGCAGTGTGTAGCTGTCAAGTTCGAGTGTCAGACACCGATTATTGACTGTCGATTCCGACATTTGAGGGCCAAAGTGCAGATCGATGAGAAGGATTTAGTAGCTTTTGTTATCAATATGAATCATTCTGATAATCAAACTGTGTATTAATAAACCATAAACAATTCAGTGAAACATGCATATGTAGTGGGGAAGCTTTCACAAATCTTATAGTGCTACTTTCTATACAATGAAAGGGTCTCATTATAGTCAAGAGTGTTCTGACTAGTTTGGTGTAAGCCGCCTCCAGTTCCTCTCCTGTACCAACCTCTTCATCTCAGAATAGCAACCAACGGCCTCAATGGTTTGTTCGATATATTCCAAACTCTGTCTTCTCCTACAGTTTTTACCCTCTATAGCTCCCTCAAATACCACGGAAGTTATTCTTTGATGTCTGTAACACATGTCTTATCATCCTGTCCCTTCCTCTTGTTAATAATTTCCACACTTTCCTCTGCCCGTCGACAATTTCATTTCTTATCTGATCAGACCATCTAATTTTCAACCTCTATCTATAGCACCACATTTCATTTACATCTACATAACTAATCTGCCGTTCACACTTACGTTCTTTGCAGAGGGGTAATCGAACCACCTTCACGTTATTCTTCTACTGTTCTATTATCGAACAGAGTGAGGGGAAAACGAAGAGTTAAATCTTCCCGTGCCTGCTCTGATTTCTCTTATTTTAATACGAAAACCTTTACTATCTATGTAGGCGGTCGTCGACAAAACATTTTTCGCGTTCGAAGGGGAAAGTTGTAGACTGAAATTTCGTGGAAAGATCTTGCCGCAACGAAAAACGCTTTAATAATTGCCATTCCAACTCGCGCACTGCAATCGTTTTAATGATACTCTCTCCCCTACTCCGCGATAATACAAAACGAGCTGAATGTTTTCGATTATTTCCGTCAATACTGTTCGGTAACGTCCCATACCGCGCAATAGTATTACAGAAGAGGACAGAAAAGCGTGGTGTCGGGAGTTACATCTTATAAGTGTTCCACTAAAAAAAAAAAAAAAAAAAAAGAAAAACGCAGTCTTTGGCTCGCCTTTGCCTCAGTATTTTCTGTGATCGTTCCAGTTTATGTTTTTGGTCATTATAATCCCTAGGTGTTTGGTTGAATTTTCAGCCTTTAGATTTATGTGATTTATCATGTAATCGTAATTCAATTGATTCCTTTTAGTATTCGTGTGGATGACCACATACCTTTCATTGTTTAGGGTCAATTCCCATTTTTATCACCTTACAGATATCATTTTCTAACTGGTTTAGATCTTCTGATGACTTTACTAGACAGTTACGACAGGATCATCTGCAAACAATCTAAGCGGGCTGTTCAGTTAGTCTCCTGAATCGTTTACATAGATCAGAACAGTAGAGGGCCTATACCACTTTCTTGGGGAACGCCGGATATCACTTCCGTTTTATTCGACGTTTCCGTAAATTAATACGAACTGTGGCCATTCTGACAGGAAATCACGAATCCAGTCCCACGTCTGAGACGATACTCCGCAAACACGCAATTTGATCAGAAGTGGCTCGTGAGGAACGCTCTCCAAAGCCTTTTGGAAACCTATAAATATGGAATCAATTTGATATCCCCTGTTGATGGCACTCATTAGTTCATATGAATAAAGAGCTTGTTGTGTTTCATACGAACGATGTTTTCTGAATCCGTGCTGACTGAGTGTTTATAGACAGTTTTGTTCGAGGTAATTCGTAATGTTCCAAAATCTTGCTGCATATGGAAGTTAACGATATAAGCCTGTAGTCTAGTGGATTACTCCTATTACCTTGCTTGGATATTGGTGCGAACTGTATAACTTTCCAATCTTTCGGTACGGGTCTTTCGTCATGCGAGCGTTTGTATGTGATTGCTAAGAATGTAGCTATTGCATCAGCATACCTTGGAAGGAGCCTAATTCGTGTACAATCTAGACCGGTATTATTGCCTATGATTTAAGTAGCTTTGATACACCGAGCTATCTAGTTCTCAGTTACTGATGTTGGTAGGCCATCTTAAATCGAATTCTAGTATATTTACTTCGGCTTCTTTGGTGAAGAAATTTCGGAAAATTATGTGTAGTAACTCCGATTTAACGGCACTGTCATTGGTAACATTACCATTGCTATCGTGCAGTGAAGGTAATTACTGTGTCTTTACATGCATGAGACGAAAATCTCTTTTGATTTTCTGCCATATTTCGAGACAGAGTTTCGTTGTGCAGACTATTAAAGGCATCTCGCATTTAATTCCTTGCGAAATTCAGAGCTTCTGTAAAACATCGCCAATCTTAGAGATTTTTCAAACGCTCCGATTCTCTTCGGCACAGACGTTAAGGTCTACTGACGTTGCACGTGAATAAGCGGTGCATCCCCGCTTCATGACCCATTCAGGAAACATAAGTAGTTCATGAAGTCGCAGGCCGTGTCTCACGATCCAGGATATATGGTACTTAGGCTACTGGTGACAGGGTGAGAAATTATCACCAGGCTCTAGTCTATAAGCAGCAAGCTGCAGTTTCTGACCGATGGATGCAACTAGGAACAGAGCTGGTAAATAAAACTTAAAATTTCCAGAACTGATAAATTATAGGGACTGTTTTTTTCCGGCCGTTGTGGTCGAGCGGTTCTAGGTGCTTCAGTCTGGAACCGCGCTGCTGCTACGGCCGCAGGTTCGAATCCTGCCTCGGGCATGGATGTGTGTACTGTCCTTAGGTTAGTTAGGTTTAAGTAGTTCTAAGTCTAGGAGACTGATGACCTCAGATGTTAAGTCCCATAGTGCTCAGAGCCATATGAACCATTTGACTATTTTTTTTACTTCTTCTTTCTTAGTTTTTCTTGGGTAAAGAACTCGTTTGAACTTATTAATTTGATCTTACATTTTCCTTTCCTTCTTCTCTCCCCA
This sequence comes from Schistocerca nitens, assembly GCF_023898315.1. Taxonomy (NCBI): domain Eukaryota; kingdom Metazoa; phylum Arthropoda; class Insecta; order Orthoptera; family Acrididae; genus Schistocerca; species Schistocerca nitens. Next base: position 676,273,360 of record NC_064617.1, on the reverse strand, counting down.
AAATCTTTTCATGAATTCGTTGCTCCGTCCACTGTTTTGTAGCGGTCTCTTTATCTTTCTCTGGGTACGTGTGATTTGTAGCTAATGCTCCAAACGCTGCGCGATTTCTGATGTTATCTTCTGTGGCGTTCATTCCTTGTAAGTAATGCTTAATTTCTTTTAACCTATTGGTTTTTACCTTTTATGAACTTATATGAAATAATTTTTTAGTTTATCTAGTGTTTTTAGTCTGCAGATGTGACCACAGAACTTCACATTTAACGTCTTCTACATATTGCGTAAGTGAGTTTGTCTGTTTTCTGCATAGATCTGAATTTTTACTTTAGTCCATATTTCGTTTATATTAGCAGGACCATAAATTTTTCTGAGCTCCTTTTCGAATTTCATCAATTTTTGTTTGGCCCCCGAGAGAAGTAGTTTCTGAGGCATATAATGCTTCAGGAAAAAACAAAATTGCCAAAGCTTCGCATTACATGATGCCACTCGTCTATTGTAATTAATCGATGCTATTCTGTATGCTTACTTGAGTTTGGTAACTCTGTCTAAATTCGCTTTACTGTCTAGTCTAGACAGTACTAGGATTTCAACGCGATATTTAAAAGAAGACACATATGAAGATGCCTCATATTTCGTTTGCAGCGGGAATCTTCTGATATTCTGATGTAAGTTTTCCATCAAATGAGTCTTCTCATACCATATTTGGAGGCCTGTCTTTGATGCAATCTCAAGTAACTTTTTGTGGTTTATTTATTTGTTTCCTTCACTAGTCTTAGTAAAGATAGATAGACGGTCATCAAAAGCTAGGCACTTCACTCTGATACTCTGTCCTGAGGTCTTGATTTTTATACCCTCCTCTCCCCTCTTCGCTCAGGATTTCGTCTAGTACTGTCTTAAACACTGTCTTAAACAGTAGCGGGGAGACGCCATTTCTTGTCGAAGTCCTGTGCATAATTCAAAAGGCTCAGATATTTCACGAAGAAGTGTCTGTGTCTGTGAGAATCTGGTAGATTGATTCTCCAGTCTTCCTGTCTACTGTGAGCTACTCCAGAAAGTCCAAAATTGTTTATCTGTCGACAATCATACGCCTGCTTAAAGTCCACAAAGGTGACAAAATTGTAGGTATTTAGCTTATCATTAATATTGTCTTGAGACACAAATCTTCTCAGCGCACGATCTACCTTTCATGAAGAACCTTGATATTCACCAGTCAAATGATCTGTTTGCTATTTAACTCTGTTTAGGTGAGCTTTAGATAAACCTTATGCGTGTAACTCGCAGAAGAGACATCCATCTGGGGGTGTTGCTGTCTGACATATCACCTATTTTATGCAACGGCTGTTTAATAGCTTTCTCCCACAACTTTGGAATCCTTTCAATTTTCCATATTTCTGTTCAAAGCGCACAAATTCTTGTTTTGAGGTCATCTCTTCCTGTTTTTAACATTTCTGCAGTTATGTCATCCTCTACTGGTGCTTTCTTATTTTTGAGTAATTGAGTTGCCTAATTTTTTTACTTGGTGGTTGTTGATAGTCTGTGTTTGTACATGTATTGCAATTTCATTTTTTCGGATCTCATACAGTTCCTAAAACTAGGTGCTGCGTATACTCTTTACAGTGTATAGGTGGGTTACTGAACAAGACAAATTCCTAATTTTATTTTATTCTCTTTAATTAGTAATTTTTAACTAGTGACTGTGTGATGTTATGAAGGATACTAGATAGCATCATAAGAGCTACGCTGCCTGAAGTTGGAGCATAGCTAATTGAGCCAAAGCTACCCAAAACGCGACGAAGGAAATGTCACTATACCATTTCGAGATTATGGCTCTCTGTCATCACATAGTAATATACATGCACCTGTGTAGGCTTTCGCGGCTGCTGATGTGACCGCGGGCTGGCATAAACTAATCCTATGTTTCAGGCCCTGTTACAAGTGGCCTTCACTGGAAGTCAGAGTGTACTGCCGGTATACCACTATATTACAGTCAGCGTTGTTGCAGTTATTTGTATGTGTAAGTACAGCTCTATGACTGATATAATCACAAATCGACGAAGTCCGTGCTGCCTTAGTGTGCGGTCAATGTGTCAGTCTGGGTAGTGTCTGACTGCCATGGGTAAGAGACAGGCGTTTCTTGCTTTCACCTTCTTAGAAGGAATGGAAGGCGATACTCTTCGCCTTGCTACGAGACTAATTGAGCAGTCACTTGAAATAGGAAGCAGCGGCTCCACTTTGAAAAGGTAAAATTTACGACCTGAAAGTCAGATTACTTACTTCATTATCAACATGTAGTACTATTCAGTACGCTGGGACAGAGGATGAAACAGCGTTCTCTCGGCAAGGGAGTGGCATAAAGGGTGAGAGAAACAAAACATACAAACCACGTGTGATAGTTCAGTCTCAATTTCATTTGATGAAGTTTCATTCTTGAATCGGTGTCTTCCTTAATCTATGACAGGACTAATTGCAATCAGTCTTACGAATGAATTCCACCTTATTTGCATTACAAGTTTGCAATAAACTTCATTGAATTGAGATTCTGTGGTGGGCAATCATGGCGGAGACCGGATTCTTGGATTCGAGAGTAGCATGCAAGAAACCCCACTCGAGCATCCCACTTCAGGGTTCACAGTTGTTCAGACAAATGTCAGTTTCCTCCAACAAAGCAACGACTTTCTTCGAGCTTCGTTGTCCAGCTGATATCCACTTTCCCATTGTCTTATCACCGGCGGAACCATAAACTCTAGTTCACCCCCTCTTCGGCGTGTGACTTCTTCACGGAAGAGGGTATTTTGACTGCATGGCGAAACTTAAGCGCCAATAAACTGTGCCTAGTATAGCTCTGGACAACGGCCTTGCCGCAGTGGATACACCGGTTCCCGTGAGACCACCGAAGTTAAGCGCTGTCGAGCGTGGTCGGCACTTGGATGGGTGACCATACAGGCCGCCATGCGCTGTTGCCATTTTTCGGGGTGCACTCAGCCTCGTGATGCCAATTGAGGAGCTATTCGACCGAATAGTAGCGGCTTCGATCAAGAATACCATTATAACGACCGGGAGAGCGGTGTGTTGACCCCCCGCCCCTCCTATCCGCATCCTCCGCTGAGGATGACACGGCGGTCGGATGGTCCCGGTAGGCCACTCGTGGCCTCAAGATGGAGTGCTTTTTTTTTTTTTTTTTTTTTTTAGTATACCTCTAATCGACTCCGACGGTCACTAACTGTTGTTAGTTGTTGTTAGTCAAGAAACGGGTGTTTCAGGCGCGATTTTTCCTCTGTCAGTTGCGAAACAACAAGATAAAGGAGTACGTATTTAGGTAAACGAAAGAAACGTTTCTCTTCCTGGTGCCGATACTGCCGAATGTTCTCTCGTAATGTCATCAGCTGAAAAATTAATAAAAAAAAGCAACGTCCACCAGATATCCCGTGCCTGAACCTTGAACGAGCGACGCCGCGGAGCTTCTGAATTCAGCTGTTTCCGGTGAGCTGGCGTGTAGGTGCGGCCGGCGGAGGTGTCGCAACGCCGGCGTCAAAGTACAGCAGCGCCGCGGTGGCCGTCACTTCCGCTACTTCATTTGCGAACCGCGTGACGAAAGCTGAATTGGAATTTCCAGGCAGAACAAACGTGCTAGTTTCGGTCACCCAGTCGTATCGCCACGAAATGGTATTGCCCACCAATACCACCATCATTATCACAATCATTGCCATCAGTACTATCACCACTATCGGTATAACTATTGAACCTGTTCTTAAAACAATTTCCGTATTTTCTCTTTTTCTCACAACCGACTGCTTTTTCTTTCACCTCCGTTTTCTCCTGCGAGGTGATGCAGCTGTGCCGGCCGGAGTGGCCGAGCGGTACTAGGCGCTACAAAAAAAAAAAAAAAATGGCTCTGAGCACTATGGGACTCAAATGCTGTGGTTATCAGTCCCCTAGAACTTAGAACTACTTAAACCTAACTAACCTAAGGACATCACACACATCCATGCCCGAGGCAGGATTCGAACCTGTAGGCGCTACAGTCTGGAACCGCGCGACCGCTACGGTCGCAGGTTCGAATCCTGCCTCGGGCATGGATGTGTGTGAAGTCCTTAGGTTAGTTAGGTTTAAGTAGTTCTAAGTTCTAGGGGACTGATGACCTGAGAAGTTAAGTCCCATAGTGCTCAGAGCCATTTGAACCATTTGATGTAGCGGTAAATCACGGGACACAAAGACACTTGACTCGTGTATTCTGAGGGACAGTGGTTCAATTCCCGTTCCAGTATCGTCATTTAGCTTTTCCGTTGTTTTCCTAAATCCCATAAGGAAATCGCCAGGATGGTTGCTTGGGAAAGGACACGGTCGATTTCCTTCCCGATCCTTCATTCATTCCGGACTAGTGGCGTTTGTAATGATCTCGCAGTCGGAGGGACGCTAAACTCTAGTTTACCTATTTTTCTTTTTTCTTTCCCTTTAGTGAGTACCCTCTGCATTGTATGTATGTAAGTACGTTTCAGTTTTATACGTTTTTTCGTTTTGAACTGCGTTTCCAGGTACATTCTCTCTCTTTCATAGACTTCTGTAATATTACTATTCCGCATCTCAGAACATGTATTCATTATTGTGGTGTGCCATTTCGTTTAAGTGCTCACTGAATCGTTTCCTAGTCAGTAGTAAATTTTTGTTTTATAACATATAATTCCCGAGGTTGCAAAATGATAACGTAATTTACCTATTCTACACCGTAATGACATGTTTTCTCTCTATACAGTTTTCAGTTGACTTTTTATCATCGTATTCCAATGTGACCCTTACTATTACTCTAAGCCGAGATGTAAAACGATTTTTGGTCGAAACCAGTCGCCTGTTAAAGAATGCTTTTAATAGCAGCCTACGGTAGTATTAGAAGTCATTTGTAGAATACGAGTACATATTAGGTAACCAAAGAGTTGCTGATTTTCATCTGTAACAACTGTGCGTCTGTGTGTCTTAGATATAAAAACTTAATTAAGCCGATCCTTGACATACATTAGGTTTGGCACGTCTACGGCCCAGCATGTGTTAGTGAGTCACCATGATTGTAATATGTTCGTAAACTCACATGTTAAACCGTTTTAGACGGAGCCTCCCGCCTCACTTTCAACAAAATAGCAGAAAATAATGAAGCGTAGCAATAATATGATACAAAAATTAGTGACTGACATTGGATTCGTAAGATATAGTGTGTCTGAGCCGATTATTCAACAGTTTATGCAACGGAATTAAGAACCGAGTACAGAAAAAATTAAACTTGGATCCAATTCCCGCCATCCGGGGTGGCCGAGCGGTTCTAGGCGCTACAGTCTGGCACCGCGCGACCGCTACGGTCGCAGGTTCGACTCCTGCCTCGGGCATGGATGTGTGTGATGTCCTTTGGTTAGTTAGGTTTAAGTACTAAGTTCTAGGGGACTGATGGCCTCAGAAGTTAAGTCCCATAGTGCTCAGAACCATTTGAATCCAATTTCCATACTTTGCATATCCAGTTTCAACCTGGAATTAATCGTTAATGGAACCAAGAATTGCCGACATCAGTGCCGACGACTGGTTACTTGAAGAATTACCTTATGGAGAACATGGAATGCAAAACAAAAATGATTTCTGTGGTTGTAAGAATAAGGTAGTATTGTCTCAGAGATAAAATGAAAATGGGGGCCCACAAATCCGCTTATCCCTTGCTGGCTATACACAAGGGTATTCTAGAGGTTTTCCTCAATTTTAAAACATGACTCCTGTGTTGTACAATTTCTCTATCACTACTTCAGTCATTAGTAATTGGGACAGCATTTACCTTTGGAGTAATTTGGTTGAATGTCTATTCTTCGAAAGTCTTTCCTGATCGTTTCGGATAGCTAAGCTGTCAATTTTAAGTTGTAAATGCCATTGCCATTTAGGCCATTCTACGATAAGAATGATAGTGTATGTGTTACTAGTATACAGCTACACAGAATCACCATTCTAATTATCTAGTGATGTGAATATCGCGATGTCAGCCGTGAACTTCACAATAGAAATCCCAATCCTTTCAGAACATTCTATTATCACCACCGTAAATGTGTACTGTTTAAATGTGCGTCCTATCTGTCAGTATACCTTGTAAATGTTATCGGCATGTTTTAGTCTTATATGCATTCGGTAGTACGTGGTTGAGAAGAAAATGAGAAACCAACACATCATAGACACCCATAGCTAAAAAAAAATAAATGGATAAAAATGAAAAACCTCAGAATGAGTTCAAAATGATTCAAATGGCTCTGAACACTATGGCACTTAACATCTGTGGTCATCAGTCCCCTAGAACTTAGAACTACTTAAACCTAACTAACCTAAGGACATCACACAACACCCAATCATCACGAGGCAGAGAAAATCTCAGAATGATTAATTGTCGGTAATCAGAAGCAGTCAATATTCAGCTCATGTTGCTGTATCGTAGTGACTGCTTCAGACAATTTCTGTTATGCGATGTATGAAAGCATCCACAAATATCGTTCTTCGCGTCATTTTCTAAGCTGGACATTCTAAGATCGCTGATTTTATTATATTTTGAAAGGAAGTGAAAATATTCTAGTTTTTAATCCGCATAAATCACAAACTGAGGGAATAATATGAGGCAGACTTTCCCGAAAATGTACGTCTCGAGGATGGTATTATATGAAAGTGAAATATGGATCTTGGGAAATCCGGAGATGAAAAAAATCGTAGCATCTGAGATGGGGCCTTATAGAAGAATGATGAAAATTAAGTGGGCTTATATCGCAGGATATTATAGTCTGCGCAGAATCGGCAAGGAAAGAAATGCGTGGAACCAAGAAGAAAGGATAAGTTGATGAGATATTACGGCCTAATTATGTAAAGCCATTATGGAATAACTTCGACGATACTGGAGGGAGCCACAGAAGGCCACAATTTCAGGGGGCGACAGGGATTGCAATATATACAACAGGTAGTTGAGGACGTTGAATGTTAGCGGGATTCCGGGCTTAAGAGATTGGTAAGGGGAGAAAAAGAACGTGGCTTGCCACGGCAAAACACTCACAATGATAACTCGAAAACGACATCTTAAATAGTGCTGATGATTCTCAACAGCAAAAGAGACCGTGTTCGAAAAGCTCGTTGAAGTTTCTTCGATAAACTCGGAATTAATCTGCCACACGCTAAACGCATAATGGAATATTTTGAAGGGCGGATGAAGTGGCAGACGTGATGCTAGCCACGGTGTGCACTTGCCTCGTCGTGTTTGCGCCGGTCCGGCTGAATCACCGACTACGGGGGAATGTACCGCTCTGGTCGGATTTCTTCTGGTTACCCAATGACTTTCCCCGTAAGGCAAAAACCGTACTATCTTTATTTCGAATCTGGCTACATCGAGTTCTTCTTACCTACTCAAGGCACTAGCTACGTATTAGCATGATGAGGTGCAATTTTGCGCAGTGTATGTGATCATTTCACTGAGAGTATTTTTCCAGAAAGAAAGATCATATGTTGAACATGTGACGCTTCTTCATTTTAAATATGTGTCACGATCCTCTTTCATCTCTGGAAGTATCTTGCTTTCAATTCAGGACTCCCCGTCGGTTCGTCTCGACACACCGTGGTTCTACTACTTGTTCCCAAGGCAGGATGCCTTTCCGAAAGCCACATCGACCCCTAAATGTAAAGGGAGAAAATTGTCGTGGAGTTCTGAATGTAGCCCGTTTGAACTTATTATACTGTTGCAGTGGTTTAGCAGCCTTTTGGACTCTATGTACAATATTACTTATATTTTGAAAGTCTTCCGAACAGTAAATACGACTTGTTACTCAATTATGTATTTGTGTGAGTAATGATACATTTCAAAAAGGCAACCATGTCGAAATCGCCCTATCGTAAATTAAGTAATTTTTTTTTGTTCAGTGAAATACAGAGGAAAAAATGATTTCATTTAATAACTATCATTGCTTCCAATGCGATTTGCTTGGAAAGACATTCCGTAGAAATTCCCTGCTAGATTCCATATCATGACGCTGAAAGGATCTGATGCACTTCCGCGAGAGAACTTACACCTTACTTTATTTTAAGTCGGAAAAAATACACAGTTCAGTAACTCTAAGCGTCTGTCTGTTGTCATGTGGCTAACATGATGTACGAAACTTCCTGGCAGATTAAAACTGTGTGCCCGACAGAGACTCGAACTCGGGACCTTTGCCTTTCGTGGGAAAGTGCTCTACCATCTGAGCTACCGAAGCACGCCTCACGCCGGGTACTCACAGCTTTACTTCTGCCAGTATCTCGTCTCCTAGGAGAAAGGCAAAGGTCCCGAGTTCGAGTCTCGGTCGGGCACACAGTTTTAATCTGCCAGGAAGTTTCATATCAGCGCACACTCCGCTGCAGAGTGATAATCTCATTCTGATGATATACGAAGTTCACTTCACTCACATCTACACCACTTTGTTTTCGAGTTTGTGCAAACGTTAGTATATTTGTAACGACATCTGTGGTAACCTGTATGTCAACTGCATAAAGCCTTACCTCCAGACTTTTAAACTATGAATTCGCGAGTTGATTTTGAAGCATTAATAAACACAAAACATTAGAAATACTTACTTTTTCACATGCGATGGTTTATTTTTTTATGGCAACCCTATAAAATGAAGTGGCTTTTGATATACCCAAATAATTTTCTCAGTTACTATTAACATGTTTTCCTAGACCTCTCCCTTGCGTAAGTGCAGACGTGTCGTGCAAGCTTTACAGCTAAGCTTCCTTGTAAACGGCGAAAAAAATTCTATTAACTTTGTGACAATATTCAGAAGAAATTTCATGTATGTACCAGAACTGAGACCGTTAAGTCTTAAGCACTGATGGAAGCTCCCAAATGTGCTGAAAATGCTCCCGTGAATTATGGTTCAGTAAAAAGCATTTTAAGGTCCAAGCCACAATTAAGAGAGATACAAAATGGACACGGGTGGAGACAAACGTTATTTAAATTATTTTAGATATTAACATATATCTCTTTTTCAGAAATAAATACTAGTTTTTATGTACTTTTTACTTCTGCCATCACCAGTCATTTTGCTGTCAGAACGCCGGGAGCTGTGGCCGAGCGGTTCTAGGCGCTTCAGTCCGGAACCGCGCTGCTGCTACGGTCGCATGTTCGAATCCTGCCTCGGGCATGGATGTTTGTGATGTCCTTAGGTTTAAGTAGTTCTAAGTCTAGGGGACTGATGATCTTAGATGTTAAGTCTCATAGTGCTTAGAACCATTTGAACCATTTTGCCGTCAGAACATCAAAATACAGCCGCTACTTTTATGGCTGACTGTATAAAATAGTTGATCTTAGATAAGTGAAAAAAAAACTACTCCGATCATGCTGAGCTCGGAAATCTGCGTTGTATAAGCGTTAGTCTCAGATTACACAACTGTGAGCTAGGGTCATTTTTGCCTGTCAGAATTTCTAGGATCTAGTCAAAGCCTGTTGCAATCGTACATGCCAGTCCTTGCGTCATTACAGAAAAGTGGAATGGATTTTATTTTGTACAAAAACAAGTTGGAAATAAGTAAATAATACAGATGTTGAAGTGCTGGTGTGAATACGATACTACAACATCATTAAAGTTTTAAACGATATACGCGATACGTGGTTAGGTTAAGTGAATTACTGGTGATTGGCTTTGAGCACTATGGGACTTAACTTCTGTGGTCATCAGTCCCCTAGAACTTAGAACTACTTAAACCTAACTAACCTAAGGACATCACACACATCCATGCCCGAGGCAGGATTCGAACCTGCGACCGTAGCGGTCACGCGGTTCCGGACTGAAGCGCCTTTAACCGCACAGCCACAAATGGTTCAAATGGCTCTGAGCACTATGGGACTCAACTGCTGAGGTCATTAGTCCCCTAGAACTTAGAACTAGTTAAACCTAACTAACCTAAAGACATCTCAAACATCCATGCCCGAGGCAGGATTCGAACCTGCGACCGTAGCGGTCTTGCGGTTCCAGACTGCAGCGCCTTTAACCGCACGGCCACTTCGGCCGGCTCACAGCCACAACGGCCGGCAATTACTGGTGATTTAAGTAGCAAGTGTAGATACTAATCAATGTCATCGCAATTCTTGGAGCTGTGTCGTAATTAATGTGATTAGTCTGAAAGCTTTGCACAGCCAATTAGAGGCGGACTAAGAAAGGGAAATTAGATTTATTTGTAATGAACAGACAGCAGCCAATAATGACTGAATATCTCTTACAAAAATGCTATCTAGGCTCAAATTGCAGTAACTACATAGTTCGTATTAAATTTTTAAAAAATGAACACATGACACTTGCTTAACTGCTATGGCAGCTGCTTGTGCAGTGCTGAAGTGAAGTGGCAGGCACAAGTTATCATCCAGTGAAAAGATATTTAACGGCCAACTTCAAAGCCAGAATCGTTTTCGCGGCACATTTACGTTACGTTTTGGAGTGTGGATCTAAAATGCATCCGTTCGATCTCACCTCCTCAAATTTTTAGCACTTACCACTACTATCGTTTACGACAAAGTTTTTTAGAGTGCAAAGTGTCGAGCTGTATTGTAGTTCGAGGTCCACGTAAACGGTAGCTCCTCATGTAGGCGGGTAGGTGTCTGTTCAAAGGTCTGAAGGAAACGAGGGTATACCACCTCCAAAACGATCATGCTCAGTAGCTCACTGCGTTGGTCAAACCAATCTTCGCACTGATGACACTTCTACCTAAACACACATTGCAAATATATACTTCGGCCACTGTCTGCGCCGATAGTTTCTTTAGCGTTGAATCACAATGCTTTTAAAACTTGTGAGCTATTGAAGCTTTCATCCACCAGAACGTCGCGTAAATCTATGGACAGCGATCCGTATTAATAATATTTTCAAAATGTTCGGCAACTTTCCGAAACGCTGATGGGAGGCAGCTGCCCTCAGCAGTCAAACAGGCCATGCCACAAATGGCCAACGCCAGGTGTCCATGAATTATCAGCTGCCAAACAATGTAATTTCTACGATACCGGTTGTAAAGATAATTATGACAGCACTACGTTTCGGAGTCATACCATCTGAATATGCTGTTCAGTAGTGCGTTCTATGTTCAAAAGCATTGAGCGATTAGGTTTTTTGTTTATTTTCTTTTAATTTATGGGTATCTCACTATTTCAATTTTTTTCTGCCGCGGAGAAGTATCTTGAAGAGGTTACAGATATTTCTACTGCTTATTTTCTTCCATATTCACAATACTAAACTTGTTATTGTTATTGTTATGTTAACCGGGGACCTAGAAACGACGGAAAGGCTCCGTCCTCGCCGCAGTCGCAGTGGTCCACAACCCCACGACGACTACCGCAGTCCACTTCGCCCCTCCACCGTCCCACACCGAACCCAGGGTTATTGTACGGTTCGGCCCCCCAGGGAACGTCTCACACCAGACGAGTGTAACCCCTATGTTTGCGTGGTAGAGTAATGTTTGCGCAGTAATCGCCGACATAGTGTAGCTGAGGCAGAATAAGGGGAACCAACCCACATTTGCCGATGCAGATGGAAAACCGCCTAAAAACCATCCACAGACTGCCCGGCTCACCGGACCTGGACACAAATCCGCCGGGCGGATTCGCGCCGGGGACCGGCGCCCCTTCCCGCCCGGAAAGCCGTGCGTTAGACCGCACGGCCAACCGGGCGGGCATACTAAACTTACAAAAATAAACACTTTGGAGAATAATTTTATGTACAGTCCAAGCATGATAATCCCGTCGACAGCTGGTTTAGCGGTTTTTCCAAGCGTTTCTTGTGGAATTCAGATAAACACTGAACTTTGTTCAACTGAACCATGTTTGATGTAATACAATATAGTGAATTCCTGAACTGAGTTAATTTTCTGAACTAAGATCAAAATTGATCTCTAGTCTGCGGGGTTCACACAGTCAGCCTTATGTCTCATTTCCTAAGCTAACTCTCCCAACTTCTCCTGATTTAATCTGACTACACCCTGTATCATTTTTTTTTTTTTTTTACTTTTGTTGATGTTCTAATACCTCTTCTGAAGACACTCTTCATTCGTTTCATCTGTTCTCCCAGAATTGCAATGTTATCAGCAAACCTTAAATTATTTATTTCTTCGCTCTGAACTATAACTCTTTTTTCCAAATATGTCTTTGATTTCCTTTACTTTTACCTTTTCATATTCATATTTAATACTATATAAATAGGGTACAAACTTGTCTCACTCACTGTTTTCTTTTCATACACTTTCAGTCTTATTTCTATGCAAATTGTAAATAACTTTTGATTCCTCATATTTTATGTCGATTTTTTTTCAGAATTTCAGCTTATCTCGGTTTTTTCAGAATTTCAGCGGTTGTATTCCAGTCAACAAGCCACTAGGTAAGCGAAGTAAAATGTGGGTCTGAGCTCCAAGCACCAGACTTAAGATAGACAACTATCACCCAGCAACCGCTGGTTTAGGTCTATTGACACAACTTCTCTTCCTCTACCAAAATGGGCACGTAGGGCCTGAAATGCTCTGATTTGTGGCGAGGGTGGAGGGGCCAAAGGAACGATTGTGTAGAATTAGATCCATTGGTGACATTAGCTGTTGATGGTCCTAGCATCTGCAGCTTAGCTGTTCGGTCAGCTGTAGCAGCATCGGGACATCCTTAGGCATCAGATCTATCTACTGATGACTGTTGTGGCAGAAGGGTGAGGGCGTCTTCTTAAGGCTCCACAGGCAAGAGAAAATGCCTGGCAGACGCACAGTTGAGGTTCTGTTAACTCTTCGTTTCCGGCAGTGTCTGCGGCAAAGCATCTGTTCGTCCTCTGTCGGCGGCGGGATTGGCGCTTAGTGGGACTACCTTAGACATAGCTGGTTCCAATTTTATTGATAGATGCCATCAACCATCTACGCTGTGTGTCGTTGTCCCCCCGCATAATACCTTTATAGTTATTGGTATCCAGTCAAGCTGCCTTCAGTCTGGCCCAGACTGTTACTCCCAAGCGGAATCAATGTGTGTGCCATTGGAGCATGTGTCTTCAATCAAAGTAATAGCTATTTCCAGTGATGTATTATCTGTCAGTGTTATGTGTTATCTGTTTAAAGTTTTATTATCTATGTTATGTTTTCCTCCTGATTTAGAGGAGGAAAGGCGAAGATTTTACGTAGATTATGCCTTTTTTTGCCAAAATTATTGTAAATGGTGGGAGATGAAATGTGAGCTGTTGTAAGAGACATTCGTGTTAGGTAATCCTTCAACGGTGAAGATCTTTAACTAGCGCTGAATGACATCGTCAGCAGTAGTTTTGGACGTCACATTAAAAACACATGGTATTTTTACTGTAGAATGTCTCTGATGCGAAGAAGTGTATCGACTTTCGAAAACAACCCCGAAAAACAATATATGTATGCTGACACGTCTTGTCCTGGAGCAGTTATGGTGAAAATACTGTATGATGTTATTGTGCTGTGTGTGTGAGCGACTTCCTTGGAGCGCAAGTATCGGTACTACCTGCCCTGCGTTTACCTCTGGCCCGTTGCTTGGAGACCAGAGGACATTTGGCCGCTAGAAGGTGCGTGTTCGCAACGGCGGACGCGAATATAGAGCCGTGTTTGGCTAGCATGGGGTACTCCCTGGCGGCCGTGGGCAGTTGGAGGTCCTTGTTTACCGAGGAGGTGTGAGAGCTACGTTGGGCCGAACAGAGTTGGAAGGCGGCGGCCTGCCTTGTGGAGTGTTATTGGCGCCATCACAACGGTTGCAGTTTAACTGTCGGTTACTCGACCATTGAAGGATGGGAGCCTGCTCGGAAAATGGTTGCGTGCCCACATTGCGGGCCGTAGGATAAGGCATCTCTGTAATGGACAGTAATTTGGTTCTCAGAGTGTGTGTGAATCACTGCATCCCGGTCCCTTTCGGGCCTCCTTGAAATCTGTGTCGTTTCTCCAATCTTCTGTTGTGAGGCACAGGCGATCGTTTCTGTTTTGATACTTGGCTGGTCTGGTCGATTTTCTAGAGACATATTCACGACATGTGGTGAACGCGTATTAAATTTCAAATCTTGTTATGTACTCGCCACGCTAATGAGCAGAATTGGATTGCTCGTTGTTCCTGTCCTATCATTCTATATATCACTTATCCTGATTCTTTTATATCACGCTCCCCATCCGTCTTTAGTCTTGTATTTTATTAAGGGGCTCCGGAACGCCCTATACTTGCAATGTTAAAATAACGCTTATAAATTACATCTTTCCTCACAAAGTATTTGAGGTAGGAAGTTGAACTTTTTACAGATTATTTATTGGAATATGGGCTAAAACTTAACACAGGGATTTTACAAAATTTTAGTTCAGTTATTAAAGATGATTTTTTTCAATTGTAATGAAAATTCACAACATTTTTTTGCAATTTTTTATTTATATATTCAAAAATATACAGTTTTTTGGAAAAAGGCTGTGTTAAATTATGCAGAAGGTACTGTGTAACATTTACTGAAAGTTTGAAACAAATATGTTTGGAAGATCCTTAGAAAACATGTAATTAGTATGAGAAAATAAAAGTTTTGGGAATCGAGCGACAAAGATTGGATTAACTTTTTAGTGCATTCCAGGTCCATAGGATGGATTATCTTCATCCTCTGCAAACTCCTCCTCCAGCTTCCTCTTGTTCCTCCTCCTGTTTACTCTTGCTTGTATTTCTAGACTCTTTACAGCCCTGTCTGCAGCCCGAAGGCGTTCCTTGTCTAAAGCAAGCATCGCTCGTACCATGTTAGATCCTATCTTCATTCCCATATTTCTAAATACCTTGCACCTTACAATGTTGCCATCATTGAAAGTCGCAACAGCATCATACACACCAAAGTGAAGTGTTTCTATTCCAACAAATACAGTCTTGGGGATTCTCGACCATATAACACTATTTACACTTTCATTGGGGTTTTGAGTTTTTCCGTGAATACACTTTTTCAACAGTTCAGGTGCTGCTAAGTCTCTGAAAATAGGTTTTATCACCTTCACTATTGCATGAGGCAGGCTATGCTTATGAGTGTACACTTCACCAGTTAGCAATCCTTTGTTATATTTACACCAACTGTCTTCTTCTTTGGGAGACAAGCTATGTTGGGGATTTTCATCGTCTTTATTGTTTACAGTAATAATACATACCTTTGGCTTTCCAACATTTCTCCTTTTCTTAAAAGCCTTCAGAGGATTTCTAATAACTTTACTTTTACTCATTATTATACTTCAACAAAACAGAGACTCAAGAAACAGAATTAATTACGAATATTTTCGAGATAACGACAGAGTAAATAAACATGAAACAATCGACAATCACACCAGCGATATATATTGAACCATCACAGGTTAGCCACAACACATACACTCCTGGAAATTGAAATAAGAACACCGTGAATTCATTGTCCCAGGAAGGGGAAACTTTATTGACACATTCCTGGGGTCAGATACATCACATGATCACACTGACAGAACCACAGGCACATAGACACAGGCAACAGAGCATGCACAATGTCGGCACTAGTACAGTGTATATCCACCTTTCGCAGCAATGCAGGCTACTATTCTCCGATGGAGACGATCGTAGAGATGCTGGATGTAGTCCTGTGGAACGGCTTGCCATGCCATTTCCACCTGGCGCCTCAGTTGGACCAGCGTTCGTGCTGGACGTGCAGACCGCGTGAGACGACGCTTCATCCAGTCCCAAACATGCTCAATGGGGGACAGATCCGGAGATCTTGCTGGCCAGGGTAGTTGACTTACACCTTCTAGAGCACGTTGGGTGGCACGGGATACATGCGGACGTGCATTGTCCTGTTGGAACAGCAAGTTCCCTTGCCGGTCTAGGAATGGTAGAACGATGGGTTCGATGACGGTTTGGATGTACCGTGCACTATTCAGTGTCCCCTCGACGATCACCAGTGGTGTACGGCCAGTGTAGGAGATCGCTCCCCACCATGATGCCGGGTGTTGGCCCTGTGTGCCTCGGTCGTATGCAGTCCTGATTGTGGCGCTCACCTGCACGGCGCCAAACACGCATACGACCATCATTGGTACCAAGGCAGAAACGACTCCCATCGCTGAAGACGACACGTCTCCATTCGTCCCTCCATTCACGCCTGTCGCGACACCACTGGAGGCGGGCTGCACGATGTTGGGGCGTAAGCGGAAGACGGCCTAACGGTGTGCGGGACCGTAGCCCAGCTTCATGGAGACGGTTGCGAATGGTCCTCGCCGATACCCCAGGAGCAACAGTGTCCCTAATTTGCTGGGAAGTGGCGGTGCGGTCCCCTACGGCACTGCGTAGGATCCTACGGTCTTGGCGTGCATCCGTGCGTCGCTGCGTTCCGGTCCCAGGTCGACGGGCACGTGCACCTTCCGCCGACCACTGGCGACAACATCGATGTACTGTGGAGACCTCACGCCCCACGTGTTGAGCAATTCGGCGGTACGTCCACCCGGCCTCCCGCATGCCCACTATACGCCCTCGCTCAAAGTCCGTCAACTGCACATACGGTTCACGTCCACGCTGTCGCGGCATGCTACCAGTGTTAAAGACTGCGATGGAGCTCCGTATGCCACGGCAAACTGGCTGACACTGACGGCGGCGGTGCACAAATGCTGCGCAGCTAGCGCCATTCGACGGCCAACACCGCGGTTCCTGGTGTGTCCGCTGTGCCGTGCGTGTGATCATTGCTTGTACAGCCCTCTCGCAGTGTCCGGAGCAAGTATGGTGGGTCTGACACACCGGTGTCAATGTGTTCTTTTTTCCATTTCCAGGAGTGTACTTTATCTCACATCATTAAAATGTACCTGATGAACACGGACGTTAATAATAACACTATTTGACAGCAGTTTAACAGCGCCACAGTGGGTCACGCCCATGTAGCACACATTTCAAAAAAAATTTAAAAATAGTTGTAGTCTTCGGAATTGAATAAATTATATATCTATTAAAAGGTAATAGTCTGCAAATTCAGAAAACGCAAAAAAGTAAAAATTGAACTTTTCATGATTTTGAGCCTTTCCGGAGCCCCTTAAGTCGGGAGAGCGTGGAGGCCATGACATGAATTGCTGATCATGATCTCCACCACGACCGATCCATCGGTTTTCCAATCTCCTGTTTAAGAAATGCCGAACATCATGATGGAAGTGCGGTGGAACACCATCCCGTTGACAGATGAAGTCGGCGCTCTCGGTCTCCAGTTGTGGCATGAGCCAATTTTCCAGCATGTCCAGATACACGTGTCCTGTAACGTTTCTTTCGCAGAAGAAAAAGGGGCCGTAAACTTTAAACCGTGAGATTGCACAAAACACGTAAACTTTTGGTGAATTGCGAATTTGCTGCACGAATGCGTGAGGATTCTCTACCGCCCAGATTCGCACATTGTGTCTGTTCACTTCACCATTAAGAAAAAATGTTGCTTCATCAGTGAAAACAAGATTCGCACTGAACGCATCCTCTTCCATGAGCTGTTGCAACCGCGCCGAAAATTCAAAGCGTTTGACTTTGTCATCGGGTGTCAGGGCTTGTAGCAATTGTAAACGGTAAGGCTTCTGCTTTAGCCTTTTCCGTAAGATTTTCCAAACCGTCGGCTGTGGTACGTTTAGCTCCCTGCTTGCTTTATTCGTCGACTTCCGCGGGCTACGCGTGAAACTTGCCCGCACGCGTTCAACCGTTTCGTCGCTCACTTCAGGCCGACCCGTTGATATCCCCTTACAGAGGCATCCAGAAGCTTTAAACTGCGCATACCATCGCCGAACGGAGTTAGCAGTTGGTGGATCTTTGTTGAACTTCGTCCTGAAGTGTCGTTGCACTGTTATGACTGACTGATGTGAGTGCATTTCAAGCACGACATACGCTTTCTCGGCTCCTGTCGCCATTTTGTCTCACTGCGCTCTCGAGCGCTCCGGCGGCAGAAACCTGAAGTGCGGCTTCAGCCGAACAAAACTTTATGAGTTTTTCTACGTATCTGTAGTGTGTCGTGAGCATTTGTCAATGAATGGAGCTACAGTGAATTTATGAAATCGCTTCAATCATTTGTAATAGCCCTGTAGTGTTTAAGTCTGCGCATATGTAAGTGTTACAGGAGAGATTAGCCATTATTTATTGCAATATCAGGGGCCTCAGTGTATGCATTGGTAGACCTGCCAACACTCACCAAACGATTTTGCAATGCACATGTGTTTTGGTGAGACATCTGAACAGCACATTGCATCAAGTAAGCATTAATTGTCATTTGCTATATTTCTAACTAGCGCCTGTGTGATAACTTACCATTGCTGCCTACCGGGACTAGTTGGTTCTATCTCTGTATTTGGTCGGCTATTACCACTGTTTATTTCCCCGTGGCCCCTGAAATTAAGCACTTGGCTTGCTTTGGTGTTTTATTTGTCAGCAACTGATTTCTTCTAAGTCCTGTATCGATAATTCTAAACGACACCTTCTAGAACGGGGCTTCAGCGTCTAGAGCTTGGCTTTAGCATGTAAGTCTAACCTGTTGTTTTGATCAGCCATTGCGCTGTAAAGCTGTCCGTGTTTATATTCAATATCCTCCATAATAATTACTGATTTCTGTAAATCCTCAAGCACCCTCATCAGTTATCAAGTTGTTACAAGGCCACTGGCTGCCAATTCTCTTACCTCTGCATTTGTCGTAAACGCTATTAACTTTCCTTGAAGTGGAATTATGTGCGATTAAGTTTGGCTGGTGTTACGAGTAAACTGGTCTTATGGCCGACGAAAAATGTTCCTTCGTGGAAATTTAATGTAAATGGCATTGCTTGAAATGGCTTGACCATGGTAGACACTTATCATTGGACCTAAGCTGTTTCACAGTTGCTAAGAATAATTTTTGATTGGTCTTGACTTGCAACTCTTTGCTAAGCACTTCTGCTACAGATAAACGAAACTTCAATTATTTTGCCTTCATCATGAAAGACAAATATTATAGAGCCTTAAGTGATTTGTGCACTTGTTAAGTAGCAGGTGGTTATGATTAAATTTTCCCTATTTAACACATTGGAAACTAATAACCATAAGAGTGCCAAACTTGGTAGATTTAATGTCCAGAATATGGGGGGGGGGGCATGATTTCGATGCGTCACAGCGCCACCTCCAGTTCCAACTAAGAGTACCAAACTTGGCAGCATTAAAGTCCAGAGTATGGGGGTGCTTGATTTCCATGCGTCGCAGTGCCACTGTCCAGTTCCAACTATGGCCACCAGGTGCTGTGATCAGTCATCGTGATTCATAGTCTTGTAACACCGAAAACGCAAGATGAATGCATGGCACCTGCTACCGATGTATAATTTTTTTTGTCAATTGTATGTAAATATTTGTAATTTAAATGCTTTCTTTTAGTAAGTAAGGACATTGCTTCACTGTATGTGTAAATTTAGGTAGAAGTCTGTTGACATTTCATTGTATTTATCTGTGTCTTACTGTGAAACCTATAAGCTCTGGGAAAAAGGCAAAGGAATTGTTATTTGCATCGACTAGCAACGATAATAGCAGTGTTTGTGCGTTGTAAAATCTTTGGGTAGGGAGTTGTTGCGCAGAGTGCGCGGAGAGAGCGGGAGACGGGTTCCAACGCTTGTAGTGTGCGGAAGTGTGGTGTTAACGCTCTAGCAGTAGAGAGTACCATTTTCGGCGGCGTCATGTAAGCGCGCCGGCCAGATGTCTAGTAGCAGAAGAACGAACAGTGGGCGGGCAGAAGAGACTGTATTAATTGCGATTGCCCATTCCTGTAACTAGCAGTGGCTTCACAAGATACTACCGTCTTCAACAACAGCAGCTGTTCCAGCAACACAGTTTCGTCGTCGGCTCCGAGTTTTGTCGTATGCACAGAACTGAAGTAAGACTGTTCATTGGTATAAAATATTAACGGCTAACCCAGCAGCACAACTGAATGTGATTTGATTGATAAAATTTATTTAAATAATAATCAGTTAAACTCAGGGCGATTGTGTCCTCATTGCCCCCCCCCCCCCAGACATTGTTACCAAGCAGGGTCCTTGTTCCTTTTTTTTCCTTATATGTCAACTGAGTGTCATAAGAAACAAATTGAATAGTTACAGCCAGTTTATTAATGAATAATTTCACTTTTAAGAATTTTAGCCTCAGTCCACTTCAGTTAACTGTTGTACAACAGAGGTTTCAGTATATGACTAAAGTTAAGCAATTTCATTTTTCAAGTTTGATAATCAGTCACTGAAAAAAATCAAATCTAAAGAAATGCACAAATTAAGAGGGCGGAAGTTTTATTTATTTTACATTTAGCTTGGAGCACATGGCTGTTTGGTTTGGTATGTATTCTAGTGCTTAATTCTGTTCAAGTCAGTAAAAAAGGCTCAGCTGTTCAGACAATAATTTGAAATCCAATTTGCAAAATAAGTGATGGCAAAGTAAAAAGTGCTTTTTTTTCTAAATTT
This sequence comes from Schistocerca nitens, assembly GCF_023898315.1. NCBI lineage: Eukaryota > Metazoa > Arthropoda > Insecta > Orthoptera > Acrididae > Schistocerca > Schistocerca nitens. Next base: position 676,252,924 of record NC_064617.1, on the reverse strand, counting down.
CTTTGATGACTTTATGTTGAGGTCACTGAAAGCCATTGTTCACGTAACGAAGTTCAGTACTAACATACAGTTTAATTACATATTTTCAAATCATTACTTGATTGCCTTTTTCAAAATTTAATGCCAAACATAACGTAAGAATGTCTTCTCAGTTTTCTTTATCATTGCATATTCACTTAACATTAGTGTCAGAAAACGTGACAACCTTCAGTTGCCACGTCAGTGTTTAATAATAAATGTATTTTTTCCCATCATCTTGTTCAGGATTTTGGATGTAAATTGCCCTAGTGGGCTGGCGACGGTTAATTATTTCTTTTTCGTTCATTAGTGTAATTTTTGGATTCATGATCAGTGGTACCCCTTTTCTGTCCAGTGTTGTTCGTGAGTGAAAGCACAAAATAACTTTCATTCTCCAAATTATAGCCCTGTTCGGTTTAATTACTTTTTATTTTTAGTAGATTTTCCATCAGAAGGGTCGGTTGTACACTTTCCTCCTGCTTATCGGTATCACTTCTTCGGGAAAGATAGCCTTATCCAATTAGAAAGAATCCATTAGGCATAAACGCGGTCCACAGTCATATTTCATATCGCAAGCAGGATAGGCCGATTAGTAAGAGGGAGGTTACAGTCTCACACACCTGACCAGTCGCAGTGCACTTGCAGACGATCCAAACTGAGCTTGGACAAAAGGAGCAGGGCTTTATTGGTGAAGCTCTATTATCAAAACAACGGTCATGCTGCAGCTGCATTTCGAGAATATCGCCGGCTGAAAGGATTACGGAAGAGTCCTCTTTCTCACCTGCTGTGCGGATCATGATGAAGAAGTTCGAATCAACTGGAGAACTGGGCGTCGCTCCGGGAAGAGGCCGACGACCGACTGCACCACAGGTGGCTGATGAAATCGCTGTTGCTATTGCAGACAACGCTGTGCGCAATCCCCGATCGTCAGGCAGTGCGCGTGCTGCGTCACGACAGCTCAACATCCCATGGTCCACTGTACGAAAAGTATGGTATCCATACAAGATCCTTATGGTACACCTACTTGCACCACAAGACGCACGACGACGTGTTGGTTCGCTCTCCACTTTCTCCCAAGGATTGAAGTTGACGATGGCTGGCCCTGGACCGTCCTATGGACAGACGAAGCTCATTTTTCTCTGACAGGTGAGGTGAATACACAAAATTGCAGAGTGTGGAGATCTGCAATTCCAGTGATTGTGCCTGAAGTTCCTCTGTATGGTGAACGTGTTATGTGGCTTCAGGGCTACGTTCAAAAAAAAAAAAAAAAAAAAAAAAGGTTCAAATGGCTCTGAGCACTATGGGACTTAACATCTATGGTCATCAGTCCCCTAGAACTTAGAACTACTTAAACCTAACTAACCTAAGGATATCACACAACACCCAGTCATCACGATGCAGAGAAAATCCCTGACCCCGCCGGGAATCGAACCCGGGAACCCGGGCGTGGGAAGCGAGAACGCTACCGCACGACCACGAGATGCGGGCGGGCTACGTTCATCATTGGCCCATTCTTGTTTGAACAGCTTGGCGCTCAAGAACCAAAGACATGCGGTGTGACTGGCCAGAGTTACTGCGATATGCTTCGCTAACACGTCATACACGCCCTACAGGGGAGAGACGCATTGAACTCAACAGTTTTCATGCAAGATGGGACTCCACTGCACATCGCAAATCGAATTATCAGCCGGTCGTTTCCAAATGCTTTGCTGCACGATCACCTGATCTCACTCCATGTGATTTCTGGTATTTCTGGTTGTGGGGCTACCTGAAGGGCAGGTTTCATCAGGGGAACATTCAAACAAGTGCTGATCTGAAGCGCAGCATATCAATAGAGGGAGCCAACATACCCACAGACATGCTTCGTTCTGCTGTGCAGAATGCAATCCTGCGCTTTCAGATTCTTCTGGACACTTATGGGCGCCATATTGAACCCCTTTTGCAGCAGTAACGCTACAGGTATGAAATGGTATGATGTACCGTAGCAGAACGTTAAAAGTCTTTGAACTGCGTTATTTCTCTTCCCCATGTTCTTGACATTAATGCTACGAAGTTTGGCATTCGTACGCTAATTAGTTTCCGTGTTATAAAGTGTTAAATAGGGGAAGATTATTTATAGCCGCAAGGTATATTCAATTCAGTACCGCCGGACGGTAAACAATTTTATAGCAACTGCTTAGTATTTGAATTATTTTATAATTTTATTTTGGCCTCCCAACATGTGGTGACAATTATTGTTTTTAATCATCATCTTCCTCTCATACATTTCAAGGGTTATATTCAACTGTGTATTTTCTTATTGTATAAATGTCGAATTTTTGGTGTTAACTATTCACCGTTCTAATACACTTTATTTTGTAGTTCCAGTACATTTCCACTCCTCAATCACTTCCCTACCGCTTCAGTTGCCATGACCATCTATTCCAGGGACATCGTTAAAGAAATTTCTATTGATTTTCTTAAAAAAGAGCTACCGTTTCTGGCAGACCGAACTGACTTCATATAAACAGTTGTATTATGTTGGGGAACTGGGGAAGAGTTTTCAGGCATAAGAATGACAGGTGACGACGGGTAAGGTGCACCTTGGGTAGCGACATGGCACGAAACACCACTCATTAAGCAAGGACCGTGGTGAACGACAGATCTCGAGCTAGTAACGTACTACAAAATGCGTGAAATAAACTGTGAAAACATTAATGATTAAAATTGTAAAATGCATTGCCGTCATAGTAAAAAATGCACGGAAGAATTCCTTTGCCTTAATGGGCCAGATTATAGTTTTGGAGTTAATTTGTAACATATATAAAGCAACATGTATGTATGTCTAAGATCTCCTCCCAAACCCTTGGATCGATTTCAACCAAATTTAGCACATCTCAGCCAAAGTTTGCAAATGTCACGAGGCTCAGCACTGTGGGGTTTGTATAATCCCACAGATCCAATAAATGCAGGGATATGGGCAAAAACGAGTTTCTTCAGGCCTTAGCACGTTTTATGTAGGATTACTGTCTTATCGACCTGACCCGCCAGGGAAGCCGAGAGCGCTAACGCGCTGCTTCCTGGACTCGGGTAGGCGCGGTGGCTCCGGATCGAATCCGCCCGGCGGATTAACGACGAAGGGGCGGTGTGCCGGCCAGCCTGGATGTGGTTTTTAGGCGGTTTTCCACATTCCCCTAGGTGAATACCTCGCTGGTCCCCACGTTCCGCCTCAGTTACACTACTCACAGATATTTGCAACACATTCGCCCTATTCCATGGCTCACATTAGACACAGACAGCTGGGGTACACTAATTTATTCCTGGGGGCTACGGGGTGGCGGCAGGAAGGGCATGCGGCTACCCCTTAAACTTACCATGCCACATCCGATTAACCATGGCCGACCCTGCGTAACTGCGGGACAAGGCTCAGACAAAGAAAGAAAGACTGCCTTATCGACCTGATTTGCAGAGCAGCTTATCAGGGGAGAAGATGGCTATTCTGTCCCCAAACTTGTATGCTGGCCTGCACGACAGATGTTTTGGAATATTATCGGACTGCTTTATCGACCCCCTTTTCAAAACAAACTGTTCATCAGGTGCAGAAACGGGTTTGAAGTCCCAGACGTGTCGGCTGCCCTACACAAAACGAATGTTGTGGGCGTGATATTGGCCTGTTTTTCGACTATAGATTTGGATGGGCACAGCTGGGAGAGGTTATAAATGCATAGAAAAGTGGATGAATAGAGAAAGGAGGGTGGAGGGCGAGAGGAGAATAGGAAGAATGGACAGAGAGAGGGGAAAGAAGGGAGGGAGGGAGATGGGGGTAGGAGATGGATAGGAAAGGGGAAAGGGATAGATGAAAAGATAGATGAGGACAGGAGGAGATAGACGGAGAGAGGGGGAGGAGGAGGTGGACAGAGAAAGAAGAGGAGGAGACGGGCAGAGTGAGTTGGGGAAAAGGAGATATGTGCAATATATGTGACAAACACATATACAGTCGTAGCTGCAGGGAAAACACATACATGTATGTACATATTTATCCTGAGCATCTCCCCCTAAACCCTTGGATCGATTTCACCCAGATGTGGCACACAAACAGCAAATGTCACGAGTACCAGAAATTTATAACCTCCTGGCTCCAATAGGAGCGGAAATATGGGCACGACAGGAATGTTGTGTGGGAGTAGTGTCGGCCGGCCTTATCGAGGGCCGGGCAGTGGGGGAGGGGAGGGGGGGGAGTTGGACCTAGAGAAGTGGAAGGATGAGATATATGCAATATATTAGTTGGACACTTAAAGTAGTAAAGGAGTTTTGCTATTTGGGGAGCAAAATAACTGATGATGGTCGAAGTAGAGAGGATATAAAATGTAGACCGGCAATGGCAAGGAAAGCATTTCTGAAGAAGAGAAATCTGTTAACATCGAGTATAGGTTTAAGTGTCAGGAAGTCGTTTCTGAAAGTATTTGTATGGAGTGTAGCCATGTATGGAAGTGAAACACGGACGATAAATAGTTTGGACAAGAAGAGAATAGAAGCTTTCAAAATGTGGTGCTACTGAAGAATGCTGAAGATTAGATGGGTAGATAACATAACTAATGAGGAAGTATTGAAAAGGATTGGGGAGAAGAGAAGTTTGTGGCACAACTTGACTAGAAGAAGGGATCGGTTGGTAGGACATGTTCTGAGGCATCAAGCGATCACCAGTTTAGTATTGGAGGGCAGCGTGGAGGGTAAAAATCGTAAAGGGAGACCAAGAGATAAATACACTAAGCAGATTCAGAAGGATGTAGGTTGCAGTAGGTACTGGGAGATGAAGAAGCTTGCACAGGATAGAGTAGCTTGGAGAGCTGCATCAAACCAGTTTCAGGACTGAAGACCACAACAACAACAACATGAGTTGGACACGTACTCGCGGGAAGGCACAGGGAAATTTTAGTGATTATAATAAATGAACAGAGCAATCACGCGAATGGGCGTCAGAATGATGTTTGAGACTGCTGCAATTAGTAACGTTGGTTGGAATGCACTTCAATATGGGCCGCAAGAGATTTCGGACAATTTTGTGTGTATGTTATTTTAGTAGTCAGAGTGTTAGAGTCTGATACACCGGAGTAGAGTGCGTGTATAATTACATCGCAAAATACTACTAATGCTGAACCACTACAATAACGAGATATTCGTTTTACATAGCGCTTAAAGATTGAGCTTAAAGATTCAGCGACCAGTGCTTTGTGCAACGTGGCAAGGAGGTACGAGATCATCTGCAGGTTAATGTTGATCCTTCGGTACCTGTTGACTCTTTTTGTGGCTATGCGTATAGTTGGCATTTCATCACAAGTGACGCCCAATGCAGATCACATCGTAGCCTCAGCTTGCGTGTTCTACTGCACTGCCGGCCGGAGTGGCCGAGCGGTTCTAGGCGCTACACTCGGGAACCGCGCGACCGCTACTGTCGCAGGTTCGAATACTGCCTCGGGCAGGTTTAAGTAGTTCTAAGTTCTAGGGGACTGATGACCTCAGAAGTTAAGTCCCATAGTGCTCAGAGCCATTTGAACCATTTGAACTACCGCATTTACTTGCGATAGGGTGGACGTGCAGGAATTTCACAAGGAGGAGCCTGATTTTTCACCCTAGAGGTTTAAATCGAAGTGCTGCACGGCACAAATTATAGCACATATGCCTTTTTCCTAAACCCGTACAGAGGCTGTAGTCTTCTGTCAGTAAAGATTATGGTAATTGATTTCGGTTGAAATATTTCATATTATGCAGTTCTTGTAATGTAAAAAAACTAATATACCAGCAATAAATATTAAAATTAAAATATTTGATGATCGGAAACTTTTTATTATCATTCCTGTTATATTAAAGCAATAAGGAAGATTTGTAAAATAATAAAAAGTATTATTGTATTGGGTATATTAATTTAATAAAATTTCTGCAGATATACGTTGAACAGGAACTGCTGCTGATTACATTTCTCTTGCTATTACAAGATTTTCTCCTACAGTGGATCGACGATGATGTACATACTGCTTTCAAATAACTGTATCATCAGTGTATGTGGCGTAATTTATTCTACATTCACAGTACACCGAAAACATTACATTCATGTCCAGAATAAAACTCAAGTACAATTTTAAGACAAGTAATGCCCACAATAGTAATAACGGGCATAACATAGACGAGCTCCATGTGTCAGGCTTAAGACCACACCGTAATGAGTGGTGCGAATCAGGCGATCTGCTAGGCAGCACTATCAGAGCCGCTGTCTCGAGCACTTGAGGACCGCTAACCTCGTTATCTACTGATAAAGCTGAAACAGGTAACGCTGCACTGGCACATTCACATTTGCTGCACTGATATAACGGGTGTAATGTTAAGGCAGAAAGGTGTTCATTCTGACCTGGAACATCCTCCCAAACAGCCGAATTCTCAGGAAAGTTGGGAATTTCCTTTGCTAAAGAAACACATATCAATGTCTTTTCTTTCGTATCAGCAACTATTGTTTATTCCGCTGGGATGGAAATGGTAGTGGCTCTGGCACCATAACATTTGACGGGCCTGAACTGTTGCAGTCGCTACGGTTTGGTTCTGTAGGAGGGATCAGATGCCCACAGGTGTGAATTTTCCTCCTTGTCAGGCTAAAGATACTGAAGCCATACATCTATATTCATACTTCGTAAACAGTTGTCATATAAAGTACCTCCAGTACCGCTGTCTCCCTTCCCAATTTAATTCTTGAATTCGGGAGAGTAACGACTGACGATAAAACTCACTATGAGCTCTAATTTCTCTGATTTTCTAGTCGTCACTTCACGCGACATATGTGGAAGGAAGTTTCAGGTTACCAGACTATCTAGACTATTCTTAAAACGTATGTTCTTGGAATTTGAATAGTGAACCTCTACATGATACACAACTCCTATCTTTTAGCGTCTGACTCTAGAGTTTGTAGACCATCACTGTAATGTTCTCGCGCTTATCAAAAAGTCATGTTACGGATCACCTTCTCTATCTTTTCTATTAATCCAACCTGTTAAGGTAGGGAGCACATTGTGCTCATGTGGGAGCAATCTAGATGGTTGTAAAACAAGAAACTGGTAACCAAGATCGCAGGAATTCTTTTTATTCCACGATTACCGGTTTCGGTGAAACTAAAGCCTCCATCATCGGATCTTAGGACACATAAGATCCGATGATGGCGGCTTTAGTTTCACCGAAACCGGTAATCGTGGAATAAAAAGAATTCCTGCGATCTTGGCTACCAGTTTATCGTTTTACAAGCTGGTAAGGATTCCAGACAGACGAACAACACTCAAGTATCGATCACGTGACACTTTTGTAAGCTATGTTTTTCGTGAATGAATTACATTTTCTTCACCGAGAGAGGTACCGCAGTGGTTTGGAGGACGACGGTTCAAATTCCTATCCGGTCATCTAGATTCAGCTTTTTCCGTGATTTCTCGAAATCACTCCAGGCAAATGCCAGGATGCTTCCTTCGAAAGGCCACGGCCGATTTCCTTGCCCACCCTTCCACAATCCGAGCTTCTGCTCCGCCTCTAATGACCTCGTTGTGGACTGGACTTTAATCTCTTCCTCCTCCTCCTACAAATCCTCAGATTTCTTTCAATAAATCTCAACCTGGCACCCGCTTTTCCAACATTTAGTTTCACGTGCTACATGCAGAATTTAGGATTTTGCAAGTAATTTTCAAAACCAGTTTGGCCCAGACACAGCTAAATGGATTCAATAGAGAGCACAGGTTTTTTCTTTGTTTAGCGACTTATCTCCAATGTCAGTATAATACAAATCACATTGAGAGCACCACATTAGCCACGTTCGACAAGAATTCCTGATAAAATCACCAACGTCACGTACCATCTACTGACTCAACGTAGGATATATTTTTTCGGTCTGCAATTTCTATATGCTGCTATCAGCAGTAATTTACCAAGAAAATGAAATGATGAGACGGTAAGTAATAGTGCACCAAATTAATCGTTAACCCATTTTAGTATCTCTTCAACACTGAAGCCTTTAGCAGCTTTACACCTTTTCGAATTATTATCTTTCATTCCGTCCCCGTGAGAACTGGGCGGACATGGGTGTTTCCATCTAAACAACCCAGTAGACTAGGGGGTCGGACAGAGGGAGAATACTTGGCTTCCAATTCCGGCATTCGACTCATAACCGAGGGAAACGTCCCGAAAATCGTCGTTGGAACTGGGCAATTGGAAGTATTAGTAATACATTGCTGGAACTAAGTTGTGCACTGAACCAGAAAGACCAGTTGGATCGATCGGGTGACATTTGAGACGTTCTCGACGCCCCCCCCCTCCCCGCTCCCCCAGTGATGCCCCTTGGCAGCAGTTTTGTTTAATTATGTTATGTTTCGTAGATCATTTTCACGATTATTTTATCGATGTGATGTGGAACAAGTCAGATTATATGAATAGTGCTAATATTAATATTACTGAAAATTTCAGTTCTACACATTTCTCTACATTTAGAGGTACAAATTTTGTTTTCTTTATTTTTTATTTCTTTTACCAGTTCTGAAACAGAAAATCGTCCATGAAATAGGTGTTGTCAAGCAGAAATGATTTTAAGCTAGTTTTAAAACTTGATCTGCTACCTGCCAGACACTTTATGTTGTTGGGCAAATGATCAAAGATTTTTGTCGCTGAATAATGTACTCCTGTTTGAGCAACTGGCAGGTTCAATAACGGATAGGAAAGGTCATTTTTCCCTCAAGCCGTGTGGCGGAAGTCAACACTGGAGCTGTGAGCGAAGGGTCATCAACTCAGCTCGCATCTGTACACAGCAATCACAATTCCTATCCATTGCTGAAGTCGCTCCTGCTTGAAACTAGAGAAAATATACAACAAACGAACGGTGTACTCGCCTTATTAGTAGCAGGAACTCGAGGTGCTGTATCACTGATGGTGTAACCGACACTGAGCTGCACTAAGCGAAAAAAACAGAAACCTGTACGATGTGAGGGTCATACAAGCGTCGATAACAACGGCGGTACTGTACGCTACACTGTTATTAAAATAAAAGTTTGTGCCTATTAAGCACTCAGACAAGCAAGAAATTACAAAAATAAACTAGTAACTATACAGACAACTGAAAACAAGTCGCTCCTGTTTGAAGCTCCCACTAATATGTAACAAACGAGCGGTGTACTCTCCTTATTAACAGCAGAAACTCGAGGTGCTTTGTCACTGACGGTATATTAGGCTTGACAATGTATTTTGTTTGTAGTGTTCCATATTTTTGTCCGCCGCTGTATTTGTGGTCCCACGTGTGAATTCCCACTGAAGACAAAAAGATCAGTTTCTGTAGGTTATACTCTGATTCGATGCGCGTTTGCCAGCCGGAGTGGCCGAGCGGTTCTAGGCGCTACAGTCCGTAACCGCGCTGCCGCTACGGTCGCGGGTTCGAATCCTGCCTCGGGCATGGATGTGTTTGATGTCCTTAGGCTAGTTAGGTTTAAATAGTTCTAAGTTATAGGGGACTGATGACCTCAGCAGTTAAGTCCCATAGTGCTCAGAGCCATTTTTTTTATGCGCGTTTCCGACTTGGCAGCCAATGTACTTTTTTTTTTTAAATTTAGTCCTTCTTCCGATCTGTCACGGTTGTAGTGGGATTGGTAATACTGGACTGATCTGTGAGTGACGGTATCCTTTGAACCACTTCGTTACTAACCACGTAAAATCGCAGTTTACAAAACTTCGCTAAAATTGTTTTACTTTTGAATCAGACAATTCGATATCCAAGACAAGTGCAAGAACTTTTTGTGAAGATAACACTTCGTCCATAGAAGCCAAATGCAAGAGGCAACAGCAACTTAAAAGGAAAAACAAAAGGCCAAACAAAATTCCACTGTACTAAGCGTCCAGTACACTGTAATAACTAAAACATGAAAAGCAGAAAATTAACTTATACTATTACGGTGAAATGAAACCAGAGAACCAAAGAAAATTAGCTTACAGAATAAACAGTAGGTTGAGCGTCAGTTAATAGGTCATGTGGCTCTGATAACTTATACACTGTGATTAAATAAGAATTACCACTGTGCTTGACGTCTGCCGAATAGTCTATTACTCAGGTACTTATGCAACGGCAAGACAAAAACAATTTAATTCACTGAACACTCTTACGTAATTCTACAGTCCAACTTACCTGATTTAGGTTTTCCGTGATTTCCCTAAATCGCTCCAAGCAAATGCCGGGATGGTTCCTTTCAAAGGGCACGGCCGACTTCCTTGCCCGTCCTTCGCTAATCCGATGAGACCGATGACCTCGCTGTCTGGTCTCCTTCCCCAAAACAACCAACCAAGTCCAACTTAAAGCTGCTGCTCATAACAGTCCCATGAAGATTTGACAACAATGTTAAACAATGTAGTGAGATTCATAAAGAGCGACTGCACACATCCGCCATACAGTTTTGCCTTCTACTTCCTGCAAGTACGACACTGTCCGTGCAAGAGGTTGATTGACAATATGCCCCGGAGCGTGGAGAAAGCTGAAGGCAAACGGGCACGTACGCGTACTCTCTCTCTCTCTCTCTCTCTCTCTCTCTCTCTCTCTCTCTCTCTCTCACACACACACACACACATATATATCAAGAAACACCCTGAAATCTAACCCTACATAACGCACTCCTGTAAGCGCACAGCATAGTTTGCTTCACTGAATTCACGCCCATACTTGCTTCCATCAAACTACATCCCCCTTCCTCCCAGCTGTCCACAACGAACAGCTACCTACGTGTATCTATCAGTGTTTCCTGCTTTGCCTTCTGGTGGTCACCGTTCTTCTCTCGGTGATTCTCAGCGTTCTGTACTAAAACATAGCAGCCTCCCACATTGGCTCCGGATGGCCCAGTTATGCTGCAATGCTGGTGCGGTCGGAGCTCTATTTGTGCAGCCTAATTGACGCGGACGTGTGACGTATAGTGACGGCAGAAGACCAACGGAATTGATACGTTTCACCAGCGAGCCAGTTCCATCCTTGAGTCCATGCCACTGTTGAAAGCTCTACATTGGACTCAATAAAATTACATTCATAAATTAGTTCATAGGGTAGCTTCTTTGCCTCTTCATCAAACCATTCGAGACCCTAGATTCGACCCCAGACAATGCAAAAATTTTGAATAGTGATTATCAGTAATGGTGGCCTAAGGATTGTGGTGTAAGGAGACACCTTAGTTCGGCTAACGACCTAACGAGTAGCGGGCAGATGTTAGAGGTACCTTCTCCTCCACGGGATGGGAAACTGCTCCTAGAAGGCGGAAGAATCAGCAATCAACAACGGCGGTAGGATGCAGAAGACAATGGAAAGCACTGCATTAAAGGCACATAATGTGTATCCACAGGTCATATGGCTTGTAACTGAAACAGTGTGATGATCATCTCCCCAGTTCTAAAATATTCCGGATTACTTTTCCATTCGCATCTCCAGTAGGGAGAAAAAGGTTGCTAACCAACGGTGGATTAAATAGTACCAGAAATACGAGAAAAAAACGTGGGATGTCAGAAGTCTGAATGTGGTGGGGAAGATAGAAAATCTTAAAAGGATCATAGATATAATCGGTGCCTGTGGTGAGACGCAGTAAGATAAGAAATTAGTGATCACAGTGAATATAGTGTAAGAAGAGCAGCAGCAGAAAATGCAACGGGAATAGGATTCGTCTTGAACAGGCAGCCAGTGCAGAAACGAGTTGCTGTGAATAGTTCAGTGACAGAATTATTCTCATCAGAATAGTTCAGGTATACACTACTGGCCATTAAAAATGCTACACCACGAAGATGACGTGCTACAGACGCGAAATTTAACCGACAGGAAGAAGATGCTGTGATATGCAAATGATTAGCTTTTCAGAGCATTCACACAAGGTTGGCGCCGGCGGCAACACCTACAACGTGCTGACATGAGGAAAGTTTCCAACCGATTTCTCATACACAAACAGCAGTTGACCGGCGTTGCCTGGTGAAACGTTGTTGTGATGCCTCGTGTAGGGAGCAGAAATGAGTACCATCACGTTTACGACTTGATAAAGGTCAGATTGTAGCCTATGGCGATTGCGGTTTAAAGTATCGCGACATTGCTGCTCGCGTTGGTCGAGATCCAATGACTCTTAGCAGAATATGGAATCGGTGGGTTCAGGAGGGTAGTACGGATCGCCGTGCTGGATCCCAAAGGCCACTAGCAGTCGAGATGACAGGCATCTTATCCGCATGGCTGTAACAGATCGTGCAGCCACTTCTCAATCCCTGAGTCTACAGATGTGGACGTTTGCAAGACAACAACCATCTGCACCAACAGTTCGACGACGTTTGCAGCAGCATGGACTGTCTGCTCGGAGCCCTGCATCACAGACAGGAGCGCCTGCGGTGGTGTACTCAACGACGAACCTGGGTGCATGAATGGCAGTACGTCATTTTTTCGGATGAATCCAGGTTCTGTTTACAGCATCATGATGGTCACATCCGTGTTTGCCGACATCGCAGTGAACGCACATTGGAGGCGTGTATTCGTCATCGTCATACTGGCGTATCACACGGCGTGATGATATGGGGTGCCATTGGTTACAGGTATCGGTCACCTCTTGTTCGCATTGACCGCACTTTGAACAGTGGAAGTTACATTTCAGGTGTGTTACGACCCGTGGCTCTACCCTTCATTCGATCCCTGCGAAACCCTACATTTCAGCAGGATAATGCACTATCGAATGTTGCAGGTCTTGTACCGGCCTTTCTGGATACAGAAAATGTTCGATTGCTGCCCTGGCCAGCACATTCTACAGATCTCTCACTAATTGAAAACTGTTTCGTCACAATACGCCAGTCACTACTTTTTATGAACTGTGGTATCGTGTCGAAGCTGCATGGGCAGCTGTGCCTGTACACGCCATCCAAGCTCTGTTTGACTCAATGCCCAGGCGTATCAAGGCCGTTATTACGGCCAGAGGTGGTAGTTCTGGGTACTGATTTCTCAGGATCTATGCACCCAAATTGCGTGAAAATGTAATCACATGTCATTTTTAGTATAATATATTTGTCCAATGAATACCCGTTTATTATCTGCATTTCTTCTTGGTGTAGCAATTTTAATGGCCAGTAGTGCATATACCGACGTCATAAGCAGAAGCTGAGGAAGTATATGAGGACACTGAGTAGGTGAAACAGTCGCTAAGCGAGACTGAAATCATGGCGGACAGGAACTCTTTAGTAGGGGAGGGAATAGAAGAAAGAGTTTCGGGAGAATATTGGTCCAGTAGTAGGGAAAAAAGAAGTAAAAAGCCAGATGAGTTCTGTAATAAGTTTCGGATAGTAATAGCGAATAGACTGTTCAGAAATCACAAGAGGAGGAAGTATGCTTGAAAAAGACCTGGAGACATGCGAAGATTCTAGCTGGATTGCATCATAATCAGGCATAAATTCCTAAATCAGATACTCGAGCCGTACTAAGGAGCAAATATGGACAGATTACAATTTAGTAGTTGAGAACATTAGACTAATGTTTAAGATAATCGTCCAGAACAATCAATGTACAAAGAAGTACTGAGGAATGATGAGATGCCTTTGAATTTCTGAAACAGTGAATATGACAAAAGGCAATCCAGTTGTGCGAGAATGTACACTCTTTGACATAAAACTCGACCGGCGGCCGGCCGCTTCAGAGGCTAAGTCCGCGCCGATCGTGACATGGGACAAAAAAACTGGCCAACTCGCTAATTCTCTAAGTCCGGTTATCTGCACAATCTGGCAACACTGTAGACTGCGGCACTTCCTGGAGGAAAACTTGTCCCATGATAGTGAAACTCTAGGCTGATTACGCCTGTGGTCTAGCGGTAGCGTGCGTTGTTTCTGTTCATAATGTCAGTGGATTGAGAGCAGCTGGCATAAAACATTTTTATAGCCTCTTCTCTCTGAATGCTGAAGACGTGAATGTAATGGTAGCGCAGATTCAATCTATTTCGCTTTGTGACACACCGATATCAAAATTTTATCCAGTAACGATTTTGCGCCAGATTTCCTGCAGACTGTCCTCCTCTGGACGCCGTATGCGGCAAAGCTCCGGGATCCATTTGCTGGCTACTGGCAGCGACCGTGGGGCCAGCAGCGGCCCTGCACTCCCCCGTTCTTTATCGAAAGCGCCTGCTACCGCTCATCGCTTTTGATGATTTAAAACGCTTTATTATTAAATGTTGCTCCACAGAAAATTTCTACAATTTCCATTCACGCTCAAAAGCAACGGAGACAGACGCCCTGATTAGTAGGCGGGTATTATATTACATTAATCGGCAAGAGCTGAGTATGGCCCGAAATTAATTTTATAGACTGGGACGAAATTAAACCACCTCACTACATTCGATGAATTTATAAATGCTTCATACCTCGTTTCTTTTCCTTTCAAACTCAATTATCTGTGCAACTTTTGGTCAATGTTTGGATGTTTTCGTCAAGCCAGAGTGAGCGTCTGTGGTGTAAAGTGTATTACAGTTCTTGTTTCATTCCTTATGGTAAGTCTATGCGATAAACTGTGTGAATACCTTGCAATGCATGCTCTGTAGCAGTGCAGGAACACTGCACATTTGGAGTTCCATGTATGGGTTCATGAAGTATTTATTGTTGATCGGAAGTGATAGTTAAGGTCATCAGATTTAAACCAGAAAAATTTGTCGTTTTGAAGGTTTCAGAGAACGGAAAGGAATTGCTAACGCCGGTGTTAGAAAACGTCTACAGTTAAATGCTATTGCAAAAATTTAGAAGAAGGGAACTATATTAATGAACATGTGCACTTCATAAACAACCTTCTGACATGTTAGACCTATATGACGAACAAAGCTCAAATTTATATCGTTGACAGTCGGTTTGAATCTTTTCAGGGTCTATTTTACAGTGAAGCACCTTGGAATTTGCAAAGCAGAAATCCATGATATTAACTTAATTTACTAAGTCGAAATCGGACGAAGATTGATGTTTAAAGGCATTCTTCAGATTTCGCATAAGAAAGTTTTACTAGCAGTTTGCAACTCCATTAATTAAAATGGAAAATAAAAGGTTGTAGTCAGCGGCTTCTACCGTGATTCGAACTGCTATGTCTTATAGTACAAGCACTGCAACGCACAAGGGAACCTCTGAGCTAACAACACACTGGCGGCCAGAGCCGGAATATAGTCACTGCGATGTTCCTGAGCATCAAAACGCAACCTTAAACACACGAACAGAGGAGGTGGAGATTACTGTTTTAACGTCCCGTCGACAACGATGTCATTAGAGACGGAGCACAAGCTCGGATTAGGGAAGGATGGGGAAGGAAATCGGCCATGCCCTTCCTAAGGAACCATCCCGGCATTTTCATGAAGCGATTTAGGGAAATCATTGAAAACCTAAATCAGGATGGCCGGGCGCGGGATTGCACCGTCGTCCTCCCGAATGCACACACAAACAGGTGTTACTTATGTGAAGAACGCCGTTCTTGGAGTCCAGAAATTAAATATACTTTCTAATTGTGTCATCTTGCAGTGGATTATATCGTACGAGTCTTTGATGTGGAAAACGAATGTCAAGTGAATTTAGCGAGGTAACGCCGACCTACACCCGGAAGTAAATGCACTATCAGAGTGTTGACAAATACTTGCTACGACGCTGCCATTTCTAGGCTCTCTGATGAGGCAGCTCTTCAGCGAAATGCTTGCCGTGATTCTCCGATACGGTTCTTCAGAGTGGAGACGCGCGCGCACGTTTGGTTTTTATGCGGCGTTCTCCCCTGATAGTTTCTGACGTCGCCTTGTGGGCTATGTATACGTATGAGACATTCAATTATCATTAATCCAGAATCATACAAGTTTCAGCTTCCGGCGTGGAAGAAGGCTGTTGACGCCGACATTATATCATTTCAACGTAGGGAAAGCAAAACGGATCATTCAATGTTTCTCATTCAACATAAAGCATGTGAGATAATTTTCCGTAACGTTCATAATCATCTAAAAATACAAACGAAGTAAAAATACACCGGAAGCTTATTCGAATTGAATATAACGCTTTGCACCTCGATGTCGAATTTGCCCACTTGCAATCTTTTGCAGCATACACATAGAATGTCATGATTACCACGAGAATGAAGAAATATGTTGGTAAGGATGGAAGCAAGAAGAGACGCAGTCAACAAATATTCTATTCCTCATGGCATTCATTTCATTTGACACGTAAGAAGAGGTAAAGCGGGAATTTACTTTCGTTAACACGAAAGATATGCCGCACATATTGATAACGAGGAAGTCTGCGTCTTCATACGTTTCCTCCTTGAAATCTGTATGCTCTATTATATACTAAGTAGCCCGATCATTGTTTCAGTAATGTTACCCTCTTGTTTGACCCCGTAACGATGAACAGATTCCAAATGCATGTCTCCCTTCCTGGGTTGTTTTTTGTGTTTTATTGCTTGGAATTCCTGAAGCAGACCACTGTGCCTTCCCCCCTCGTGGGTTAGGTCTCAAAACTAAACCGCTTTGTATCCAATGGCATAATTTATTCAGAAAGCATCAGCATAAGACTATCAAACAAAGCCTTCCATTTACAGTTGCAGCACTCTAACCAGCACTGACCAAAGTGTAATCCACGGTCATGGTCCTAAATTACCAGCTGTCTGCTACTGTGGCAAAGTCCGTACTACACTTTCAATTCCGCAGCACCATTTTATCTGGTAACACTGTGTAGTTGCACAGTTGTGCTACCAGGTCTGTCCTCACACTGTCAACTTTATGTATCCCACTTCTCCTGTAGCGTAGATCACGAGGAGCCGAAGTAAATGAGTGTATTCTGCATGACGTAACATTCAGTATTCCCTTCTTTCATAGCCACTCTTCATGTGCATCGATACCAAATAGGAATGCGAAAACTCTTGCGAGTGAGAGAATGACAATAACAATCGTAACAAGAACAAGCAAATAATGAATGATGTTTATTCCAACGCAGAACGAGAATGGCTTTAAATATAAAAATCTGTATCTATATCTATATCCATATCTATTGATCTTTGAGTTGGCACAATGCAAATATATTCGTAGCATTTAGTTACTGAATTTAGTTCTGGATGTTTGCAGAGAAAAGGAAAAGTCGGTACTTCTCGCTAGTGTAATATAATGTGAACCAGCAACTACCCTTTCCTTAGAACACGACTCAAGCAGGTCCTCAAGTAGGTAGCAAGGCACTGCTGCATTCTGTTCCCTGACATTGCTCTGATGACTGTTAATGCAGATAGTTCCGATTATGAAATACAAAACGTATTGCAGGTTAGTTCCTAGGATAGTAACATTAAATTTGCGTTGTAGACGGCACATGAACGTGACGACTATCCATATTACTCATCAATATAAAAAGACAATATTTTGGAAATTTAGCAGGATTACTCAAACTGAATTCTGAAATTGGGTGACTGACTGCACAGGTGCTAAACGTCGTCAAGAGTATACGATGTCCTAATCGCATTAGGAATATGAAGATCGTCTTCGACAGCTCGCAACTTTCACATTGCTATCTCCACCCTACTCAAGACAGCCCTCGGTGGAGGTGCACTACGTTGCCGATGTTATGGAAGGCCTTCAAACCGACAACAGACCACATATTGAAAAATACAAGCGAATTCTCTTGCAGCGTAAGCTTATTGTAACTAATCTAAAAATTATTGGAGAGGAACATTGTCCTATTCAAAAAAAGTAAAATGTTACACACTGTTGACGTCAAACGGACATTATCTATGTCCTGTCTTGTGTCCTACTCATCTATAATATCAAGTGTACTATGAAAATGATTGTATATAATGGATGATAGGGTAATGCATTGATACCAGATGGTGGGGGCCGGCCGGTGTGGCCGTGCGGTTCTAGGCGCTTCAGTCTGGAACCGCGTGACCGCTACGGTCGCAGGTTCGAATCCTGCCTCGGGCATGGATGTGAGTGATGTCCTTAGGTTAGTGAGGTTTAAGTAGTTCTAAGTTCTAGGGGACTGATGACCTTAGAAGTTAAGTCCCATAGTGCTCAGAGCCATTTGAACCATTTGAACTATTTAACACAAAATGACATTAAAAATTAAAGTTATTCACGAGCAGCTAGTTGAGAATATGTATGAACATTAAATGACACGACGAACTGAAATAATATGACGAAGAGTTTAGCGCTCACTGGGAATAGAGCCCCACACATATCGTTGTTGACTACACACAAAGAGACGTCAGCTACCGAATTTTTATCCACCAGCTGCTCAGAATAGCATCTTGAACTTACAGTCATCTCGAAAATAGTTCCGTGTCTCACTGGGAGTTAAAAACGTCAGATATCGTTAGTGTTGACAACGAATGAAAATACATTAAAAATCAAAATCATTACCCACCAGCAGATAGGTGTTCTCATGATAGAGCTTGATAATACATAATTAAATCTTTAGTGCCGGGCCAGGATTCGATCCCATTCACGCGTAATATGTGAAGGTGTTGAGGAATCTGCAGTTTTGAACAAACAACAAATTGTAGCCGAGCTGTATTGCCACGAAGGGATCAAATTCCGCGTTAAGGGCGGTCTGAGTTGCATTCCCAGTTTAGAACCAATTTTATTGACATACAGAAGCTCAAATAAAAGATGGAATAAGTGTCCTGTGACCATACATAGCGTTGTGTCGTCACTTGAAATAAATAACTAGTATAAGAAAGGTTACTGGTGATAGAGTTTCTACATGTCGCCACTCCAGACTTTATTGTGGTTCAACCTACCGTCTACTTGGTAAAGAAGGAATATCATCTTTAATGTGAATTTTCAGACCACGCAGCCATTATATCTCCTTCACTTGGTGTAGCCAGGAGAGAATGGAATCTGTCTCTCCCTATCTAAAATCATTGACGGAAGTGGGAATCGAACCCAGACCATAGGTATAACAACCTACCATCCGTCCAACAGACCACGAAATCCTCTTCTCTGCGAGTCATTTTTCTATCGTAACGCAGTTGCGCCACACTGGATGAGAATTCTGACACACAGGCTCCCTGTAGTAATTTGCAGCATGTTCAGTAAATTCATTTACTTGGTTGACCGAATCACCATGAACTAGCTGCCTCGGCTACCCAGTGCATACATTCGACTATTTTGTAATCACAGAAATAAAAGCACGTAACTGCCACCTACACACAACTGCCAACAGTGTAGGATGCAGAAGTTTAAATAGGAAGTGTTCCTTTCCACGTGAGCTATTCTGTTGCGCTATCTGTTACTAGAAAACGTCGTTCAGTCCAAAAGAAAAGCTGTAACTGTTTGTCTCTCAGAAGTCAAGACCTGGCCATATGCATAATCTCACAGTGCTGTGGAATCCAAAAGTTCTGGAGGAATAGTTGCCGAGCTCTGGAGCTGCTGTAGCTACGTGTCAGCTTGTAGCATAGATAAGATGTCGCGAGTTCGAATACATTCAGTGCTACATTTTTTAAAACGCAATTCTGCTCTCTGCTGAAGGTATCAATCTAATGGAACTTTGAACATAATTCCCTTCACTTCTCAACCCAAAGTAGTCGCATGTGGAAAAAGGGCTAACTACTGTGACATTTTGTTCTATTCAGGTTTAATAGACAGCAGGCAGCAGATGCATCTCGAAGATGTGCAGGGAGAGCGCATCGTGCCATAATATGTCAGAAAAGTATTTTCTACATTAGCCGTCGTGTGGTAGTGATATTTTATTCTTCTTCAAACTTTGTTTGACAGCTTTAACTCAGAACAAGTTTTCTACATGCATGTAATCAATAAACTGCATGTGCATTGTCAGACTGTCATAGGTAACATCAGAGAATTCGCATATATCGTTGATGATTAATTTCTCTCTCATGTTTACTATTGTTTTAACAACACTAAAGGAAACCTTACGAAAATTGTGCACTGTATTATAAGAAATGAAATAAAACTAACCATGATAACCTTACGACGAAAGTATCTGTACACAAGCATGCCTCTATCGACACGAATTAGTAAAATACTACTCACTTAGATTTTGATTGGGTCTGTGTTTAATTGGTATGCTGTGTCATACTCAAGAGGTATGTAAATGTGGCATTTCATAAATATAGTTACGTATTTCTAGAAACCCAAAATTCGCTTGGCAGCAGCGGAAAGAGGCCTTACCTGTTGTGCAGCATTGTAAGTTTTTCAACATTGCACTATGAGCTGAAAGCATTTTCTTGCGATTTCCTTATTGATATTTGATCTGACTGCTTGTAGCTCTTTCACAGAAGAGATAAAAACGTTACAGTCAGTGAGACTGGAACTGCGAACCGTAACAGACGCTTTTTCACAGGTAAGCACGTTACCACAGAGCTGGCGAGGAGGTATGGGTCTTAGCTTCCTATTACCAGGGCAATAGTAACTAGAACTCGTAAACCGCTATTTGAAGGTCGAGATTAGTTGCGGTTTCCACCTGCAACGACTTTTCTGGGCTGAAAACCGTAAATTTTCAATCTTTTGTTACCCTTCAAGCGATAATAACTCAGATTATTCAATGGAAATGACAGGTAAAATCAAGTGAACTTTGAGGCTTAATTCCGTGCACACCAGGAAGTAACTCGTCGATCACAGAGTTGCCAAACATACGTTGCCTTGTTGCCAAATCTCAGTTACAGTACCAGCAGGAAGAAGACGAACCGATGTGATCCTACAGCGGTCTGGGAAGTGACCATAGCTGGTGTCTCCAAGTCGCGGCTGCTACGGCCTGGAATACGTAATGCGTCTGATTCGCTTTCTGTAACTAGGTTTAGGGACTGGAGCGTAGTTACTAATAATACTCAGAACTGACTGCAAACTGAGCATCATAAATCAGTAACTCTCATTGTTGTTTTTATATTTCTTTCGTAAGTGTACTCAAAACTAAGAAAGTCATTCACAGGCGTTTTCGTGCCTCGCCGATAGTCGAGCACAACATACAAATAAAAATAAAAAAGAATGTGTGTGTGTGTGTTTGTGTGTGTGTGTGTGTGTGTGTGTGTGAGAGAGAGAGAGAGAGAGAGAGAGAAATAAAAAGCAATGAGAGAGAGTGTAAAAAATTGTTGTAAAGAAATTGAATCATGGTATTTAAAGAAATCTTTCATTAAAATGACACGTTCCACATCATTACGAAATGTCGTATTCATGATCTATGGAACAAGAGTTAATCTAATGTAATCTAATCTAATCTAATCACATCATATTGATGATTAGCCATGAAGAGTCATGAATTACCGAAATTTTGGCCAATACCAGTAACCAAATCTAAACTTGAAAATAAAAGACGACAATTTTTGTAATAAACCGTGACTCCTATCAAGACCCTTTCGTCCTTGTTATCTAACCACGAAAGATGTCTGATATACCTCCATTCTGAAGTAACAAAGTGTGCATGCATTTGAAGATGAAGTGCATGACGTGAAGTTCTGTGACGGAGATACGAACCCAACACGTAATCCGATTGTTAACTAAGAAAAATCAAATGTTACGTATCGGTTTTTCTTACGAGCCGCTAGGTGTCTGAATCTAAAATAAGGATACAAACTTTTGTGCCTAAGCGACAATCGAACTGCACACCTACCGTGCATCCACGAATATAGCTTAAGTATCAGTTGCTTACTCATGAACAGTAAGATGTGTGCGTGTTTGACCAGAAATAACGACACCTGTTGCGATTGTTGGAAACACATGAACAGACATTGAAATTGCGCGTTAATTTTCACTAGCAGGTGGGTGTGCACTTGATAAAGCTAGAAATGAAATTATGAATATTTTTGTACTGGATCAGGTTTCAGACCCACATACTTACCTTTGGAGGAGACCTAGAGAAGATTGCAGTCTTGGGAAAAGGAACGAAATGACTGAACTATACTGTTCCGAGAGATACGAATTCGAATCACAGTCCAGCACCAAATTTTTAAACGTCTCTAGTTCAATCAAGTACAAGTAAAATAAGAGCCCTGTCCCTTTAAATGGCTATCGGTTCATCAAATAAAATAAAATTTCCTAATGTAAGTAAGCTTACTGGCGACTGTATTTCTGTTTACCATGACTTCCGCTGTGTCATTTCCCAACGTAAACCGGCTCTGCCCAGTTGGTAATGAAGGAACGTGATGTTTAATGCGGATTCTGGATTATAACGTCTTTCTCTTGAGGTTACCAGAGGTAAAATAAATCTGTTTGTGCCTCTTAAAAGTAAATGCCTGAACCCACGCATTGCACCTGTGATAGCTCGTTCCACCATACCATTGTGGCCACATTACCCAGCCCCAAGAGTGTGCTGTAACGGATGATGTGCTTAGCTTACAAAATTAGTCACGGTGGAAAAAATGCGAGTCTATTAAATGGTCAAGTAGAAGCAAGCTTCTGACGCAGAGATTATGCTATTCTCATGTCAGCAGGATGTAAAGACTCTCCTAGGCATCATAGGCTGGATGTGAAGCCATTTTGATTTTTCACAAATTCAGCAATTTTCTTAGTTCGAGAAAATCCACTGTGAAGTGTGAAGTTGCCGGATAATTCGATTATTACTGTTATTAATATCATTCTATTCATACCGCTGCTGGAACACGACCGTAGTCTTCAGGTAAAACGCGAGACCAGCTAATATGACGTCTGGCGACCGAAAGCACATATCGACAAAATTTTTATCGCCCCTTTCCTCTCGGTGCTGAAGCTAGGAGTGTAATTCAAGCGAATCTACAATATCATATTAGCTGGTCTCGCGTTTTACCTCAAGACTACGGTCGTAGTCAAGAGTAATGTACTAAGACTGGAGTCAAGACTTTCTCTGGGAAGTGCCACAGTCTACATGTTGCTAGATCGAGCATATTGCCAGACATAGAATTCTGAGAGGAGCACGACTGTATTGTCCACCTTACGTGAACGACTCGGCGGTCAATTTTTTGGTCTGAGACTGTATCTACAACACATATTGCACGCTTAAGACCCAGAAGAATTAAAAAAAAAGTAGTTTATGAGAGCAACGTTAACCATAGCGTTCGAAGTATTCATAGTATTGTATACGTGTGTGTAAACGCCTTCCAATGACCATTCAAGAAAGACAAGGATACACAGTCTAGCTCCAATATTATAAATACGCCTCAGTTTGTGGATGAACTCAGACTTAGGTTGATAATAATTGTGAAAATTTAGCAGCACTGTACCCATTGGTGTTAAACTCGTTTTCAACCAATGATTCCCACAGATACAGGGATACTACTTGTGATACCTCTTAGACAAAATACTTAAGCAGTGTTATCAGACGAAAAGATCAACCTGACACAAACTGTGGGAAGTTTGTTTTACAACCTTCGTACCTGGATATTCAGCTTTTTCCTATTTGAGATATCTGTGAACGTTGCTGCTTAAGACGATTTAAGCAGAAAGTAAATTCCCTCAGTTTCGACAATGTTTAAAGAAATCGTCTTATTGGCACTAAATCGTGGTTTGTGAATTGTTTACCGGCCGTACTCTGCCGTATTTTGCCGGTTGGAAGGCAAAAGCTTACTGACAAATTTCACACAGAAATTACTGTTACAGTGTACTTATGGAGCCAAATGAATGAATTGCGTATTTTCCGGTGAGAAAGAGCACTGGCAAACAGTCTTCGCTACATTAGGTTATTTAAACTGGTGTCACTCTGGGCTAGAATGTATGGTCAGCGACTAAGTAAAATTGCTGAATTTGTGAAAAATCAAAATGGCTTCACATCCAGCCTATGATGCCTAGAAGAGTCTTTACATCCTGCTGACATGAGAATAGCATAATCTCTGCGTCAGAAGCTTGCTTCTACTTGACCATTTAATAGACTCGCATTTTTTCCACCGTGACTAATTTTGTAAGCTAAGCACATCATCCGTTACAGCACACTCTTGGGGCTGGGTAATGTGGCCACAATGGTATGGTGGAACGAGCTATCACAGGTGCAATGCGTGGGTTCAGGCATTTACTTTTAAGAGGCACAAACAGATTTATTTTACCTCTGGTAACCTCAAGAGAAAGACGTTATAATCCAGAATCCGCATTAAACATCACGTTCCTTCATTACCAACTGGGCAGAGCCGGTTTACGTTGGGAAATGACACAGCGGAAGTCATGGTAAACAGAAATACAGTCGCCAGTAAGCTTACTTACATTAGGAAATTTTATTTTATTTGATGAACCGATAGCCATTTAAAGGGACAGGGCTCTTATTTTACTTGTACTTGATTGAACTAGAGACGTTTAAAAATTTGGTGCTGGACTGTGATTCGAATTCGTATCTCTCGGAACAGTATAGTTCAGTCATTTCGTTCCTTTTCCCAAGACTGCAATCTTCTCTAGGTCTCCTCCAAAGGTAAGTATGTGGGTCTGAAACCTGATCCAGTACAAAAATATTCATAATTTCATTTCTAGCTTTATCAAGTGCACACCCACC
Source organism: Schistocerca nitens (assembly GCF_023898315.1). NCBI lineage: Eukaryota > Metazoa > Arthropoda > Insecta > Orthoptera > Acrididae > Schistocerca > Schistocerca nitens. The sequence goes on along the minus strand of NC_064617.1, from coordinate 676,228,483 downwards.
TGCTAGTGAAAATTAACGCGCAATTTCAATGTCTGTTCATGTGTTTCCAACAATCGCAACAGGTGTCGTTATTTCTGGTCAAACACGCACACATCTTACTGTTCATGAGTAAGCAACTGATACTTAAGCTATATTCGTGGATGCACGGTAGGTGTGCAGTTCGATTGTCGCTTAGGCACAAAAGTTTGTATCCTTATTTTAGATTCAGACACCTAGCGGCTCGTAAGAAAAACCGATACGTAACATTTGATTTTTCTTAGTTAACAATCGGATTACGTGTTGGGTTCGTATCTCCGTCACAGAACTTCACATCATGCACTTCATCTTCAAATGCATGCACACTTTGTTACTTCAGAATGGAGGTATATCAGACATCTTTCGTGGTTAGATAACAAGGACGAAAGGGTCTTGATAGGAGTCACGGTTTATTACAAAAATTGTCGTCTTTTATTTTCAAGTTTAGATTTGGTTACTGGTATTGGCCAAAATTTCGGTAATTCATGACTCTTCATGGCTAATCATCAATATGATGTGATTAGATTAGATTAGATTACATTAGATTAACTCTTGTTCCATAGATCATGAATACGACATTTCGTAATGATGTGGAACGTGTCATTTTAATGAAAGATTTCTTTAAATACCATGATTCAATTTCTTTACAACAATTTTTTACACTCTCTCTCATTGCTTTTTATTTCTCTCTCTCTCTCTCTCTCTCTCACACACACACACACACACACACACACAAACACACACACACACATTCTTTTTTATTTTTATTTGTATGTTGTGCTCGACTATCGGCGAGGCACGAAAACGCCTGTGAATGACTTTCTTAGTTTTGAGTACACTTACGAAAGAAATATAAAAACAACAATGAGAGTTACTGATTTATGATGCTCAGTTTGCAGTCAGTTCTGAGTATTATTAGTAACTACGCTCCAGTCCCTAAACCTAGTTACAGAAAGCGAATCAGACGCATTACGTATTCCAGGCCGTAGCAGCCGCGACTTGGAGACACCAGCTATGGTCACTTCCCAGACCGCTGTAGGATCACATCGGTTCGTCTTCTTCCTGCTGGTACTGTAACTGAGATTTGGCAACAAGGCAACGTATGTTTGGCAACTCTGTGATCGACGAGTTACTTCCTGGTGTGCACGGAATTAAGCCTCAAAGTTCACTTGATTTTACCTGTCATTTCCATTGAATAATCTGAGTTATTATCGCTTGAAGGGTAACAAAAGATTGAAAATTTACGGTTTTCAGCCCAGAAAAGTCGTTGCAGGTGGAAACCGCAACTAATCTCGACCTTCAAATAGCGGTTTACGAGTTCTAGTTACTATTGCCCTGGTAATAGGAAGCTAAGACCCATACCTCCTCGCCAGCTCTGTGGTAACGTGCTTACCTGTGAAAAAGCGTCTGTTACGGTTCGCAGTTCCAGTCTCACTGACTGTAACGTTTTTATCTCTTCTGTGAAAGAGCTACAAGCAGTCAGATCAAATATCAATAAGGAAATCGCAAGAAAATGCTTTCAGCTCATAGTGCAATGTTGAAAAACTTACAATGCTGCACAACAGGTAAGGCCTCTTTCCGCTGCTGCCAAGCGAATTTTGGGTTTCTAGAAATACGTAACTATATTTATGAAATGCCACATTTACATACCTCTTGAGTATGACACAGCATACCAATTAAACACAGACCCAATCAAAATCTAAGTGAGTAGTATTTTACTAATTCGTGTCGATAGAGGCATGCTTGTGTACAGATACTTTCGTCGTAAGGTTATCATGGTTAGTTTTATTTCATTTCTTATAATACAGTGCACAATTTTCGTAAGGTTTCCTTTAGTGTTGTTAAAACAATAGTAAACATGAGAGAGAAATTAATCATCAACGATATATGCGAATTCTCTGATGTTACCTATGACAGTCTGACAATGCACATGCAGTTTATTGATTACATGCATGTAGAAAACTTGTTCTGAGTTAAAGCTGTCAAACAAAGTTTGAAGAAGAATAAAATATCACTACCACACGACGGCTAATGTAGAAAATACTTTTCTGACATATTATGGCACGATGCGCTCTCCCTGCACATCTTCGAGATGCATCTGCTGCCTGCTGTCTATTAAACCTGAATAGAACAAAATGTCACAGTAGTTAGCCCTTTTTCCACATGCGACTACTTTGGGTTGAGAAGTGAAGGGAATTATGTTCAAAGTTCCATTAGATTGATACCTTCAGCAGAGAGCAGAATTGCGTTTTAAAAAATGTAGCACTGAATGTATTCGAACTCGCGACATCTTATCTATGCTACAAGCTGACACGTAGCTACAGCAGCTCCAGAGCTCGGCAACTATTCCTCCAGAACTTTTGGATTCCACAGCACTGTGAGATTATGCATATGGCCAGGTCTTGACTTCTGAGAGACAAACAGTTACAGCTTTTCTTTTGGACTGAACGACGTTTTCTAGTAACAGATAGCGCAACAGAATAGCTCACGTGGAAAGGAACACTTCCTATTTAAACTTCTGCATCCTACACTGTTGGCAGTTGTGTGTAGGTGGCAGTTACGTGCTTTTATTTCTGTGATTACAAAATAGTCGAATGTATGCACTGGGTAGCCGAGGCAGCTAGTTCATGGTGATTCGGTCAACCAAGTAAATGAATTTACTGAACATGCTGCAAATTACTACAGGGAGCCTGTGTGTCAGAATTCTCATCCAGTGTGGCGCAACTGCGTTACGATAGAAAAATGACTCGCAGAGAAGAGGATTTCGTGGTCTGTTGGACGGATGGTAGGTTGTTATACCTATGGTCTGGGTTCGATTCCCACTTCCGTCAATGATTTTAGATAGGGAGAGACAGATTCCATTCTCTCCTGGCTACACCAAGTGAAGGAGATATAATGGCTGCGTGGTCTGAAAATTCACATTAAAGATGATATTCCTTCTTTACCAAGTAGACGGTAGGTTGAACCACAATAAAGTCTGGAGTGGCGACATGTAGAAACTCTATCACCAGTAACCTTTCTTATACTAGTTATTTATTTCAAGTGACGACACAACGCTATGTATGGTCACAGGACACTTATTCCATCTTTTATTTGAGCTTCTGTATGTCAATAAAATTGGTTCTAAACTGGGAATGCAACTCAGACCGCCCTTAACGCGGAATTTGATCCCTTCGTGGCAATACAGCTCGGCTACAATTTGTTGTTTGTTCAAAACTGCAGATTCCTCAACACCTTCACATATTACGCGTGAATGGGATCGAATCCTGGCCCGGCACTAAAGATTTAATTATGTATTATCAAGCTCTATCATGAGAACACCTATCTGCTGGTGGGTAATGATTTTGATTTTTAATGTATTTTCATTCGTTGTCAACACTAACGATATCTGACGTTTTTAACTCCCAGTGAGACACGGAACTATTTTCGAGATGACTGTAAGTTCAAGATGCTATTCTGAGCAGCTGGTGGATAAAAATTCGGTAGCTGACGTCTCTTTGTGTGTAGTCAACAACGATATGTGTGGGGCTCTATTCCCAGTGAGCGCTAAACTCTTCGTCATATTATTTCAGTTCGTCGTGTCATTTAATGTTCATACATATTCTCAACTAGCTGCTCGTGAATAACTTTAATTTTTAATGTCATTTTGTGTTAAATAGTTCAAATGGTTCAAATGGCTCTGAGCACTATGGGACTTAACTTCTAAGGTCATCAGTCCCCTAGAACTTAGAACTACTTAAACCTCACTAACCTAAGGACATCACTCACATCCATGCCCGAGGCAGGATTCGAACCTGCGACCGTAGCGGTCACGCGGTTCCAGACTGAAGCGCCTAGAACCGCACGGCCACACCGGCCGGCCCCCACCATCTGGTATCAATGCATTACCCTATCATCCATTATATACAATCATTTTCATAGTACACTTGATATTATAGATGAGTAGGACACAAGACAGGACATAGATAATGTCCGTTTGACGTCAACAGTGTGTAACATTTTACTTTTTTTGAATAGGACAATGTTCCTCTCCAATAATTTTTAGATTAGTTACAATAAGCTTACGCTGCAAGAGAATTCGCTTGTATTTTTCAATATGTGGTCTGTTGTCGGTTTGAAGGCCTTCCATAACATCGGCAACGTAGTGCACCTCCACCGAGGGCTGTCTTGAGTAGGGTGGAGATAGCAATGTGAAAGTTGCGAGCTGTCGAAGACGATCTTCATATTCCTAATGCGATTAGGACATCGTATACTCTTGACGACGTTTAGCACCTGTGCAGTCAGTCACCCAATTTCAGAATTCAGTTTGAGTAATCCTGCTAAATTTCCAAAATATTGTCTTTTTATATTGATGAGTAATATGGATAGTCGTCACGTTCATGTGCCGTCTACAACGCAAATTTAATGTTACTATCCTAGGAACTAACCTGCAATACGTTTTGTATTTCATAATCGGAACTATCTGCATTAACAGTCATCAGAGCAATGTCAGGGAACAGAATGCAGCAGTGCCTTGCTACCTACTTGAGGACCTGCTTGAGTCGTGTTCTAAGGAAAGGGTAGTTGCTGGTTCACATTATATTACACTAGCGAGAAGTACCGACTTTTCCTTTTCTCTGCAAACATCCAGAACTAAATTCAGTAACTAAATGCTACGAATATATTTGCATTGTGCCAACTCAAAGATCAATAGATATGGATATAGATATAGATACAGATTTTTATATTTAAAGCCATTCTCGTTCTGCGTTGGAATAAACATCATTCATTATTTGCTTGTTCTTGTTACGATTGTTATTGTCATTCTCTCACTCGCAAGAGTTTTCGCATTCCTATTTGGTATCGATGCACATGAAGAGTGGCTATGAAAGAAGGGAATACTGAATGTTACGTCATGCAGAATACACTCATTTACTTCGGCTCCTCGTGATCTACGCTACAGGAGAAGTGGGATACATAAAGTTGACAGTGTGAGGACAGACCTGGTAGCACAACTGTGCAACTACACAGTGTTACCAGATAAAATGGTGCTGCGGAATTGAAAGTGTAGTACGGACTTTGCCACAGTAGCAGACAGCTGGTAATTTAGGACCATGACCGTGGATTACACTTTGGTCAGTGCTGGTTAGAGTGCTGCAACTGTAAATGGAAGGCTTTGTTTGATAGTCTTATGCTGATGCTTTCTGAATAAATTATGCCATTGGATACAAAGCGGTTTAGTTTTGAGACCTAACCCACGAGGGGGGAAGGCACAGTGGTCTGCTTCAGGAATTCCAAGCAATAAAACACAAAAAACAACCCAGGAAGGGAGACATGCATTTGGAATCTGTTCATCGTTACGGGGTCAAACAAGAGGGTAACATTACTGAAACAATGATCGGGCTACTTAGTATATAATAGAGCATACAGATTTCAAGGAGGAAACGTATGAAGACGCAGACTTCCTCGTTATCAATATGTGCGGCATATCTTTCGTGTTAACGAAAGTAAATTCCCGCTTTACCTCTTCTTACGTGTCAAATGAAATGAATGCCATGAGGAATAGAATATTTGTTGACTGCGTCTCTTCTTGCTTCCATCCTTACCAACATATTTCTTCATTCTCGTGGTAATCATGACATTCTATGTGTATGCTGCAAAAGATTGCAAGTGGGCAAATTCGACATCGAGGTGCAAAGCGTTATATTCAATTCGAATAAGCTTCCGGTGTATTTTTACTTCGTTTGTATTTTTAGATGATTATGAACGTTACGGAAAATTATCTCACATGCTTTATGTTGAATGAGAAACATTGAATGATCCGTTTTGCTTTCCCTACGTTGAAATGATATAATGTCGGCGTCAACAGCCTTCTTCCACGCCGGAAGCTGAAACTTGTATGATTCTGGATTAATGATAATTGAATGTCTCATACGTATACATAGCCCACAAGGCGACGTCAGAAACTATCAGGGGAGAACGCCGCATAAAAACCAAACGTGCGCGCGCGTCTCCACTCTGAAGAACCGTATCGGAGAATCACGGCAAGCATTTCGCTGAAGAGCTGCCTCATCAGAGAGCCTAGAAATGGCAGCGTCGTAGCAAGTATTTGTCAACACTCTGATAGTGCATTTACTTCCGGGTGTAGGTCGGCGTTACCTCGCTAAATTCACTTGACATTCGTTTTCCACATCAAAGACTCGTACGATATAATCCACTGCAAGATGACACAATTAGAAAGTATATTTAATTTCTGGACTCCAAGAACGGCGTTCTTCACATAAGTAACACCTGTTTGTGTGTGCATTCGGGAGGACGACGGTGCAATCCCGCGCCCGGCCATCCTGATTTAGGTTTTCAATGATTTCCCTAAATCGCTTCATGAAAATGCCGGGATGGTTCCTTAGGAAGGGCATGGCCGATTTCCTTCCCCATCCTTCCCTAATCCGAGCTTGTGCTCCGTCTCTAATGACATCGTTGTCGACGGGACGTTAAAACAGTAATCTCCACCTCCTCTGTTCGTGTGTTTAAGGTTGCGTTTTGATGCTCAGGAACATCGCAGTGACTATATTCCGCCTCTGGCCGCCAGTGTGTCATTAGCTCAGAGATTCCCTTGTGCGTTGCAGTGCTTGTACTATAAGACATAGCAGTTCGAATCACGGTAGAAGCCGCTGACTACAACCTTTTATTTTCCATTTTAATTAATGGAGTTGAAACTGCTAGTAAAACTTTCTTATGCGAAATCTGAAGAATGCCTTTAAACATCAATCTTCGTCCGATTTCGACTTAGTAAATTAAGTTAATATCATGGATTTCTGCTTTGCAAATTCCAAGGTGCTTCACTGTAAAATAGACCCTGAAAAGATTCAAACCGACTGTCAACGATATAAATTTGAGCTTTGTTCGTCATATAGGTCTAACATGTCAGAAGGTTGTTTATGAAGTGCACATGTTCATTAATATAGTTCCCTTCTTCTAAATTTTTGCAATAGCATTTAACTGTAGACGTTTTCTAACACCGGCGTTAGCAATTCCTTTCCGTTCTCTGAAACCTTCAAAACGACAAATTTTTCTGGTTTAAATCTGATGACCTTAACTATCACTTCCGATCAACAATAAATACTTCATGAACCCATACATGGAACTCCAAATGTGCAGTGTTCCTGCACTGCTACAGAGCATGCATTGCAAGGTATTCACACAGTTTATCGCATAGACTTACCATAAGGAATGAAACAAGAACTGTAATACACTTTACACCACAGACGCTCACTCTGGCTTGACGAAAACATCCAAACATTGACCAAAAGTTGCACAAATAATTGAGTTTGAAAGGAAAAGAAACGAGGTATGAAGCATTTATAAATTCATCGAATGTAGTGAGGTGGTTTAATTTCGACCCAGTCTATAAAATTAATTTCGGGCCATACTCAGCTCTTGCCGATTAATGTAATATAATACCCGCCTACTAATCAGGGCGTCTGTCTCCGTTGCTTTTGAGCGTGAATGGAAATTGTAGAAATTTTCTGTGGAGCAACATTTAATAATAAAGCGTTTTAAATCATCAAAAGCGATGAGCGGTAGCAGGCGCTTTCGATAAAGAACGGGGGAGTGCAGGGCCGCTGCTGTCGCCACGGTCGCTGCCAGTAGCCAGCAAATGGATCCCGGAGCTTTGCCGCATACGGCGTCCAGAGGAGGACAGTCTGCAGGAAATCTGGCGCAAAATCGTTACTGGATAAAATTTTGATATCGGTGTGTCACAAAGCGAAATTGATTGAATCTGCGCTACCATTGCTGGCTGAAGTGGCCGTGCGGTTAAAGGCGCTGCAGTCTGGAACCGCAAGACCGCTACGGTCGCAGGTTCGAATCCTGCCTCGGGCCTTGATGTTTGTGATGTCCTTAGGTTAGTTAGGTTTAACTAGTTCTAAGTTCTAGGGGACTAATGACCTCAGCAGTTGAGTCCCATAGTGCTCAGAGCCATTTTTTTGCGCTACCATTACATTCACGTCTTCAGCATTCAGACAGAAGAGGCTATAAAAATGTTTTATGCCAGCTGCTCTCGATCCACTGACATTATGAACAGAAACAACGCACGCTACCGCTAGACCACAGGCGTAATCAGCCTAGAGTTTCTCTATCATGGGACAAGTTTTCCTCCAGGAAGTGCCGCAGTCTACAGTGTTGCCAGATTGTGCAGATAACCGGACTTAGAGAATTAGCGAGTTGGCCAGTTTTTTTGTCCCATGTCGCGATCGGCGCGGACTTAGCCTCTGAAGCGGCCGGCCGCCGGTCGAGTTTTATGTCAAAGAGTGTACATCATATAAGTTGAACTGACGAATTTGGGAAGGTAACTATGATAAAATCATGGATAATGGACGAAATACTTATGCTGATCAACGAATGAGGTAAGTGCAAAAAAAGTTCACGAAAAGTCTGGAATACAGTAATGGAAGTCACTTAGGAACGAAATAAATAGGCATTGTTAGGAAACCTGGGCGGAGTGGTTGCAGGAAAAATGCGAAGAGATCAAATGAGAAATGGTTCCGAGAAGGACAGTTTAGCATGTAGAAAAGTCAAAACAATCTTCGATGAAATTAAAAGTAAAAGCGTCAACATTAAGAATGCAAGAGGTGAGAATGGGTAGGTGGAAAGAATGTTTGCAGGACTCAACAAGGAGCAGAAATCGTTTGTCAATATGATGGCATAAGAACTGGGCGCAGATTTGGAAAATATAGGGGATTCACTATTAGAGTTTCAAAGGGCTTTGGAACATTTTCTGTCAAACAAAGCGGAAGGGATAAATAGCAATTCTTCTACATCTATATCTACATCAACATATGAGGTTCATTCAAATGAAACCTGATCAGTGCGTCCACATTTGCCTTACACTTGAGGTGGCAACACGTAACTGCGGGTATGGTGGCGCCATCTATAGGAAGAGAGACTGACGCGCGCGCACCGTTTGATGTTGGATAGCGCCAGGGTGGTTTCACGCCGAAGAGAAGATGGGCACACAAGGTATCGTCCACTATTGAACATGCAGGCGAGTAAGCAAGAACAACGAGGAGTGATTCGATTTTTGGCGATGGAGGCCGTGAAATGTGTCGACGGATGAAGGCTGTGTAGGGTTAGTAGAGTCTGGGACGTTCAAGTGTTGTGGAATGGCGCAAACGATTCCTTGAGGGGCGCGAGTCACTGGAAGGCGATGCTCGTCCTGGACAGGCTCATCGTGTCATCACACCGGAAATGGTTGCGGAAGTGAATGCTTTAGTCTTGGACAGCCGCAGAATCACCGGGGACGAGATCCATCGGTTACTGGGTATTAGCGTGGGCACCGCCCACACCATAATGCATCACATTGGAACTTTCGAAAAACCTGTGCGCAGTGTGTTCCCCACCAACAGACCGCCGAACAGCGCAGTACTCTGGCGCTGTCTCTCAGTCAACTGCAACGTTATCATGAGGAGGTTCAAATGGCTCTGAGCGGTCATCAGTCCCCTAGAACTTAGAACTAATTGAACCTAACTAACCTAAGGACATCACACACATCCATGCCCGAGGCAGGATTCGAACCAACGACCGTATCGGGCACGCGGTTCCAGACTGAAGCGCCTAGAACCGCACGGCCACACCGGCCAGCTACCACGAGGAGGAATACGGCTTTTTTGTCGCAGGTGACGAAACATGGTGTCACCATTTTTGAACCGGAAAGCAAGCGTCGGAGCAAGAAGTGGAAACATGCGACTTCACCACCTCAAAAGAAATCAAAGGTGATGCACACCAGTTCTGGTGAGGTCATGATGTCCTGTTTTGACCACAAGGGGCCTCTGCTTGTCGAGTTCCTGGAACGGGGAACCACCATCAATGCCCAGCGATATCAAGTCACTTTACAGAACCTTAGAAGAGGCATCAAGTAGACCGAGGCATGTTGTCCAATGGCGTTCTCCTCCTGCGTGATAATGCCAGCCTGCACACGGCCAATGTGGTGAAGACGACATTGCAGCAGTTTCGGTGGGAAACGCTGGAACATCCACAGTACAGTCGCGACCTTTCACCGTGTGACTTTCACGTGTTTGGACCTCTAAAGGAAGCTATTCGCGGACATCGATTTGCAACAGACGACGAAGTGTGTGACGGCCCAGGCCTGGATCTGACAGCAGCCTACTAGCTTCTTCAAGGATGGAATCGACCCGCTAGTGTCGCAATGGGGTAAATGTGTCAACAGTTTTGGCGACTATTTTTGAGTATGTGTACTGTGTATAACTACATTTTCGAGTTAATAAAATCGTTACCGTTACTTTATACTAGTAACCGGGTTTCATTTTAATGCCCTTTATACATACTCGCAAGCCACCATATCGAGCACGGTGGACGGTAACTTGTACCACCACTTGTCATTCCCTTTCCTGTCCTGCTCGCAACTAGGGAAAACGACTGTCTATATGCCAGTGTACGAGCCCTGATTTGTCTTCTCTTGCTTTCGAGGTGCTTGCGCAAAATGTACGTACGCTGACGGCAGCAGAAACTTCCTCCAATCAGGCGCAAAGACTTATTCTCAAATTTTCTCTTTAATACCTCGCCAAAAGAACGACGTCTTCCCTTCAGCCTTCCCAATCGGAGTTTATGAAGCACCTCGGTGATAGTCGTGTGTTGATCAAAACCACCTGTAACAAATCTAGCAGCACGTCTCAGAATTGCTTCAATGTCTTCCTTTAAACACACCTGATGTGGATCCCAAACACTCGAGCAATACCGACGAATGGGTCCCACTAGTGTTCTATACGCGGCCTCGTCGATAGGCTTTCCTAAAATTCTGCCAATAAACATAAGTCGACCATTCGCCTTTTCCAGTACCGACCTTACATGCTTCTTCTGTTTCATTATCACTTTGTAATGTTGAACCTTGGTAGTTAAACGACGTTACAGAATGAAGCCGTCACCACTAATACTGTATGCGAACGTTACAAAATTGTTTAAGTCGGTTTCGGGCTTTGCAACGGATTAAAAGGCCTGGCGTTCGCACGTGTATAGCTGACATACGCTGTACTCGGCTTCTCCTCCCACTCCTAGCCGCGCCGACACCACCAAGTATACAACCAGAAACGTAAACAAAACATCCTTCTGCGGGAACGAGAGCGCCACCGGTCATCGACATAACATTGTGCGATATGTTCTCTAGATATTGCACTGCTTCTAGCTTTTTTTACCTTTAAATTCTGCTTTTCCTTCTTTTACGATGACTCTTTTCTAAGACAATAAATAAATCGGGTATTATGCATTATCGACTAAAAATTCGTTTTGTTTGTTGTTACGTGAGTTACGAGAGCTATCCACAAAGTACATTACGTTTTGGAATTGAAAATAAATAAAGTATTGGAATTGTTTTTTTATTATATGCAGCTGAAAGCCACACTTAAATACCACTTTTCTACATAGTTGCCATTTAAATTAAGGCACTTATCGTAGCGATGGACGAGCTTGTAAATTCCTTCGCCATAAAATTCGGCCGCCTGCGCCTTCAACCACGTGGCGACTGTCTTTTGGGACAGAAAAGGTGTGATTTTTGTGGATTTCCTGGAAAGAGGCACTACAATAAACTCTCAAAGGTACTGCCAAACTCTACACAACCTCAGAAGAGCGCAGGGGAAAGTTGGGCTCAAAGATCTTGCTGATTCACGACAACGCCCGGGCCCACACGGCAAATGCCACTCGTTAAGTTCTCGCATCTTTTAAGTGGGAGTTGTTTCCTCATCCGCCGTACAGTTCCGACCTGGCACCGAGCGACTTCCACTTATTCCCAGCAATGAAGAAGTGGTTGGCTATGCAGCGTTTTGATGACGACGCACAGCTTCAAGAAGAGGTAACCACGTGGTTGAAGGCGCAGGCGGCCGAATTTTATGACGAAGGAATTTCCAAGCTCCGCCATCGCTACGATAAGTGCCTTAATTTAAATGGCAACTATGTAGAAAAGTAGTATTTAGTCTGGCTTTCATCTGTATATAATAAAAAAAATTTCCAATACTTTATTTATTTTTAATTCCAAAACGTAATGTACTTTGTGGATAGCCCTCGTAACTCACGTAACAACAAACAAAACGAATTTTTAGTCGATAATGCATAATACCCGATTTATTTATTGTCTTAGAAAAGAGTCATCGTAAAAGAAGGAAAAGCAGAATTTAAACGTAAAAAAAGCTAGAACCAGTGCAATATCTAGAGAACATATCGCACAATGTTATGTCGATGACCGGTGGCGCTCTCGTTCCCGCAGAAGGATGTTTTGTTTACGTTTCTGGTTGTGTGCTTGGTGGTGTCGACGCGGCTCGAACAAGGCAGCATAGCATCTCGTTGTGGAGGTCAGTTACCCGCAGCATCTGGCTGAGACGAACAGATCAACATGTTCACTGGGGCGAGCACATTCGGATCGCACGTAGACTGTGAAGTGGGAAGCGTTTCTAATGGAAGGACTTGTCGGGATGCAGGCAGGCCTTGCTTTAATGAGGAGCTGGTTCCCAGGAGTAGTGGGTGCAAATTTCACGCGTTTTTGAAATGAGCATATTTTCATACATCCGTAATGCCAGGACCAGTCCTTGCATTATCCATCCCGGTTACGGAGACAGCCACGGCTGGGCTGTATGTGGCACTAGCTATTGGTGGACGTCAGCAAGCGGCGACTCCGCAGTTTTCCTGGTTCCTAACTGCGCCTTGCACTGACCCCCCAGCATCTGCGAGTATCTGTTACACGGCGCACTCGCTTTCTGTCCTCCGGGCTCCATGTCTTGTTATTCCCATCAAGCCCGCAACTGAGGTCGTGCCTCATGCATATAACACTTCCTTCACATGTTCGACTCTTCTAGTTTCTCTCTCTCCCTCATTCGTTAAGGAGACGTATAAGCAACAAGTTACAATTAAGGGCTTGTTAAACTCACGCGGTAGTCTAACTGCAGTGCTGATCGGCTCTGCAAGCATTTTACCCACGTCGCTGGGGCCTGTAAGAGTATAAAATTACTTGCAGGTTGTATGGGATGTGAATATTTGCAGTGTTTATTGCGTTTCAGCTCAAAGTACGATGCGTTAAGAGTACTCCATAAGATCAACTTAGAGCGTCCATGATTCTAATTTTCCAATAGGTATAATCAAAATTATGAACAGAATTTTAAATAAGAGGTACAGTATAGAGCTGTGGTTCATGTATGCACCCCACAGATAAGAGATGAGCCAAGGTAATTTGCTGCTCACACCGTCGTCTCATAAGCTTAGGTTTTTCGGCTACGATTTTTACATAATCGAGGCACTCATTGTACTCCATAAAGAAGCTCAGCTCCTGGAGAGCCCCAAGCGCTGGGCGCCCGCGATACGTCCGCATTTAAATACACTGATGTCACTCATCTTGCCCACATCGCGTTCGACTATCACAGCGAAGGCGAGCAAAAGGTCTGAAGATCGTGGAACCTTGATACATCGAACTTTTCACTTCACCTTGGTGACAGGAGCGCTCTCTATAACACAGCAGCAATCTCTAATTCAGTTTCTCAGAGTGTGGATCGATTCCGCTCCACTGAGTGTGGAAAGCAGCTGACGTGTTTTGTACAATGTACGGGGATATTCTAAAGACGTAAGAAAGTTAATTTTTGTTTCAAGAAAAATAAACTGAATATGAGTAATCTACACACATATGGAATCAGTAAGTTGTAAATTTTACAACACAATTCAGTGTAGCCCCCTCCTACTGCATGGCTAACATCTAGGCTGTAGCCGAACTTGTGCCATAAGTGAAGACTTGTCTCTTGTGTTACTGGCTTCACCGAGGCTGTGACGTAAACTGCATCTTTTATAAAGCCCCACAAGGAGGAAATCCGGAGATCACAGTGACCAGAAAGTATGAGCCAGGTCTGCTTTTCACATGCAGCCTATCTACCACTGAGGAATGTTAGGACAGTATCACATCGATGCGGTGGAGCGCCAGCCTGTTGGGTCACAGCAGTCAACCACTGTTTCGTCCCATGCGGAGACAATTACTTTGTTCAAATTGCTATACCAACGGATTGTCCTTTTCCTAGTTGGTGGTTCAGTGCCGAACCGGTGACGTAATGCCCTCTGCTCTGAAATTTTTGACTCACTTATTCCGAACAAAGAAATAAAAAGCCTAATGTTGCATGGTAGCCATCTTAGATCGGCGCGGAGCAGTTGTCTTATAGCGCAAGCACTCTAGCGATAGTTCACACAACTATCAAGTCCCTATCAGTGGTAGTCGAAACTTCAAATCTCCTTCCTTCAAACAGTGTATTCATAACCAGTTTATATTCCACAAAATAAAAATTATTAAACTGGGTCCATCTTTTTGAACGACACTGTATTGTAATGACGAGTAAGAGAACGAAAGTAATAATTGTGAACGCAACAGTATTGTAATGTCTTTAATTAATAAATAGAAAATGGGGATCCCCTTTTAAACGTAGAGGAGAGATTGGATAGGTAGAAGGAGTTGGCTGATAGCCTCTATGAGGGGAAAGGACCCGTCTGATGACTTACAGAGGAAGGAAGTGGAGTCGATAAGGAAGATGTAGGGGACCGGGCATTAGAGTCCGAATTTAAAAGACGTCTGGAAAAACTGATGTCAAATAAAAGCATATGGGATGGATAAAATTCCATCGGAATTTCTTAAATTCATAGGGGGAAATGGACCCAAACGACTATTAAAGTTGGTATGTAAAATCTATGAGCCTGGCGATGTACCACTACACGTTTGGAAAATCATACACCTAATTGCGAAGATAGCAAGGGCAGATAGGTACGAAAACTATCGCACGATCAACCTTACATCTCATGCATCCAAGATGCTCACAACAATAAAATACACAAGGACGAAAAGAAAACTGCGGATCTGTTAGAAAGTTTGGCTTTAGCAAAGGTAAAGGCACCAGTGAGACATTTCTGACGTTGCGGTTGATATGGAAGCAAGACTAAAGAAAACAAAGACACGTTCATAGGATTTGTCGACCTGGAAAAAGCGTTCGACAATGTAGAATGGTGAAAGATGTTCGACATTCTGAGAAGAATAGAGGTAAGCGACAGATAAAGACGAGTGGTATACAACACGTACAAGAACCAAGAGGGAACAATAAAAGTGGAAGACAAAGAACGAAATCATCAAATGAAAAAGGGTGTAAGGCAGGGATGTAGTCTTTCGCCCCTCCTGTTCAGTCAACACATCGAAGAAGCAATGGCGGAAATAACAGAAAGTTTCAAGAGGGTATTAAAATTCAGGGTGAAACGATATCAATGAATATCAATGGTAAGATTCGCTGATGATGTTGCTGTCTTTAGTGAAAGTGAAAACGAATTACGAGATCTGTTGAATGGAATAAAATATCTAATCAGTGTAAAGCAGAAAAAGACAAAAGTAAAGAGAAGTAATAGAAATGAGAGCAGCGTGAAATCAAGGTCAAAATTGACAGTCGCGAGGTAGAGGAAATTAACGAATTCTGCTGCCTTGGAAGTAAAATAACCCAGACGGTTGAAGCAGAGACAACATAAAAAGTAGACGAGCACTGGCAAAAAGGGCATTCCTGGCCAATAGAACTCTACTAGTATCAAAGAAAGGCCTTAGTTTGGTGAAGAAATTTCTGAGAACGTACGTGTGGAGCACAGCATTGTGTGGTAGTGAAACATGGACAATGCAAGAACTGAAACAGAACGGAATCGAAGCGTTGAGATACGGAGCTGCGGAAGGATGTTGAAAATCTAACAGTCTGATAAGACATAGAATGAAGGTTCTCCACAGAAACAGGGAAGAAACAAATATGCGACAAAAACTGTCAGCAAGAGAGTACAGGACGACAGGACACTTGTGAAGACATCAGGGAATAGCCTTCATAGTACTAAGGAGAGGCAAAGAAAGTAAAAAACTTCAGTGGAAAACAGAGACTGCAATAAATCTATCAAAAAATTAAGGACATACATTGCAAGTGCTAATGTGAGATGAAGAGATTAGCATAGGAGAGGAATTCGTCACAAGACTGATGACTCAAACGAAGAATTTCACAGAAGTGTTTGGTGGCTAAGTTGATACGACGGGCCGGCGACGGCTATGGTCGGGCCAGACGCTGTGTACTGGTCGCTGGACGGCAAGCACAGGCTGCGGGTTCAGCGCTCGCCGGCAGGTTGAGGCGAGTCGGCAGCGGGAAGTCCCGAGAGAGAGAGACAGAGACAGAGAGAGAGAGACAGAGCCGGAAATGGGCAGCGTGCCAAGATGCTGGCCCCAGTGGCTTAGAACATGGAGCAAAAATTGTTATATTCACTGAAAATATACAAAAAGCCTTCCAGACATGCTATGAGGAAACTAAATACACCTTGTAAGTCATGACGATGAGACAAGTTCATTGCAATTTTAACCTTATTTATGGAGACAATATTTAAAAAGTTATTAACATTTATTATTGTTATAGTTTATAAAAATAACAACTGAATCCAGTATGCAATTCAGTCACGATACGCCAACAGAAAATATTGCCAGCAATTTCGAGAACACCTCATTTATTGAGACCTGAGTTTCTCCTGGCGTATACAACTTTCAAATAACTTCCGGGAATTCAGCCAGGTAACACTTTCAGCAACCGCCGATATTTCGGCGGGAGAACACCCCGCCATTTTCAAGGCAAACTGCCTTGAAAATGGCGGGGTGTTCTCCCGCCGAAATATCGGCGATTGCTGAAAGTGTTACCTGGCTGAATTCCTGGAAGTTATTTGAAACCTCATTTATTGCTAAACAAATATGGACATAATTATAAACAATTGGTTTAGCTGCAAGCTCTGGCTCTGAGCACTATGGGACTCAACATCTTAGGTCATAAGTCCCCTAGAACTTAGAACTACTTAAACCTAACTAACCTAAGGACATCACACACACCCATGCCCGAGGCAGGATTCGAACCTGCGACCGTAGCAGTCCCGCGGTTCCGGACTGCAGCGCCAGAACCGCTAGACCACCGCGGCCGGCTTAGCTGCAAGCATACACTGGCATAACTACGAAATTCTCCACATGAATACACCCTATCGGACTAATATGAGTAACCCAGTTTATTACCCAACTAATTCCTATGTTTAGTTAACCGTAATTCGATGTCTATAGTGCTTGTACAGCGTGCATTGCCGCAAGATGTGTCCAGAAGTTAAGTAGAGTTATTCATTAGTGTAAAAGTAATATTAAAATGTTCTATTATGAGGTCGCAAATTGGCCGAAATTGTTCCCTACATTTCAAGTCTATTTAAATAAAAATGTAAATGTTCGTTTGTGCAAAATTGTGCATCTCTGACAGTTCTCGCCTGGTTGCTTTGAAATTCTGAAACATCAAAAAATGTGCAAATTTGTGTGAAATCTTATGGGACTTAACTGCTAAGGTCATCAGTCCCTGAGCTTACACACTACTTAAGCTAACGACAAACACACACACCCATGCCCGAGGGAGGACTCGAACCTCCGCCGGGACCAGCCGCACAGTTCTGAAACATAGCTGAATTCTAATATGGGCAGTTTGTAGATATCTAATTCTTCAATAAATGGTGCATTATATATGTATATGTACGTTCTGAGATTTTTTTAACGTCATTTAAAAAATGGGATGGAGGAGATGGGCATACAGAGAGGTCAGGAGGATTTGGAAAGAGAGAGGAGAGGAGAAGGTGGACAGAGAGAAGGGTAGGAGGTGATGGACTGAGAGAGTTGGAGAAAGGGGGGACAGAAGGAGATATGGAAAGAGAGAGAGCAGGAGGAGACGGACAGAGAGAGGGGGAGGAGGTGATGGAGAGAGACAGGGGGATGGAGGAGGAGGTGATGGACAAGGAAAGGGGGAGGAGGAGGTGGACACGGACAGGGAAGAGAAGGTGATTATCCAATTCCCCTTCAACCTCTTCATCTCAGAGCAGCACTTGCAACCTACAGCCGGCCGGAATGGCCGTGCGGTTCTAGGCGCTACAATCTGTAGCCGAGCGACCGCTACGGTCGCAGGTTCGAATCCTGCCTCGGGCATGGATGTGTGTGATGTCCTTAGGTTAGTTAGGTTTAAGTAGTTCTAAGTTCTAGGCGACTGATGACCTCAGAAGTTACGTCGCATAGAGCTCAGAGCCATTTTTTTTGCAACCTACATCTTCAACTATTTGCTGGATGTGTTCCAATCTCTTGTCTTCCTCTACAGTTTTTGCCCTCTACAGCTCCCTCTAGTGCCATGGAAATCATTCACTGCTTTCTTAATAGATGTTCTATCAAACTGTCCCTTCTCCTTATCAGTGTTTTCCGCATATTCCTTTCCTCACCGATTCTGCACGGAAGTTCCTCATCCGTTACTCTATCAGTCCATCTAATTTTCAACATTCATTTGTTGCACCACATCTCAAATGCTTCAACTGTCTTCTGTTCCAGTTTTCCCACAGTCCATGTGTGGTGTGCAAAGTCACAGTCCATGTTTTTCGACCACATCTACTTAGCAGAATTTCTTAACTTCACCTACTGCATGACCATCAATCCCGCTGTTCTCATTTCTACTACTTTCGTCTTTCTTCGATTTACTCTCAGTCCATGTTCTGTACTTATTAGACTGTTCATCCCATTCAGCAGATCATGTAATTCTTCTTCCCTACGGATAAAATTCCTAATCTCCTTCAGTCTCCATTTCCTCCTCCCACTTTCTTTGTCGATCTCCTTCTCCTTCCACAATTTTTCTCCACCCTGTATACTACAGACAGAACAACATGACTAGCAAACAGACAGGAGAGAGCTAACATTGGAATTTTACTCCCACCCATTTCGTAAACAGTGCGACCTGCGAGTCTGATACAAGCGACAACTGCCGCTGGAGCGCGTTTTAACGCGTGTACCACATGAAGCACAGGTACCGCATGCACAAGTCGCATCGTTTGTGAACGTTCAGCAGCACGTTGAACTCGGCACGCTAAACGTTGATGTTCAAACCCACGGTCCGTGCGCGGGGCGTCGCCGGGGCCATGCGCTGGCTCGGCGGACGAACTTGTTTGATATTCGGTACAGCTGGCCGGTGTCAGTATGATTACATTTGATGGGTCGCTTCTGTCGCCATCAGGCAGAGGCAGCCGCGGTAGAGCAGAAGAAATCGGCCAGCGAACGGAACAGTGTTAGCAACTTGGATATCGAGGACCGCCCCCTGGAGAGACTGAACAGGAAATAAATGTGTGGCGGAGCAGCGAGGCACTCTGGCGAATGGGATGTCATCGTTCCGGCAGGAGAGCTGGACAGCGCTGGGCTTCGGGAATCCAGGGAATGCGGCGCAGCCGACATTGCAGGGCTGGTAGCTGCGGCATGCTTCCGCGCACGACAGAGGGGGTTTGTTCTCAGTGACAAGTCCGTACGAGCGAGGCAGGGCCGGCCTACTTGAGTTGCCTGTTTATTACGCGGTGACACACACGAGCCTGCTGTTGTGTCTAGCGCAATCAAGTGAAAGAGCACAAGCGGAAGCTTCCCTAGTAAAAATTAAATTATTATTGCTGCAGATTTTCGTTACTTTGCCTTTCTGATATAACTTCTGCTGCGGGATGTGTAGGTCGTTGCCTCAGTTGTGAATTTTCTCTTTCTTCTTTTGTGTGTTTAGCACGGTGTCGGCTTTGGTTTGGCAATTTTGGAAATGGTTTTTGGGTGCGATCCGTTACTGATTGTCTCATATGCTTTCAGTATAAGTTATTATTTGTGTACCGTACGTTAATTCATGCTCTTGCGTTTAGCCTAATGAACTCAGACTGCCTGACTTATTGTCGTTCTTTCTATCGTAGTAAGTACTATTACGGTCGGCCGGTGTGGCCGTGCGTTTCTAGACGCTTCAGTTTGGAACCGCGCGACCGCTACGGTCGCAGGTTCGAATCCTGCCTCGGGCATGGATGTGTGTGTTGTCCTTAGGTTAGTTAGGTTTAAGTAGTTCTAAGTTCTAGGGGACTTATGACCTCAGCAGTTGAGTCCCATAGTGCTCAGAGCCATTTGAACCATTTTTTAAAGGATCGAAGGCGTGACAATCGCGTGGAAAGAGATCAGGACTATAGGGCGGGTGCTCGAGCGTCTCGCACTTGAGTTTGCGTAACTTCTGCGTTGCCACATTTGCGAGATGCGGACGTGCGTTATCATGAGGCAGCAGTATCCCTTGTCGCGCACCATTCCACAACGGTGGCTTTCGACAGACACGCTGCCTCACACAAATATTTCATTCTCCGATGGACGTCTACTAGTGTATGTCCTTCGGCACTCAAGAAAAGAATAACAGCACGCTGGTCGTATTTGGATGCTTTTGATAAAAACTCGCCACAGTTCACGTTCCACGTTCACCGCCAGCACGTCGGGAAGTCGCGAATGCTACATTATCCCTTGCCTACATATCGATGCTTGTAATATGTTTTACGTACACTACAGCAACACCCTCAAACGGATTTTTTTCATCACCTCTTATAAAGTGCATATTCATTTGTGCTACCGTATTCTACAGACGTCTGATTGTAGTGAGGAAAGTTATTAAACGTGCTTTATCTGTATTCGTGAGTCATATTTTGTTTTTCCGAGCTCTGAGTTCTTCGGTCGTCGCTTATTACTCATGTGCTCTGGATTATCTATACTTATATTAGAAACAAATAAGCCCTCGGACACAAATATTAAGTCAAAATTGACCAGGTTTCGACGCTACTATGAGCGTCGTCTTCATAATTAAACTAACTGTTCTAAAACATATTAGGTATATAATACATTAATAAAATTAAAGTTTGTACTGACTGGAAAGAGATGCAGTCCTCACAAGTCACATTTTAAAAAATCTAAGCCGGAAAGGCAACGTCATGAATAGTTGTCAATAAGATGGCGAGCCGCTAAGGGCTGCTCGAACTTGAGTGAACAAGGGTTGCAAGACAACAGTCTTATTGACAACTATTCATGACGTCGCCTTTCCGGCTTAGATTTTTTAAAATGTGGCTTGTAAGTACTGCATCTCTTTCCGGTCAGTACAAACTTTAATTTTATTAATGTATTATATACCTAATATGTTTTAGAAAAGTTAGTTTAATTCTGAAGACGACGCTCATAGTAGCGTCGAAACCTGGTCAATTTTGATTTAATATTTGTGACCGAGGGGTTATTTGTTTCTAATATAATTCTGACACGGTCACTGAACCTCGGCAGCTATGTTCAAAGTTTTATTTATACTTGTTAATTACTTGATTTTCTTATTCTGAACGCTGTGTTAGTTGGTTGTTGCTTATTCTGGTATGTGCTCTGGATTGCTTATTCTTATTAATAAATGGAATCACATTTGCTTGTGAATTGATGTCAACACAGCCCCCTGCCAAGTACCACTCCCATCGGACCCAGTGCCACAAAATAAAAGAAATTAACTATATATGAAGGTAGTACCTGTTCCCGAAATAACAGATACTATTGATGATCGTGCCGCTTCTCTACATCTGCATCTGCATATATACTCCGCTAGCCACCTAGCGGTGTGTGGCGGAGGGCAAAATTCGCGCCTAAGTCATATTTCCCCGCCTCTGTTCCACTCGCGGATCGCGCGAGGGAAAAACGACTGTCTGAACGCCTCAGTACGAGCTCTTATTTCCCTTATCTTTGAATGATAATCATTAAGTGATTTGAAAGTTGGTAGTAGTAATATATGCTCTACATCCTCGGTGATGATTCGATTTCGGAATTTAGTGAGCAGCCCCTTCTGTTTAGCGCGTCGTCTATCTGCAAGTGTGTCCCACTTCAAACTTTCTATGAGATTTGTAACGCTCTCGCGATGGCTAAATGTACCAGTCACGAATCTTGCCGCTCTTCTTTGGAACTTCTAAATCTCTTGAATCAGACCCAACTGGTAAGGCTCCCATACAAACGTACAATACTCTAAGACTGGACGAACTAACGTATTGTAAGCTATTTCCTTTGTTGAAGGTCTGCACCGCTTCAGGATTCTACCAATAAACAGCAATCTAGAGTTCGCCTTATCCGTTACTTGTGTAATCTGATCATTCCATTTGAGATCATTTCGAATAGTCAGTCACACCCAGATACTTGACGGATGTTACCGCTTCCAAAGACTGATCATTTATTTTGTACTCATACATTAATGGGGATTTTCGCCTTGTTATACGCAGTAGGTTACACTTACTAATATTGAGAGATATTACACCACGCATTTATTTTCTGCAAATCCTCATTGATTTGTTCACAACTTTCGTGTTATACTACTTTCATAGAGACTACAGCATCATCGGCAAACAGTCTAAGGCCGCTGTCAATACCATCAACCAGGTCGTTTATGTAAATCGTAAAAAGCA
Source organism: Schistocerca nitens (assembly GCF_023898315.1). NCBI lineage: Eukaryota > Metazoa > Arthropoda > Insecta > Orthoptera > Acrididae > Schistocerca > Schistocerca nitens. The sequence goes on along the minus strand of NC_064617.1, from coordinate 676,206,157 downwards.
GAGGACCTATTACGCTGCGCTGGGGCACGCCTGAAGTTACTCTTGTTTCTGTTGAAGTTACCCCGTTCAGGACGACATACTGCTCCCTGCCTGTTAGAAAACTTTCTATCTAACCGTATATGTCATTGAATAGACCGTAAGCGCGCACTTTTTGTAGCAAGCGACAGTGCGGAAATGACTCGAACGCCTTTCGAAAGTCGAGAAATATGGCATCAACTTGGGAGCCGGTATCTAGTGCCTGTTGTGTATCATGCACAAAGATGGCCAGCTGTGTCTCCCATGACCGCTGTTTCCTAAAACCGTGCTGGTTTCTGCAGATGAGCTTCTCAGAGTTTAGAAATGTAATTATGTCTTAACACAAAATATGTTCCATGATTCTACAACAAATCGATGTCAGTGAAATTGCCCGGTAATCATGTCAATCCGATTTTCTACCCTTCTTATGGATTGCTATGACCTGGGCCTTCTTCCAGTCCTGTGGAACTTTCCGCCGTTCCAATGATCTCTGATAGATGACGGATAACAATGGAGCTGCATTTGTAGCATAGCCAACATAAAATCTTACGGGGATACGGTCTGGGCCAGATGCCTTTCTGGCGTCTAAGGATCTTAACTGTTTTACAATCCCAGATACACAAAACCCAATGTCAGCCATCCTTTCGTTTGTTCGATAATTGAAAGGGGGAATGGTGCTGCAGTCTTCTATCGTAAACGAGTTTTTGAAAGCTAGGTTTAGAATTTCGGCCTTCCGTTTATCATCATCAGTTACATTACCAGCACTGTCAGCAAGAGAGGGTATTGAATTATTTGTAGCGTTCATAGATTTTACGTACGACTAAAATTTTTTGGGATTATTTTTAGGATCTGCAGATAAAAATTGCTTTCAAATTCGTTAAAAGAGTCTCTCATTGTCCTTCTGACAGCTGCTTTCATTTCGCATAATTTGTGTTTGTCAGCGGGGCAGTGACTACGTTTAAAACGACTGTGCAAAATTCTCTGCTTTCTTAGCAACTTCCTAATATGTTTTTTGTACCAAGGTGGATCATTTCCCTCCCCTATACTTTTGCTAAGCACATGCTTCTCTAGCACATAGTGGACAATACCTTTAAATTCCGACCAAAGATACTCAATATCAGCTTCTCTAGAATGAAATGATAATTAAATCGACACCCTACCTGCAAACAGGCGTTGATATATATCATTGGGGACATGTTAGAAATGTGTGCCCCGACCGGGACTCGAATCCGGGATCTCCTGCTTACATGGCAGACGCTCTCTCCATCTTTTTTTTATTATTGTTCCCATTTTGTTCGATTTTGTTCATTGCATTCTTTCGGTGCGGGTGTCCCATGACACCCGTTCAAGTTCAGTGTCGAGCTGTTGACTCAGTTTTTTATTACAGAGGGCAGCTAACCCTCTGACCGAACACGCTGAGCTACCGTGCCGGCATCCATCTGAGCCACTGAGGGCACAGAGGATAGTGCGCCTGCAGGGACTTATCCCTTGCACGCTCCCCGTGAGACCCACATTCCCGACATGTCCACGCCTCTACATTCGTAGTGCGCCTAACAGATGTTTGCCCATCACACTCATTACTCGTGGCAGATTAATCTACCAAGTCCCATACAAGTTGGGGCATAGCGTGTGCGTTCGCACAAGAATGTCAATGGCCGGGTAGCCATATTTTAACTATACATGAAGGTAGCATCTGTTCCCGAATGAACAGACGCCAGTCCCTGCAGTCGCACTTCCCTCTGTGCCCTCGGTGGCTCAGATGGGTGCCGGCATGGTAGCTCAGCGTGTTCGGTCAGAGGGCTGCTGAGTAAAGGAATCAACGATCAACCTGAACGTATGTCTTGTGACGTCCGCCCAGACCAAACGCAACGAACAATACCTAACAAAATGAGAAAAAAAAGATGGATAGAGCGTCTGCCACGTAAAGCAGGAGATCCCGGGTATGAGTCCCGGTCGGGGCACACTTTTTCAACATGCACCCAATGATGTAAATCAACGCCTGTTTGCAGCTAGGGTGTCGATTTAATTATCATTTCATAAAAGAAATTAACTTGTCTTTGGGATACGCAGAGATATACACATATACATTTGGAAAAATGAGGCTACGTTCTCCATTGCGAAGTTAAGATACTTTTCAGTATATCGATTACCTATCTAATGTTTCAGTAGTGTCACAAAAGAAACGAGTATTCTCAAGTGTTACCAGGAAAACGACAAAGGTCGAGACAGAAGATATCTAGAAGACATCAAATTATCTACCTTGGACGAGATAACGAGACTCGATAGTTGAGCGCATGTACAGTCGTGGACAAAACGAGCGAGACCCCTCGCCTTTTCGTTATGCTGATCCGCACGGCTTTAAAGTCTGCTACACAGCATAACAGGCAAGGCGACGAAGTGCTACCAACATACTATGCACAGGCGTGAAATTGAAAAACTACCTGAACTTTTTTAGGCTGTTTTCAATCATTTGTAAGACTATATTAATGCTGATTAGTGTGTTAAATACAACACGTAAATATAAGACAGAACTGAAGGAAGAAACGCTAATTGGTATGAACTGTACCAAAAAAATGCATTTCAACTTATCGAGATAACATAACTGTTTTAGTAAGACAAAGAACCCCAGATCGTTACGAATTAGCAAAATATTATCCGCATTCGGCCGCGAAACGGTCTGTGTCAACGTTCAGACCAGTCATACTGGATTACCGTTGCTGACCTACCATGGAACTGTGCAAATTTAGCAATGCGTGAAGATTCATAACGAAATTCAGTTAAAAATCATTAAGTGCCACAATTAAGTCAATTCCATTATTGACAGAAGCGGAAAAAGTAGGCAGTAACTTGTATGAAATTTTACAAGAGTGTCATATTGACATCTACAGGGCGCCAGTACAGAATAAAGGTAGCGATAAAAGGTATTGGGGGTGCGAGAATTTCTTAAAATTGCTTTACTGATATTCTATACGCCTCCATCGAGATTAGAACCTGAAACAAACCAGACCTTCCTTCAACTACGCTAGCAGACAACCCAGGCAAACAGCCCTCTATTATTAACCCAGACATGAATAAGCCGGCAATTTCGCAATGAAAATGGCAAAATCATCTGCAGTTTCTGTTGCATAGAGCTTTCTGGACTCAAAAACATGAATTTTCTTCCTTTATGTCACCGCTTATGTGACAATCATTCGGGATATTTTTCGAAATAACAAAATACTGTCATGAGAGAGTAAATTTAGTAGGATAGTTCTGCACCACCCCAGGAAATATACGGCTACATAGCTGCAAACGGTATTATACACTGTTTCGAATTCTCCACTAGACTCGCCACAGCCAGAAAACGTTCATTAGCCGAACTGTTTCATAAGTTAGCTAGCAATGGGAATGTTCGCACTTCTAAAACGCGGTGGCATTAATACTGAGATGTGAATTACCACGTATATAGGCAAATGGATACTATTTGCATTCCTGTAAACGTGATTTGGATCGAAAGCGTAGCTACGATTAATATGCTGATGTATCGACTGCAACTAGCACATTTCGGATAAAGGGTAGGGGGTGTTATTTATGCGGCCTTCATCTTCAGTAGCTGTCGTAGCTGTTTTCGTTGATAGGATTTCGTCACCTAAACCGGTAAAAACGGAACCCTACTAGTCTCACTTTCTTGACCGTCTATCGGTTTAACCAACCCTTAAAACCCGTTTACCTCCAGAACGCGTAGACATAATAAGCGGAAATGTATCGCACTTATTGCGGTACCCGGTCCCTTGGTGGTGTAAAAAAGTGAGTTTCTATGTCAACGCAATCTAAAGATACGGCCGTTTATGTAAAGAAAATTTACGTGAAAGGTCAAAAAATGGCTCCAAGAACTATGCGACCAAACTGCCTATGTCATCAGCCCCTAGACCTCAAACTACTTAAACCAACCTAACCTAACACACATGGATGCCCAGGGAAGGATTCGAACGGACGGCGCAAGCAGCCCTGCGATCCGCGGTATGACGCCGTTGAAAGCACGGCTAACCCACGCCGGCAGGCTGTTAATATCATCTGATGTTGCTAGCAAGTTATTTAATTCTGGTAAATGATTTTTTGCGCAGTTCATTTAAGATACAATAACTATAATATATTTGATGTTACTGAAGACGAAGGAAGCCTAATTCATTTCCCTCTCTTTATTGATGATGTTAGATTCTCAATCTGAGCATACGTATTATCCATAACCACACTTTAGCGCCACACTGGCGTACAGTTTTAGACATAAAAACTGACCGCCGGCCGGCCGCCACAGAGACTAAGTCCGAGTCGTTCACTTAACGTGGCCAATAAAACTGACCGCCCCGGCAATCTGGCAACATTGTTAGATGCGGAAGTGTTAGGAGGAAGTGTTGTCCACTTCCGAGATGTTCTCGGATTGTATGAGCCTGTGGTCTAGTAGCCGGCACAGTAACTCAGCGTGTTCGGTCAGAGGGTTAGATACCCTCTGAAATAAAAAAATTGAGTTAATGGATCAACGACGCACTGAAACGGGTGTCTTGCGACGTCCGCACCGAGCAGATTCAACGAACAAATACGAGACAAAAAAAAAAGAAGTGGTAATCTTCGTGCATTCTAAACTTATGGTCGCCTGTTCGCGTCCAACTGTTTTCTTTTCTTTTCTTTAACCACATTTCGGTGTAAAGTTATGGGTCTGATTGAGCATCGAAGATAATTCGCTTAACATTCTACCCAGCAGGAATAACAAGTATTCCAGAAACAACTCCGCAGGACAGCTCGTGGCTGCGTCGCGATCATAACAGCTTACGTTCGAGCGTTTCCTCGCGCTGCAGCGGCTACCGGCCACCGGCCAGACGCCACCCGCCGCCTGAAATCCGGCGCCGCCCATGTGAACGCGGCGCCACGCTGTCAGTGTATGTATCAACTGTCATTTTCGAATTTGAAGTTCTAGTTATCATCTTGCAGTTAAGCATTGGATTTTGCATACTTGAAAATCATGAACTACAGTTAAGCATTGCAAAATTGAGTCGCAAGTGGAAAAAAGTGTATCATCTGCAACACAACGTTTACTTTTGGTATAACAGAGGGGTGAATGCAGAGGAGGCAGCTAGAAAGATTTGAATTGTGTTTGGAGCGAGTGCTTTTGGGAAAAATACGCCAGAAAAAGATATTCGTGTTTCAACAAAGATCGTTCTGCCATGAATGATTTTCCACATTAAGGAAGTTTCGCCTACTGATATATGTGATAGATTACCATTTTACCATCATGCGACATTTGCATCCAACAGGCAAAGTTCAGAAGTCTGGTGTAGGAGTACTACATGCTCTAATTCGAAACAACAAAAATCAACGGAGTGACTATTATTGAACGTCATCAGGTAACTCATCGAGCATTCCTATGCAGTACTATTACTGGTGACGCGTTATGATGCCTTTATCGTTAACTTCCTAAGAAGAAATGAAAGGCTGAGCCCCACCAAAAGTCGTAAACTCGAGGAAAGAGTAGTGTGAACATAATATTTTACATCTGATAAATGCAAAAGTGTGTTTTGGGCTACGAATTCTGCCTCCAGGGTGTGTGCAACACAGCTGGAATTTGTTGCCAACAACTAAGACACCTTTTGGTCGCAGTGTAAGGAAATCGAGCAACAAAACTACATCACCTGTGCTACTGCATGACAACGCACTATGTTGCTTTGAGAAACAAAACTATCCAGGAGATTGATAGGAAAGTAGTCTCTCAGGCAATAGTATTGATAGGGAAGACCTCTCTCACTCAAGCACTAGTCCGTCTCGTCATATATTTGTAAAATTTTACCTTTCCCGCTCTTGATCGATCAACCGTCAAGGCAATTCATTTCTAGACGAAAATGCTCTTAAAACTACTCTGGTTTAATGACATCGTTAGAACCAGTAGGTTTCAACAGGCGTAGAATTTGTAAACAACTTTAGCATTGTCAGATCGTTTTAGATATCGTGAAAGAAAATTCTGCTGATGATTAATTTCTCTTCGATAATTACTGTTGCGTTTAGTAAACTAATGGAAAATGCAATTAAAATATTCACTGTACTAATATAAATTAAATTCAGCTTACTACAGAAACATCACGACGGCAGTCTATCTTAATAAAGCATTGTCTGTGAGACGATTGAGCCTATTTTAAGACGAATTAGTAGTATATTACCGACTTTTGACTTCGAAAAGATCTGTATTTATTTCATTTCCTGTTCCACTCGTAAGTATTATGAAAATGTGACATTTCATAGATAAAATCATGTATTCACAACAACAAAAAATACGTCGGCAGAAAACAAAAGTGGCATTATGAATTTGGAAGTACCGTAAGGTTTTCGCTCTGACACTAAGGGTTACTGAAAGTAGCAAGACGAATTTTGCTCGAGCGTTGTCTTACGATTCCCTTATTGAGTTTTTATCTGCCTGCTTGTAGCTGTGCAACAAAAGAATTAAAAATCTGGCTTTCAGCGAGTCTCGAAAGGCGAACGAAAGCAGCTTGCACCTGGTAGCTAAGCATGTTACCTGGGAACTGGTTTTTTCCTAAAGTGGGAAGACATCCTTTTGTGGTTGAATTGTTGGCAAATGTCAGTCAGACGCGTGCCTTTGGTCTAAGCGTTTCGGTGTGTTGAATTTGTACGAATGATTTTTCTACAGGCTTTTTCTGTCCCAAATAGAGAGTTGAAGTCTCCGATTAGTATTTTCACGTCATCTTGGTGAATTTTGCTCATAGTATTTTCGAGTGTGTTCCAGAATTTTTCGACGTTTTCGGTGTTTTTCTTATTTTCGATGTTGGTGGGGACACGTGCATTGATGAGTGTATATTTTATACTGGGGCTCTGAATGAGCATAGTCATAAGTCGCTTGTTGGTGGGCCGGCCGCGGTGGACGAGCGGTTCTACGCGCTTCAGCCGAAACGTCGCGACTGCTACGGTCGCAGGTTCGAATCCAGCATCGGGCATGGATGTGTGCGATGTCCTTACGTTAGTTAGGTTTAAGTAGTTCTAAGTTCTAGGGGACTGATGACCTCCGCTGTTAAGTCCCATAGTGCTCAGAGCCATTTGAACCTTTTGATTGTTGATGGGTGTGATTTCTTTGACAGAGTTGATGATACATCTGTGTTCGAGAAATGCAAGGCCGAAGATTGGTACGCCTTTCACTACCTTTTGTTGTATTTTACCCTTGAAGATGCAATGGTTTCCCTAATGCAAGATTTCATTGTCAGTTAGTCGTGGTTCTTGAAGAGCAAGGATGAGAATTTTTTGCCGGTCGATTTCTTTTGTGGGATTATTTAGTTTTCGTGTTTGGATCAGTGTATTGATGTTTACTTTTACATGCATGTTAATTGCTTGTAGGGAAATTTACCAGAGATCTTCGATATTCTCTGCCGTGCTAACCTGGCTCCCCAGAATCCGAAAATCCAACTGCCGCCTGTCGACAGCCGGGTTGTGTACCACCTGGAGTAAAGTTGACTTTGCTTGCATAGGTCATGTTTGCTTGTGTTTCATTGGTTTTGCTTGGGTGATACCAGGACCGGACAGGACCAGAGTGTGTTGAAGCCTTTGAAAGCAAATATTTTCAGCCAAGCTCATTGAGCTAACAGACGGTGATCAGAGTAGCGGTGATTTTCACTCAGACGTGTCTGGATTTTGGTTCAATGGATTGAGTAGCCGTTCAGCATAGTGTTAGTATTTGGTTCACCCCTAGTATCTGATTTCCTCGGTACCATCCATATGGGGGAGGGTTTCCCCTATCCACCACACGCGATTATTATTATTACTATTATTATTGTCATTATGTCATCAGCAAATCCGATATGGTGTATCTTCCCACCACTGAAATAGATGTGTATTGTTCGATTCAGCATTTCCATCACATAAATGTGGTTTATAATTACGTTACATTGCTGCTAGTAGACATATTTCTCACTTTTTCTTAGACAGTTGCTACCTGTTACTCCATCATAGGAATTTATGTGCGCAGCATTGTTGCAATACACACGTTCAAATTATCCGATTTCTGTAATTCCATTTCGATACCAGATCGGTTTAATCGGATTCAGCCAGGCAGTCTTAATGTGGATATCTGACTACGACTCTCATCGTATGATAGACTGGGTACACCACATTCTTAATCGGACTGTTGAATATAGATCACTTATACATGACAGGGCCTGAATTCTTAAACACTGTGGAAAATAATAATCCAACGTGCTTATTACAAATACGTTATTTAAATATAAATACATGAACTAACGAGATAACAGTTTATTTACAGGAGCGGAGCACCATCCATCATAGCAGAGCAGTGCGAGATTGATTTCAGGGCAAGAGAGGATAAAGCTGTTGCCGTTTGTTCCACGATCACCAAACATCAACCAGATAGAGAATATGTGGGCAGAGGTAACAAGGCCATTGCCACGTGGATCTACTAAAGGTTGGTTGGTTTGTGGGATTAAAGGGACCAGTATCTACAAAAGCAAGCGACCTTTGGACATACATAGAAAACATATGTTGGGAAGTAAACCATCACGCTACACTGTCTACGACTTAATGAAATCAATTCCCCTACGCATTCGAGAAATCTTACGTAATGATCGTGGGTGGGTTGGTTACTAAAAGCATAAAAAGATGTTCAAATATGTGTAAAATCTTATGGGACTTAACTGCTAAGGTCATCAGTACCTAAGCTTACACACTACTTAACCTAAATTATCCTAAGGACAAACACACACACTCATGCCCGAGGGAGGACTCGAACCTCCGCCGGGATCAGCCACGCAGCCCATGACTGCAGCGCGCTGACCGCTCGGCTAATCCCGCGCGGCTACTAGAAGTATACTCGTCCACAAAACCCATGTGGACAATTATCTGATAATCGGTCAAGCTTTGTGTGTCTCAGCTTTTAGCATACAAGTCCATTTACTTTCAGTCTCCTCCTTACAATTATTGCAATGCAAGGTAACTGAAAAAACTCAAACCACTCGACGCCAACTGGGCAACTGACGGGTGCATGTGTTGTTCAACAAACCGTAGTTGTCACCCTCACTGGAATCAATGACTGTGTGTGTGTGTGTGTGTGTGTGTGTGTGTGTGTGTGTGTGTGTGTGTGTGTGTGTGTATTCGTGTGCATGCACAATCTGAATCAATACTATTAACATTAGAGAGACAACCAACAATAAATATTGCATCAAATATGACTGTAAAGTATTTTAATGCTATGGGAAGTTACAGACTGAATTTTCACCCAACCCACGTCCTGCATATTACGTTAAGTAAGATGTATTAACTCCATAGTATCGTTAGCAGAGACAGTGCGCTCTTGTTGTCGAGGCTCGCGACAAGCGCAGCGATCAGCAGTGCCCAATGCCGCCGCGATTTGTTTATGTTGGCTGATTGTGGACACTGCAGCAGACGCTTCGCCATAAACAGAAAGAAATCACCTTGGCTCTGACTGCAGTGAGCGGATATCACTGCCTGCGTGTTCTTACAGTAACCAACGTGGGACTTTACTCACAGGTGCCATGGAGCAATTGCAACGGGTATCATGTCATTAGTCATCAGAATATTAACCAGTGATGAAATGTTCACTCTATTTGAATCCCAAGAAAATAGGAACCTTCTCACAAAGGAATGTGAGGTGATATCAAAATTTATCCAACATACAAAAATTAACTGCAGGGCTTTCATGTATGCAGTAGTAGCACACAAGGAAATATTATGTCTTGGAAGCGCATATTTCATTTCCTCTTACAATTAACGACCTTGTTTTAGTATGAAGTGGGAAAATAATCACGAAAAACTTAAGTTCCTGAGAAGCATATAAGTTATTTCCTCTTCTCACATCATAACTTTTGTTTTAGTATGAGGTAACAAAATAAACAGTTTAGGGTTCTGAAACATAATATGACACCAGATTCTTATCGTAGGCGCTATCGGAAACGCAAAAAGCAGGGAGCTATCCATTCTTTTGTCCAAAAGTCTGTTTCTTTCATGCATTACTCACGCTAGGAGATTCTTATTTAAGGACTTGTGGGCATCAAGTTCTTCAGCAGAACACGCCTTATGTTATTGTGCTAATTACGGCATGGAAAAAAATGCAATAAAGACGAGTTCCCCTAGAGCAGTGAGGATATTTGCACATGTCTGTATTCAGCAATGACTGCCAGCTGCCACAGAGTACTTGCGGCAGGCAACACAACTGTGCGTGCACTTCAGACTTCATTCAGTAAGACGTCAGGAGATGGTTGGAAACGTCAAGTTAACGTTGCTTTACGAGTCGTATTCAATCCAGAATGAGGTGTTATTAAGGTAGTTGAACGTTCTAGCAATTACACTTCTATAATTCTCGTATGAGTATTCCGACAGCCAACAGAACCCGTTAGTGTGAAACCATTTGGAACTGCATTAACATCAAAGTGCAAGAACTTGAGACAATACGTGGACTATTCTCTTCGCTAGGTGACCTATTATTGATATTTAGGATTCTCTCCGTCCTAGGCGTAATGGAAATGGAACTTCAGAGGCGCTTTCCGCTATTCTTGACAAACATGAGAATCTTGCAATCACTGCGAGTTACAACTGCGTGATGATAATGGTTCCGGTTGTCAGTAGTTGTGGTGGTGTTATGCTGTAAAACTGCTTACAGCAACGTTAATGGTGGCGCACATGATTTAGCGCTGACTACCGACTTAAGTAAAGATAGTGTTGTGGCGTCGTCGCTTGTCTTTATTTAGCCTCAGCTTCAGTAATCCGATTTACTATTTTCGCGGGCTTCTAATGATACAGTATGACTACAGAGATCATCGTGCGGGTATTAAATTAATTCTGCAATGAATTGCTTAAATAATATTACCCTCAGCTATGCAGCTGGAATGACTCATTACACAGGTACTCTATGTTGCATTTGGTTAAGTGCTCAGTTCGCTGCAATCCTGCTTCTACTGTTTGTAAATACTTGTATACTTCAAAAATGGTTCAAATGGCTCTGAGCGCTATGTTACTTAACGTGTGAGGTCATCACTCCGCTAGAAGTAGCATGTATTAGTTCAAAGGCACGTCTTTAATTCCAAGTCCTCTGTTTTGCCTCTGCAAAGTCGCCGGTTCTAGGCGCTACAGTCTGGAACCGCGCAACAGCTACTGTCACAGGTTCGACTCCAATCTCGGGCATGGATGTGTATGATGTCCTTAGGTTAGTTAGGTTTAAGTAGTTCTAACTTCTAGTGGACTGATGACCTCAGAAGTTAAGTCCCATAGTGCTCAGAGCCATTTGAACCATTTATGAAGTATACAAGTATTTACGAGCAGTAGAAGCAGGATTGCAGCGAACTGAGAACTTAACCAAGGGAAACATAGAGTACCTGTGTAATGAGTCATTCCCGCTGCATAGCTGAGGGTAATATTTTTTAAGTAATTCATTGAAGAATTAATGTAATACCCACACGATGATCTCTGTAGTCATACTGTATCATTAGATGCCCGTGAAAGTAGTACTATGTTCGTTAAATCGGATTACTCAAGCTGAGGCCAAATAAAGACAAGCGACGACGCCACAACACTATCTTTACATAAGTCGGTAGTCAGCGCTAAATTATGTGCGCCACCATTAACGTTGCTGTAAGCAGTTTTACAGCATAACACCACCACAACTACTGACAACCTGAACCATTATCATCACGCAGTTGTAACTCGCAGTGATTGCAAGTTTCTCATGTTTGTCAAGAATAGCGGAAAGCGCCTCTGAAGTTCCATTTCCATTACGCCTAGGACGGAGAGAATCCTAAATATCAATAATAGGTCACCTAGCGAAGAGAATAGTCCACGTATTGTCTCAAGTTCTTGCACTTTGGTGTTAATGCAGTTCCAGGTGGTTTCACACTAACGGGTTCTTTTGGCTGTCGGAATACTCATACGAGAATTATAGAAGTGTAATTGCTAGAACGTTCAACTACCTTAATAACACCTCATTCTGGATTGAATACGACTCGTAAAGCAACGTTAATTTGACGTTTCCATCCATCTCCTGACGTCTTAATGAATGAAGTCTGAAGTGCACGCACAGTTGTGTTGCCTGCCGCAAGGATTCTGTGAAGTGTTGTAAAAGCTGGCAGTCATTGCTGAATACAGACATGTGCAAATATCCTCACTGCTCTAGGGGAACTCGTCTTTATTGCATTTTTTCCATGCCGTAATTAGCACAATAACATAAGGCGTGTTCTGCTGAAGAACTTGATGCCCACAAGTCCTTAAATAAGAATCTCCTAGCGTGAGTAATGCATGAAAGAAACAGACTTTTGGACAAAAGAATGGATAGCTCCCTGCTTTTTGCGTTTCCGATAGCGCCTACGATAAGAATCTGGTGTCATGTTTCAGAACCCTAAACTGTTTATTTTGTTACCTCATACTAAAACAAAAGTTATGATGTGAGAAGAGGAAATAACTAATATGCTTCTCAGGAACTTAAGTTTTTCGTGATTATTTTCCCACTTCATACTAAAACAAGGTCGTTAATTGTAAGAGGAAATGAAATTTGCGCTTCCAAGACATAATATTTCCTTGTGTGCTACTACTGCATACATGAAAGCCCTGCAGTTCATTTTTGTATGTTGGATAAATTTTGATATCACCTCACATTCCTTTGTGAGAAGGTTCCTATTTTCTTGGGATTCAAATAGAGTGAACATTTCATCACTGGTTAATATTCTGATGACTAATAACATGATACCCGTTGCAATTGCTCCATGGCACCTGTGAGTAAAGTCCCACGTTGGTTACTATAAGAACACGCAGGCAGTGATATCCGCTCACTGCAGTCAGAGCCAAGATGATTTATTTCTGTTTATGGCGAAGCGTCTGCTGCAGTGTCCACAATCAGCCAACATAAACAAATCGCGGCGGCATTGGGCACTGCTGATCGCTGCGCTTGTCGCGAGCCTCGACAACAAGAGCGCACTGTCTCTGCTAACGATACTATGGAGTTAATACATCTTACTTAACGTAATATGCAGGACGTGGGTTGGGTGAAAATTCAGTCTGTAACTTCCCATAGCATTAAAATACTTTACAGTCATATTTGATGCAATATTTATTGTTGGTTGTCTCTCTAATGTTAATAGTATTGATTCAGATTGTGCATGCACACGAATACACACACACACACACACACACACACACACACACACACACACACACACACACACACACAGTCATTGATTCCAGTGAGGGTGACAACTACGGTTTGTTGAACAACACATGCACCCGTCAGTTGCCCAGTTGGCGTCGAGTGGTTTGAGGTTTTTTCAGTTACCTTGCATTGCAATAATTGTAAGGAGGAGACTGAAAGTAAATGGACTTGTATGCTAAAAGCTGAGACACACAAAGCTTGACCGATTATCAGATAATTGTCCACATGGGTTTTGTGGACGAGTATACTTCTAGTAGCCGCGCGGGATTAGCCGAGCGGTCAGCGCGCTGCAGTCATGGGCTGCGTGGCTGATCCCGGCGGAGGTTCGAGTCCTCCCTCGGGCATGAGTGTGTGCGTTTGTCCTTAGGATAATTTAGGTTAAGTAGTGTGTAAGCTTAGGTACTGATGACCTTAGCAGTTAAGTCCCATAAGATTTTACACATATTTGAACATCTTTTTATGCTTTTAGTAACCAACCCACCCACGATCATTACTTAAGATTTCTCGAATGCGTAGGGGAATTGATTTCATTAAGTCGTAGACAGTGTAGCGTGATGGTTTACTTCCCAACATATGTTTTCTATATATGTCCAAAGGTCGCTTGCTTTTGTAGATACTGGTCCCTTTAATCCCACAAACCAACCAACCTTTAGTAGATCCACGTGGCAATGGCCTTGTTACCTCTGCCCACATATTCACTATCTGGTTGATGTTTGGTGATCGTGGAACAAACGGCAACAGCTTTATCCTCTCTTGCCCTGAAACCAATCTCGCACTGCTCTGCTATGATGGATGGTGCTCCGCTCCTGTAAATAAACAGACTGCCTGGCTGAATCCGATTAAACCGATCTGGTATCGAAATGGAATTACAGAAATCGGATAATTTGAACGTGTGTATTGCAACAATGCTGCGCACATAAATTCCTATGATGGAGTAACAGGTAGCAACTGTCTAAGAAAAAGTGAGAAATATGTCTACTAGCAGCAATGTAACGTAATTATAAACCACATTTATGTGATGGAAATGCTGAATCGAACAATACACATCTATTTCAGTGGTGGGAAGATACACCATATCGGATTTGCTGATGACATAATGACAATAATAATAGTAATAATAATAATCGCGTGTGGTGGATAGGGGAAACCCTCCCCCATATGGATGGTACCGAGGAAATCAGATACTAGGGGTGAACCAAATACTAACACTATGCTGAACGGCTACTCAATCCATTGAACCAAAATCCAGACACGTCTGAGTGAAAATCACCGCTACTCTGATCACCGTCTGTTAGCTCAATGAGCTTGGCTGAAAATATTTGCTTTCAAAGGCTTCAACACACTCTGGTCCTGTCCGGTCCTGGTATCACCCAAGCAAAACCAATGAAACACAAGCAAACATGACCTATGCAAGCAAAGTCAACTTTACTCCAGGTGGTACACAACCCGGCTGTCGACAGGCGGCAGTTGGATTTTCGGATTCTGGGGAGCCAGGTTAGCACGGCAGAGAATATCGAAGATCTCTGGTAAATTTCCCTACAAGCAATTAACATGCATGTAAAAGTAAACATCAATACACTGATCCAAACACGAAAACTAAATAATCCCACAAAAGAAATCGACCGGCAAAAAATTCTCATCCTTGCTCTTCAAGAACCACGACTAACTGACAATGAAATCTTGCATTAGGGAAACCATTGCATCTTCAAGGGTAAAATACAGCAAAAGGTAGTGAAAGGCGTACCAATCTTCGGCCTTGCATTTCTCGAACACAGATGTATCATCAACTCTGTCAAAGAAATCACACCCATCAACAATCAAAAGGTTCAAATGGCTCTGAGCACTATGGGACTTAACAGCGGAGGTCATCAGTCCCCTAGAACTTAGAACTACTTAAACCTAACTAACGTAAGGACATCGCACACATCCATGCCCGATGCTGGATTCGAACCTGCGACCGTAGCAGTCGCGACGTTTCGGCTGAAGCGCGTAGAACCGCTCGTCCACCGCGGCCGGCCCACCAACAAGCGACTTATGACTATGCTCATTCAGAGCCCCAGTATAAAATATACACTCATCAATGCACGTGTCCCCACCAACATCGAAAATAAGAAAAACACCGAAAACGTCGAAAAATTCTGGAACACACTCGAAAATACTATGAGCAAAATTCACCAAGATGACGTGAAAATACTAATCGGAGACTTCAACTCTCTATTTGGGACAGAAAAAGCCTGTAGAAAAATCATTCGTACAAATTCAACACACCGAAACGCTTAGACCAAAGGCACGCGTCTGACTGACATTTGCCAACAATTCAACCACAAAAGGATGTCTTCCCACTTTAGGAAAAAACCAGTTCCCAGGTAACATGCTTAGCTACCAGGTGCAAGCTGCTTTCGTTCGCCTTTCGAGACTCGCTGAAAGCCAGATTTTTAATTCTTTTGTTGCACAGCTACAAGCAGGCAGATAAAAACTCAATAAGGGAATCGTAAGACAACGCTCGAGCAAAATTCGTCTTGCTACTTTCAGTAACCCTTAGTGTCAGAGCGAAAACCTTACGGTACTTCCAAATTCATAATGCCACTTTTGTTTTCTGCCGACGTATTTTTTGTTGTTGTGAATACATGATTTTATCTATGAAATGTCACATTTTCATAATACTTACGAGTGGAACAGGAAATGAAATAAATACAGATCTTTTCGAAGTCAAAAGTCGGTAATATACTACTAATTCGTCTTAAAATAGGCTCAATCGTCTCACAGACAATGCTTTATTAAGATAGACTGCCGTCGTGATGTTTCTGTAGTAAGCTGAATTTAATTTATATTAGTACAGTGAATATTTTAATTGCATTTTCCATTAGTTTACTAAACGCAACAGTAATTATCGAAGAGAAATTAATCATCAGCAGAATTTTCTTTCACGATATCTAAAACGATCTGACAATGCTAAAGTTGTTTACAAATTCTACGCCTGTTGAAACCTACTGGTTCTAACGATGTCATTAAACCAGAGTAGTTTTAAGAGCATTTTCGTCTAGAAATGAATTGCCTTGACGGTTGATCGATCAAGAGCGGGAAAGGTAAAATTTTACAAATATATGACGAGACGGACTAGTGCTTGAGTGAGAGAGGTCTTCCCTATCAATACTATTGCCTGAGAGACTACTTTCCTATCAATCTCCTGGATAGTTTTGTTTCTCAAAGCAACATAGTGCGTTGTCATGCAGTAGCACAGGTGATGTAGTTTTGTTGCTCGATTTCCTTACACTGCGACCAAAAGGTGTCTTAGTTGTTGGCAACAAATTCCAGCTGTGTTGCACACACCCTGGAGGCAGAATTCGTAGCCCAAAACACACTTTTGCATTTATCAGATGTAAAATATTATGTTCACACTACTCTTTCCTCGAGTTTACGACTTTTGGTGGGGCTCAGCCTTTCATTTCTTCTTAGGAAGTTAACGATAAAGGCATCATAACGCGTCACCAGTAATAGTACTGCATAGGAATGCTCGATGAGTTACCTGATGACGTTCAATAATAGTCACTCCGTTGATTTTTGTTGTTTCGAATTAGAGCATGTAGTACTCCTACACCAGACTTCTGAACTTTGCCTGTTGGATGCAAATGTCGCATGATGGTAAAATGGTAATCTATCACATACATCAGTAGGCGAAACTTCCTTAATGTGGAAAATCATTCATGGGAGAACGATCTTTGTTGAAACACGAATATCTTTTTCTGGCGTATTTTTCCCAAAAGCACTCGCTCCAAACACAATTCAAATCTTTCTAGCTGCCTCCTCTGCATTCACCCCTCTGTTATACCAAAAGTAAACGTTGTGTTGCAGATGATACACTTTTTTCCACTTGCGACTCAATTTTGCAATGCTTAACTGTAGTTCATGATTTTCAAGTATGCAAAATCCAATGCTTAACTGCAAGATGATAACTAGAACTTCAAATTCGAAAATGACAGTTGATACATACACTGACAGCGTGGCGCCGCGTTCACATGGGCGGCGCCGGATTTCAGGCGGCGGGTGGCGTCTGGCCGGTGGCCGGTAGCCGCTGCAGAGCGAGGAAACGCTCGTACGTAAGCTGTTATGATCGCGACGCAGCCACGAGCTGTCCTGCGGAGTTGTTTCTGGAATACTTGTTATTCCTGCTGGGTAGAATGTTAAGCGAGTTATCTTCGATGCTCAATCAGACCCATAACTTTACACCGAAATGTGGTTAAAAAAAAGAAAAGAAAACAGTTGGACGCGAACAGGCGACCATAAGTTTAGAATGCACGAAGATTACCACTTCTTTTTTTTTTGTCTCGTTTTTGTTCGTTGAATCTGCTCGGTGCGGACGTCGCAAGACACCCGTTTCAGTGCGTCGTTGATCCATTAACTCAATTTTTTTATTTCAGAGGGTATCTAACCCTCTGACCGAACACGCTGAGTTACTGTGCCGGCTACTAGACCACAGGCTCATACAATCCGAGAACATCTCGGAAGTGGACAACACTTCCTCCTAACACTTCCGCATCTAACAATGTTGCCAGATTGCCGGGGCGGTCAGTTTTATTGGCCACGTTAAGTGAACGACTCGGACTTAGTCTCTGTGGCGGCCGGCCGGCGGTCAGTTTTTATGTCTAAAACTGTACGCCAGTGTGGCACTAAAGTGTGGTTATGGATAATACGTATGCTCAGATTGCGAATCTAACATCATCAATAAAGAGAGGGAAATGAATTAGGCTTCCTTCGTCTTCAGTAACATCAAATATATTATAGTCATTGTATCTTAAATGAACTGCGCAAAAAATCATTCACCAGAATTAAATAACTTGCTAGCAACATCAGATGATCCAAATCACGTTTACAGGAATGCAAATAGTATCCATTTGCCTATATACGTGGTAATTCACATCCCAGTATTAATGCCACCGCGTTTTAGAAGTGCGAACATTCCCATTGCTAGCTAACTTATGAAACAGTTCGGCTAATGAACGTTTTCTGGCTGTGGCGAGTCTAGTGGAGAATTCGAAACAGTGTATAATACCGAAACTTCCTGGCAGATTAAAACTGTGTACCCGACCGAGACTCGAACTCGGGACCTTTGCCTTTCGCGGGCAGGTGCTCTACCAACTGAGCTACCGAAGCACGACTCACGACCGGTACTCACAGCTTTACTTCTGCCAGTACCTCGTCTCCTACCTTCCAAACTTTACAGAAGCTCTCCTGCGAAACTTGCAGAACTAGCACTCCTGAAAGAAAGGATATTGCGGAGACATGGCTTAGCCACAGCCTGGGGGGTGTTTCCAGATTGAGTACCGGTCGTGAGTCGTGCTTCGGTAGCTCAGTTGGTAGAGCACTTGCCCGCGAAAGGCAAAGGTCCCGAGTTCGAGTCTCGGTCGGGCACACAGTTTTAATCTGCCAGGAAGTTTCATATCAGCGCACACTCCGCTGCAGAGTGAAAATCTCATTCTGGAGTGTATAATACCGTTTGCAGCTATGTAGCCGTTTATTTCCTGGGGTGGTGCAGAATTATCCTACTAAATTTACTCTCTCATGACAGTATTTTGTTATTTCGAAAAATATCCCGAATGATTGTCACATAAGCGGTGACATAAAGGAAGAAAATTCATGTTTTTGAGTCCAGAAAGCTCTATGCAACAGAAACTGCAGATGATTTTGCCATTTTCATTGCGAAATTGCCGGCTTATTCATGTCTGGGTTAATAATAGAGGGCTGTTTGCCTGGGTTGTCTGCTAGCGTAGTTGAAGGAAGGTCTGGTTTGTTTCAGGTTCTAATCTCGATGGAGGCGTATAGAATATCAGTAAAGCAATTTTAAGAAATTCTCGCACCCCCAATACCTTTTATCGCTACCTTTATTCTGTACTGGCGCCCTGTAGATGTCAATATGACACTCTTGTAAAATTTCATACAAGTTACTGCCTACTTTTTCCGCTTCTGTCAATAATGGAATTGACTTAATTGTGGCACTTAATGATTTTTAACTGAATTTCGGTATGAATCTTCACGCATTACTAAATTTGCACAGTTCCATGGTAGGTCAGCAACGGTAATCCAGTATGACTGGTCTGAACGTTGACACAGACCGTTTCGCGGCCGAATGCGGATAATATTTTGCTAATTCGTAACGATCTGGGGTTCTTTGTCTTACTAAAACAGTTATGTTATCTCGATAAGTTGAAATGCATTTTTTTGGTACAGTTCATACCAATTAGCGTTTCTTCCTTCAGTTCTGTCTTATATTTACGTGTTGTATTTAACACACTAATCAGCATTAATATAGTCTTACAAATGATTGAAAACAGCCTAAAAAAGTTCAGGTAGTTTTTCAATTTCACGCCTGTGCATAGTATGTTGGTAGCACTTCGTCGCCTTGCCTGTTATGCTGTGTAGCAGACTTTAAAGCCGTGCGGATCAGCATAACGAAAAGGCGAGGGGTCTCGCTCGTTTTGTCCACGACTGTACCTTTCTCATTTACGCGAGACTACAAGGATCCGGTTATGTGACTCACGGAAAGATAATTCTTTATGGAAAAAAGTTTTCCACTATTATGAGAATCTTATTACTCGTGGACTGAGACGTTTTAAAATTTGCGTATTTTCTGCCACTCTTTGCCATCTCTGTATTGTGAGTAAGCAAGCCTAAGTAATAAGCGTAATTTCCAGTAGTGAATCAACGTTTAAACGTTTCTAGGAATTTTCTGCCCGCGGATGCGCTGACTCTCACTCAAAATTTAGCCTTGAAGAAATGGCGACCCATTGAAAAAGACAATATGATCAGTTCTACATACATATTTTTCCCAGAAACGAGATGCAGTAAGATAGTCCATTACGAACTGCAGCGAGACAAGAGCAAGCGTAAAATATTATATCGTTACATTTATATCATTATTGATATCTGACAGTTTATTCGAGTTTATCGTCGATGTTTTGAGATAAGTCTCCAGTGCTTTGTTCTAAAAGAGTATGACACGTCAAAATGTAAGTCTTCTCTCGAATACATCAAGCAGATTATAGTAGTAATTCGCCACTAAGAAAATGCCGATGTATCTAATAATCTATTCCAATTTAGTAGGCAGCAACAAATTATTTGGTCGAATTTTGACTACTCACAATTACCCCAAGTCAGTAAACAAGAAGTTCAGGATATTATTCAGCCTGGTATTTTTCTACGACTGCTGCGACATGCTGTATATGCGTGGGAAGAAAGTAAGGCACGATGTATCGAATTGGATGTGAAACTGTTTGACACGTTGACTGTGTGAGCTGTTCAACAAGCTGGAGGAAATAAGGGACATACCATGACTAACTGGACCATGTGAAGTAAACGACTGCAGCGTCCACATCAAAGTTTTATTTAAAGTTTCCCGCTACCACTATTCCAACTGTTGCACCGAGCGATGAGGTGCATTAGATGGCACTGGACTGATGTTGGGACGGATGCCTGTCCCGTCCAACCTTTTCATTTCAGACTAGCATTTGCAGCCTACGTCCTCAACTATTTGCTGAATGTATTCCAATCTCTGTCTTCCTTTGCAGTTTTTGCCCTCTGCGATTCACTCTGCTACCACGGAAGTTATTCCCTGATGCCTTCACACATGTCTTATCTTCTTGTTCCTTCATGTCAGTTTTTTTCCATATGTCCCTTTCTTCCCAGATGCTGCGGAAAACTACCTCATTCCTTGTCTTATCAGTCCATCAGATTTTCAACATTCTTCTGCAGCACCTTAGTTCTAACACTTCGACTCTGTTCTGTTCCCTTTCTTCCCACTGTCCATGATTCACTGTCATTCAATGCTCTGTTCCAAACTTACATTCTCAGAAATATTTCCTTCACATTATGGCCTATGTTTGATACTAGTAAACTTCTCTTGGACAGGAATGCCATTTTTGCCTGTGCTAGTCTGCTTTTTATGTCATACTGCCTCTGTCCATGGTGGATTATTTTGCTGCCTAGGTAGCTGAATTGTTTAACTTCATCCACTTCGTGATCCCCAATTCTGATAAATTTCTCGCTGTTCCCTTTTCTGCTACTTCTTATTACTATCGCCTTTCTTTGATGTAGTCTGAATCCATATTTTACATTTATTCTTTGTTCGCTCCATTCAATATATCTCGTAATTTTTCTTCACTTTCACCCAGGATAACAATGTCATCAGCGAATCTAATCATTGATATGCTTCGACCCTGAATCTTACCACATTGTTCAACCTTTCTTTTATTTCCGTCATAGCTTCCGCGACGTGTAGATTGAGCAATAGGGGCGAAAGACTGCATCCCTGTCTTACGCCCTCCTCACTCCGAGCATTTCGTTCTTGGCCTTGCAGTCTAGTCTTATTCTTCCCTCTTGGTTCTTGTACATATTGTATATTAACCGTCTTTCCCTATAGCTTACTCCTATTTTCTCAGAATTTCGAATATCTTGCACCATTTGACACTGTAGAATGCTTTTTCCAGGTCGACAAATCCTATGAACGTGTCTCGATTTTTCTTCAGTCTTGCTTCCGTTACCGACTGCGTCAGAACTGCCTCTCTCTTTCCTAACGGCACACTGTTCGTCAACTAACAGATTCTCCATTTTCTTTTCTATTCTTCTGTAAATTATTCTTGTCAGCAACTTGGATACATGAGTTGCTAAGCTGATTGTGCGATAATTCTGGCATTTGTCGGCTCTTGCTGCATTCTAAGTTTTCTAAGTTGTGTTGAGAATGTTTTTCCTAAAGCCAAATGGTATATCGTCAGACTCTTACATTCTACACACCAGCGTGAATAGTCGTTGTTGCCGCTTCCCCCACTGATTTTAGAAATTCCGATGGAATGTTACCTACCCCTTCTGTGGTATTTGACCTTAAGTCGCCCAAAGCTCTTTTAAATTCTAATTCTAATACTGGACCCCCATCTCTTCCTGTCGACTCATATTTCTTCTTCTATCAAGTCGTCAGACAAGTCCTCCCCATCATAGAAAACTTCAATATATTCTTTCCACATACCCGCTCTCCGCTCTGAATTTAACAGTGGAATTTCCATTACACTCTGAATGTTACCGCCTTTGCTTTTGATTTCAATGAAGGTTGTTTCCACAACAGTTTTTTTTCGACTTCTTCACATTTTTCATGCAGTCATTTCGCCTTAGCTCCATTGCAATTCCTGTTTGTTTCGTTCCTAAGTAACTTGCATTTCTGTATCCCTGAATTTCCTTGCACATTTTTGTACTTCATTCTTTCGTCAATGGAGTGAAGTATTTGTTCTCTTATCCATGGTATCTTCGCAATTATCATCCTTGAACCTACGTTTTTCTTCTGGATTAACGAGGTTCAAACCTCTGTTCCGTCTCTCTGATTCAGATACCTTACCTCATGCTGTTTCTCTCAGCGACACCACAACCGGTTTCTTTACAATCACCATGGGGACCAATGCTTCTCTACAGTACCATGATTATGACAGAATTTCACCTGTGATTCTTTTTCGTGGTATTTCAAAGATTACGCTTCCACATGCAGAAATATTCTTTGTGAGACAATTGCATTCTTGTCGACATCTAAGACAGTTGCTTTTCACGAAAGCGTGTTCACTAACTACATCACAGGCTTCGGAGTCAAAGTATTCAGTAAGTCAAATGTTCTGTGTTCATGTAAGTACGGATGGCTACTTCTACTGTAGTGTACATCATAACAATGGCACCTGAGCTGTAGTTAATGTGTCAGTTACAGGAGTTAGAAGGAGCACTGACCCTTCCGTAATTTCCAATTGCATATATACTCTGCAAATCACTGTGAAGTTAGTGACATACAGATTACTTCTTATTGTAACATGTTAAGGATCTTTACGTTCAGTTCACGAATGGAGCTTGGGAAAAATGACTGCTTGTACTCCTCTGTGCGACTTGTTATTTGTCAAATTTTTTCTCAGTGGTCTGTAAGGGAAAGACACGTAGAGGGTTGAAAAATACTCATATCCATGTCTGAAAGAAGGTGTTTTAAGTTTGCTGAGAAGTTTCTCTAGAGATGTCTTGTGTCTTTCTTCGGGTGTGCAAGAGTAAGAATTTCCAAGTTCTTGCACTATTTCACCAGTAAAACAAGTCTGTGATCATCCGCAAAGACGTTTTTTGTGTTCACTCTGTGGGTCCTGTTACTCCGACCTGACATGGGTCGCTTACACTAGATAAATATTCCAGTGTGAGGTGCGCAAGTGTTTTATTTGCAGCCTCTTTTGCACGCAAACTGTAGTTTTCCATTATCCTATTAACGAACGGTGACCGCCCATTTCTTTCACCTGCGATTCAGCCTTATGATCGTTGCATTTCCTGTGTGCATACACTGATGTTTCCAGACAGGTGTATGACATCATTCTAGTGCTGTTTATCTCATACATAAGAATCTCCGCTACTCATCAGCTGCAACCTAATAGTCATTATTGTTTCATCAGGTTGTATTGGGCATCTACAGTGATTTACAAAGAAATGACAGTCTTCTTAACTGATAATATTTTGTTTTCAGATACATGCTGTTTTACGGCAGCACTTCTAGCTAGTTTAACGTTTCTATCGTCTACAAGTGCAGGCTTCTGATTTGGCGTTTACTTTTATGATACCTGCGCGTTATGCCTGTACTTTGTCTCTTAAGAAAGCACCTCTGAATTCAAACTTCTCGGATAAATTTTGCACTTGACGCTGCGGCTATAACCTTACTCCTATAACTTGCGCTTGACCTTGCTGCTCTCAATGGTACTCATTTGCCTTCTACTGTATTCCTTTCCCTTGTTTCAGTCAATCGATGCCTAGTGCTCCCTTTGAAACTTTCCTTTCAACAACCTTTCATTCTTTCAGCTTATCCAGGTCCCGCCTCCTTAATATTCTACCTTTTTGGAAATTCTTCAGGTTTAATCTGCAGTTCATAACCAATAAATTTATGGACATAGTCCGCATCTGGCTCGGGAAATGTCTTCCAGCTGGTTCCAAAATCTATGTCTTACCATTGTGTAATCAATCTCAAACCTTTCGGCCTCTCCAGATCTCTTCCATATATGCAGACTGCCTTTATGATTCTTAAACCAAGAGTTAGCTATGATTAAGTTATGCTCTGTGCAAAATTCTTCCTCTTCCATTCTTTTCCTCCACTCCATATTCATCTCCTATTTTCATTCTCTTCCTTTTCCCACTGTCGAATTCCAATCCTGAATCACAAGTAAATTTTCATCTCCCGTAACTATCTGAACAATTTCTTCAATCTCGTCGTACATTTCACCAATTTCTTCATCATCTGCGGAACTAGTTGGCATATAAACGATGCAGTTGTCAACCCTGTGGCTTTTCTGGCAACAATACTACATGTTACGAATATCAACGGAACCCAACTAGCAAGGTGAAATGGAAGTTGCAGGAAGGAAATGTGACCCTAGACGTCGTCAGTTCTGATGCGGGCTATTATGAGCATCTTGTTGCTCTGCCGTCAATAGTTGTGGGTTGGCCTCTGCGACATGTTGATTAAGTCATCCAGGCATTCACCAAGAGTGCACACGATTCTCCTTCACATCTCTTCTTGCGACTTCGCTTTGGATATTCTTTACTCGCCAAACGACGATTAATAGCTCCCCCTCTTTACATCCACTTCGACCTCAGAAGAGTATACGAGTAGACGGCTTTCCGACAGCAGAAGTGTGTCGCAGTGGCTCAAGTTCACTGTCCCTTTCAGGCAGGACTCCGTCCTTCTAGATAAGGGCATTGTCGATGATTATGAATGATTACAGTCATCACCGAGACGAAAGTATGGACAATTTCCTCGGATTGGAGCAACATGAAACTACGCACAGAGAATAATTCAGGATTTGATGGTGATACAACACAGTAAGCGAATAATAATTTACGCTTCTCATGTTGTCTGACTCGTTTTTACCGTTAAAATCCATCCTATCACACTTCTCTAGTGCACGCTGATGGTCACATACGTTTTTAAAATCATTTCACGTCGAAGGAAACAAAATTGGTTCGAGTAGAGCGAATTGCGGAAACCACCTATACACATATACGAGAGGACTTCAAGAGGAAAGATATACATTATTAAGGTTAGCCAAATAGCTTTTAATGAATATTAGACTACGCTCCACTGTGACAGATATACACAACACTACTTTTCAAAACAATCACTAACTTTCTGCAAACAACGATTGGAGCGTTCTGCTAATTGCTCAATTCCTCGACGATGGGAATCTGTTCCTTGTTCGGAAAATCATTCGAGAACCGATGTGTGAACGTCCTCACTGTTGGAATATCTCTTTCGCCCAGATGTTCTTTCAGTTGTCGAAAATATTGAAGTTGCATGGTACGACATCAAGGCTTCCTGATAAGCATCATCCACATCTATGTGTACTTTAGACGTAATGTCCCAAAGAATCGCACTGTCCCTCGTTCTTCAACGAGAACATTTCCGGTTGGCGCGCCATTTCATTCTCACACTATGATGAATCTGTTGTCCGTACCACAGGAGAATTGAGTTTGCGGGCAACCGAGAACATACGATCGCTCCTGACAATGTGTCACTGACGATATGCCACTCTTGCAGTGCAATGGTCTTAGCATGGGGCGGCATGTGTAGCTTACTTTCTGAAGTCCCTATATAGTCACGACAATAGCCTGTATGCTTGTATCTTTATCACCTGATAGTATACGGAGAAGTCAAGCGCCTTTAGAAAATATAAGAATATAGTCAGCTTGTTCGTTTGCAGTGTTCATTTGCGAGATATCAATAGCGAAAAGTGTCAGCTGTTACGTTTAAGTTGCTTCTTCAATCTGGGGTGATTTGTTCAAGGAACTCTCTCTCTCTCTCTCTCTCGCTCTCGCTCCCTCCCTCCCTCTCTCTCTGGTGGTCTCGCTATCTTTATCTCTTCTCTGTGAGCACTATATTCAAGATCTGCATACGTTTTAGCAGTAAATGGACTTAAGAATATTGCGCTTTGCTATTCGAGTAATGTACCCTAGCATTTCGCGCGGATGATGCTAGGAACGGAGAAATGTGCAGCATCCCTTACATTTGTTCCCAGCATCATCCGCACGACATGGTAATGCACATAGTTTGCCTAGCAAGTAAGCACCTTTCAGAAGCCGTTGTTTCGCCGTGATTGGTTAACTGCGGTTCTATCGTGTGTTCTGTGTTCACATACGGCATGAAAGCAAGAGCTGAAAACAAATCGTGACAAGTATTTTCATTCAGAATCAGCCGAATGTTACACTCGTTTCGTAATACCATTTGCTATTTCCTGTAACTGCTTTCAATGACCTAAAGTGACAGACTTTGTGTGCCTATCTGAACTGTGTAATCACATGGATAGAGAAATTAAATATCACGGACTATACTGTGGATTCATTTTCGTGTACAGTTAAACCGAAAAAAAAAATAAACAGGAGCGGCAACATATGTAAAAGTTCGACATGAAGTCATACATATTGAAGTACTTTTTGCTTGTATCAGAACCTAGCGGCACGGGCTTGTGAGTTGTTACTGCAGAATACTTCTCGTTTGGTTGTAAAACTCCACAGTCCTCCTTTAGGAAAATTTTCAACTATTTGTGAGGAATCTAGATACGTTATTCAGCTACTTGTCAGACAAGAAGAAACAGTTAGTAGTTTGTGGAGATGTCTTGAAAGTTTCTGACAGGAAAAATTAACTTCAGTCATCACATAGTTGTTTCAGTCTGCTTTCTCAGTCGTGAATTTCCGAACTCTTTTGCAGCAAGACAGCAGGACTCCTATTCGTAACATATTTACAGACAGTGCTTGGGCTGAAACAATTAATGTGTACCCAGTTATTAATGCAGATCTGATAATGATGCACAGTCAACTAAATATAAACAATTTAACACCTTAAAGCTGTAAAACATGTGCATAAAAATCAGTGAGGCTTATTAATGGCACATGGATACAATGTTTTACTAATTAGATAAAAAAGAGGTGGTATATATAGCTAGAAATGCCAATGTGAAATTCAATATATTCCAGAGTAAATTTGTGTCAGTATTTGGAAGCGGCTTTCCTAAAAAGGTATCCAGAAATTCCATTAAAAATACAGGTAGGCCTTGGACAACCTAACGGATTAAAATCTTATGAAAAGAAAAAGGAAGTTTATACAAACGCCAAAACACATCAAGATCCGATGTTGCTTGTATTTTGTGTAAAATATTGTAATGCTTGAAGGGAGGCATTAAAATATTCAGAAATATGCACGTCCTGACAGAAATTAATAATGTAGATAACAGGATTAAAACTATATGAGAAATTGTGAAATGAGAGACAGGAGAACTAGTCAGCAACAAGATTCCATAACAATAAAATTAAGTGACAAACTTGTGACTGATAAATCACAAGTTTTAAGTATTTTTAACAATCACTTTCGAAATGTAGCAGAAAAAAACAAGTATATGATTCAATTGAAGACGCGAAACCTTAAGCAACAAGGTGCAGTATCAGCATCCTTCACTGAAATTTATAGAATTATAATTTTTTTTTAAGAAACTAATACTTATATGGTGGCAATGGAATTTCAGGCAGAATTATGAAATGTAGACCAAATCTAAACATCATACTTCATCAGAACAATTTGATCTCAAAGCACAATTTATCATATTTGGTCATAAGACAAGAAATGTTAACAACACAGCTTCGAGTCGAAATATACATAATGACGTTTAACCACAAGAAAATGAATATATGGTCTTACAACCGGTAACAAATTGTGTGTGCCTTTAATGTCTCATACACATTATATGGAAACCATAACAAAACTCAGACACGCACACTATTAAGGCACAATGATCTACCAAATATGATGATAAAACTGGATTAAAATAATCAATATAAAGAACAAAGACTGTCAAGATAAATATTTAAATTTACAGTTACTGCAACTTCACATCCAGTGATACTTCCTGCTTGTGAATCGGAAAGGCTTTTACAAGCAATAACCAAAATCTTTAAGATATTCACTTAAAAACTTGACAGAATAAAAACATACATAACTCATGTACATCAGTTAAATTAACCTTAGTGCTGCTGATGGACCAAACGTTACAGAATTAAGTAGTGACACATTCACAAGTAAACAAGAAATTCTGTAGAGTAGGTGTCGAACAAAAATGTCTGCAGAAAAGGAACCTGTATGACATGTACATCAATGAGCTTAACACACACATCGAAGTCTTCAAAACGCCTTGGCACAAATGGGGCACTAAACCTTACAGATTCGAATGGTAGCAACCAAACATCAATAGCTTCACGTATCTCGAACCATCTAATAGACAATCTCAGCGCTACTAGAGCATTAAACATTTAACGGGACTGGAACGACGGAAAGCATCACAATTTAACCTCTCCGGCCGGTGTGGCCATGCGGTTCTAGGCGCTTCAGTCTGGAACCGCGAGTCCGCTACGGTCGCAGGTTCGAATCCTGCCTCGGGCATGGATGTGTGTGATGTCCTTAGGTTAGTTAGGTTTAAGTAGTTCTAAGTTCTAGGGGACTGATGACCACAGATGTTAAGTCCCATAGTGCTCAGAGCCATTTGAACCATTTGAACCAGTTTAACCTCTCAATAAAACATGGTTGCCATTTGCTGCGTATAAAATATGTAGTTATAGACGCAAGTAGACAAACGACAAACCAAGCTAAACACTAACTTCAACCAACAGACGCAAACAAAAGAATAACTTCCACATTAAAAATAGGACACTCACTTGTACGAAAGCCGGTACACAGTGTAAGAAGAACATTAGCTCATACACAGCAGGCAACTCTAACACAATTCAGTGAGTTAGACAAACCTTAAATGAACGGCACAAAAGTAAAAAAAACTAAAAAAACAAGACACAAACCACAAAGTCCTACGACCCAAAACAACGTCGTTCACACACACATGATCAACATCTTGTAGTCGCAGCTGAGCTCTAAGCTGATGTCGTGCCAGTACTTTAGCATCGACGCCAACAGGGACGTGACAGACTTAGCATGTACGAGGGCGCTGTACCTCACACGCAGCAGCGAGAAAGTGACTACTCAAGGGCTTACACCTGTTTCCTGTGTTATGTGAACCTTTTTCCAAAACTTTCCTGTAACGTAAATAAAATCAGCATCAAATTTTCTTGCTTTATACACTGAAGAACCAAAGAAACTAGTACACCTGCCTAACACCGTGTAGCCCCCCCCCCCCCGACCACGCAGAAGTACAACACGACGTGGCATGGACTCGACTGCCTGAGGTAATGCTGGAGGGAACTGACACCACGAATCTTGCAGCGCTGTCCATAAATGCGTAAGAGCATAAGGGGATGGAGATCTCTTCTGAGCAGCACGTTGTAAGGCGTCCCTGATATGCTCAATAAAGTTCATATCTCAGGTGGTCAGCGGAGGTGTTTAAACTCAGAAGAGCAATTCTGGACGTGTGGGGTGTCGCATTGTCCTGCTGGAATTGCCCAAGTCCATCGGAATGTACAATGGACAAGCATGGATGCAGGTGATCAGGCAGGATGCTTACGTACGTTTCACCTGTCAGAGTCGTATCTAGAGGTGTCAGGGGTCCCATATCACTGCAACTGCACACGCCCCACATCATTTTAGATCCTTCACCAGCTTGAACATTTCTCTGTTGGCATGAAGGGTCCACGGATTCATGAGTTTGTCTCAATACCCGTACACGTCCATCAACTCGATACAATTTGAAACGAGACTCGTCCGACCAGGCAAGATGTTTCCAGTCATCAACAGTCCAATGTCGGTGCTGACGGGCCCAGGCGAGGCGTAAAGCTCTGTGTCGTGCAGTCATCAAGTCACGTTTCGTTGAATGGTTCGCACGCTGATACTTGTTGATGGCCCGGCATTGAAATCTGCAGCAATTTGCGGAAGGGTTGCACTTCTGTCACAATGAACGATTCTCTTCAGTTATCATTGGTCCCGTTCTTGCAGAATCTTTTTCCGGCCGCAGCGATGTCGGAGATTCATGTTTTACCGGACTCCTTATATCATCGGTACACTCGTGAAATGGTCGTACGGGAAAATCCCCACATCATCGCTGCCTCGGAGATGCTGTGTCCCATCATTCGTGCGTCTACCATAAGACCACGTTCAAACTCACTCAGATCCTGATAACCTGTAATTGTAGCAGCAGTAACCGATCTAACAACTGCGCCAGACACTTGTTATATAGGCGTTTCCGACCGCAGTGCCGTATTCTGCCTGTTTACGTACCTCTGAATTTGAATACACATGCCTACACCAGTTTCTTGGGCGCTTTATTGTATAAGAAAGAGACGGTTGCAAGCAATTTGGGATGAGGTGACAGTACTTGGGCAAGAAGTCAAGTCACATAGGCAAACAGAGGAACCGCCATAGGAGCACTTCTCAGAAGGATTCACCGGTAGGTGCCCAGGCGAATGGCATGCATCTCACTGGATCTCTTTTGTAGTAAACAGCAGTACACCTTCGAAGAAATAATTTTGAACTCTTTATTAAGCTACCGCTTTCAATGTTACATTACATCGTGATCAGGCCCCTGTATAAGAACAGTATAATCAAGTGTAACAATCAGCAATAATGAAGAGGACAGTTAGCTGATGAATGAACAATAGTCTGGGAAAAGTAAATATTGTCAGTGGGTCGTACAGTATGTATATAAGAATCAGTTAACAAAAAATAATTGCCAAAACTCAGTTTAAACAAGGTTTCTCACATTCGTCGATGTAAGAATTAGTAATAGCAAAGTGGAATCCACATGAAATAATTAAAAGTATTAGGGAAGAAATAAACATTTTACCCAAGGCATATAAAAACTACAGAACTGTAAGAATCAACACTTACCAGTTGCAAGTTAACAGAGGGTAAACGACAACTCTCAAACAATGTGCAGTGTTTCATCTTAGTAATACCAAAATTATTTATAACGGTCTGCCAGAGGTAACAGTAACTAACTTCCACTATGTAAAAGTATCTAAGAATCATGTAGAAAATGTATAGGTAAAATCACAAAAAATCGTGACCAGATAAAAATGTATATTCATTAAGTGAATAAATCCTTGCTTCGTAGTGCCGCGCTTGAGCACCGGGTGTATAGCAGGTAGCACAGTTACCATCTCCTGTTGCTTAGCGATCCCAGCTGCGACCATTTTACGGCCTAGAAGTGGAAAGAGAAGGAACTCTGTTTCTGGCAAGGTCCGGGAATTCATTATGATACACAAAACGTAGAAGGCTGTGTATCTCTGGAACGCACAGGGCACTATAACTAACATCTAGGAAATGGAGTGAGAACCCTTTTAACGAGAGAAACACCGCCAAAAGTTGACTTCACAAAAACTAAATGTTTACACAAAAATATCCAGGTTTGGGTAATGTAAATAAACTGGAGGTGAGAGAGAGAGCCGGTCGAAGTGGCCGTGCGGTTAAAGGCGCTGCAGTCTGGAACCGCAAAACCGCTACGGTCGCAGGTTCGAATCCTGCCTCGGGCATGGATGTTTGTGATGTTCTTAGGTTAGTTAGGTTTAACTAGTTCTAAGTTCTAGGGGACTAATGACCTCAGCAGTTGAGTCCCATAGTGCTCAGAGCCATTTGAACCATTTTTTGAGAGAGAGGAGTCTGCCGACGAGGACCCACTGCACTTGCCACAGAAGAGGTATAAAGAGAGTGAGATGCCTTTTTTCAACAGTAAATGGCAGGGCGCGTGTTACTGGTTAAAGGCTTGAAGAAAAACTCAGGAAAGAGGATCGGCATTTTCTAAGGAATACTTTTACAGATCTCTGTGCGGGAGATCCTTAGCTCAGCTAATCCGAACAGAGTAAAAAGTACGAAATGCAGAAACCTAAGTTTTCATTTTAGTAAGCATGGGCTGTGGGAAAACGAGAACAGAAGAGAATCTAAGCGTTTGAGATGTGGCGCTACAGAAGTATGTTGAAAATTAAGTAGACTGGAAGGTAAGGAATGAGGAGGTTCTCCGGAGAATAGCCAGGGAGAGGAATATATGGAAAACACTGACAAGAAAGCCGGCCGGAGTGGCCGAGCGGTTTTAGGCGCTACAGTCTGCAACCGCGCGACCGCTACGGTCGCAGGTTCGAATTCTGCTTCGGGCATGGATGTGTGTGATGTCCTTAGGTTAGTTAGGTTTAAGTAGTTCTAAGTTCTAGGGGACTGATGACAGATGTTAAGTCCCATAGTGCACAGAGCCATTTAAACCATTTTTTTGAACTGACAAAAAGAAGTGACAAAAAATGGCTCTGAGCACTATGGGATTAACTTCTGAGGTCATCAGTCCCCTAGAACTTAGAACTACTTAAACCTAACTAACCTAAGGACATCACACACAGACATGCCCGAGGCAGGATTCGAACATGCGACCGTAGAGGTCGCGCAGTTCTAGACTGTAGCGTCTAGAACCGCTCGGTCACAGAGAACGGCAAGAAGTGACAAGATGGCAGGGCATCTGTGAAGACATCACAGAATAACTTCCATGGTACTTGAGGGAGCTGTAGAGTGTGAAAACTATAGCGGAAGACAGCGGTTGGAATACATACAGCGAATAATTGAGGACATAGGTTGCAAGTGCTTCTCTGAGATAAGGAGGCTGGCACAGGAGAGGAATTCGTGGCGGGTCACATCAAACCAGTCAGATGACAGATGACCCAAAAAAAAAAACCAAAAGAAACGCACTCTGTATAAAATTACTTTACCTTCAAGACCTGATCGCTGAGAGCCATCATCGCTTGATCTCCGGGAGCCTCCGTCCCAGAGCAAATGAGGTGAGGAACTTACAAATAATTCGGGATAATTTGACTTAGCTGCTAACGAGACGAGTTGGTGTGCAGCCAATGAGTGATTCTGCAGCCTCTTTAGACTTCTTTGCTGTGGTGAGATCGAGCTCGTGAGATGATGTGTAGGGACAGTAATATCAGTTTTGTAGAATTTCAATAACTTTAAGCTTCACTTAGAAGACTTCCATTCATAGTGCTATGTATGATTTATATCAACAAAGTAACAAGCAATTGTTTCGTTTATGTGACTAATAGATTCTTTTTCCAGGCCCCTTTCATCAGGTGTTCCAAGGTTTCACTTTAGCATTATTATTGTATGTCATATGATTTATGAATCAATGAAATGGAATAAAGTCAATTAATTGAAATTCTTGTAACATTTAGTAGCCACTAATGTCCTAATTTATTATTTCGAAAAATGTCTAATTAATTTAATTAATTTATGTCAGACTACAGGGCCATTTTACATACTACCACTTCAAAAAGACGACCCCCCCCCGGGTGCAGTGTCCAGCTGGGTGTCGTATTTGGTGCACGACACCGAAGTAATGACGGGCAGACAGCTTGCATTCAGTGCCAGGTAAGCCACAGCACCGATATGGGCGCCATACTACATGCAGGCCACCGGGAAGTGACTGACAAACAAACCGCCTGTAGTTGGTGTGCACGACTCAGGGCTGTCCTCATAGCTGACAGTCACAGCCGCAACTCCAATACACAATGTGGCTACTAGCCAAGCCCGTCCCAGCAGATGATTTACTGTCACACTACACACGCAGAGCTTGTACGAGCCAACGCTGCTGCAGTTCTGCCACAGCCACAGATAACGAGGCCCACAGCCGACTCACGGCAAGGCTCTCTGGAGTGCTGGCACATCTCAAAACTGGTTTGAATCATTTTGAACTGACAGGATGAAAAAAAGGTATGCAGAATAATTCAATAATATTAGGAGGGCAGAAAATTTTAGTGAATGTGAAGAAAACACGAAGTGAACCTCGCAGGGTTCAATTTTAGGTCCACTCTTATTCCTTCTATTTGTGAACTACCCTACACTTAACAGGCATCAAGCAGAATTGGTATCATTTGATGATGATAATATGGTCATAACAAATCCTATTAGAGAGATAGCAACGGACGAGATTCTTAATGATGTTTGTCCCAACAGTTATTAAATCTTTTCTACAAATGGACTCTCCCTAAATTTTGAGAAACACTATATTCAGCTTTGTACAATAAAAGAGTCATACCAACAATTGATGTTACTCATAAACAACGGTCAGTAAACAGGGTAGAATGCTCCAAAGTTTTGGTTCTACATACTGATACAAATACGGAATAGAAGAAGCACATTATTGACCTGAAACTTCCTGGCAGATTAAAACTGTGTGCCCGACCGAGACTCGAACTCGGGACCTTTGCCTTTCGCGGGCAAGTGCTCTACCATCTGAGTTACCGAAGCACGACTCACGCCCGGCCTCACAGCTTTACTTCTGCCAGTATCTCGTCTCCTACCTTCCAAACTTTACAGAAGCTCTCCTGCGAGGTTTGCAGGAGAGCTTCTGTAAAGTTTGGAAGGTAGGAGACGAGATACTGGCAGAAGTAAAGCTGTGAGACCGGGCGTGAGTCGTGCTTCGGTAGCTCAGATGGTAGAGCACTTGCCCGCGAAAGGCAAAGGTCCCGAGTTCGAGTCTCGGTCGGGCACACAGTTTTAATCTGCCAGGAAGTTTCATATCAGCGCACACTCCGCTGCAGAGTGAAAATCTCATTCTGGAAACATTATTGACCTGCTTGAACAACTAAGTTCAGCTCCTTTTGGGTCTTCACATAATTGCTAATCTTGGAAACAAAGGAATGAACTTCCTAACAAAATGGTTCAAATGGTTCTAAGCACTATGGGACTTAACATCTGAGGTCATCAGACCCCTAAACTAAGGGCATCACACAATCCATGCCTGAGGCAGGATTCGAACCTGCGACCGTCGCAGGTGCGCGGTTCTGGACTGAAGCGCCTAGAACTGATCGGCCACAGCGGCCGGCGAACTTCCTAACATATTTTGCATATTCCCACTCAATCACATTTTGTGTAATAACTTTCTCAGGTATCTCATCACTTTGAAAGAAAGTATTGATTCCATAAACGCCAGCAATAAGAATTATATGTTGTGTTCACCGGCAATTGTCTCGTAGTAGCTCTTCAAAGGGTTAAAAAATTCAAATGTACCATCACAATACACAGGGTGAAGCCGTATTCCATCGAAAAACTTTCAGATATGGTGTTATGGAACAAAACAAGAAAGAGTAGTTAGTAAACATGGGCTCTAAAATGCATGAGGTATGAGCACTTGTACAGTAGGTGAGACGTGTTTCACAGCATCAAAGATGGACAAGTGGCCATAGCTTTCAAGTTATGCACTTTGGAGCTCCAGTTAGTGGGATTTTTGTTGTTGTTGAGGTCCACATTACCGCATCTCTAAATGTGAAAAACAGAGCTTTCAGTAGAAGAGGTGTGTCTCACGGTATCGAAGATGAAGTGCTCATAGCTTCTAAGGCATGCATTTAAGACCCTGTGTTTACTAGATTTTTTTGTTTTGTTTTGGTCCAAACCCAAACCACTACCCCTGAAGACTTGTCCTGCAGTTCTGGTTGACTGTATATATATTCTCTAATGAAATTCGTGTAAATAATCCATAACAGTTTGAGAAGAGTAGTGAAGGTCATACATATAACACTAGATGAAAAACGATCTTTAGTGTCCATTATTAAAGTTGTCAGTGGCTCAGAAATGTATTTAATATGCGGCAACAAAAATTTTTGATAATTAGTACAGTAACACAAAATATCTGACAGGTAGCAAAGCAAATTTGGAATATAACCCAACCCATTTCTTCTGGACAACTCCTTCCATGGTATAAGCGATTTTTTGTTGAAAAAGTATACTGTAAAAAAAAGGCTAGTTTTTCAGTGTATGTGCATGAGCGGGACTGAGAAATAGTATGTTTCTCGATTTTAAACCTGATCCTGTGTCCGGTTCTGTAAACTAATTGCTCCAAATCATTTGGATTAGAATAAATCGATTAAATGATCTATGAAATATGTAACTAGCTTACTAACTCAGACGTGTGTTCAATTATTCCGAAATATCGGTATAATACAGTTACATTTACAGCTCATTTCGTTCATATTTAGCAATTGTAAGAGATAGCTATGAACTATTTGAGTATTGACTGTAGACTTGTGTAGAGTGGGTCTGCAAAGCGCCTGGACAGATATCACTTTCCGCTGCACGCTTCCACTGCAGAAAACGATGCCAGTGAGCACGCCTGCTATTGGTAGACCAAAGGGTACTCCGCCAAGGTCTGACCATCACGCTGGACCGGTCCGGCAACTCGTCAGGGAGTCGATTACGACCTTACATGCCGCCGGTGGCCGCTGTTTGTTCCTTCGTACGTGCGGCCTGCCCGCTGCGTGGAATTCCCCTACTGTCAAAATCTTACAACTAACTACGTCCATCAATCAGTACAGTATACTGTCAAGGAAGCTTCTAGGGAGAGAGACTGCACGTAAATCAGCTAACAATCGCTGCTGTTACATTATTCATGATACGACCACTTATCTTGTTGACGGTTTTGTGGAAGGAAAGCGAGAAACTATAGGGCACTTCCAGCAATTACTTGGTATCAACAAGAAGGGCCATGGCACGTGTATAGTTTTAATTACATTCGATCTTTACTACTGGCTAAAATTTATGAAACGTTTTTGTCAATTTTTTTTGTGAAATATATATGTCCTGGATTCTTTTATTTGATTTTTGCAGACATATCGGATATTATGAATATATTAATTTACCGTTTACCTCTAAAATATTACTTCGCCGACTCCAAGAATATTCAGTTTTAATCAGAATCAATGTTTACACAACGTGGTGCTGTGCATCTGATTTAATTCCAGTGTATTGCAGCGTGTCCTCCGCTAGAGTCTTTAACACAGGGCTAGAGGTATACACAAACATATCCTCATAACGGAAGGCAGCGACATTTTATGATAGGTAAATAAGCTTTCTGATAGATACACTCTCCATTATGAGATCCTCAGCATTTCATGAACAGCGCTGGGTCGCATGGACCTGTGCGTCGCTGATAGGGCACACTTATCTCGACGTGTTGGCTAACTATGCAGTTCCACGACTGCCTCCCGACATCGTTTTCAGGCAGGATGGTGCCCTCTCATCAATATCATGGTGCTGTTCCTGAGCGTTGGATCGGAAGGAGGGGGAAGAGGGTCCTATTGCCTGCCCCTCCCCCTCCCCCCCCCTCCCCGCCCAATCTGACTCCGCTGTATTTCAGTGGATAAGGTTTCATCAAGGACATTTTTGAGAGAAAAAGGGTTCGAGACGTGGTAGTTTTGAGACAACGGATCCACGCCGCAGAAGAGGCTATAACACATGTGTTGCTTATGACCGTGTGAGAATTAGAGTACCGTTCCAATAACAGTCGAGGTACCGACGGTGCCGACATTGAACTGTACCAACATGCATCAAAATGTTTGACCTCCTGTGTACAACATTGGAAAAATAATGTTATAAACCTTAGCAGGTAATGAAATATAAAAAATCGTTTTTGTATACCCGGACACACTGTATTACGTATTCCGTTCAAATGGTTAAATGGCTCTGAACACTATGGGACTTAACATCTGAGGTCATCAGTCCCATAGAACTTAGAACTACTTAAACCTAACTAACCTAAGGACATCACACACATCCATGCCCGAGACAGGATTCGTACCTGCGATTGTAGCGGTCGCGCGGTTCCAGACTGAAGCGCATAGAACCGCTCTGCCACTGCGGCCGGCTATGTATTCCGTGTTCTGTATTATGCTTTCCCAATCAAAGTTTCTCATAACAGTGACTCTCTTAAAATTTCCCTTTTACTCTTAAACAAATCTTTCACCTTACATATTGTGGAAATGGAAAGTTCTATTGATGTGTGGTTTTCACGCAATGGAATGGTAGTCAGGGGCTTGTATTGTTAGCCAGTAAACAGACTGTAATGATACAAAGTGTATTTTTGTGCAAATATACAGTTTTTTAAATGGAACAATACTCATTGACAGTATCAAAGAAGAGGTAGGGTAAATTAGAACATCAGTGGTGTTTGTTGCAGTATTATTATGAGAGTCGCTCAAGGGATCTCGTTTTTCGAAAAGTTTCCACACCGACTCTTGTTTTTGCCATTAAACCTACGTAGTTCCTAGGTACAATGTTATTATGTTTGCTTATAGTGTGCTTTTGTGTTACTTGAGTGCACTGCGACTTGCTAGTTAGTGCGTTACAATGAAAGCACTAGGTCGTGAGCGGACGATGGGATTTGCCAATGCAGAACAAGCTGACATGCTCATGGTGTACAAAGAGTGCAAGAAGAACGCAGTTCGTTCTTGTACGGTGGATAATGTGGTGTCATCGCCAGACACCACACTTGCTAGGTGGTAGCCTTTAAATCGGACGCGGTCCGTTAGTATACGTCGGACCCGCGTGTCGCCACTGTCAGTGATTGCAGACCGAGCGCCGCCACACGGCAGGTCTAGAGAGACTTCCTAGCACTCGCCCCAGTTGTACAGCCGACTTTGCTAGCGATGGTTCACTGACAAATTACGCTCTCATTTGCCGAGACGATAGTTAGCATAGCCTTCAGCTACGTCATTTGCTACGACCTAGCAAGGCGCCATTATCATTTGCTATTTATCTTGTGATGCATGTACCGTCAGACCGATGTTCACCAATTATGGATTAAAGTTAAGTATTCCAGAAGCTACGTACTTTTTTTACTAGACTCAACTCCTTTAACTGTTCCAGACCTCACGCCAGCCTGTGTGAGCTTAAACGCGTGCCTTTCGGCTACCTCATAGTGGCTTGGCTGTCTTGCCAAGTCACAACAGATAACCCAATAGGTGTCAGCCACCTCGGTAATTATTTATCAACCCCTTCCACCAATTACGTTAATGTAGTAGTGTAACACCTAGACAACGTAACAGAAGGAAACAAGTGTTCTTGCTGCTGTCGCAGTTGATCCGCACGTTATGTCTCGCGAAATCGAAGGGTAAATAGCATGAATCAGGCAAGTGCCCTACGGATTCTGCATCGAGATAGGTTCCATCCTATCACATTTCTCTCTATCTAGGGCTGTATGGAAACGATTATGAGAATCATGTCAACTTCTACATGGGCATTAACACAAGATACTCCAGACGTATCACGTACCTTGTTTAGTGATGAAGTCACGTTTGCCAGTCATGGCCAGGTAAATCATCGAAACATGCACTATTCGCCTCTCCACAATTCCTGTTTGGCTCGTCAGGTGGAACGTCAGCGTCAGTGGAGTGTAAACGTGTGGTGTGGGTTAGTGATACATCAGCTCAGAGGCCCGTTTCTCATAGATGGAACATTGAATGTGAACAAGTATCGCAGCCTCCTAAGGGATCATCTTCCACGGATACTAGAAGACGTTCCTCTGCAGACTAGGGGGAACCACTGGTACCAACAAGATCAGCTATCCAGCCCATAGTGCACAAAGTACTAGAGCATGTCTTCACGAAGTGTTTGGTAATCGTTGGACTGGACGCAAAGGACCTGCAGCTTGGCTGGCCCGTTCCCCGGGTTTGACGCCTGCAGTCTTTTTTTTCTGTGGGGAAAGCTCGAATATGCTGTCTACAAGGACATACCAACTTTACCCGATGATATGCAGCGACGTATTACTGCATCCTGCTCGGACATCTCCGCTGAAATTCTAGCACGTGTGCAGAAGTCGTTCTAACCTGTGATGGAAAATTGACAACTGTCTCGTTAGTGGTCAGAATCCAGATAACCAGTGTATGCACTTCTGTTGCTTTTTAGAGTGTGCTACCGCAGGTATTGTACAAGATTCAGCGTGGGTTCTTTTGCAAATACGATATCTCGTAAACGACTCGCACTAGAATCGTGAAACAAACATCTCTGACATTCTAATTTCTCTACTTTTATTTTGTTAATATCAATAAACTTGTTCCATTTAGAAAAGCGTATGTTTCCTCAAAATACCCTTTCTACATACTATTAAAATCTGTTTATTGGCTAACAATACGAACCCCTGACTACCAATCCCTTCTGTGAAAACCGCACATCAATAGCACTTCCCATTTCCGTAATATTTGCGGTGCAAATGTTAGGTGATTCACCCTGTACATACCGGGTGATCAAAAAGTCAGTATAAATTTGAAAACTGAATAAATCGCGGAATAATGTAGATAGAGATGCTTGGAATGACATGGGGTTTTATTAGAACCAAAAAAATACAAAAGTTCAAAAAATGTTCCACAGATGGCGCTTCATCTGATCAGAATAGCAATAATTAGCATAACAAACTAAGACAAAGCAAAGATGATGTTCTTTACAGGAAATGCTCAATATGTCCACCATCATTCCTCAACAATAGCTGTAGTCGAGGAATAATGTTGTGAACAGCACTGTAAAGCATGTCCGGAGTTATGGTGAGGCATTGGCGTCGGATGTTGTCTTTCAGCATCCCTAGAGATGTCGGTCGATCACGATACACTTGCGACTTCAGGTAACCCCAAAGCCAATAATCGCACGGACTGAGGTCTGGGGACCTGGGAGGCCAAGCATGACGAAAGTGGCGGCTGAGCTCACGATCATCACCAAACGACGTGCGCAAGAGATCTTTCACGCGTCTAGCAATATGGGGTGGAGCGCCATCCTGCATAAACATCGTACGTTCCAGCAGGTGTTTATCAGCCAGGCTGGAGATGACGCGATTCTGTAACATATCGGCGTACCTCTCACCCGTCACCGTAGCAGTTTCAAAACCAGAATCACGCATTTCCTCTAAGAAAAAACGCCAGATAACGGTAGATGTGGTAAATCCAACCCATACCGTGACTTTCTCGTCGTGCAATGGAGTTTCCACGACAGTTCTAGGATTTTCGGTAGCCCAAATTCTGCAGTTGTGGGCGTTGACAGACCCTCGGAGCGTGAAATGAGCTTCGTCTGTCCACAACACGTTACTCAACCAATCGTCATCTTCCGCCCTCTTCTGAAACGACCACACCGCAAATGCCCTCCGCTTCACTAAATCGCCAGGTAACAGTTCATGATGCCGATGGATTTTGTACGGATAGCGTCGGAGGGTACGCCTCAGTGCCAACCAAACGGTAGTGTATGGAATGCCGGTGCGACGTGCGACTGCACGAGCGCTGACTTCCCCGTGCGTAGACGAACCCGCCACAGCCTCCATTTCTTCCTGAACTGTCTCAGCAGCATTACGCTTGTGCTCGGTCGGCCAATACGGGGTCTATCGTCTAAACAACCCGAACTTCGAAATCATTCTCGCCACAGCTGCATTTGTCAACGGACTTTTAACCGTTCGAATCCCCTTCCTATGGCGATAGGATCGTAACGCTGAACTAGCACATGCCCCGTTCTGATAATACAGCTTTAATAAAAGTGCCTTTTCAGGTAACATCAACATGCTGCGACTGCTGGCGCATCTGATTCTCTCTCTCTCATTACAGCTCCTTTCATACACGATTGTCATGCGCAGTCACTGACGTTTTGCTGTCCAGCGCCATCTGTCGGACATCTTGTGAACTTAGGTTTTTTTTTATTATTCTAATAAAACCCCATGTTATTCCAAGCATGTGTGTCTATTTTTACCTCTCTGTCTACATTATTCCGTGGTTTATTGAGTTTTCAAATTTATACTAACTTTTTGATCACCCGGTATATATTTAAGGTATGTTTATTATCTCTCGATAAAAAAAGTCCACATTTGATATGCAAGTGGGTTATCTCACTGTTAAGACCCTCCGATTCGTCAGTTAAGCTTCAGACAGAGGTCTTGTGAGAAGCAGTTTCATTGTTTCGAACGTCTAGAGATTTTGAGTATTTAAGTTTGCGTCTTTCAGACGCTACCCTCACATGTAAATACTTTGCACCAAATTTATTATTTGATGTGAGAGTGACTGTATACAGAAGGTAATGAATTTTTAGGTTAAAATATGGACAACTCTTCCGAATAACTTGCAGCCAACACTTTACAAAGGACTGACACACTACTAACTTGCTAACAAGCATTGCTCCATTTTCCTGTTAGTACTGTGTCAGTCCTACACGAAAGTAAAGTGTGTTTTGAGATTCTTTTTTCGAAACATAGTAAAATTATGTGCTGCATTCCATATGTAAAGTTGCTGTGCTTGATACACTTACGGTGAGGTTATTATATGCGTTTATCTCGTGGGAATTTACACCATGACAGGGATTAAATTTACCTATATGTGTTTAATTTTCTGACCTGTGAATTTATATCAGCCATGCGA
This sequence comes from Schistocerca nitens, assembly GCF_023898315.1. Taxonomy (NCBI): domain Eukaryota; kingdom Metazoa; phylum Arthropoda; class Insecta; order Orthoptera; family Acrididae; genus Schistocerca; species Schistocerca nitens. The sequence continues at coordinate 676,163,784 of NC_064617.1, read as the reverse complement.
TCGTTGTGTCACAGCAGGACACATCGCGAGAGTTCTTGTGCAGTTTAAACCCTGATATAGTTTTTATATATTCTACATTAGGACATGGAATCAAAGTTTGGGCAAACACGGGCATAAATTGTAGTGACTTAGTTGTGTCACCATTGCCTCGGCTGCCTGATCTCATTATTTCTCGTAATTTTTGTAAGATGTTCTGGTCATAAGTCCCATTATATATCCTCCAGCTGATGTTTTACATTTAAAAATGATTATGTAGTTCATTGAAACCGGTAATGTAACCCCTTTTTCTAAGGAAAAAAAATTATGCACTGTGAGCATGGCTTCACTACTGTAGTGTCAAATAAACATTTAAGTTATGTTTTGGTCACACTCTTTACGACAAATATGTCGGAATATAGAAAGATGATATTTGCTTCACAGTACCGAAGATGATAAAGGGAGATCATAGCTCTTAAGGCAATGGTTCCCAGACTGGGGTTAATTAACCCCTAAGTGGTAAAGTGTAATTTTATGAGGGGTAGAAAGAAAAGATTCAGTAGTGTTTCGGTGAAGAAACTAAATTATTGTTAAAAGATGATTAGTATTAACATTTTCTCGTAATACTATTATACTGACTACAGAAGTTATCATAATACATTTTTTTTCAAGTACTGGCATCAATGCACAACATAATGTTACGAAGTTTACAGCTTGTGTTAAGAATTTATGAGCATCTTCCTAACATAATTCACCCGCTGCACACATGCTTCGTGCCTTGTACCACACGTCTGTGGTAGTAAGATTGAGGCACTTACATATGTTAAACATCTCATGAAAATGCCTTCTCAGAGCTATAGGTAGTTCCCGCAGCAGACCAGAAATGGTTTCACAATTCATTTCGCAACAATAAACGACCGTAATGGCTCCTACATTTCTGTAGAGCGTACACTGTGTTATTATTATTATTATTATTATTATTAGTGGCAGTAGTCAGACGCAAAGCTCTCGCTTGATGTCTTTCAATTTCTGTCAGTTCTGAGTCAGCGACCTAGCAGTCCAGCAATTAACTGATTTACAGAAAGGAGGCCTGAGTATAGCGGGCAGATTTTAGATCCGTTGTTTTTAAATGCGGGTGCAGGTTGTGGGTGAAGCAATTGTCGTTAGGGAGAGGAGTGGTGTAGAGCAAGCATGTTTTGTAACGAGAGTACTCAGTTAGCCTTCTTTTCTGAGAAGAGCTGTAGGTAGCATCCGCAGTGCACTGGGAATTGTTTCCTCCATCTATGTTCAAATGTTCAAATGTGTGTGAAATCTTATGGGACTTAACTGCTCTACCGAGGAGGTGGCGCAGTGGTTAGCACACTGGACTCGCATTCGGGAGGACGACGGTTCAATCCTGATTTAGGTTTTCCGTGATTTCCCTAAATCGCTTCAGACAAATGCGGGGATGGTTCCTTCGAAAGGGCACGGCCGACTTCCTTCCTCATCCTTCCCTAATTTGATGAGACCGATGACCTCGCAGTTTGGTCTCTTCCCCCGAAATCAACCCAACCCCAACTTAACTGCTAAGGTCATCAGTCCCTACGCTTACACACTACTTAACCTAAATTATCCTAAGGACAAACACACACACCCATGCCCGAGGGAGGACTCGAACCTCCGCGGGGACCAGCCGCACAGTCCATGACTGCAGCGCCTAAGACCGCTCGGCTAATCCCGCGCGGCTCCTGAATCTATAGAAAAGTTTGTGAGACATAAGCCGTACCAATTGTCTCGTTAGTCAGTGGTTTAACAAAGCACCTACAAAATAAAATATCATTGATATTTGCTCAGCTTAGAAATAAAAGTCTTCAAAGTAAAGTATTTTTTATTTTAAAGTTTAGTTAGGTGCCAATGTTGATGCTAGTTGCAGAGGGGGAAAGGGAGGGGGTTTCCGCTTAATATCTGACTGCAGTCAGAAAGGCTAGGAATCATCGTCTTAAGGTATGGATTTTTTACTATATCAGGAAAATATGATGATTTATTGAAGAGATAGACGTTCCCAAATTGAACAAGTCGATAACGCGTTGTTCCATCTGTTGCCCAGAGTTGTTGGATGTCCTCCTGAGGGATATCTTGCCAAATTCTGTCCAACTGGAGCGTTAGATCGTCAAGAATTCCGAGCTGGTCGGAAAGCGCTGGCAGTAATGCTCCAAACGTTCTCAATAGGAAATCGATCCGGCGACCTGGCTGACCAAGATAGGGTTTGGCAAGCATGAAGGCACACAACGCTGTGTGCGGGCGGGCATTATCTTGTTGAAATGTAAGTTCAGGTACGCTTTCCATGAAGCGTAACAAAGCGGGACGTAGAATACCGTCGACGTACCGCTGCACTGTAAGGGTGCCGTGGACGTCAACCAAAGGAGTCCCGCTACGAAAAGCAGTCTGACGGGACTAGAATTGTCTCCAGTGACGAGAGCCGCTTCGAAATGAGCCCCGACGACCAGCGAAGACATGTCTGTAGACGCCCTGAACAGCGGTGCGATACCAACGTGTCAGCCGCTGTACGGCCCGACAACCAGGAACGTCGGTCTGGGGTGACGTTTCATTTCATAGCTGGTCCAGTTTGGTCGTCATCGGCGTCACCCTTACAGCACAGCGGCATGTCGACCATATTTACACGCCGAGTTGTTGCCCTTCATGGAAAGCCATCCTGCGCTTACATTTCAGCAAGACAGTGCCCGGCCGGAGACGGTGAGAATTTCTACTATTTGTCTCGTACTTGCCAACCCTACATTCGCCAGCAGGGTCACCGGGTCTCTCCGCAGTTGAGGACGTTTGGAGCGTTATGGGCAGGGATCTCCAACCAGCTCGGGATTTGAAGATGTAACGTGCCAAGTGGGTAGAATTTGGCACGATAACCCTCAGGAGGACATGCAACAAGTCTGTCAATCATTCCCAATCCGAAGAAATGATTGCATAAGTGCCACAGTTACACTAACGCGTTTTTTGTAGCTTTCTCAGATTGTGAAATTACTTCTTCTGAGTAGGTCCACATTCTTTTTTTCTGAAACTGTTAGTATTTGTTTGTCTGTGCATACACTACTAGCCATTAAAATTGCTACACCACGAAGATGACGTGCTACAGACGCGAAATTTAACCGACAGGAAGAAGATGCTGTGATATGCAAATGATTAGCTTTTCAGAGCAGTCACACAAGGTTGGCGCCGGTGGCGACACCTACAACGTGCTGATATGATGAAAGTTTCGAACCGATTTCTCATACACAAACAGCAGTTGACCGGCGTTGCCTGGTGAAACGTTGCCTCGTGTAAGGAGGAGAAATGCGTACCGTCACGTTTCCGACTTTGATAAAGGTCGGCTTGTAGCCCAACGCGATTGCGATTTATCGTATCGTGACATTGCTGGTCGCGCTGGTCGAGATCCAATGACTGTTAGCAGAATATGGAATCGGTGGGTTAAGGAGGGTAATACGGAACGCTGTGCTGGATCCCAACGGCCTCGTATCACCAGCAGTCGAGATGACAGGCATCTTATCAGCATAGCTGTAACGGATCGTGCAGCCACGTCTCGATCCCTGAGTCAACAGATGGGGACGTTTGCAAGACAACAACCATCCTGCACGAACAGTTCGACGACGTTTGCAGCCGCATGGACTACTAGCTCGGAGACCATGGCTGCGGTTACCCTTGACGCTGCATCACAGAGGACCGTCTGCGATGGTGTGCTCAACGACGAACCTGGGTGCACGAATGGCAAAATGTCATTTTTTAGGATGAATCCAGGTTCTGTTTACAGCATCATGATGGCCACATCCGTGTTTGGCAACATCGCGGTGAACGCACATTGGAAGCGTGTATTCGCCATCACCAAACTGGCGTATCACCCGGCGTGATGGTATGGGGTGCCATTGGTTACACGTCCCGGTCACCCGCTGTTCGCATTGACCGCACTTTGAACAGTGTACGTTACATTTCAGATATGTTACGACCCGTGGCTCTACCCTTCATTCGATCCCTGCGAAACCCTACATTTCAGCAGGATAGTGCACGACCGCATGCTGCAGGTCCTGTACGGGCCTTTCTGGATACAGAAAATGTTCGACTGCTGTCCTGGCCAGCACATTCTCCAGATCTCTCACCAATTGAAAACGTCTCGTCAATGGTGGCCGAGCAACTGGCTCGTCACAATGCGCCAGTCACTACTCTTGATGAACTGTGGTAACGTGTTGAAGCTGCATGGACAGCTGTACCTCTACACGCCATCCAAGCTCTGTTTGACTCAATGCCCAGGCGTATCAAGGCCGTTATTACGGCTAGAGGTGGTTGTTCTGGGTACTGATTTCTCAGGATCTATGCACCCAAATTGCGTGAAAATGTAATCACATGTCACCTCTAGTATAATGTATTTGTCTAATGAATACCCGTTTATCATCTGCATTTCTTCTTGGCGTAGCAATTTTAATGGCCAGTAGTGTATATAACACATCTACTATACCGATTTCCTTATCATTCAGATTTTTCCTTAGTGGTGGGTCGCTTTTTTCTGTTAGAGTGTATTAACACCTTACATAGATGTAAATTTAAATGCTAGGAAGTATTCGCTGCCACTATTGGTATCAGGTGCATGGAGTTAAAAGGAAGACGATGAAGACAATAAGCGAATAGAAGCTGGAAGCTATGAAATGTTGTACTAAAGTAGACGGTAGATGGAGTAACTAACGAACAGGAATTGAGGAGCAAAAGACTTTATGGCACAACCAGATTAAAGGAAAGCATAGGCTGACAGAACACACCCTGAAGCAAGGAGCAGCACTTACACACAGTCTGTTAATGAAGTAAAATTTGGGGACTAAAATCTGTAGAGAAAACGAAGGTTTCTCTGCAGTAAGTAAGATGAAGTTATTATAAGTTGCAGTAATCATGAATAATCTTGGACAGGATGGACTAGTCTGGAGAACTGCATTAAACCAGTATTTGGAATGAAGACCACAGTATCAACAACAACACAATGGATGCTCAAGTCGAAGAAGCTCTCATAAGCATGTCGTTGCCGCGAAGTGTCGGCGAGATCGTACAGTTCGTTCCAAGAAGCCGTCCCTGGTGCTGATACCTGGTTAACGCCGCACTCTCCGCGTAAGCGGGCGGCAGTTCAGCGGTAGGCGCAACTTTTTTGCCGGGGAGAGCGTGAGATAAACAGCGCCAAGGCCGTCGCACCGCGTCACGGCGCTGCGCTTGCCTGCTGTGGCGCCGCGCAGCCGACTGCCCGCAGCTAGCGGCGCCCTTGTACCGTACGGGCGTCGCGTGCAGCCACTGGCGGGGACTCCCCGCGGGTGGCTCGCAATCTCGCAGCTGAAAGAAACCTGGTAACTCTGGCTATTGGTCCGCCAGTTCACATACCTAGACGACTACGAGGCAACATGAAACACCTGTCTCCACCCACCTCTACATCCACACACATCAACCGCAAGCCACCGTACGGTGCGTGGCGGAGGGTACCCTGTACCGCTGCTACAGCGGCAGTGCTGAAAAGAAGTATCTCGAGGTCATCTTAAAGCATTGCCAGTTAGCGAAAACTTCAAACATTAGTAGAAATTACGAAGAAATATTAAATATCTCCATTTTTGATCTAGAATATGATTAATTACTTTCCAAAACTAAATTCTTGCCAGCTGCTACGAAAATAAAAAAACAATAAACAAGTAGAAACTAATTTTACAAGAAATTTTGAAGAAAAATATTATTTTAGCTCACTTTGTGGGAAAAACAGAACCAGTGACATATTTCGACTGAAAGTAGTAATATGCACATCCTCAAAGCGTATAGATGCACGTGATTCTGACATAAAAAATGAAATGCTTTAAAAGGTTGAAACTATTCCACCTGTGTAACGAAAAACATCGTCGCTGATGAATCTGCGTTCTGTTGAACCTTGCAGAAACTTCCAGCCAGAAAGTCGTTAAGCAATTAATTTTACTAACATCTGACGTCATTATCGTATAGTGTCACGTATGAATGGATTTTATTTACGAGACCCTCCGAGCGTTGTAGCGTGCTTGTACTGCGTTATATTTCAACGAAAATGCCGTAACTAGAGATCATGTTGTTGTTATAACACATTAAAAACCCATAGCGAGTCATGCCGCAATCTGAAAACTAACCTACTGTCAACAAGTTTATCTCGCAAATCCTGCAAATTGATAACTGCCTGATTTGCTAAAGTTCTGTAGCCTTCCCAAAGGATTACAACATAAGGAGACACTACGAAAATCTGCATTCTGCGTTTTCAGAATTTCCTGACGAAGTACATAATCAGAAAATTTCGACCTAGAAAAGAGTATCGACATGTCAGCAAGCGAGTTTCACAAAACTTGTTGTTAGAGTTTAAGAAACTATAACTGGAATAGATATAAGTTCCGAAATATCTCACTTTACAGCAAAACGTTATCTGCTATTTATGGATGGAGATTATTTAGAGAATTGTTTGAATATATCTGCTGAAAGATTTTTCATGAATCAGCGAAGCATTTTCAGAAAATTCTTGCTAAACCGAGTGGCTGTGCAAAGTATGTTTACAGGAATGTGGCGTACGTATAGGACCACTTCACAACTTACACAAAAGTTATTTACTTTTCAGTGGCTACAGATATACCAACTCATACCATCACCGTACCTCATACCCCAGTGAACAGTATTTGCAAATTCGATAACACAAGGGTTTAAAGCACTTGAAGACTTGAATGAAATGAGTTCATTGTTAGAGCAAACTAGCGGTAGTGATCTGTTCACCGGACTGTTAAAACTGTGTTCCAACATTAATTTAGATGTTACCAAGTTAACAGGTATTATGACTGGCGGGGCCCATTCCAGGGCACGACTTAATTCCGGATGTACGAGTATCATTAATGGAACATTATTTAGGAGCACACGGTGATGATTTGATACAACTACACCGTATAATCCGCCAGAAGACTTGGTACAGAAAGCAACATGTCAAGTTGTCGGAATCGTGTTTGGGCGTAACGTCTTTGACTAGTAATGAAAATGAGGGCTAAAGAGTGGAAAAAGATTCGGGGCTGTGTCTCGCACTTGCGCGGGGTAACTGCCCTATAAGGTAGAAGAATCGGCAATGACCAACGGCATGAGGATGCAGATGACAGTGGAAACCACTCCTCTAAGGACACATGATGTGTATACACACGACACGTGATCTGTAATTGAAAGAGTGTTAAGATGATATCTTCTTTGGCTAAATATTCCAGATTAGTCCTCCTCCTGGATCACCGGGAGCGAACTGCCAAAGGGGAGCTGACCACGAGAAAAACGAAAAGGTAACATTCTACGAGACGGAGCGTGGAATGTAAAAACCCTGAATGTGGCAGTGAAGATATACTAGGTATAGCGGGGGTCAGTGAAGTGAAATGAAAAGAAGGCGAATATGGGGTAATATCATCAGCAGCAGAAAGTGTTTTAACTGGAGTAGGATTCATCATCAACGGGAAGGTAGGGCTGAGAGTGAGTTACTGTGAACAGTTCAGCGATAGGATGACTATATTGCTATCCACTTTGAAAGAGAGGAATAACTGCAAGACCTGTTGAATGTAACGAACAGCCTAATCATCACGGAATATGGATTGAGCGTAATGCGAAGAAAGGCGAAAGTAATGACAAGCAGCAGAAATGAGATTAGTGATAAGCTTAAAATCAAAATTGTTGATCACAAAGTAGACTTTTGCAAACAGAACAGCACACAGACGAAGTGAGGACATAAAAGCAGAGCAGTGAAAGTAAAGAGGGTATTTCTGGTCAAAAGAAGCCTACTAGTATTATACATCGGCATTATTTTGTGTAAGCAATTTCTGATAAAGTATATTAGCACTGGATTGTATGGCGCTGAATCATGGACAGTGGGAAGACCGGAAAAGAAGAGAATCGAAACGTTTGAGATGCGGAGCTGCAGAAGACTGTTGAAAATTCGGCGGACTGATAAGATTTCCGTAGAACCGTGAAAAGAAGAGTATGAGGAAAACACTGACAGGAAGAAGGAACAGGATAATAGGACACTTGTTGACAGATCAGGAAATAAACTCCACGACACTTGACGGTGTTGTAGAGGGTAAAAACTTTAGGGGAAGGCAGAGATTGGAAGATATCCAACAAATAATCGGGGAAATGCTAGTCGAAGTTGAAGAGACTGGTACAAGAGGGAAATTCCAGGAGGGCCGCTTCAAACCAGTCGGAAAACTGATGACCAAGAAAGGTCACGCTAAAACGTGGAGCGTTTTCTGAATTTAACGAATGAAGCTGAAATATCGGTTGTAGTATATGACAGGTTTTCTGACTGACTATACCCGTCATCTGACATGAAGGCAAAGACCAATTGATTACTCGATTTTATGGCCATGTTTTACCTTTCAGTCTATGTTAACTATGTTCAAACCTACCTGCAGTCGGAAATTACGTCCATTTTCCTAATTCAAGATATTGCATGAAAAGTTGAATACCTTCAAGAATAAATATCAGGAGAAAATTAGTAATTTCGTATGTACCTTCAGAGCTCGTTCACTGATTTTAACGAGGTAAAATAATTGCTAGATTTCTTTAGCAGTGGTTTTGCCATTGTGCACGTACATATGGCAAGGATTGGTGCAGCTGAAACTCATCGATATGCAGAAAGGCGAGGCTGCGGAGCAAATTCGATGAATCCGATCTGCTGATCTTGTATCGTCACTTCCACAGAAATAATTATTAGTACTTGCTAAATGAAGAATTATATTTTGCTAGCATTTTTGGGCAAAAGACAATCTATGGACAAACTTTTTCCATACTGAATATCACCGAACTAAGGGGCAGGAAACTCTTGACCAGTGACATTTTGGAACCAATTTTGAGCCTGGCTACATAAATATTGAAGCAAACATCAAAGCAATTACAAAATCAGTGGAATAATGTTTCTGTAAAAATGCTTAGTTGTATTCGTATGTAGTCACCGACTTGGAACCAGGAACCTAGAGCACATAAAATGAAAAGTTTGTAACAGGAAATTAGTCTGTCTTCTTATTTTATATGTTCTGTGCAGTCGGATTAAAAGTTTTATTACAATTTTATTGCGTACCCGGCGTTGCCCACCTGTGCATTTATTCCAGTCTTCGATTAGCCCATCTCCTCTTCCCACTCCCCCTCTGTATATCTGCTCCTTCCTCATGTCTATTTCCTCCTTCCTTATCTCTGAAGGTCCATGTCCTCATTCTCTCGTCACTCTCACCCAAATAGGATGCCGGTGGTTTTTACCCCCACAGCATTTGTTTACAGAACGTAACGAAATGTATACCAAATTTCGTTGAAATCGTTTCAGGGGTTTACCCATGGTTTTGCCCGCAACCACGCATGTCAAATATATTTCACTTACATTTCAGATGTTAATTACTTATATGTACACATGTTTCACCTGTATCTCTAGTGAATTTCACCCGGCAGTTTCATTTCCACGCAGTTCATTGTTTATGACGTGGTATTTCCTGAACTATGTGCTGTACAACAATATAATTTTGCAGGTACACTGAGTGGTATATGTTGCTACCGTCTACCAAATGTAGTTAGTAGTAAAGGAATAATAAATTAAAACGTTATGCACTATGCCTCAGCTTTTCAAGCGTATGGCTCTTTATGATGTCATATCTCGTGAACTCTGTGTCGTACAGTGATATAATTTTGCTAATACATTCAGTGGCATACGTGAATATTACTTGCACAATGTGTCGCGAATGCACTGTGTAGTAAAGGAGTACTAAATTAAATCGTCATGCTTCATGTGGCAGTTTTACTGTATGCACAGTAAGTGATAAGCTTTTTTTCCTTTCATCCTTTTGAGGGAGTTGTCAACGAGAAAAAGTTTCGTAAAGGTGTGAAAATATGTGTTACATTTTTTGCAAGTCACTAAATGCTCTCATTCTCAAATACTGGATGACTAAAGTATGAGTATTCACGCATCGTGGGCAACACTGATTTTTCAGCCTCATCCCCCCCCCCCCCCTTTTTACGCTTTGATAGGTAGGCGGTTCTTACCCGCATACAGATTCTTTTCAGACAGTAAGTGATATGTGTACCAAGTTTGGTTGAAATCGGCCAAGTGGTTTAGGAGGAGATGTAGAACATACATACACACATACGTACATGCTCTGATCAGCCAGAACATTGTGACCACCTACCTATAGCTGGTATGTCCACCTTTGGCACAGATAACGGCGACGACGCGTCGTGGCATGGAAGCAATGAGGCTTTGGTAGGTCACCCGTTAATCCCGGGGAGGGGGACGATGAGCTCTGACGTCACGTTAAATCACATCTCAGATATGTTCGGCCGGGTTGAGATCTGGCGAATCGGAGGACGAGCATGACAATTGGAACTCGCCAATGTGTTCCTCGAACCACTCCGACACACTCCTAGCGTTGTGACATAGCTTATAATCTTGTTGAAAAATGGCACTGCCGTCGGGAAACATGATCATCACGGAGGGGTTTACGTGGTCTGAAACCTGTGTACGGTACTCTTTGGCCGCCACGGTGTTTTACACGAGCTCCACTGGACCCATGGATGATCACGTGAATGTTCCCAGAGCGTAATGGAGCCGCTGCTAGCTTGTCTTCGTCCTGCAGTACAGCTGTCAAGCATCTGTTCCTCCGGAAGACGGCAGATTCGCGCCCTCCCATCAGAATGACGAAGAAGGTACTGGGATCCATCAAACCATGCAACGCTCTGCCACTGTGCCAACGTCCAGTTCTGATGGACACGTGTCCATTTCAGTCGTAGTGTCAACATTCGCATATGCATCGGTCGTCGGCTGCAGAGGCCCATCCTTACGTGTGTATTCACACTTGTACTCTGCTCAGTATTTTAAGTGTGATGTTGATTCCGCCACAGTTCGCCTCCTATCCTGTTTTACCAGCCTGCCCAGCCTACGACATCTGTAATGAGAGTGGTCGCCCAATGCCATGACGTGTATATAGATAGTAGCTCGGTGGTCACAATGTTCTGGCCATCCGTGTACACCCCTGGAAATTGAAATAAGAACACCGTGAATGCATTGTCCCAGGAAGGGGAAACTTTATTGACACATTCCTGGGGTCAGATACATCACATGATCACACTGACAGAACCACAGGCACATAGACACAGGCAACAGAGCATGCACAATGTCGGCACTAGTACAGTGTATATCCACCTTTCGCAGCAATGCAGGCTGCTATTCTCCCATGGAGACGATCGTAGAGATGCTGGATGTAGTCCTATGGAACGGCTTGCCATGCCATTTCCACCTGGCGCCTCAGTTGGACCAGCGTTCGTGCTGGACGTGCAGACCGCGTGAGACGACGCTTCATCCAGTCCCAAACATGCTCAATGGGGGACAGATCCGGAGATCTTACTGGCCAGGGTAGTTGACTTACACCTTCTAGAGCACGTTGGGTGGCACGGGATACATGCGGACGTGCATTGTCCTGTTGGAACAGCAAGTTCCCTTGCCGGTCTAGGAATGGTAGAACGATGGGTTCGATGACGGTTTGGATGTACCGTGCACTATTCAGTGTCCCCTCGACGATCACCAGTGGTGTACGGCCAGTGTAGGAGATCGCTCCCCACACCATGATGGCGGGTGTTGGCCCTGTGTGCCTCGGTCGTATGCAGTCCTGATTGTGGCGCTCACCTGCACGGCGCCAAACACGCATACGACCATCATTGGCACCAAGGCAGAAGCGACTCTCATCGCTGAAGGCGACACTCCATTCGTCCCTCCATTCACGCCTGTCGCGACACCACTGGAGGCGGGCTGCACGATGTTGGGGCGTGAGCGGAAGACGGCCTAACGGTGTGCGGGACCGTAGCCCAGCTTCATGGAGACGGTTGCGAATGGTCCTCGCCGATACCCCAGGAGCAACAGTGTCCCTAATTTGCTGGGAAGTGGCGGTGCGGTCCCCTACGGCACTGCGTAGGATCCTACGGTCTTGGCGTGCATCCGTGCGTCGCTGCGGTCCGGTCCCAGGTCGACGGGCACGTGCACCTTCCGCCGACCACTGGCGACAACATCGATGTACTGTGGAGACCTCACGCCCCACGTGTTGAGCAATTCGGCGGTACGTCCACCAGGCCTCCCGCATGTCCACTATACGCCCTCGCTCAAAGTCCGTCAACTGCACATACGGTTCACGTCCACGCTGTCGCGGCATGCTACCAGTGTTAAAGACTGCGATGGAGCTCCGTATGCCACGGCAAACTGGCTGACACTGACGGCGGCGGTGCACAAATGCTGCGCAGCTAGCGCCATTCGACGGCCAACACCGCGGTTCCTGGTGTGTCCGCTGTGCCGTGCGTGTGATCATTGCTTGTACAGCCCTCTCGCAGTGTCCGGAGCAAGTATGGTGGGTCTGACACACCGGTGTCAATGTGTTCTTTTTTCCATTTCCAGGAGCGTATAAGCGTGCATCCATTTTCATAATATGTATGGATTAAGTTGCAATTAATATGTCACACGCTGAAAGTGATTGCGACATGCGGCGCAAAACTGTTGCAGATGTACCGCAACGTTCTGCGTCACATGGAGCGGGTACGTCTGCCTGGTTGTGTGCTGTCCTTGACGCTTGAGCAGGAGCTGCGGAAACTTGCATCAGCACGCTGCTGGCGCCTGCCTTGTTCCTCTCTGCCTCGAGTGCGACGCACGTTTTGGGAGAAATGCTGGGTGACAGCAAACAGGTATTGTTCAGTCAGTTGTACGAAATCAGCGCTTTAAGATGGGTCAACGTGTATATGTAGCGGAATTGCGGAAAGGGGCTATCATTTTTGAATGTGATCATCAGAAAGCAGTAAATGAAGTTGCTTGATTTGTTGTGTGTCAGTGCGGATTGTGGAACGCGTCAACAGTAATTGACGTACCATTCGTAGCCATTCGTAGCATAAGAACAGTATTCGTAAAAAGATCCTCACCAGTAGAGATTGGAAACAAGTGCCGCGTCTTGTCAATGGAAATCGGTTTCAACCCCGACGGGTCGTCGCTGTACGTCAATGCAGGTCCATCTCAACCAGCTGCAACTTGAGCATTGCGAAGGAAACAGCATGCAGTGAACATGTGGAGTCGTGAACCATGCAAAAGGCCCTTGCTCACAGCAGCACGTCTTCAGTGGGCCAACAACACAGCAGCTGGACACCATCTGAAAGAAGCCGTGTAATGCGGTCCGACAAATCATGAGTTTGCCTTTTTTCAGTGATGGAAATGAGGCGTTTAACCCGCAGCGTGCAGAGGGTGTACAGGCCGCAGTTTCTGTGGTGCAGTAAGTGTGTTTTTCGGAACATTACTTCCCTCTACTCATTCTGTTTGTGAAGCAGGCTGTTTATTGCATTATTTTCAGTAACCAACTGTATCCCATTTCTACTATATCTTCATGGCGAGTTACCTATGGACACTCGAATCTTCCAACGTGGCCACAACCATGTTCACATGACCAATGAACACACAGCAACCCCTGAAGAACACTCACGCAATCTATCCGAGCCTCAGCTGTCCCGCTCAGTCACCCTATCTTAATGACATAAAACATATTTTCAGGAGGTTGTGCCCCACAGCTCTTATACCTGTACATTTGAAAAATGTCATATTACCGCCTGCGCCGCTGCTAAAATACTTTATTTGCACAAAAAGTTTTAGTCGTCTGACCACATCGGATTCATGAAAGTATTCACAGCAGAGATTGACGACGTAGTGTATATTACGTCAGGATAATGGTATATGACTCATGTTTTTATCACCTGACGATAATGATTTTATATTTCGTCTAACATGACGCTGCGATTACTTTTCTGAACATGATGATGGTCAGACGACTGAAACTGGTTGAATAAATAAAGTATGTTAGCAACAACGTTAGTAAGGCATTTTTCACATAAAATATACCTCGTATTATTTCGAACAGGGTGAAAAACGCCTTGCTCGATCTGACTGGGTCACTAGATAAATGCTTAACTCATTCGTCTTTGAAATTTTTCACAGTCCTTCTAAACCGCTGCTCCCGAGACTAGATCCCGCTCAAAGCCAAGCTTTTTTTGAATATTAAATAAATTCTGTGCTCATGCTCAAACTGTTCTCTTTTGGGTGCTCTCCGAAGTGACAGGGAAGGGAAGACGGAGGTGAGATTATAGGTGTGATTACTCATCTCAAAGTCTGTTGTTCACAAGATCACAGTTAAGGTTGTAAACGAATCCGTCCCAGCGGTATACAGTGGCACGAAATGTAATTCACAAATAATCTGACATTTCATACTATAAAATTGATACCTTACATAATAATGAGTGAAACCTAAATAGGTACAGTCCTGCTTAGGTGGATCTAAGGGTTTCAGTAGGTACCAAACATACGTGCAGGATGCGTGCAATACTCAACCATCCTAACCGGCTAATTGCTCAGTATAGCCTAGAGAACACTGCGGAGTACAACAGGAATACATTTAGGGGAAATGCCAGAGTGAACCACCTCACATACAAGGAAACAGAAATATAAAATTCGTTTTCTGGCATAATTTTTTCACAATTTTACATAATTATCTTACTTATATAAGAATGCACTTGAATGGCTGTTTAGATAGCATTCCAATAGCATACGTACCGATAACTCGTCAATGACTGAAAATCAGTCTGTTTTCACAAATTCAGGAAACGAGAAATAATCCAAAATCACAAGTGTTTGTGGGTATTCATTGAACTCAGGGAAAGAGATATACTCATTAAACAGGGCCACGAGAAGGCAGTTTTGAACTAAAATGCAGGCTATGGGATGATGGTCAAAAATCAAAGTCAGCAACCACGAAATAATTCACGAAGACACTTGCATGCGGGTACTGAGTTCAGGGGAAAAAGATCCGTTCATTAAGTATGATTATGAGGAGACAGAACTGAAAGACGCGACGTGGACCGATCTTACATTCTAAGATTTTCGTTGGAATGTGCAGCCTCAAGCCGTCGCTCTCTTCTGAGTTGTTGTAACCTCCCCACAGAAATTTGAAAGACAATATTTAATAGAAATGGAGCCAAGTGTAAGCTCCCCAGAGAAATTTAAGATAATATTTTAAATGCAAATGGACATAGAGCTATATGTAAGCTCCCAGCAATTAAATTTAATGACAATGACAATTAAATAAAAATTAGCAATCTGACCCTAATGTAAGTTCCTCACAAAAATGAAAGTCAATTCAATGATAATGAAATCTCAGTGACAATGAAAACGCAAATAGACCGAAATGTCGATCTTTAGGCCCTGATTAAACTCAAATTCTTACCTCAGTAAAACTGCATCTGCTCTTATTTTTCGCCATAGCTTGGAGGAAATGCATCGCAAAATATCCTTTTTTTTTTTAAGTTAAAGGGAACTTTCCTTTATGGAAATGTAAGGCAAATATTCTTTCAAAAAAAGGATTCTTTGTTAAAAGATTGGTTTAAAAACAAAATTATTATTGGGGCGATTCTTGAACAAATTAGTTACAGTTAATTTACATTACATTATCAAATGTGCGCAATGCTGCTTCATTACCTTATTTAAAATATATACCTCGTCCTGAATCTTGACCAGTGTGCCATGTCGACGCCCGCCGACTCCTCACACACAACTGCGACTATCTCTTGCGCGCTACAACCACAGACTACGTCATCTCGCATGCACTACTACTCTAGAACTCTAACTCGCAACTGAACTCTCGCGCGGTCAAGCGCAGACTAAGAACGACAAATAGCTCTCTGGTCAGAGACTCTGCAATGCCTCGCCATCGCCGCCACACAACATACGTGTTTCATAACCCTCCACTGGGGGGGCAAAAATTTGGCAGCGATGGTGAGTCATTTGGACTTGCCAAGCGCGGCAAAATTTTTTTCTTTAATTAATCATCTTTTACAATTTACAGAATATTCAGATGTAGTACATGAATTGAATGTGGTGCACATGCACCGTGTACAAAACGTTTCAGACAAAGACAAAATATAAGTACAAAACATATCAGGAAAATGTATATATAAATTATTTGATAGATAACAAAGTGCACACGCACTGAAAAATTCTTTAGCATTTTCAGAACAGAATGGCAAAATATCATGTTGACAAGTGACATGAGTGCACATGCACTGCAGTTCAGAACATATCAGCAAATGACGAAATGTATATATTATGAGTAACAAATGACATAAGTGCATACGCACTGAAGTATTGAACATATCATAAAAGGTATACAGAATGAGTACAAATCATATTGAAAAATGAGAAAAGTGCACAGGCACTGAAGTTCAGTAGAAAACATATTAACACATAACATAAGTGCACATGCACTGAAAAACTCTTTAGCATTTTCATAATAAATAAACGCAAAGGTAAAAAATCATTTTGACAAGTGACATAAGTGTACATGCAGTGCAGTTGAGAATATATCAGCAAATCAGAAAATATATTAATAAACGGCAAAAATACACACGCACTGTAGTACAGAACATATCAGAAAACCACAAAATATATACGTAATGAGTACAAATGGCATAAAGCTAACTCGCAACTGAACTCTCGCGCGGTCAAGCGCAGACTAAGAACGACAAATAGCTCTCTGGTCAGAGACTCTGCAATGCCTCGCCATCGCCGCCACACAACATACGTGTTTCATCGTCTAGGTTATGCATACGAACTACGATCTTGCATGACGTATTGCGGCCTGTATTAGTTTTGAACTCGGCTAAAAATTCTAGTACCGTCACAACTGCGTCGTTCATTGTCAGATCATATGCCTGACCTTCCAGAGATCTGATTCGCACACAGACCCCCACTACTGATATCGACACTATCAGTGGTGCTTCTCAAAACTACGCACACACTGTGCTCCTTTGTATCTGTTGCCATTCCTCGGCCGTTTTGCTTAGATCTTCTGCTTTGCTCTCGGGAATTTCCATTTGCCTTTGTGCCACAATGCTCCATATTTCTACAATTGCCACATCCATTCGCCTATTCTGTTCTTCAGAACGTTTCTTAATCCGTCTTGTTCTCGAAGTAGCTTCCTAAGTTCCTCATTACATTTTCTATTCTGCTCCTGGAATTCTTTACTCTGTCCTTCGGCTTGTTCCCACAACTCTTCACTCTGTCTTTTGAATAATTCCTCAAGAATTTTATGTTTAGTTCGAAGAAAGACAGATCCATTGCAACACCCGTCGTGACTGCCTCTCGCGCAGCGTGCTTGCCCGGTTCTGCTGGCGTATCCTCATGCCTGAGACTTGGATACGAGATCGATTCACGCATCTCTGCATTGATTTCCTCTCTCCGTACGATGTTCGTCTGGTCGTCTGTCGCAGCTTGCGGCAAACTGTTAACATGTGTATCGGACATAACGGACTGACTGTCCCACATTTCAAACTCACTGGCCTCGTCCCTTGTGACACTAATTGTTAACTGTGTCCTTGATTTAGATCGTGTGGTGACACTCATCCTTGCCAAAGACTTGTTTACCGCGAAGATAACTAATGAAATCTTACTGGCTCAGCAAAACAATACCTGCATTACCATTAGGTTAATCAAATATCGAAAATTCTAGCTCGCTCCACACGCACGGGAATCGTTATTGGGTTCACACGCACATATTATACGTTGACAGTAAAACAAAATAAGACTCTCCAAAAAGAAAATATTAAAAAATACCAAAGAGTGCACTTACACAAATCAACACCGATAGCCAAGAGTAACTGATCGCGCATGTGGAGATATGTCACTAATGAAAATGAGATACAGAAATTATTGAACAGTATCCCTACTATCTGACTGTTTTTCAGAAACTCACAAAGAATGGATAATCCTTAGCAGCGTCAATCACACGAGAGCCGTTTTGCTCAGTCTCGTCGCTCGAAAAATGCTAACGCAGTTTTTTGAATTATCGCTTGCCCTAAGCCTTGCTCCCATAGTTAGGTGTTGCCCACGTGCATTATCTTTGCCGCCTTGTACACCAATCGGAAGAATTACATAGTATATACGGCATGAACGACCTAATAAGCTGTTTACAAGAGATCTATTTCTCATGCGCCATGGATAACGACAATAGTAATCAATTAAACACACAGAAAATAACGTCGCGAGGAGTGCAACTCACGATTTTCAGCTCGCCCAAGAATTATTCTACATAAATTAGCGCTTCAAATTGTTTTCTTTTGGAGGCTTTCGAAGTGACTGTGATGGGGAGGCGGAGTTGAGATTCTGGGTCTGATTCTTCACATCAAAGTTGTAATGGCACATGCTAAATGTTTCCAAAGAGGTATATGTAAGATAAAAAAGGAAGCGATGTGCTGCAGCGGAGACGCTGCTAGATCAGAGAGATGACCCTGTCAGTCTTTTGAAGTAGGCGGAAAGAGAGGGGTCTGTGGTGTGTCTCAATGAAGATAAGGAGCCGGCCGAGGCGGCCGAGCGGTTCTAGGCGCTACAGTCTGGAACAGCGCGACCGCTACAGTCGCAGGTCCGAATCCTGCCTCGGGCATAGATGTGTGTGATGTCCTTGAGTTAGTTAGGTTTAAGTAGTTCTAAGTACTAGGGGACTGATGACCTCAGAAGTTAAGCCCCATAGTGCTCAGAGCCATTTGAACCATTTTTGAACATAAGGAAGCGAACAATTTTATCGCTCTTCTTGTTTGTTTTCTGAGTAAGATTGCATTTTGAATTAATATAAAAGTGAAGTGAAACACACTGCTTTTCTATTTGAAAACACTTCATCTGACCACATCGAAATAATCTCAGAAGCTTCTTTCATTCGGCGACACGCTCAATAATTAACAAATTCTAAGACGGTTGTTTCGAGACGACAATCGCAGCAGAAAGAAGACGTAATGTTTCCCACTGAGGAGAAAATACTACTAAGGACATAAAGGTCAGAAAAAAT
Source organism: Schistocerca nitens (assembly GCF_023898315.1). NCBI lineage: Eukaryota > Metazoa > Arthropoda > Insecta > Orthoptera > Acrididae > Schistocerca > Schistocerca nitens. The sequence continues at coordinate 676,144,882 of NC_064617.1, read as the reverse complement.
TAACAGCTCAAAAACTCTGGTTCATTATCCGGCCAGCAAGGAGTAAAAAAAAATAAAGCAGAGTACACTAGCGACCGAACAGAGACCAGATACCACATCCCGCAATCCTCGGATCGTAACTAAACAGTAATCTAATTGTAACAGTGCTTGTTGAAATACCAACTGCAGTCTGTCTTTGTTCCATATATTCGACAATGAGGATAGAATGAGAAAAATAGAATGTTAACAGTAAAAACGGAATAAAATTGTTGGAACTGAAGAAAATTTTCTCCAGAGCCAAGTAACTGAACTTTACGGAACATGAACTACGTCAACCAAAGGCTGGATCCAGAAAATTCCATTGATCATAGTACACGAAAACAATTCGGCACAGTATCCTCATCCTTAACCTGAGTAAAGCCTTTTTTCAAACATCAATATTTATGGTAGAGTTGATCTTTCATTGCAGTAGTAAACGACTTTTATATACGCAACGGTGACAATAATGAGAACGTATATCACTAGTGAAATTTTCCAAAACTAATGAGTTTCTAACTTGAACACGCAACTGACCGAGGAAACCAATAAATTAGATCCAAAATTTACCGATATGCACAATTAGTTAGATAAAAAAGCATTCTGTATGAGTGAAGATCAAGATCAAAGTGCACGTCAGACATCCGTACTTGCGACGGTCACGGTCGTTTACAAAGCGCACATGAAAGCTTAGCTCAAGTAGTAACAACAATTCAAACACTCCTATATGAAATGAAGTCTGGGTGCGAAAATTTACCGAGTGATGTACAAAAACTAACGCAAGACGTAGGACTTTTTCCGTTAGGAGAAACCTTTCTGAAAAGCGAGTACGACCGTATCATTAAGGACGTAAAAGGATTAAATGAGAGATGGGGTCGGTGTCTTTGACAAGTGCGTCAGGGAAGAAAAAACTTATACTGACGCGGTTGAAGAGATCATAAACGAAGGAGAACATAAAATTCTCGCTAAAAGGGGCAGTGATATGAAAGCAATGGAAGGTAAGATTCGTTCCGAACTTATCAGTGAAATCTCTTAGATCGAACAAACCGCTTTCTGCATCTAGTCATAGCAGAAAAGCAGTACCACCAAAGTCAGATTATGACAAAAGCGAAGGAGAAAAATTGTAAACAATCAAACGTATGTGTCAGTATTGTATCACCTTACGCTGCACTGCCGCCTCAGAAACGGCGTACGACGACGTCGCAATCGGATGAAGTAATGCCTGGCCTATCGACAGTAATAATAAACGACGGTCTAATAAAACACAGGCAATTCCCAGTCTTCTCACAAGAATCCAAGAAAACACACCCCGTTGTCCTTGTGAGAGCTTTTGGTCCGAAATGCGAAAGATTCAATTAGTTGGTTCCATACAAGGTCGAAGAGGCAGATCATTGTCGAACTTCTGAAGACTTTGAACAGCACTTCCTAGAGAAGTACTGGTCGCAGGGAATTCAGGAAAGACTATGAATGGAAGTTTTTGACCCACAGCCATTTAACTTAAAAGAAGGCGGACTGCTCCGGTATTAAGAAAGATACTTGAAGAGGACCAGATACTAGATCAATCCGATATCATATGTATGTGTTTTGAGAATACTGAAGAGTCGTTTGCCGAAAAACGTTCGTGAGAAACTGGTAGCTGTGCCAACTTATGGCCTGGAATAATTTCTTGTGGTCGTGGATTCGACAGACCTCATTTATAAGAGCAGCCAAAGCTCAAATGAGTCTAACAGAAACCAGTCGGATCCATCGAGAAATGGGGGACTTAATAATCGTGGTAACGGTAACAACAACAACAGTAACGGCAGTATTAGCAGTGCGGTTTGTATCCATATGCGCCGCCGCATGGATATAACGGTAATGGAATATTCGGAAATCTTCAAAGAGAAATAAAGAAACTACAATTAAAGATACCGTGGCTCATCATCAAGAAATAACCGTAATGGCTCGAATAATTGGTGCGGTCCCGGCGATAACAGAGAACAAGAATGTAGGAAAGAGAATGAATAGCGACGCATAAATAACAATTATGAAAACAACGCCTATGTCAGCGGCATAAATAAAAATCAGCGGGACGCGGCACCCAATTATGCGCAGAACATAACACGGCAAAATACCGGTCGCATTGTAAACACTGTAGAAGCGACTGACGGCGCGGCAGCACCCCGCCTCCCCAGACGATAAATGGCGATCGGTCGGTCTAGACCCTCTGCCGCCGACCGAAAATGGGACTGGGGGCATGACGCTAATAAATAATTATTTCTTAAGGTACGACAAAGAAATCGATGTGCGAGATGACCTAGATACAGATAAATTATATAAAAGGAACAAACGAAGAAGTAAAGACGACAATTAATACCAAAATAGGAACGATAGATGTACGTGGGATACTAGACACAGGAACGGCTACGAATATTTTTTTATACATTGTTCAATGAAATAAAAAGGAAACTAAACCTACCTACTTCACCTGTGCAGAATTGCCGTATTTTAACAGATGTAGGAGGCAGTCGGCCGAGCGGTTCTAGGCGCTTCAGTCTGCAACCGCGCGACCGCTACGGTCGCAGGTTCGAATCCTGCCTCGAGCATGGATGTGTGCGATGTCCTTAGGTTACTTAGGTTTAAGCAGTTCTAAGTTCTAGGGGACTGATGACCTCAGATGTTGAGTCCCTTAGTACTCAGAGCCATTTGAACCATTTTTGAACAGATGTAGGAAATAATCAAACACTTTAATTTTTATGGACATATAAAGCGTAGCACAAAAGATTAGCCGGATGGTGTCTCTTCAAAAGTGCGATTTTGAGGTAATTTATACCGAAGATGAACAGAATATTTTGGCAGATGCCCTGTCTCCACTTCCACAAGGATTAAATGAATGCGCAGAATTAACAGAACAAACGTCCGATTTTAGGATTCTACTCATGAACAATGGAACATATTAGACCCTATTGCCGCTTTGGATCAGCCGAGCGGTCTGAGGCGCTGCAGTCGTGGACTGTGCAGCTGGTCCCGGCGGAGGTTCGAGTCCTCCCTCGCGCATGGGTGTGTGTTTGTCCTTAGGATAATTTAGGTTAAGTAGTGTGCAAGCTTATGGACTGATGACCTTAGCAGTTAAGTCCCATAAGATTTCACAAACATTTGAACATTTTTGAGACCGTGTTATGTGAAAATGTGAGTCAGCTTCAAAGGAAGATAGTCGATGGAGCTGGGTAAGGCAACAATTAACAAGTACTGACGATGCAGTCTTGAAAACACGTTGCAACTTACAGGGTGGAACTTGTTTTTGTGGTGTCTCCGCCAGACACCACACTTGCTAGGTGGTAGCTTTAAATCGGCCGCGGTCCATTAGTACAGGTCGGATCCGCGTGTCGCCACTGACAGTGATCGCAGACCGAGCGCCACCACACGGCAAGTCTCGAGAGACTTACTAGCACTCGCCCCAGTTGTACGGACGACGTAGCTAGCGATGCACACTGACGAAGCCTCGCTCATTTGCAGAGCCGATAGTTAGAATAGCCTTCAGCTAAGTCAATGGCTACGACCTAGCAAGGCGCCATTAGCATTACATAGCAATTGATAGTTATCGTATGAAGCATGTCTCATCAAGAGCGATGTACCACAAGGATGGATTAAAGTTAAGTATTCCAGGAGCTACGTACTTTTCTTTATAGCATTCATTACGTATCCTGTTTCAGACCTATCTACTAGCCTGCGTGAGTTAACGCGTGCCTTTCGGCTACTTCCGAGTGGCGTGGCTGTCTTGTTACGCCACAACAGTTTTATCATCGATGTAGGCAGTTTTTTCAGGTACAGTTGCCGGCCTCTGGTGGCCGAGCGGTTCTGGCGATACAATCTGGAACCGCGCGACCGCTACGGTCGCAGGTTCGAATCCTGCCTCGGGCATGGATGTGTGTGTTGTCCTTAGGTTAGTTAGGTTTAAGTAGTTCTAAGTTCTAGGGGACTTATGACCTCAGCAGTTGAGTCCCATAGTGCTCAGAGCCATTTGAACCATACTTAAATAGATCATGATTCAGCAAATTACATCCCGTTATACCAGCAAAGTCCCTAGACCTCGTATCAGTCAATCGCGCAGGACCTCTTCTGACGGCAAAAGGACGAGTGAAATTAGTAATATCCTTGTGTGATGTGCTTTCTAAATACGGGGGACGTTCGGAAAGTAAGGTCCAATCGGTCGCGAAATGAAAACCACAGCGAAAATAAAAAAAAAAAAAAATTCGTAACAATTAGCCACACCTTCCAGCTACCGAGCGAGGTGGCGCAGTGGCTAGCACACTGGACTCGCATTCGGGAGGACGAGGGTTCAATCCCGCGTCCGGCCATCCTGATTTAGGTTTTCCGTGATTTCCCTAAATCGCTCCAGGCAAATGCCGGGATGGTTCCTTTGAAAGGGCACGGCCGACTTCCTTCCCCGTCCTTCCCTAATCCGATGAGACCGATGACCTCGCTGTCTAGTCTCCTTCAGCAAACAACCCAACCCCAACCCCTTCCAGCTACCTCCCTAAAAGAGTCGCCGCTCCGACTTAGACATCTGACGTGGCGCTGTACAATCTTTCCAGTACCCTCGGCACAAAAAGAAGCTGCCTGTGCTTTCCGCCAGTTCTCTACGCTGGTCTGCCTTTCCTTGTTTGTGCCAAAATGTTGTCTCCGTAGCCAGAGGTTCATATGAGCAGAGATGAACTATGGAGGGAGGCTAATTAAAGGCCTTATTGTGGGTAGTCAAACACTTCCCATCGAAAACTCTGCAGGAGTGTCTTCATTGCCCTGCAGAATGAGGCTGAAAATTGTTTTGAAGAAAGAAATGCATGACATTTATGTTATGTGGGCTGCATAGCTTCAGACGAAATGCGCTGGTAGTTGCTCAGAGCGATTTGAACCATACACACTAAGTGGATTGAATACGTGACACCTATTAAGAAAGTAGTGAATAATTTGCCACACTCATCAACAGGTTTTACAGTAATGAATTAATGTATGAGAAATGTAAATTAGATGACTGCACTAAGCCTTACCTAATTTTTTTTAGAAAGAGATGCCATTAGAACAAATGATTAGACAAGCCATCATAATATTGGAAGCAAAGGCACAACCTAGGAAAAACGGCATGGTAAGACAATAGGTCGCACAACTACTTTTCGCTATTGCGCACACATCCTCAATCTATCACACACAAAAAGCTTAACAAAAAGTGGCAGTTGTACACAGAACTGTATATAATGCACAGAACACCACACCCACGACGCATTTGTTGAGCAACCCAAAAATAGGGAAAAATACATGAATTATATGCACATAAAGACATCAACGAATTTATATGCAAAACATAAGAGGCCAATGTACCTCAACTACTTCAGCGCCTAGACCCCTTACGGAAAATACAACAATCTATAATCGTTACAGAAATTTCAAGAGTCTATCTGGTAGTAAAAATGAAAACATTTCTAGAATGCGGCACAATATACGTTTTCGCTTAACTACACGCAATACATCGACATTAATTTTGAAACAAATTGGAGAATCTCATAATGAATGTTAGACTAGGCCTAACCCAAGGTGAGTACGAAGAACTCTATCATGAAAATTTTATTATTCTATTCAGAGCGAAATAACAAATAAAATTTTGTAAACAGTGAATATGGACGACAACAATACAGTCTGGCCGCCTGAACTGGCATAGCGCTAGGGGAGTAAACATTTACCTATCTTTCCTCTTCTGACTTTTGGCGTAGTCTGCAGTGGCCATAATCGCGCATGCGAGCTGTAACCAACGCGCTAGTGCGCCACTTAACAATGACTGCATGCCGAAGACACAGCGCGTCGATCAGACATTAGCTAGTGAAAATGATAAAATGAGACTAAATTGTGCAAAGGAAATGCTACGAATAAACCGCATTAGGTAAACGCTGACAGATGTGCAAGAGCAATTTACAGGAAATTCGACGAATTAAAGCAGCGATTTTTCCACGTTACTATAGAATTAGTTATGGAAACAAAGAATACACTTGATCAGCTATATTGCCAGCCACGAGTATTATTACCGCACACTGTATTTTCTTAACAGGTTTTGCTAGTATGAAATATTTTATCTGACGACTTGTACATTTTGCCACATCGTTACGTGAAAAACGTCAAAGCCAGCTTCACAGATACAACCGTGCGTAGATGTCGGACTATGTACAAAAAAAGAGTAAGAAGCTATATACAAAAGGAACTATTTACAGAGAAGAGCTATGGTCACGTGCGAGGAAAGAAATGTTTCCAGAAAGGTTAAGATTATACTAAAGTAATAAATAAAACAAATGTTATCGAGTAGCTAAGCCATGAAGAGATACAAGCTAATGAATATAGTGACGATACTAAAATTAAGTACGATTTATACTGCACTATCTACAGCTACTTACCATCAGAAAAAACTACGCTACAAAAACTGCAATCTATTATGACGAGTATAGAATACTTTCCACTATTCTGTTAAAAACTACCTCTACATTAAAGTGAATAGGAAAAACTAATGCACTGTAAAAAAAACTAAATTAGGCACATGTGATTAAAATGGAGAGAACTTTGCAACCACAAACTTCAAGGTAAGTTAATGTCGCTTACGACAGATAAAAGGTATTTACACAAACTCAGTGCAGGAGGCAAATTGCTGTCAAAGAGAGCATAAGGAAGTATGAATTATTAATAAACACATACTCTGAGAGTACGAAGACGAAACGTTATTAGAAAAATATTGAATGTACCGAGTTGAACTTCATGTGTGTATGTGTGAATGAACACGTTGACTGACCTATGGGCAGTTAGTTACGCATAATTAAGAAGTTATGTAGTAATAGGAATTTTGTAGGACATGATGCAAAGTAGCAATCCCACTTGTGGAAGGATTCAATTGGAGGTGGAAGGTACCAAGTAATAGCCTGCCCCCTCATGTTAGTTTATAAGTTACGTGTAATTGTGATTGTGTGTGACTTTATGGGTAAGTAGGTACATTTATATTCAGTAAGTTGGAATAGCTAACAAGAGTGTAGCTTTGTCAGCTGTAGATTAATGATGAGTACAGTGAATTTTTCGTTAACTTAGCCTGTCTTTTCAGCGATTACGTAAACCTTTGATGCTATGTCCAATGAAATACATGCATGGTCATGCAAGCCACGTTTGAAGGTAAATTAACACTTATTTCACTTTGTACAATGATTAATACAAAACCGGTGTTGTAGAAATATTTGAAGAGTAATTCGGAAACAGAGCTACCAGTGAACCTGAACATAGAATGTAATGAAAACATGAATACATATATATCGATTTGTAGCACAAAAGGACGGTTTCAACAGTGATTAGCTGAGTGAATTAAACAAAGGACTTTGAGACGTAGATAGGAATATAAGAAACACTATGCTGTGAGCGGCATATGGATTTACAACCAGTATTTCACCTGTCCTCGTAGCAAGTAGCGTAAATTGTTTGTGAAAGCAAGTACTAGTATAATAAACAGAAGTTGCTTGATGAAATTCCTATGCTCTCCCTTTCCTCTTGTAGTGGTCGAATTGCTCTTGATTGTATTGATCATAATATCAGTTTCCAGATTGTTACTGGAGACGTAAAGATATTGAAAAGTAAATTCTTCACTCACTATAAGAAACAAAAAGGCGAAAATTTTCTTAGAGCTAAAAATTAAGGTGTCAACTAAAATTAATTCCGAGGACCCTCAAATTAAAGTATGGATATGATTTTCTTGTAACTACCCTTGTATGACTCTTATTTGTACGTATGGTCATGTGTATTTTGTAAACCTGTAAAAACCGATCTTACGCGACATCAGGCGTATCAGAAAATGGAAATACGCGTGGTAAGAGTGCTACGGGAGTTGTGCAACGTACCTCAACTATGTGGGGCTGTCACAAAATATTGTGCTGTGCGGCGATTCAAGTTCGATATCCCCAAGTGACTCATCATTTGCAATGCAGGAAGCTTGATGAATCTGCAGTGCCGCGCTGAATAAGCAGAAAGTGGCATGTGTGTGTTGATGGACGGCGAGTGTTATGTTTATCAATCCACAGCCAATAGTAGGAGATAGGTGTAGTGGTACTTGCTAAATATTTCGAAGAAGCTATATGTAAGATAGCAAAAGGAAGCGATGTAATGCAGCACAGATGCTGCTAGATTAGAGAGATGTGACCGTCATTTTTTTAAGGCGGCAGAAACAGAAGATTTGTGGTGTGTCTAAATGAAGAGAGGAAGCGAACATTTTTATCGCTCTTCCTGTTGTAACAATTTTCTAAATAACATTGTATTTTGGGTTAATATAAAAGTGAAGTGAAACACAGTGCTTGTCTATTCATTCGACAACCAGTTCATCTCACCGCATCAAATCAGAAGTTTCTTTCATTAGACGACACGTGCAACAGTTGGCAACTTAATGCACTAGATTCAAGACAACCGTGATGGCAGAAAGAAGAGATAAAGTTTCCCAATGAGAAGAAAATACACCTAAGGACACTTACTTTTAAATTTTCTACAAAGTTTATTTCATATTTATTTGATGATGTCTGTTCGACAACCGGCCGTAAAAACATTTCATTAACTTCTATTTATGACTTCACAGTTAAAAGCCATAAAACATTTTCAATTCAAAAACTCTAATTCATTATTCAGCCAGCAAGTAGTAAAAAAAATAGAATAGAATACGAAGTATGTTGATCACAATACTGATTCATTACGAAATTGCAGCATGCTGCAGGTGAAAAACAGGTCGGAACTCGTTTTATAACTGAAAACTGAGAGCTACAGCCATTTATTTCACTGACTCATTACCTAACATTGTAAATGAATCCGTTCCTGCGGTATACAGTCCCGCGGAATATAGTGCAGAACGATCTGACAGTTCATATTACAAAACTCACTCTTCATCTATTGCACCGAGCGAGGTGGCGCAGTGGTAGGACACTGGACTCGCATTCGGGAGGACGACGGTTCAATCCCGCGTCCGGCCATCCTGATTTAGGTTTTCCGTGATTTCCCTAAATCACTCCAGGCAAATGCCGGGATGGTTCCTCTGAAAGGGCACGGCCGACTTCCTTCCCCATCCTTCCCTAATCCGATGACACCGATGACCACGCTGTCTGGTCTCCTTCCCCAAAACCAACCAACCTTCATCTATTATACTCCCTTAAAAAACTTAATTAGGTACAGGACACTTAGGCCGGCCGTGGTGGCCGAGCGGTCCTAGTCGCTTCACTCTGGAACCACGCGACTGCTACGGTCGCAGGTTCGAATCCTGCCTCGGGCATGGATGTGTGTGATGTCCTTAGGTTAGTTAGGTTTAAGTAGTTCTAAGTTCTAGGGGACTGATGACCACAGATGTTAAGTCCCATAGTGCTCAGAACCATTTGAACCATTTTTTCTTAGGTTAGTAATGTTGCTCATCCTGTGTTTAATTAGTGAGACCATTAGGACCGTGGAGGATCGGTGTACGGAGCATGAACGTCACTCACGCTTTCAACAGCTCAGCAAATTTGCCACTGTAAAATATTGTCTTGGCACCGGTCATCGCATAAAGTATAGCAACACGAAGATGCTAGTATACACTACCAGCTGTTGGGACAGTTTTATTGATGAAACAACTGAGATTAAATTAGCAAGTGATCTTATAAATGGAGAAGGAAGTTTTCTGCTTAAATTCTCCATGGAATCCTGCTCTCTTCTAGGTCAAACAGAGGGACAACGTTAATGCTAACTGCTGCTCGTTAATATTCACTATCGATACCTCTTGATGTTGATCACCTTTGGTTGTGTGGCAGTGCTAACGTTTGTGGCCTGAGTGTGTTGTCTTTTGTCATATTCCCCACACATCGAGTTGTTAAATTTTGTTGTACAGCCTTCACTCATTACATTCTACCTTGAAAATGCAAGGACGTTGTGACACGACACGTCATATCTGAATATTGGTGGTTGTTTTTGGTCGGACGCTGAGTCTGGATTGCGCGCTCTGTCGTGATAGTCGGGCGAACGAGTGTCTGATGGGTGTTTGGCGTGAGCAGCAGCACAAAAAGGCGTGTGGATAATCCGAGCACCGAGGTTGGGGGCCTGCATGTACTCATGTGAGATTTCAACGCTCAAGACATGTCAGCTCCCTCCGGAGCGTGCACGAAGGATGGATTAATATTGTTCACTTTCGCGCACTTGCAGCGCTACCATGGACACAGAAAAGCGCAATACTTCATGTCAAAGAGGAAATAAAGATTATTCCGTTGACATGTAGTTATCCTCTGGAGATAATATGCGTGGGAAGATATAGCGCCAGGCGGATCTGCTTCACTGAAATCTAGCAAACAACTAATAGCTTACACAATTTTTACTACACAAAATTGTTCGAGCTGACAATTTGAAGTTCTCGTCGATGCGCATCGACTGAACTATTCACATGTTTCATAACACATGTTTCATAATGCAATTAGATTGGAATTTATACAATCACGTTGTGTGCAGCGATCGTTGAATATAGACAGTGGAGAAAAAGTCAGCAATCAACTCCGAAATCCGTAGTTTTATTACAGCAGATCTAGATTTCAACTATTACATAATCATCTTCAGAGCATATAACAACAGGAAGCAGTAGTCCATTGCAGAAGTGTCGGTTCGTGTTAGACTCCCGTATGTTCCATATTGTTTACTGCGCAATACTTGAAATCTAGATCTGCTGCAATAAAACGACGGATATCGCCATCGATTGCTGTCGTTTTCTCCATTTTCATAGCGAAAGTAATTACCCAGTGAGACCTTTTTGGCCGGCCGCTGTGGCCGAGCGGTTCTAGGCGCTTCAGTCCGGAACCGCGAGACTGCTACGGTAGCAGGTTCGAATCCTGCCTCGGGCATGGGTGTGTGTGATGTCCTTAGGTTAGTTAGGTTTAAGTAGTTCTAAGTTCTAGGGGACTGATGACCTCAGATGTTAAGTCGCGTAGTGCTCAGAGCCATTTTACAGGTCACCTAGGCACCACGAATCATTCATACAGGATGCATGCACATACTAAATTATTACAGAAAACGGCTAAACCCTGGGTAGAACCCAGAGAGCACTGATGGAGGGAGGAGGGTGGGGTACCGGAGGGGTAAACCTAGAGGGACTGCTGGAATCAGTGTTCCACAACTACGAGAGTAAGTCAATTATTATCCATAATTTATATTTTTGTTATTTTGGTAGTACTGTCGTTTTACGTTGATGACGCATGCTTTGCGTATTTGTTGTAATATCTTTGCAAAATTCAAGCTGCTAGGTGAGTTTCGTTATCGCTGCCGTGCTGTTAATCATGGCTGCTCCACTGTCTATTTGCACCAAAGAAGAGCAACGTTCAGTAATCCGATTTTTGTGGTCGGAAGGCGTATCAGGGCCAAAATTCATCGAAGACTTTCGGTACAGTACGGGAACAGTGTTCTGCCACAACGGAGTGTCTACGAATGGACTGAAAAATTCCGAAATGGTCGCACAAGTGTTCGCACGATGAAGGAGCCGGACGATTGTTTACCGCCACAAATGAAGAAACCATTGAGCATTCACGTGAAATGATTCTCTTAGACAGACGATTAACTATTGACGAAGTGGCACATCGTCTGCAAATTAATCACGGTTCTGCCTACGAAATCATCCACAGCAGACTTGGGTTTCATAAAGTTTGTGCAAGATAGGTCCTAAAACAACTCAGACAAGTGCATAAACAAACGCGCTTGAACATTTGCAAAAAGCATTTGGATCGTTATGATAACAAAGAGGACCACTTCTTAAACAAAATCATTACTGGTGACGAAACATGGATCCATCATTACGAGCGGGAGACTAAGCGGCAGAGTATGGAATGGAAACATCCAAATTCGCCTTGCAAGAAAAAGTTCAAGAACCAACCGTCCGCAGGAAAACTGATGCTTACGGTTTTTTTAGGACGCACAAGGTCCGGTACTGGAACATTACGGGGAAGGGGGCACAACAATAAACAGTGTACGTTACAGTGAGATACTTACTGCCAGGCTAAAGTCTGCAATTCGAAGCAAACGCCGAGGATTGCTGTCAAAAGGTAAGGGGTTATGTTGTTGCATGAAAATGACCGTCCGCATACTGCTGCTCACACTGCTGAAACGCACCAGAAACTCAAATTTGAAGTACTGGGTCACCCTCCATATAGTCCCGATCTTGCCTCTGCTGACTGTCACTTGTTTGGTCCACTCTAACAGGCATTAAGGGGCCGTCGATTTGCCTCGGACGAAGCAGTGAACGAAGGCACCTCGTACAAGAATTGCCTGAGTGTAGCCCTGGATCTTTGTCACTCGGACTTTCAAACTACCCTTGACTTGCCTATACCCCAGATTTGACATTGGCCTTCTGGGCATCACTAGAGTAGACTGTTCTATGATACTGATAATATGGAAATTGGTAACATGCAAATTGTGTAAACCTTGTATGAAACATTATTGGAAAACACGTAATCTATCTTAGAGGATTATTACTTAGTTAATTCTATGGGCGATGGGATTATCTCGCCAGTTTCGTTTTCATTTGAGTGAGCCGCCGTCCCTGTTTCTTATTTTGCCTTCATTTCTGTCTTTATTTCTTTCTTTCTTTTTCGTTCCTAAAATCATCACTTGCTTCACACCTGCAGAGGGAGGTGTGTCTCTGAGTAGTGTGTCGTCGCCCCCTGAGGCATAGCAGAGTATGCCTCCGCTTTATTTTCGGTTTATGGCAATAAGTCTTGCTACTAACAGCACCCTGCTTTACGTGCTGCGTCGACACTAGAGAATGGCGGCATTTTTGGAGAGGAAAAGGTAGGGCTATAGGGGAGGTAGGAGGCCCAAAAAAAAGTCGAAAACTGATGCTCTTGTAAGTTTCCTATTTGATTACAATAAAATTTTATAACTACTTTGCGGATAATAATTGACTTACCCTCGTATACGCAGCTATCTTACGTAAGCATGAGATCATTGGGTAGCATTTCAATAGCATACATAATCATAAGATGTCGATGGTCAGTGGCCAAAAGTGGATAGGTTTCAGAGATTCAGCGAACGACAAGTAATTCTAATTACAAATGCATGCTAATTTGTTGAACTCAGGCGAAAGAGACCCATCTATTCATTAAAAAGAACCGCGAGAATGTTGCTTTGAACTGAAAGGCAAAAGTTTAGCCAGAGGCCAAAACGAGTAGGTAAAATGCAATTCGTGAGTAGTAAGAGATGGAAACTCATTACAAGCAGCATCCTTGATCCTTACACTACAATGTTACCACAAAACTAGATTTAACGGCCATCCTATCAAGACAAAGCAAGGCGCAGAGTATTCCGTAAAACACGTAAATTTACCCCTCCCAAAAAATTCGCGATAACTAAAACTCGCGAAACCTGTGCATTATCAAACCGAGAAACTGTTCTAAGTTAATTACAAACAATAATCTGATTAATTTAATGGAATGCTTTGTGCATTATGCGGAAATAAGACTAGTAGAATGCATCATCAACTTGCCGTGTCCCAATGAACGGTGCGTAGTCCCTTGTTCAGAGCCTGACGCGTGTCTAACCTGTTCCTCCCACTTACCCATGCTGAATCATACGCAAGGAAAAGATGAGGAGGAAAACGGATAGCATAATGGGAAAAAAAGTAAACACATGCGCTCTCTCCTTTGCCAGTGTTGCAACAAAGCAACAGAAACGAGGAAAAACGGACTGAAATCAGCGAATGAATATAACAATCAGCACTCCGTAATTTGGCAGCTATACAGCATCTAATAAAAACGATTGGCTTCAGTTGGATACAGCATACGTGAAGAAACTAATGGACTAATTTGACGTCATTTTCGAAGCTAGAAGCAATGGTACATAGTGGTGTGATAACTTGGGGGTGAAAGTTTTTTCTGTCCAGTGTATAACTTGGTGTTTCAGCAACCTTGCACATAGTTCAAGTCTCTGCCGCTAGTCGGCGCTGTAATTGTTGAAAAATCTAAGATGTTGGTGGCTGGAAATTTACAAAATGATAGACGACGATGATGATGGAAACAGTAAAATCAAATTAGAGATGGCAGAACTAGCTCAGTTGTGCTTTGTTCCCCCTTCCCCTCCCCTTCTCCTTTTCTCCCCTACCCGCTCCCGCTTTCAGCATAATATTAAATTCAGTAGTAGAGAATACTGTAAACATGTCTCCAAGTTCTAAGATGTAGTGTGTTTCAGAAAATTATACGTAAGCTTCCCTTGAATTCGCATCATATTCGAGGATATTTCCATAAGATGGTATAATGTTCAAAGATATTCGCCTATGAATGCGGACACACACACACACACACACACACTGCATAATGTTCGACCTATGTAAATACTTTCTTTCGAAGATTCATCAAGCTGTTTCAAGGATGAAAGGTAATTGTCAATCGTCAAGTAATACCGTCCAAGTTACACAGGCAATTGCGCCGTGAAATGTAGCTCTACTGATGCACCTACACCAACTGGAGGATCATGCGTTGCTGACACGCCTTGATAAGGTTTCACCTGAACAAGGGATCCACTACTGTCACATAAAAACGATACTTTAAATCAATATCTGACAGACTTCACTTTTATATGTTGCTTAGCATTGCAACGACCGTAAAAGGGAACCATCGCCTCATCAACGCAGAGGTGCTCATAGTTGTAGGAATACCGTCTCCATATTTCATTTGACATGTTTTATAGGTCACAAAACTCAAAACAAATGCATTCTTATCTGGAGATACAGGGTAAAAGAATTCTTAATATTTATATGAATGTGATCTTTGAAATTGCACCACAAGTCGCAGGATTATTCAATTACATTGCGATTCCCACTACTTTTGTCTGTTATGGCATAATGCTGAGATTCATATCTGCTTTTTGCCGTGCATAAAATATGCTTTGATCAATGATTTACTGTATTACTTCGTAATAAAAAGAGTTCGAAAAATTGAATGTGACATGTCTCCTTCCAAACGAAACTAGCTTTTACTTTATGCGAGGCATTAGAATTTTCATTTGTCGAATAAAACGTTCTCGGTTTTCAAGCCGTGTCAATTGGAATAAAATCCTCGAGCTTTCGATGGCCATCTCCACCATCGTCGTCAGGAGTTCACTGACTGCCGGGGCTGCTACGGTTTCTCTCTTATATAGGCATGATGACATCATCAGCAGCCAAGCAGATAGACCCAATGTGGCACGCGCTCGCGTAATTCGACCAGGGCAGCTAGGGGAGCTGTTGCCCCTGACAGCACCGGTGTCGTCAGGTGGCGCCAGGGGCAGGCGCCACGTTTAAAACTGCCCCTCCCGTTTTGTTTTTTGTTGTTCTTCTTTTCCTTCCTCTTTTGTGCTCTTGTCCCGCATCTACTCGGGGTCAGCATGGTTATTATAGGATTTGGCACGGTTACTTTAAGGCGAAGCCAGACGCTCTTCCTAGTGCCACTCCGTTCGCCCGCTCCCCTCTGGAACAGAATTGGTGTATCCCAACTGTCTGCATGTAGTATTACCCGTGTGAACGAGCACAAACGTTTTCTAAGTGTTTGTGAATCGTTTAACTGAGGCAGGCCTTAGGTGCTTTGTTCTTAAAAATTAGACATTTTATTCACTGTTTGCACTGAACTAGTCGACGCCTCCTGCAGATTTAATTCTTCATTTTACTTTACAATATTCTTTGCCTTGTCTTCAGAAAAAATAGTTGCAAATGATCTTCATTACAGCTATCATCTCCAGACAAATTTAGTTCTTGAGGTAGGCCAACGTAATCTGTTGCTTCCATAAGATCATCCTTCTCTTCCAAAATCGACATACAGTGGAATCTCGATTTTGTATTCTCCGATTTTACTTTGTGCACCATAAATTTGTAGTCCTTGTGAAAGACCCAAAAAATCATTGCTAAAAATTCCCCGATTTTACATTTCTCCTAGTGAGGTTTACCTCGAATCTAAGTTCTTACTCGACGTCACCCTTGACTTAATCGTTTTTGTGGTGTCACCGCTAGACACCACACTTGCTAGGTGGTAACTTAAATCGGCCGCGGTCCTGTAGTACATGTCGGACCCGCGTGTCGCCACTGTGTATTCGCAAACGTAGCGCCACCACAGGGCAGGTGACAAGACACGGACTTGACCTCGCCCCAGTTGTACGGACGACATAGCTTGCGACTAGACCTACCAAGTATTCCTCTCATTTGCCGAGAGACAGATTAAATAGCCTTCAGCTAGTCCATCGCTACTACCTAGCAAGGCGCCATGTGTATCATTGCTAATTGCTTACTACTATGCAAGAGATGTATTTCAACAAGAACAAGACTACATTAAAGTTAAGTATATTAAAATCTCTCTTCTTTTCTTTATAGTTTTCATCCAGTCTCCTGTTTCAGAATTTACGCCCGTCTGCTTAGTTTCGCGTGCACCTAGCCACTCATTGTGTCGAGACCTTAGGGAATCGACACAACAATATTTTGGCGACGAGGATGGGATGCCGCGCCCACGTTGCAGTCTTTGTGTTATACTTGCTCTAATTTGCTTGTGTCATGGCTTCGCCGCATTCTCCAGATGTACTGTCCGAATTTTTTCGCTTGCAGAATCAGCAGACGCAGGCGTTATTGGAAGCCCTTGGACAGCTCGTCCAGGGTCAACGTGC
This sequence comes from Schistocerca nitens, assembly GCF_023898315.1. NCBI lineage: Eukaryota > Metazoa > Arthropoda > Insecta > Orthoptera > Acrididae > Schistocerca > Schistocerca nitens. Next base: position 676,128,214 of record NC_064617.1, on the reverse strand, counting down.
GCTGCAAACCGATGCGGCGGCAGCCGCTTCATCGCTACCGCAGCCACACAACGCTGTCGCACCGCCATTTAGGCCCTTTGAGGCCACAACCGAAAGCTGGACTGAGTGGGCCGATCAGTTCAACTTCCACCTCACTGCTTATGGAATTCAAGGTAAAGAGCGGCAGCCGTTTTTGCTTTCTTGTGTCGGTGTGTCTACCTACCGGGTGATAGTGAAATTGTTTCCCCGACGCGACGTAGCAACTCTGTCCTACGAGGAAATTTTGTCGGCTTTAGATGCCTATTTCAAAGAAACAGTAAATGTAGTTGCCAAACGGTATACGTTTTTTCGTACAAAACGTACGGCCGGTCAGACTAATAGGGAGTGGGTTGCAACTTTGCAAGGACTTACTAGAGACTGTGCGTTTGCCTGTGAATGTGGCCTCCCATATTCAGATACTATGGTGCGTGATGCAATTGCACAGAACGTTTCTGATGTTCGCATAAGGGAACAGATTTTGAAGCTAGTTAATCCCTCCCTGCAACAAGTGATAGACATATTGGACAGGCAAGACACACTTGACTTTGCTCAGGAATCATTTGAAACTTCGCCAGCAGTGTGTCACGTTAATCGGCCCGCCCGGCCCGCTGCACGGGACGCTGAGCGGCCCTCGCGCCCGACTTCGCAGCGGCCGCCTAGCTTGCAACCACGTGCGCCGCGTAAGCAAGCAAATGCAGTGAAATCTTGCCCGCGGTGTGCAACTAGACATTCGCGTGAAAATTGCCCGTCACGCCAAGCTATTTGCTTTTACTGTCACAAGAAAGGACATGTACAAAGTGTTTGCCAGAAAAAGTTAAGATCAGACAATCACACAAATTCCAGGCCCTTTGCTTCGCGCCGGAATCGCACCCAGGACAATCAGGCTCGTGGACCTTCGCCCATGGACATTCATGTAGTTCATGCCCACCCGTCCAGTGACACTTTAGCTAACAGTGACTGTGTTCGTCCCACCCAAAGTGTGCGTCGACGTCGCCGGAAATCCCGTAAAGTCGCAAGTGCTTCTGTACCTGTCTCCGTTCAAATTGCACGAGACAGTCGCTCTTGTCGTCAACAAGACAATAAACTTTTTGTGGACTTAGACTTTGTAGGAAAAGTGATCCCATTCCAGCTCGATACCGGAGCTGCTGTTTCATTGCTCAATCACGACACGTACAAACAACTGGGCGCCCCGCCATTGCGTGCCGCAAATGTTACGTTAACTAGTTACTCAGGACAGCATATACCTGTGTTAGGACAGTGCAGCCTTATTGCCACATACAAGGGACAGACAAAACTTGTGTCATTTTATGTTCTTCGTTCCTCTAGTGCCGTGAACTTGTTTGGTTTAGATTTGTTTCAATTGTTTAATTTGTCTATAGTGAATCAGGTCCTATCAGTGAATCAGACTGTGCCTTCCGCCAGTGTTTCTAGTCTTTGTGAAGAATTTGCAGACATTTTTGCACCGGGCCTTGGTTGCGCTAAGACCTATGAAGCGCATTTGGAACTGAAAGACAACGCGCAACCGAAATTTTTCAGAGCGCGCAATGTTCCCCACGCATTGCGTGATGAGGTCGCAAGAACATTAGCCGAATTAGAATCTCAAGGTGTCATTGAACGAGTGCAGGCTTCTCTCTGGGCCTCGCCCTTAGTAATTTTGCCCAAACCTTCCGGAAACTTGAGACTTTGCGTGGACTTCAAGGCAACTGTGAATCCACAACTTGTGACTGCTACTTTTCCTTTGCCCCGCCCGGAAGATCTTTTTGACAAACTGTGCCCGGGAAAATATTTTTCAAAATTGGACCTAGCAGATGCGTACTTGCAACTACCTGTGGACGAAGAATCCCAGCGCGTCTTAGTGGTTAACACGCATCTTGGCTTGTATCGCTTCAAAAGACTGCCATTCGGGTGTGCATCCGCCCCTGCTTTATTTCAGCAATATTTACAAACTATTTGTGCGTCGGTCCCTACTGCTGCGAACTATCTGGACGATATTGTGATCTCAGGAAAGACAGAAGCCGAACATTTGCAGAATCTCCGGACCTTCTTTCAGGTCTTGCGTCAGAATGGTCTTCGCTTGAGGAAGGACAAATGTGTGTTTTTTGCTCGTGACTTACCGTACCTGGGCCATGTCCTTAACGCCCAAGGTATACATCCGAGTCCAGAGCACCTTCGTGCCATTCAGGACTTGCCGTCACCGCAGAACTTAAAACAGCTACAGAGTGTGCTGGGTAAGGTAAATTATTATTCAAAGTTTGTGCGCAATGCTTCTTCCATTTCAGCTCCGCTTCATCGCTTCCGCCGTAAAGGTGTTCCGTTCGTCTGGACGACGGAATGCGAACGCGCCTTTCGCCAGTTGAAGTCGGCGTTACTTTCCAATACTTGCCTTACGCCATTCGATCCCCGAAACCCCATTTTGTTGATGGTTGATGCATCGGATTTCGGGATCGGTGCTGTGCTTGCGCACAAGGATGGCTCGCATGATCGCCCTATTGCCTTTGCGTCCAACTTGCTCTCATCTGCGCAAAGAAATTATTCCCAAATAGAGAAGGAAGCTTTGGCTCTTGTGTTTGGTGTAACACAGTTTCACGATTTCTTGTATGGTCGTCACTTTACAATCATCACGGACCACAAACCTTTGACATCGCTTTTTCATCCGAACAAGCCTGTACCTCCACGTACAGCGCAGAAATTCATTCGCTGGTCTCTTTTTCTCTCGCAGTACCGCTACGATATCTTGTATCGGTCCACTGCTAAGCACGGAAACGCTGATGCGTTGTCCCGTTTGCCTGTTGCTGAGGATAAAGCATTCGATTCTTCCGAACTTGCTTGCATGTTCATTGATTCGGAAGCCGATGACGTGGTCGCATCGTTTCCGATTGATTTTCGTCGTGTAGCTACTGCCACAGCTGCTGACCCTGTCCTTGCTACTGTTTTGCGTTTTGTTGCTACGCAATGGCCCTTGTCAAAGTCACGGATCGAGGATCCTTTGGTTCGCCGTTTTTTTGCTCACAAGGAGAGACTTTTTGTCCGACGTGGTGTTTTGTTGTTGCGTTCCGATAATGATCAATCCCGAGTCGTGGTCCCACGTTCGTTACAGTCCTCTGTCTTAAAGCTTCTTCACCAAGGACATTGGGGTATAGTGCGCACGAAACAACTTGCTCGTCAGCACTGTACTTGGTTCGGAATCGATGCTGCGATTACGAATATGTGCTCCTCTTGCGTGGCGTGTGCAGAACAACAATCCGCACCGCCGCGGAAATTCTTTGCATGGCCGAAAGCCACTTCCCCTTGGCAACGCTTGCACATCGATTTTGCTGGTCCATTCTGGAATGCTCGATGGTTGGTTGTGGTCGATGCTTTCAGTAATTTTCCTTTTGTTGTCAGGATGTCTTCCACGACGTCTTCTGCCACCATCCAAGCCTTGTCTGCTATCTTTTGCATTGAAGGTCTTCCGCAGACTCTTGTTTCCGACAATGGCCCGCAATTCATGTCCGCAGAATTTCAGTCGTTCTGCAAGGCCAATGGTATTCAACATCTGACATCCGCGCCGTTTTCGCCTCAGTCAAACGGTGCCGCTGAACGATTGGTCCGGACTTTCAAGTCACAGTTGTTGAAGTTGAAAGAGTCGCATTCTCGGGAGGACGCTTTGTTGCTCTTTTTGTCCTCATATCGCTCTCAGCCCCGCGATGGTCGCTCGCCGGCTGAGTTGCTCCATGGTCGTCCTCATCGAACTCTGATGTCTTTGCTGCATCCGCCACATCAGGTTCCTGTGCAGCGGCAGACTCCTGCTTTTGCTCCTGGCGACGTTGTCTATTATCGCAACTATCGCGGTTCACGGCGTTGGCTCGCAGGGCGCATTCTTCGCTGCCTCGGCCGCGCGATGTATTTGGTTTTGGGGGCCTCTGGTGAGGTGCGTCGGCATCTCAATCAGCTGCGCCTCTGTCGTCGCCTGGGTTCTGCCGCTCCCCGTCTGCTTTCAGCGACGGTGCCGTCAGGTCAGCGCCCTGGGGACCCATCTACTGGCTCGCCTCATCCCCAGGTGTTACCGACGATGCCTTCCATTATGCCTCATGGCGTCGCGCCGCCGCAGCCGCCGCCGGCGCCGCCAGCAGCGGACGCTTCGCTGCAGCCGCCTCGCGCCTCCCTGGGTCACGCGCCGCCGCTTGCTTCCCGTGACCAGCCGTCCTCCGCCATGGACTTCTTGCCCGCTCCGGACCAGATGTCGTCTTCGCCCGTCGGGTGCTCCGACCACATGGAGGTCGACCCTTCTATATCATTCCGTGCGCAAACACCTCATGTTGACGTGCACCCTGGACTAGGTTTGCAGGCGTTTCCTTGCTCCCCTCGGACCGAATGGCCGGGTGCGGGTGGCACAGCCTCGCCTGTTGTTCGGCTCCCCACCTCATCGCATACGTCAACATGGGGTCCTCCCCACGGCGGGCGGAAGCCTTATCTCACGACCGTTCGCCGATTTGCGGGGGAGGAATGTGGTGTCACCGCTAGACACCACACTTGCTAGGTGGTAACTTAAATCGGCCGCGGTCCTGTAGTACATGTCGGACCCGCGTGTCGCCACTGTGTATTCGCAAACGTAGCGCCACCACAGGGCAGGTGACAAGACACGGACTTGACCTCGCCCCAGTTGTACGGACGACATAGCTTGCGACTAGACCTACCAAGTATTCCTCTCATTTGCCGAGAGACAGATTAAATAGCCTTCAGCTAGTCCATCGCTACTACCTAGCAAGGCGCCATGTGTATCATTGCTAATTGCTTACTACTATGCAAGAGATGTATTTCAACAAGAACAAGACTACATTAAAGTTAAGTATATTAAAATCTCTCTTCTTTTCTTTATAGTTTTCATCCAGTCTCCTGTTTCAGAATTTACGCCCGTCTGCTTAGTTTCGCGTGCACCTAGCCACTCATTGTGTCGAGACCTTAGGGAATCGACACAACAGTTTTTTCTTCCTATTGCCATCTGACGTGGCTGAACATGTTATAAGTGGTTCAAAAGACAGTTGGTTGACAGCACGGGTGGTGGCGGAATTAAAGGAATATCTTAGGCTGTTGTGGAGAGGGGAGACGTGAGAGAGGATATGCTGATGTAAGCCACGATCGGTTTTGCCAGCACACCTTGTAACATTTAGCTTCACCGTGCAATTATGATAGAACTATCGCTAGCTTGCAGCGGTTATGGAAAAACAAGACAGTCGACGCGAAGTGTCCCGGAGCGAACCAATACGTGACAAAGGGGCCCAGCCACCAGCTTTTCTTGTGGCACTTATAACTCAGTCTCATCTTTTAGAGTGTATTTCCGATGTACTGCACTCAGTAACAATATCAATCCTCAACATTTTAAATTCAAACATTGAGTCTCGAAGAACATGCTCGGCCATAATCGAGGAAACGTCTCCAATTTGCGGCTAGTGAACTCTTATTCGCTGGTGACTTGTTAAATCATCCAACAACCAGGGCATCCACCACACCACATTAACACACGTAAAATGAGCTCATCTGCTGGATGTGTGGAGAGGAGGAGCGGCCCTTCAGCGCCGGGAGTGCAGGCAGGGGCGAAAGCATTATGTGAAGTGCTGAAAATGTACTTCTCGTGCAGACGATGTGCTGTGACAGGGATTTCACATAAGTGCAGCAGTGTTAGAAGGCATGAAGTGAAACTGTAGCGCCTGACCTTTCTTTCAAATTTAAATGTTATACAGTCTACAGAAATTCACAGAGCCGACTTCTAATATGTAACGTAAAATTGTGAAGTAAACTCAGTTTTTTTCACGTCTCTGTTTGCCTCATCAAGCCTAAAATAACGCTTTAACGGTGGTGAGCATATAAAGTGCAACTCATAAGGAAAGCATGAAACAACAACAGCAATGGTGACAACGTATGTCATTAAGCAGATGTACACATTTATGCTAATAGTTTTACCACTTAGCTGCTGTAATGTTTTTGGTTTAATTTAACATGTTCAACAAGTTTTGCTTTTTTGGTTGAACACAAAGGTTGATCTCTCAAAAACGCGTGTTTTTAAAGTGCAATTTGTAGTCGTAGCATGTCGGAAAACAACTCGATTACCTTGTACCCAGACATAAATTTCAACTTTTTGATGAGTTTTTACTTGCTTTTACACATCTTTGATTGTTAAAGAACTGATGAAATTCACTATCACAAATTATTGTATAAAATTGAAATGGACATTTAATTTCCTTCACTTAGACAGATTTTATATTAACTGTTGGTGAGGATTACGATTTTAAATCATATATGCCATTTACATATGTATTTGCTCATATTCTGTGGGGTTTTATCATTTTCCTTTATTTTGCATTTTCCTCAGTTTTGCCTTTTTTAAGTCTAGACTGCACGAAAATGTAAAATAGGGGTTTCACTGTAATGTCCTCTATTGTCAGCCTAATGAACAAAAAAAAAAAAAAAATAAAACAAAAATAGGCACACTACACAGTGTCACTTGTGATCACAGTTCCAAAAGAAAAAGACCAGAAAAAAATTAAAAAAAACGATTTGCTTTTACAGTAGTTGTGGATATTTCACTTAATACAAAACAATGTAGAAACTTCACAGTGAATAATAATATATTTCACAATCATTGGACACTTTGCTTTTTGCTGCAAACTTATCCTTTTTGTTGACTCATTTTCGCAGCAAATAGTTACAAGCTCCTTTAGACATCTAATGTTGTGCTCCAGCTGAGTCGACAATTTAAGTTAACTGCTGGAAAGAGATACCAACACGAGTTTTGTTGGTACAAAAAATACCTGGGACTGAATGTGATCTTGGTTCAAAAGGCTCTGAGCACTATGGGACGTAACATCTGAGGTCATCAGTCCCCCAGAACTTAGAACTACTTAAACCTAACTACCCTAAGGACATCACACACATCCATGTCCGAGGCAGGATTCGAACCTGCGACCGTAGCGGTTCAAATGGTTCAAATGGCTCTGAGCACCATGGGACTTAACATCTGTGGTCATCAGTCCCCTAGATCTTGGAACTACTTAAACCTAACTAACCTAAGGACATCACACACATCCATGCCCGAGGCAGGATTCGAACCTGCGACGGTAGCGGTCATTCGGTTCCAGATTGAAGCGCCTCGAACCGCACGGCCATACAGGCCGGCGACCGTAGCGGTCGCGCGGTTCCAGACTGAAGCGCCTAGAACCGCTCGGACACACCGGCCGGCAAAGTGATCCTGGGTCGTCGGCTGCCGAAGCCTATATGATACATTTGTCTTAGAGTTTCTATCGCCATAGCACTGAAAACGGCTGCGATGCGATCCTCAGTAGACGGCAGAGGCGACGTGAAGCACTTGTGGCCATCCTACGTGGTGGTCTACGCTTCTGAAAGCATTTCCTCTGCGATATTGAGGATACCACCTATACAAGTACACTGTTGACCTGAGAAACCCATAATTCTTGTGTAATCTCCGATGTGCTGTGACGCATGTGTCTTATACCGATTATCATCCCACGTTCAAAGTTTGTTAATTGCAAACCTGCCTGCAACAGACTGCTCAGTTACGGTGTCTACACCCGCGCCGTACACATAATCAAACCACAACATACGGATTTAATACGAAATGAATCTTCAAATGGAACAACGCTCTCTTGAACTTCTGATCTCCCACTTACTTATAAAATGTGATGTCTACCCACCATTGGGTACTGTGTTATCATCTTAATATTATTATTGTTCAGTATTGTTTCTCTAATCCAATTTTCATTATATCTTCTCGCATTATGTGAAGAGAAACCCAATTTATTTTAATTTTTTTAAACATATTGATAAGATACCGTTAATTTTCAGTGTGTCATTTATTAAAGATATTCCCTAATTACTTGTTCTGAACAATGTTTTAAGCTAAATATCTTGAGATTACACTTTAGACAGCTCTGCATTCCATCCAATAGACGAGGCGTCTAGTATCAAAATCGGTCACGTTACTGAAGGCGTACTTTTAATGGATGAAAAACCACTATAAACGAAACTATGATGGCCACAAACATTTTCTTTCATAGTTACCACCTTAATGGTTTGTTATGTAAGTTTTATTGTTTTGTGAAATGTGATTCATATGAACCTCTTTTTTAAATTCAAGTTTTGACTCGGCCATCCTTGTTCCACTTTTATATAATTCTACTCTGTTTCACAAAACTGTACTCTTTATAAATTCCAAAATTTTGAGAAAAAAGCAGTTAAATGAAACGAGTGACATTGTAAGTTCTTATCTTTATTTCAATAAAAAAATCATTTCAACATAAACATGATAATAACATGTCAAGATGAACACCAGAACAGTGAACAGGACACAAAATGGGATTTCTCTCACTAAAAGTTTGCAGTTTACATAGGTCTTCAATACAATAAAAAGAAAATAATTTGTGTATAATTATGTACGTTAATAGAATTATTAATATAGTATAAATGTTGACACATACAGAATAATACTGATGTTTTAACTCTTCAATATACTCCCACTTAGATAACAGTACCAGACCTGTTGTCTGGGCTAGCGTCTTCCATTAGTAATCAAAATGTCCTCTGTCCCAAAATCGAAACTCGTAACCGCTTAAATTTTTAATTAGTAACCAGCATTGGCGGCCGAAGGCTTAGGGAATAAGAAGTCACCCTCACTCTGCCAGCGGCCTTGTCAAAGAGCGCGGAGGAGCGGACAGAGGTTCAGGGCACTCTTTTGTCCGTGGGGTAGCAAACTGCATCTAAAGGCGGAAGAATCAGTCATGATCAATGACAGGAGGATGCAGAAGGTAATGAAAACCACTGCATTAAAGACTCATGACGTGTATCCACAGGACATACGGCCTGTAATTGAAAAAGGGTCATGATGATCTCTCCATTGGCAAAACATTCCGAAAGGTTCAAATAGTTCAAATGGTTCTGAGCACTATGGGACTCAACTGCTGAGGTCATTAGTCCCCTATAACTTAGAACTAGTTAAACCTAACTAACCTAAGGACATCACAAACATCCATGCCCGAGGCAGGATTCGAACCTGCGACCGTAGCGGTCTTGCGGTTCCAGACTGCAGCGCCTTTAACCGCATGGCCACTTCGGCCGGCCATTCCGAAAGAGTCCCCCGCCCAGAACTCAGGGAGGGGACTGCCAAGGGGGAGGTGACCATGAGAAAAAGATTCAATAATCACAAGAGCGATGAATCACAAGAGGAGGAGGTATTCTTGGAAAAGGCCAGGTGATAGAGGAAGACTTCAGTTAAATTACTTTACAGTCACGCAGAGATTCCGAAATCAGGTACAGGATGATAAGACGTACCAAGTAGCAGATATAGACTCAGATCAGGAGGTACACTTGGATTGTAAGGCGTACCCTGTAGCAGACATAGACTCAGATCACAATACAGTAGTGATGAAGAGGAATAGGATGAAGTTTAAGAGATTAGTCAGGAAGAATGAAAACGCAAATAAGTGGGACACGGAAATACTAAGAAATGACGAGATACGCTTGAAGTTCTCTGAGGCTATAAATACAACAACAAGGAATAGCTCAGTAGGCAACATAGCCGAAGAGCAGTGGACATTTCTAAAAAGGACAATCTCACATTTTGGAGAGTAAGACACAGGTACAACGAAGTTAACTGTGAAGAAACCACGGGTAACAGAAGAAATACTTCAGTATTCGATGAAAGAAGAAAGTACAAAACTGTTCAGGAAAATTCAGAAATACAGAAATACAAGTCACTGAGGAACGAAATTAATAGGAAGTGCAGAGAAGCTAAGACAAAATGGCTGCATGAAAAATAGGAAGAAATCGAAAAAGAAATGATTCTCAGAAGGACTGACTCAGCGTATAGGAAAGTCAAAACAACCTTCGGTGAAATTAAAAGCAGGGATGGTAACATTAAGAGTGCAACGGCAATTCTAATGTTAAATGCAAATGAGAGAGCGGATAGGTAGAAACAGTACATTGAAGACCTCTATGAGGGAAGGATTTATCTGATGTGATAGGAGAAGAAACAGGAGTCGATTTGGAAGAGATCGGGGATCCAGTATTAGAATCAGAATTTAAGAGAGCTTTGGAGAACTTAAATAAAATAAGGAAGCAGCGATATATAACATTCCATCAGAATTTCTAAAATCACTGGTGGAAGTGGCAACAAAACGATTATTCACGTTGACGTGTAGAACGTACGAGTGTGGCGACATACCATCTGACTTTCGGTAAAATATCATCTACATAATTCCGAAGCCTGCAGGAGCTGACAAGTGCGAGAATTATGGCACAATCAGCTTAGCAGTTCATGCATCCAAGCTGCTAACGAGAATTTAAAAGAAAATTGAGCCTGTGTTAGATGACAGTTGGGCTTTAGGAAAGCTAAAGGCACCATAGAGGCAATTATGACGTTGCGTTTGATAATGGAAGCAAGACTAAAGAAAAATCAAGACACGTTCATAGATTTGTCGATCTGGAAAAGCCGTTCGATAATGTCAAATGGTGCAAGACGTTCGAAATTCTGAGAAAAGTAGGGGTAAGCTGTAGGGAGAGACGGGTAATACACAATATGTACAAAAGCCACGAGGGAATAATAAGAGTGGGCAACCAAGAAAGAAGGGCTCGGATTAAAAATGGTGTAAGACAGGGATGTAGTCTTTCACCCCTGCTGTTCAATATGAACATCGAAGAAACAATGATGGAAATAAAGAGAGGTTCAGGAGTGGGACTAAAGTTCAATGTGAATGATTCGATTCGCTGATGGCATTGCTATCCAGAGTGAAAGCGAAGAAGAATTACATGATCCGCTGAATGGAATCAGCAGTCTAATAAGTACAGAATATGGACTGATAGTAAATCGGAGAAAGGCGAAAGGAATGAGAAGTAGCAGAAATGGGAACAGCGAGAAACTTAACATCGGGATTGACGGTCACGAAGTAGATGAAGTTAAGAAATTCTTCTACCTAGGCAGCAAAATAACAAACGACGGACGGAGCAAGGAGGACATCAAAAGCAGACTAGCACTGGCAAAAAGGGCAGTCCTGGCCAAGAGAAGTCTACTACTATCAAACGTAGGCCTTAATTTGTGGAAGAAATTTCTGAGAATGTACATTTGGAGCACGGCATTGTTTGGTAGTGAAATATGGACTGTGGGAAAACCGGAACAGAAGGGAATCGAAGCGAGTGTGATACAGACGAATGCTGACAATTAGGTGGAGTGATAAGGCAAGGAATGAGGAGGTTCTGGACACAATCGGAGAGGAAAGGTATATATGGAAAACACTGACAAGTATGAGGGACTGGATGACAGGACATCTGTTAAGACATCAACGAATGACCAATTACGGATAGAAATCGTTAATAGGAAAATTAGTGCAAAAGATCGGTGGTGCCATCATAAAAATGAAATTTTGTGACATCGAATATTATTTTGCCTGTTGGCTGGGTCACATTGTTGCGTAATCTAACAACACAAGGTTACAGACAAAAACGCTGTGACATGAAGACTGTTGTTCGTTCCTTGACATGGACGGTTATGAATTCATTGCCTGTAGGACTAGGTCCATTCTGTTGCAAAACCAGAATTCAGTGATCTGTCACGTGAAACCATGTATGAATTCGAAGCATATTCTTGCTTCTCCTGATACTGATATAGTTCTAATTTAAAATGATAACTTTAATTAACTTCTTAAATATTTTGCCACTAGACACGCTGTGCGAAAAAAAAGCATTTTTATAGGTATGAGCTGTACACGGTTACCCATAACGACTCAACAGTGGTACGCTGTATTGATCCATCTGATGTAATGCTTTTCTTCCAGTGGTGATAGTTATAATAACCGAAACTGGTAAAGAATAAAGTTGAATGTGTACAGCTAACGGCTATAAAAATTCTTGTCTTCAAATATTTAGCAGCTGTAGTAAGTTACCTACATAAAGGGACCATCCAATATACTCGTCAATTGTTGATATACCTAAATCTTGTAATGTAATGTAAAATTCACATTCTTTCCTTTGTGAAGTAGTTGGAATAGTTGTTCTATACGTTGAGGTCCCATGGCTCGAGCTAGTGACCACACACAACTTTTGCAATGGCGATGGTTGCTATGGCATTCATCTTACTACGAAAATTCGTGGCACGAATGGAGTAAAAAGCACGCGTCCTATATTTAGCGTGCCCATTCAGCTCTTGACGTTAGGCTTTGAGTGTGATATCCGCGTCGTACGGAAGTCGTGTCGGCTGAATCAGCACCGGTGGCTCCGTGGCAGCAGGCGACGTGACGTCACTGTTACCAAGTGACGGAAAACGGGCATAGTCTAGCATTTCTCTACCACAGCCACGTCAGACAGGGGCCGTTTGCAGAGCTCACGAGCTAATTAGAACCGTAGACAGCATGAGTGTGCGTTCTACCAAGGACGTATATGCAAAATGACAATCTCCGACTGTAAGTATCTAACTTTGTTAAGCCATACTGGCTATGGTGAATTCCACACATAGTATTTCTCGAAGAACTGAATATATATTCCGCAAAATATGTTGCTTATGAAAAGGAGACAAGCCGTCGAAATGATTACAGAGAAGACGTTTTAAAAATTTTGGCTCTGACGATCTCTTTACTCGGACATCATAATTCCCAAGACGAGTAGCTGATTCAGAAACTAATGGGATCCACATGTTGAATCGGTTTTTCCATTTTATATGGAAAAAGATTAGAGGTAACTCACTATTTCCGCCTAAAAGTGCAGAACACAACTGTTTACCAAGAAGTGCACAGAGCGATGCATATGCAATACAGAATTGGCATAGCACCAGTTCAAGAAGATTTTATTTGAACCAGTTCCGATTATAATAGGTGACAAGCGACACGCGACTACAGTCTTCGAGAACATCTCGCAGTTTCTACCGACATCCTATGAAGAGCTGTCCATTGATTCAGGAGCAGTATGTGGCAAAATACTTTTAACAATGTGAACGTTGCGAATAAGTTTCTTTCCAGTATCTTGGACTAAGCCAACCATATTTTAATTTTTTAATTTTTTTATATCACAGCACAACGATAGCATTCCTATACTCGAAAACAAAACAAAACGAAACAAAAAAGTACGACACGACCCGAAGGAATTATCCGAATGGGACAGAAATCGGTAAAGGTGATGTACATGTACAGAAAAACAAATGATTATAATTTCAGAGAAACTGAACGGTTTATTCAACAGAAAGGGCGTCACAAGCTGAGAAATTCAATAACGTGCTGGTCCACCTCTGGCACTTGTGCTACCAGTTATTCTGTTTGGCATTGATTGACAGAGCTGTTGTCTGTAACGCCGCTTCCTTTGTACGCAAAATTGAAAATATAAAATTGTACCCAAAACCCAACAAAAGCCCCAAAATCCAAGATCCAAATTTCAAGTCCCACTGGAATAGCATCACTTGAATAGTAGCAAGTATATAGAAAAGAAATCCAGTATAAAGTGACTTAATGTTTTGAAAAGGGAAGCAAAAGAAATAGAATCCATTAGTTTCAAATTAAAATAATAGTATATCGCAAAGTAGTGTACTTATACATCCCGGAATAGAACGAGTGAACTCAAAGAATACTCCTTGTGAGTACTCTTTGAGGACACTAGTTAATACAGAAGAAAAAAGTCATACATTGTTAATGTGCTGCTAGCGCTTACTGGATCAACGAATGCTCTTGTACGTAGGCGCGACGAGATTGTTTTGCGCAATTTTGGAAATTTTGCGATCTGCTAGGAATCAAACTTGAAATAGGTAGATCAGCAACCTTGAGTATATCATTATGTAAAGCCAAGAGAGGAAAAGATCCGAACTTGTCTTAAATTGATTATCATACAGAGAAGACTGAACTTTGCCCCAAAGTGATAGGCTGTTAGCAATTTACCGACATAGGAAGTGAACATTGGTATTGAATTGTGATAAAGTACTTATCTTTCGTTAAAGTAGCAAATGAAATCTGGATCTTGTTACAAACTCTTTGACCGAAACTTACGTAACTAATTCCACCCAGCTTAGGGAAAAGTTATTTCCTTAATAAGTGATAGGACGTGAATAGTATAGAATAAAACAGCATAAAGTGGATTTACTGTGTGACATTTCTTTAAAACCATTTAATATTGTGTGTTTATGAAATATTTATTTGTGCGACGTCATAGATTAATAACGGAGCGCAGTATGCATAAATATTCTTTGCCCCGTTAAACAGTTATTGTACCGATTCGAACTATTAAGCTTACTTAAACTAAAAACTTTAGGGGAGAAACTATTACCGTACAGGGACTGTAGCCACAATTAGTACAAGGATAGCCATTGGTGTGCAGCTACGAGTAGCTGTGCTCGTACGTGTCGGAGAGCATATAATTATTTGAATTGGTCGGTATCATTGATACGCACACGGCGTGAATATAGTGCAGCAGGACAGATTGTTTATGTAATGTTCCTCATAAGACAATATATGTATACATTCTACCGGTAATTGGTCGGAGCACGAATTTCATCAACGAACATTTCCAATATATCTTAAGAGGAGCAGTTACATGTCCTCCTGAAAGATATCGTGCCAAATTCTGTCCATTTGGCGAGTTAGATCGTCAAAAGCCCGAGCTGGTTTGCAGGGCCCTGCGCATAGTGGTCCAAACGTTCTCAATTGAGGAGAGATCCTACGACCTTGCTGGCCACGCACGAGGACAAGCAGTGGAATCTGGCCATGTGCGTGTAGGGATTATCTTGCTGAAATGTAAGCCCAGGACGGTTGTCATGAAGGGCAGCGAAATAGAGTGTAGAATATCGTCAGCAAATAGCTGTGCTGTAAAAGGGCGCCTCGGATGATAACCAAAGGGGTCCTGCTATGAAAAGAAATGGGACCCCAGTCGATCACTCCTGGTTGTTGAACTGTATGGCGGGCGACACTCAAGTTGGTGTCCCACGGCTGGCCGGTGCGTGTCAGACACGTCTTCGGCCTTTAATCTCATTGACTGGACTATAACTGTCTTCAGTGATGAGCCCCCCTTCGAACTGTGACCAGCTTGTCCTCTTGCTTGCTAAAACCCATCTCAGTCAGCAACATCGTCGGACCTCTCCCCAACTGAAAACGTTTGGAGCATTATGGGTAGGGCCATCCAACCAGTTCGGGACTTTTGACGATCTAGTGCGCCAATTGGACAGAATTTGGCACGATATCTCTCAGGAGGATATCGAACAACTCTATTAATCAACGTCAAGCCGAATAGCTGGTTGCACAAGGGCCAGAGGTGGACCAACGCGTTATTGACTTGCTCGATTTGTGAACTTCTTTCTCTCGAATAAAACGTAAATTTTTTCTTAAAGTGTAATCTTTCGGTTGGCTTTGTGTGCACATAACATGTATATGTACATAACATCTACCGACTTCCGTCCCATTCGGGTAATTCTTCGTGCTGCGGTTTTATTTGTCTTAGGGTGTATTTAACTGCGTAATCTATAAAAGCAATTCGGATTGCAGTAATTATTTATTAATTTCAGTAACCGGTTTCGATATAAGCGACTGTCTTCAGACCAGAAGCTCCTTGACGAGGTATGAAGCCTATTCACGGAGCTGCCGTGGCTACCAGCAGGTACATTTGGTGAAAAGTACGTATTGGAGTCGTAGTAGCTCCTTAAATCAGCTACACAGGTCAAGGAGCTTCTGGCCTGAAGACGACCGATTAGACCAAAATCGGTTGCCGGAATTAGTAAATAATTGTAGTGATCCGGACTGCCTTTCAGTTAAATCCTATGTTACATTTCATCTTAAAACTTATGACTGGAACTTAATTCGGCCTTTGTTCCGTATTTTACTTTTCGTTCCGCCTGCTTGAATTTTTTCCCCGTCATTCTAATACAGTTACTCCGCATAGGAACAATTAACGGAAAAGGTTTGCTATTCTCGTATGAGGTTTCCCTTAGATAAAACGGACGCTATGTGCTTGCAATGGACTGAGATTAAAGGTACCCCACACATGTAACGAAAGCTTTACTGTAATTTATTTCACGAAGCTAACATCACATAACTGTCTCCAACGTTTTTTCTAGGTCAATGACAGCTTAAAAATCGATGAGTGAACAGGAAGTGCCAAGATCAGAAGTGTAATCGCTTTTTTTATATCATCACATCTTAAAAAAGATGGTCACGTAAATGTGTGCAGACTTTCTATCAAAAACAAGAAAAGACGTCTGATTAACGGAAGAACGCTTAGCTCCACATGACGGCAGCATTTCCAAGCTATGCCAATGTTTCATTTCTCTTTTCCACGTACACACTCCTTCCGGTATAAACTACTAGACAAAAAGGTAGGAAAGAATGCATGGAAAGCACACGGATCGGTACACGGATGCTATGAGGATTTGCACTGCGCAGTTTATATCGATACTAATCCACTCGTTTTGCGAAGTCAGATAGCCGTGAAGTAAGGCAAAATTTATGACTTTTTCGAATTAAATGCCGTAGCGGATTACATCCCTTAGAACAGGCTCATCCAAGAATTGCGCCCCGCGGGCGCAAGGCTGTGTAGTTCAGCGCCCTGTCCGCGACCCTGTGTCGCTAGTGTCGCCATAGGAGCGAGAGAGAGAGAGAGAGAGAGAGAGAGAGCTGCGGAGCGAGTGAGACCGGACAGCACTGCTCTGGACTGTCCCGCGGTCATGTCCAAAGTAAACAAAATAACAGAGGAAGCGCACCTCTGTAAAAGAGGCCGATGAGCGGTAAAACAAGCAAACCATTTACCGTTTAGGTAACAACTAGTGTTCGTGTGGCAGAATTACTACGCAAAGCTTTAGACAACAATATCCAAAACAAGAATCGAAGACTAACTTAGTAGTTTTCTGACCCACAGGTTGATTCTATTAGTAGTGCACATGCACACTCGTCAGATGTGCCATAGGCGTCTTCTGAAAAATATATCAGTTTCTTAAATGAACTAGAGTTATAAATATTCTATTTTAGAAATAATTTTATGTAAGGGATATAGAGTCTCATTTTACTGTTAATAGTTAAAAATAAATATTTTCTGTTGTACTTCATGCTACAGCCTTTCGTATCCCTTTTCAGAGTTTAGAAATCGGATGCTTAGTTTGCTGTTTTGTACGTAATAATTTTAACTAACCAAGTTTGAAAACTTATTAAAAAATAAAATTAAGGTTATAAAGCTCTTTAATTCTTACAGTCAACATTGTTAAAGAAGACAATTAACATTTTACACGTTTTTGTTTTTCGCGGAAACGATTTTGTCTAGGTTTGGTACAACATTCCGTGATACTGCTCACATCAAGGAATTAGTCAAATTTTTATCGCCAAGTAATGAAAGGTTCTTAGTTTTAGCAAGCTTTAAAAGAGAAAACGCGCTCACAAATATACGTGGAACCAAACACTGAGAGAACTTTGGCTGCGTGCTTGTGCAAAAGACGATATTTCTCTCGTGGAAGACAGCTGTAACAGTCATCCAGAGTTTTACACATAAGAAAGCGGTCCTTCAGGCGGTTATCGCACTGCAGGTCAATCAGCTCTAGTTGAAGCACTTGTGAGACGTCCTCTGCCCGAAGGGAAAACGGGCGAACAAATATATATATAAGGCCGGTTGAAGTTCACTTATCTCCAAAAATTTGTTTTCAAGCTGTTCTTGTAATTCGCAAATGATTTGAACATAATCTGAAAAATCCACATCTTCTTTAGCGCTGTCTAGTGCAGAACAGTGTCCACAATTCTTTTTCTAGCGCAACTGTTTTTCCCACAAAATAAGTTTTTTTTGGGGGGGGGTAGGGGGGGGTAGGGGGGGAAATGCTTGAATCATCTGCACTGAATCAACAACAGAGTGATTTCCCCCCCTGGAGTTAAATGTTCAAAGTATTTAAATGACAAGTAAGGTCACTCAAAAAAGCCAAATTCACCACCCACTTAGGATCACAAAGTAATTCTTCTGGACGTCCTGTAATTTCCAAAAAAAGTATTTATTTCGTCCCTCAAGGAGAAAAACCGATGAAGCACCTTTCCTCTGCTCAGCCATCTTACTTCGGCGTGGTAGGGGATGTCCGGGTATTCTGCTTCGGTATCAGCCAGAAATTCTTTAAACTGGCGATGTGTGAGTCCATGCGATTGAAGATAATTAACCGTTCGAAGAACTGTGTCCATAAGATTTTTTATGTTGACAATCTTCCACAAAGTGCCTCCTGGTGTATCAGACAATGGGCTGCCGCGAATAAGGAACAGCCAACTTCAGCAATTCTCGACCTGACGTAGCTCTGAAATCCAGTGCATATCCCTCGTAGCGCAGGGGCTCCATCCGTTGTTACACTGGTCAGGCGTTCCTATTTTAAACCGACTGACTCGAACACGTTTTCCACGGCTAGAAAAATATCCAAACCCGTGGTTGTGTCTTTTAATGGTATGAGGTCGAGAAAGTCTTCTGTGACACGCAGATTGTCGTCGACACCTCGAATGAATATGACGAGCTGAAATAAGTCCGCAACGTCTGCGGACTCATCAAGAGCGATAAAATATGAAGTTTGCCGTTCTCTCCATTAACTGTTGCTCCATATCTGAGGACATATCTTCGACTCGGCGAGCAACAGTTTGAGACGAAAGAGCTAGTTTTTCGAATTTTTCCGTGAGGTCTATTGGACAAATACGAGCCGCGGAGTCGACCAGGCAATCCTTGATAGGATTCCCAGCCGAAAAGGGTTTCCCTGCTTTCGCAATTTTCAGCGAGCATTTGTAACTTGCGCGCAGATTTTGCCCACCTGTTTCCTGCTCCTACCATGGCAAAAAAGAACATACAATTAATTTTGTACAATCCTGTTTTTTAAAACACTTTATCATTTCGACAATTAATTGTTTCATTCATTGAAACTCAAATAAAAAACTATCAAAAAATATTGGTTTTAGGTGCGTTCTCCCCCAGTTCCTCTCAAAAGCGGCCTTAGACGCTAGCAAGGACAGCGAAATGTGGTCGTAAAATAATTTTATATCTGTTGGAATATTTGCGTTTTAATTAATTAATTAATTAATTAATTGAAAACATAGATCAAACTACAACATTTGCTTTCCCATCCATGAAAACACAAATATAGAAAAACAAAGAATGACTCTTAATGACACTTTGCTGCCCAAGGGAGCGTTTGTGAGGGCTTTTCAGAAAGTGGCAAAAAATAACGCACCTGAAACTTTTTCTTATGTCTGTGCGACGGGATTTGATGCAACCCAAATATAAAAATTAACAGAAAAGTAATGTTCCTTGTTGCTGACAATCTGATATTCGACATTGCTAAGGGAGCCGCGCGAACCGTGGCAAGCCGCCCAAGACCGCATGGCTATCCCGCGACTGCCACTTGTGAGTTGTGAGATTCAACCGCCAGTTGGTGCTGGTAGTTTTTCTTTTACTTATTGATTGTCTCACGTCATGAGTAAATATGAGAAATGGCAAGCTACATCGTGGTATGGAGTACAAGTTAAATCGTTTGTCCCCCTGTTACTGGATGGTGAAGTCGTTTCAAAGGTAGGAGAGGCGCAAGGGCATATTACTTCCAATAGGACGATGCTTTAGTAAAGCGCTGTGGAGTTCAAACGAACTACAGAGTTGAGGATACCTTTACTTACTTCATTACCGCAGTAAAAAGGAAAACACATAATTTCAATCTGTGAGGAATTTTTAAACCAGAGCACACTCAGCTACAGGTTTAAAGACTGATTCTGGACGCAGAACAAAGTCAACAATTAATGCAGGACATAAGCAAGAGTCAGGGTATCTTGCCTCAAATTTTTGGGTGTACATAATTGAACTTGTGTGGCCCTGTTCTCATTTTTCTCTAAATATCATGAACTTCTGTCATGTACTTCGTGTGTGGTTCGTCCTGTTTCCGAAGTCTCGCGACCTTACCACAACCTTTAACTACTACTGCAGCATAAATTATGCGCTTGAAAAGAATTATAAAAAGTACACTTAGACACATTCGAGAATTGCTTTTCCTGAAACTGAAGTTTTCAAATAAGTTAACTCTGTGTAAAAGTCTGGGTGAAAGCTCCGTTATTTAGCGGAGCGTATTAGTGGAATTTTTGGCGGTCGTTCTAGCAGAAACAAACACTTATCACTTCGCTATTACTAAGTGACACATTGCTAATTGACATATCACATTATAAAATATAGTTTTATTTATCATCTTTATAAATAATCAAGAGTCATACGATAGGAAACACTTACTTCACTGTAGTGCTGCTTGAAATTTTCTTTCAGTTCTTCAAGCTTTGACTGGCTTTCCTCTTGCGACAAATTTTCGAACTGATAATTGTGACACATATTAAAGTGCCGTTCAATCGAGTACTTTTTAAATACATGAGGTTCCGATCACATACTAAGCATTTGGCATGATTTTCGACAGCAGTACAAAGGAAATTAATTTCCCACTCGGGTTTAAATAGTGCAGACGCACCGCTCCTCTTTCTTTTTGTCTGCTGCTGTCGACCATCCATCTGGATCCACTGTAGCCTTACGCCTGTAGCCTAACGGCTTTGTGTCGTATCGGTGCCTGTGACCGCTGCTGGCGCGGCGCGTACAGCGGCATGGCGAGGCACGGCGGGCGGTCCGCACAGGCAATCGCGGGCGCTGGTGCCCCAGGGGCACAGTTTGGACGAGTCTGGCTTAGAATAACGTTTATCCTAAAAAAGTGCCTTTCAGGACTATTCATATAACGACCACTAATTGGTCTTAGCACTGAGCTATCTTACCTCTGATTTGTTTGGATTGTGGATAGTCATTATTATTCTCATGGAAGTCCAGAAATTAAAGAGTACTCAGTTAGCTAAAACTCGAAAAGGAAGTAAATTAATGAAAATTTGAAAGTTCACAGATACACATCATGCATCTTTTGGCGAAGGCGCCTTCGTTCTCAATGCACTTTGGGAGCTGTGGGATGAGTTTTCTGATACCTTCGTCAAAAAAACTGCCTCTTTGGTCCATTATTTGACGACACCACTGACCTCATGGTCACCAAGAAAATTTTTCCAAACATAAAGAACTTCGGAGAGGTGAAAACAGGCGCCAGATAAAGGCTGTGAGCGGAGCGGTTGATCACGTCGTAATTGAATGAACCGAAGAGTTGCTTTGTGGCGATTGCTGCATGGGGACGAGTATTGTCATGCAACAAGCTAATTTCTCTTCGTTAAAATTCCCATTCTTTTGTTCTATATCGCCCTCCGTGGTTTTATTAGGGTTTGACAGTACCGTGCGTCATAAAATGTTTCTCCCTGAGACTAAAAGTCGATGAGGGGAATCCTCTTTTGGTCCGAAAATAAATAGGTCATTTCTCGAGCCGAATTTTTCCTCTAATGCCGACGAGGGATGCCACCATTGTCTTTTCGTGGGTGCAGTACGAAAACCATGTTTCGTCGCCAGTAACGAAAGAGTCAAGTTCACCTTTCAGTTCGAAGCATTCGAGAGATTCCGGTAGAGATGCTATTCTGTCGAGTTTATAATGTTCTCTGAGCTGTTTTGGTACTCAGCTAACACAGAATTTTCCAGTTCGAAGATCCAGAAGAGATGTGGAGATTTATGGAAACATTTGCATTCATGTCGTCCAAAGTGCTCACCATCTCATTAGTGGCGATACAGAGGCGCTCACACCTTTGCTCGTCAGTAACATTCCTTCTGCCAGCTTCAAACTAACTTTTAGAGTCAACTGTTACAATTGTCTACCGGTGCCTTTTATCACTTACAGCAGCCTAGGAGTACCGGCTCCGCGCGTCAACAGTGGAGTTACATTTGGTCTGAAAATGATCTTTTTATGACTGAAACATCTGTTGCGATCTATATAGACTGTATTTTGCTATTTTTAATTCCGTTAAAGATCTTAAACGGCGCGCTCAGTAGCCCTCATGTTTGAAATGCACAGGAGGATCGTATATACGTCAGGGACTAAGTCTGAGGTACTAATGAAATTAACTTTGTGTCAAGATCAAAGATCAAATATAAGTTTTAGATATGACGCCACGTTGTCGGACAGCTAAAGGTCATACAGCAAATAGTAACTCCCTCGTAGTCAGTGAGATACCTCCTCACACAAAAAGAATATACGATTTAAATCACGAACTAATGTTGAGTAATCCAAAGAAGTGGG
Source organism: Schistocerca nitens (assembly GCF_023898315.1). Lineage (NCBI taxonomy): Eukaryota > Metazoa > Arthropoda > Insecta > Orthoptera > Acrididae > Schistocerca > Schistocerca nitens. The sequence goes on along the minus strand of NC_064617.1, from coordinate 676,106,064 downwards.
GAGGTTTTCCTGACGCCAATCTCGTGGACGTGTGGTGGCAGAGCATCCTTATTGTGCGCAGCAAGAGAGCTGGTTACATGTGCAGGGAGGTCCAACATGAGACGACTTCAACCAAAGCGGAAAATATCCCCATGTTATCTAATGAGACAGCACACAATTACAACCGGGTGGTGGCACCTATCGGCGCTGTCTCGCGGCCGCAGGCGAACCGCAATCAACGAGACGTTCTTTGCTCGCTTTCGGCGTACACTTGGTGATGTGCTACGCTGAGAGAATCGACGAGCGCGTCCTGCAGAATTACTCAAACGATTTTACAGAAACTATTCGGTAAAGGAATTTGATTTTTACGTTACTTCTATCTTTATACGTCACCTTCGTGATGGAATGCCCATCATCGCCCTCCTTCACATTTAAGTAAGGCATTGTGTGAAATTCGAAGAGTTTGCGATGAAAGTATGTGTCGCTATGATTTTTCGTTTCTTATGTATAACACCATATGTTGCTGTGTGAAATTTAGCTGAATTTCTGAATTTTTCTTTTGGATTGACAGGAGATCACTATCTGTGTCCAACTCGAGAAAATAGATTTTGTGTAGCACATTTACTTCTAGTCGCATTCTCATGGGAATGGAAAATTCATAACATACCTCACATCCCATAATCTGCGCGAGATATACGGACCTTTCTTATGTAACTCGATACAGCACAAGCTACAGTTTTTAATTACCATTTGTCAATCCAGTACCGTAAACTTTAAAAAGTCGTCGGTAGCTAGTTCAAATGGCTCTGAGCACTATGGGACTTAACATCTATGGTCATCAGTCCCCTAGAACTTAGAACTGCTTAAACCTAACTAACCTAAGGACATCACACCCATCCATGCCCGAGGCAGGATTCGAACCTGCGACCGTAGCAGTCGCGCGGCTCCGGACTGAGCGCCTAGAACCACTAGACCACCGCGGCCGGCGATAGCTAGTGAAAAGAGAATTTGTTAGTATGAAAATAAACGTCAAATTTCTTCTCTTCTATTACTGCAGGTGGCATAATGAGGTTTTCCGTAAGATATTGGCCTCTGTGGTCACCAATTGCTTGTTTACCTATAGCAAGGTGAGTTTGTGCAATTTATACTGTGTTTTGGCAAAAGCAGCAGAATTAAAGCTGTCAACAAGAGAAAAGTAGCCGTTCCTCCTAATTGATAATGCTTTTTCAAATGAGAAATAGTTAAGAATTCAGACAAAAATAAAAAGCCAATTCTGATGAAATTTATGCAGAATCCTGTAACACGTCGTATTTTTGATAGTGAACGACTGGGATGGAAACCTCTCAAAGGATTTTCTCCCTGTTCTTCTTTCGAGAAATATGAAAATAATTTTCAACATATAGTTTACCATATTATTGTTCCTATCGCCAGTCAGAGTGAAGTGGTAACTTCTTCAACACATTCATCTTTTGATGTATTAAAGACAGATTATACAGGGTGGTCCATTGATAGTGACCGGGTCAAATAACTCACGAAATAAGCATCAAACGAAAAAAGTACAAAGAACGAAACTCCTCTAGCTTGAAGGGGGAAACCAGATGGCAGTATGGTTGCCCCGCTAGATGGCGCTGCCATAGGTCAAACGAATATAAACTGCGTTTTTTAAAATAGGAACCCCCATTTTTATTACATAAGCGTGTAGTACGTAAAGAAATTTGAATGTTTTAGTTGGACCAATTTTTTCGCTTTGTGATAGATGGTGCAGTAATTGTCACCGTAGCGGTCGCGCGGTTCTAGACTGAAGCGCCTAGAACCGCTCGGCCACTCCGGCCGGCAGACTATATGTGTCGTCGAATCGCCAGCATATGCTTTACCATATCATCTAATCATCCACTTGTAACAACAACGATTTTGTAATATTGTACATATAAGTAATTCTTCCCATCAGATTTTTCGATAAACTTGTGTAATTGATGTTCTGATTTCAATTTTTGTTTTTTTGTTTCATTCCATTGTGTTAAGAAAAATGTAAACAAGTTTCAATATGAATATTAATGTGTATGTCAAATGTCAAGTAATATTGCAAAAGAACTGAAATGTAACAAATGTTGAAACTGTTGTAAGACGTTTAAAATTGTAATTGTGCGTCTGGTCCATACGTAGGCAATGTGTTAGGAAATGTAGAATGCAAAACACCGGGTGAATACCCGGTCTGTCAGGGAGCGGTAAAAGGTAGATGGCAGGCGAGCGCGGGAAAATGCGCGCGGGCACTGCACGGCACAACGGGCACAGTAGTTATGGAGTTTGGCACTGGCTTGAGCAACACCTTCTGGAGCGAGGAGGCTCTCCTGGAAGACATAGCTTCACTGAGCCTCGGGTATGTCGTTCCAACGCCCACACAGCATGGCAAAATTCCATAGGCACTAAATGGAAAAGTATTGCGACGCTAAGAAGAATTAAAGTGCTGATACTTCACTTAACTGTGGTTGTATGTGTGCTCTGTGCCTCGCCGTCTTGCCGCTCGCCAACCGCCGCATCGACACTAGCAGGTTGAAACTTTTATTACTGTATTCGTATGGATCAGAGAGTGAACTGTGTTTGTTTGGTGCAGTAATAACCTAAATTTTACCAGAACTTTTCCATCTTTTAATTCTCCCCACAACTAACCTAGACAGGGTCCTTTCCAAACGTTGTGCAATCCGAGTGTCCTGAAATGAAAATTAAAATTTGTGTTAATAATAATTATTTGCAGAACTAGCTATATTAGAATGATGTTTAAAGAAATGTTTTGTTAATGAACCAGTAAATGAATAACGAAGGTCTAACGAAGTTGAAAGATAACTTTAGTATAGATATAGTCATGAAGTTTATTATTTCGAGACATATTGAAAGGCGTTTAAATGAGTAGTAAATAAGATGAAAAGAGTAGTTACTTATATACTGGAAATCTTGAACGCATAATAAATTCAGTAACCATTTTTTTAAATACAGCGATCATAACAGTTTCGGGGTCCCCCCTCATTCGCTTGAATTCTGAAGGGGTCTAAATGGGTTTGACCAGCAAAAGTTAAAGTCAATATAAGAGTCAAAATTTATCAGTGTTTTATCTTTATCAAAATTGACATTTTGTGTGTAGCACGAAAGTGCAATTTCTAGGGTAACCTATGCCCGATTTTAATCAGATCAATAGACAGTATAAATTCCCATTCTTTTGTTCTATATCGCCCTCCGTGGTTTTATTAGGGTTTGACAGTACCGTGCGTCATAAAATGTATTTTGTAGTATACATTATAGTGTAGTGTTATGTATTCATGGGTTTCCATATCAGTACAGAACGAGAAACTATTAGTTCAATAGATTTTCTGATTCTCAAATTCTATTATATTATGCAGTGTTACAACTTGTTGTTTTGCATGAATATATACCAACTTGTACAGGGGAAGAAACTCAGTTAATGCCTAATTAGGCTGGCGACCGTATTATTATCACATTAGTAGCATCGACTGGGTTGCTTTTGATCCATCCTGACGTGTAATTGCATTTCGAACTTGCTTGACGGATCATTGCTATTACAGAGTGGATGTAAGTCTGATTTGCCACCATTCAGGTACACGCGGTCGATATCTATACGAAAATCCTTTCTCATGAGGTGAATGCCGCTCACTTACCATAGCACAGTATTTAACGAGTGCTGTGTCAGGGATTACACACTGTTCTTTCGATCGACAATTTCAAATGTGCCTTTCAGTCCATGGTCAACACTCTGAACATATGATTTTTTTTAAGACAAAATTTATGTTATATGTTTTGGGTGGTTACCAAATCAGTGTTAGTAAATTGTTTATTTCATTTATCTGGGTGCAAAATTGCATTGCAATGTCAAATAAGTTGGGGGCGTGTATTGCACGTAGCTGGTAACTCTGTCTTTACGCGCTTACGTTCAGCATGAAACGACATTTCGGTAAGTAGGATATTTATTATGCGGTGTAGAGGTGGTCACCAAAGTATATTTAATAAAATGTTTAATTCAACGAATGTATTACACATGATATAATTTAAAACAGTGTAGACAGCGACAGTTGTCGATCAGCATGTATTTCACCTCTAAGAAGCACACAGCCGTACAGGAAAAAGATACCGTACGTCAAATCTTCCTTCTAACATTTAGATATTTAATAAAGCAGTTGATTTTTGCACCGTATAAGGCCTATTTATTTTTAAAGAATAAACAGATGATTTCTCTGTTTCAGTTCACGTAAATCTGGGAGGATCTCAAATAGTTTGCCTAAGCCCTCTGTGATACCCAACATTCTAGACTGTTTCCTATTTCCATATACAACATTCGTTGGTGAACTTGCGTCTAGGTCTAAGTTAGTCCAAGGGCGAATAAAGCTTTATTCTCGTAGCGCAGGCCTACCTAGATGCCAAGTTAAATTTTACTTTTTCTGCCAAAACACGACAGAAATTGAATACAAAGATGACTACATGAAATGTATTCGTAGTTACGAATATGGACAACCATCAACTATATAATGGAATGACGACAATTTGTGCCAGACGTGGATTTGGCACTGTCTGTAAAGTTCGAAGCAGTGTTTCTTCTGACATATGTATGTCCAAAAGAAAAGAGACTGCTGGCAATTTGTAGCTATATTAAATCAAGAAACGTTTTCGCAAACTGTGAATACGGTATCACAACAGCTATAAAAGTTACTGAGAAAAAAGCAAACTTGTGCTGGACCGGGACTCTATCATGGTTTTCCCACTTTATGCGAGCGACCGCCTTAACCTATTTCATATTTTTTTTATTTTTACCGAGTCTCTAACATGAACTTCCCGTTTATCGCAAGCGGTCGCCTTACCATTTCTTTTACTTTTGGGCAAATGCGGTATCGACTTTTTTTTAATAAACAACACCACACGAGTAAAATGTTGCAGGTAAAATGAAAAGTCAAATAAAAATTTCTATTGTGTTAAAATAAGATGATGTTCTTTATAAAGTAAAATGTTTCTAGGAAACGTATATAAGCGTACTTTTTCAATATCACTTTTTTTACATACAGGGTGTTTCAAAAATGACCGGTATATTTGAAACGGCAATAAAAACTAAACGAGCAGCGATATAAATACACCGTTTGTTGCAACATGCTTGGAACAACAGTACATTTTCAGGCAGACAAACGTTCGAAATTACAGTAGTTACAATTGTCAACAACAGATGGCGCTGCGGTCTGGGAAACTCTATAGTACGATATTTTCCACATATCCACCATGCGTAGCAATAATATGGCGTAGTCTCTGATTGAAATTACCCGAAACCTTTGACAACGTGTCTGGCGGAATGCCTTCACATGCAGATGACATGTACTGCTTCAGCTGTTCAATTGTTTCCGGATTCTGGCGGTACACCTGGTCTTTCAAGTGTCCCCACAGAAAGAAGTCACAGGGGTTCATGTCTGGCGAATAGGGAGGCCAATCCACGCCGCCTCCTGTATGTTTCGGATAGCCCAAAGCAATCACACGATCATCGAAATATTCATTCAGGAAATTAAAGACGTCGGCCGTGCGATGTGGCCGGGCACCATCTTGCATAAACCACAAGGTGTTCGCAGTGTCGTCTAAGGCAGTTTGTACCGCCACAAATTCACGAAGAATGTTCAGATAGCGTGATGCAGTAATCGTTTCGGATCTGAAAAATGGGCCAATGATTCATTTGGAAGAAATGGCGGCTCAGACCAGTACTTTTTGAGGATGCAGGGACGATGGGACTGCAACATGGGGCTTTTCGGTTCCCCATATGCGCCAGTTCTGTTTATTGACGAAGCCGTCCAGGTAAAAATAAGCTTCGTCAGTAAACCAAATGCTGCCCACATGCATATAGCCGTCATCAATCCTGTGCACTATATCGTTAGCGAATGTCTCTCGTGCAGCAATGGTAGCGGCGCTGAGGGGTTGCCGCGTTTCAATTTTGTATGGATAGAGGTGTAAACTCTGGCGCATGAGACGATACGTGGACGTTGGCGTCATTTGGACCGCAGCTGCAACACGGCGAACGGAAACCCGAGGCCGCTGTTGGATCACCTGCTGCACTAGCTGCGTGTTGCCCTCTGTGGTTGCCGTACGCGGTCGCCCTACCTTTCCAGCACGTTCCCAGTCCGTTGAAATTTTTCAAACAGATCCTTTATTGTATCGCTTTTCGGTCCTTTGGTTACATTAAACCTCCGTTGAAAACTTCGTCTTGTTGCAACAACACTGCGTTCTAGGCGGTGGAATTCCAACACCAGAAAAATCCTCTGTTCTAAGGAATAAACCATGTTGTCTACAGCACACTTGCACGTTGTGAACAGCACACGCTTACAGCAGAAAGACGACGTACAGAATGGCGCACCCACAGACTGCGTTGTCTTCTATATCTTTCACATCACTTGCAGCGCCATCTGTTGTTGAAAATTGTAACTACTGTAATTTCGAAGGTTTGTCCGCCTGAAAATGTACTGTTGTCCCAAGCATATTGCAACAAACGGTGTATTTCTATCGCTGCTCGTTTAGTTTTTATTGCCGTTTCAAATATACCGGTCATTTTTGAAACACCCTGTATATGCTATAACAATAATAAACATAAACTGCTTCGTTCAGTACAACTAGCAGGCTATCCGAGCATGACGCACTGCCAGATCCAAACTTCCATATGTCGTCAACCATGTTTCTACAACTTGCAATTGTACATTCATTATGTACATTCCCGTACAAGGGAGACATTTTAGTGCCCGGTGTTGGTGGCTAAATACGATATTGCAGTGCCGGTGTTATTCAGAAATACGATGGAAAATTCCTGCGGACATGCATTCATGTAGGAGCGAACAGTACATAGTCTTCCCGAATAATACAGGAACTACAATATCGTATATCGTACAGAGATGAATATCAAAATGCAGAAGCACCCAGGCTGTGCCGGAAATGGACGATCGGGTTATTGTTCGTATGAGAGGTGCGTGTATAAGAACTACATCACAGCCTTGTTCTTACGATAAAAAAAAAACCACTATGGTAAAAAATATTTGCACACGCACTGCGTATCTCGTTAATAAACTATCTTTCCGTTTACGTCTATAAACGTAAAGTTTTTTCAGTTTCTGTTTTGGTTTTGCAATAGAAGCAAAATTTAACGTGGCATCAGCTGAGACTGAAACTTACAAAATGAATTTATTTCTGCACTTCAGTTATCATCGACATATGAGAAAGTACGGCGAGTAACATACCATCTTTCCATTTCATACTTATACAGAGTGAGCGAGTGAATCTTCTTACTACAAATATCTTTTAATTCATCAGCGATATTGAGTTTGACGAATAGCTGACAACGCTTCTGCAAGTCGTCCATTGTGTTCACAGCTTGAGAGTTACCAAAGAGTTTTATTGGGTCAGTGCTACTTTGCAGCAAAAATGCAGTATTGTTCTATTGGAAAAACAAATGTGATGCCTGTTTATCTGTGTATAAGGAGCTTACGAAAACATGATAGTAATTACTTTATGCACCGCATGAGACTACTCAATAAGGTTAAAATACATTATTAATCTATGTAATCTAGCTTTAATTCATGAAAAGATAATTGTGTTGAAGAAGCTCACCACTTCACTCTGACTGGCAATTGGAACAATAATATGGTAAACTGTTTGCTGCAATATTTCTCAGGTGAAGAACAGGTAGAAAATCCTTTGAGAAGTTTCCATTCCAATCGTTCACTATTAAAATACGCTGGGTTACAGGATTCTGCGAAAACTGCATCAGAACTGGCGACTTATTTTTGTCTGAATTGTTAACCATTTCTCATTTCAAGAAACATCATCGGTTATGAGTAACGGTTACATTTCTCTTGTTGACAGCTTTAATTTTGCTTCTTTTGCCAAAAACTCACCTTGCAATAGCTATTCCAACAGAATCGCAAAACAAGCTGTAGGCGACTAGAGGTTAACAATACCATATTGAAAACCTCATTGCGCCAGTTTGCAGTAACACAAGAGAAGGAATGTCACATTTATTTTCATGCTACAAAGTTCTGTTTTTACTAGCTGTCGATGATTCTTAAAAGATAACAGTTGGACAAAAAAATCAGCTTCTGCTATACCACTGTAGATAAGAAAATTCCGTCTGCCAATCATTTGGCAAAGTACTCTCCTCATTGCGTGATATCATCAGCAAAATCTTTTTTTCCATATTTCGACCAATTTAGGAGATACGATGTGGTGTAATATGCACCAAACGAAACATCAGAGAAACCCATTAAGTGTGTCCTTTAGCGAGAGGTAGGGCAGTTCACCGTGAAGCTGACATATAAAGCTATAAATAACATTAAAATGAAATGTTTTTGCTGAATAGCTTTCGTAAAATTGTGTGAAAAAGACCGTAGAGTTATCAGATTGTGCTTGACGTTTTTAACTTTTGTGAATAAAAATAATTATCCGTTGTGAACTACACCTGAGCTGAACTGCGTTCCCATTCTTAAACTTCATGTATCTATGTTTTAATGCCGAACAATTCAAGTGGTGTAAATTATCCGTTGTGAACTGCACCTGAACCGAACTGCGTTCCCATTCTTAAACTTCATGTGTCTGTGTTGTAATGCCGAACAATTCAAGTGGTATAATTACGGAAATGTTATCTGATAATGAGTCACCAAACATCTGAAACCATAACTGTATTGCAGTTAGCTTCTACCAAATTAAATAGAAAACCTATACTGTAAACTGTGAAACTCTGTATTGTGTACTACAGTGAACAGTGCGTAATGTTATAATATGTGACTTCCAGGTTCAATACACAAAGCTAACAGAATAAAATGCTAAATAAAATTACAAATCGAATTTTGAAAGAATAAATAATCAAATGCTTCTCTAAAATTGCCCTGTGAACTTACATACGTGACCTGACTAAATAAAATTCCAAACACTGAATAATATTCGCGTAGATGTAGCACAGCTCTGTAACAATGAGACTATCTGCACAAGAAATGTAATTTTAAAAATAAGCTCTATCCAAACTGAACCTGGTGATAGTTTTGAAATGTAGTGTCTAACTACGAATGGTTTAATTTTACCTCGACTTTAATGTGAAACAGGCCCTAACTGATTTTCATGACATACCTGTGGCAATGGAAATTCGGTACAGAACGAAGTGATCAACATAAAAAAAACAGTGTACTTGCTAACCAGCTAAATAAGAAAGAAAGTATTGCGCACTGCAGTGCAAGGACTTTCTACTAATATAAGCAGATATGCCCCGGTCTATGTGTTCCTCAAAGTGTGATGCGGTGACACACATAAACAGAAAATATACTGTTGTGAGGAGACAGTGGTAGAAATTAAATTTGCTAACTGACTGCAAATAAAACAGACTTTAAAAAGCTGTACACTGGTGTGACAAAAAGTGATGTGTTGGCAGAAGAGCCAACACCGTGTTGCTAGAGGAGGCCGAAATGCACGCGTTTAAGCTCACGCAGACTGGCGTGAGATCTGGAACAAGGTAAAGTAGTTGAGTCTAGTAAGAAAAGAACGTAGTTGCTGGAATACTTAACTTTAATCCATAATTGGAGGACATCGCTCTTGATGATACATAATTACAATCTCAATATAAACTGGTAATGGCGCCTTGCTAGGTCGTAGCAAATGACGTAGCTGAAGGCTATGCTAACTATCGTCTCGGCAAATGAGAGCGTAGTTTGTCAGTATAGCATCGCTAGCAAAGTCGTCTGTACAACTGGGGCGAGTGCTAGGAAGTCTCTCTAGACCTGCCGTGTGGCGGCGCTCGGTCTGCAATCACTGACAGTGGCGACACGCGGGTCCGACGTATACTGCCGGACCGCGGCCGATTTAAAGGCTACCACCTAGCAAGTGTGGTATCTGGCGGTGACACCACAAAAAGCATGGACACCGACATGGTCACGACCCTAGGGAGGTGCTGCATGCGATGTTAATGTTCTTAGCAAAGACACTCGCGTCGATCGTTTGCTGCCATAGACCATTAACGCCGTATTTCGCCATACTGTTGTAACGGCCATGTTTGACGTACGTCGCACATTGATTTCTGTCGTTATTTCACACAGTGTTGCTTGTCTGTTAGCACTGACAACTCTTACCAAACGTCGCTGCTCTCGGATGTTAAGTGTAGGGCGTCGGCCACTGCGTTGTCCTTGGTGAGAAGTAATGCTTGCAATCTGGTATTGTCGGACACTCTTGACGTTCTCGATCTCAGAATATTGAACTTTCTAACGCTTTCCGAAATGGACTGTCCCATGTGTCTAGCTCCAACTACCATTCCGCATTCAGAGTTTGCTAATTCCCGTCGTGCGGCCATAATCACGTCAGAAACTTTTTCACATGAATCACTTGACTACAAATGACAGCTCTGACAATGTGCTACACTTTCATATCTTGTGTACGCTATACTACCGCCATCTTTGTACGTTCATTTCGATATCCCATGAGTGTTGTCATCTCAATGTATTGCAAACACCGAAACTCATGCTCTGACAATTACAATGATCTTCAGAATAATTATTTTTGTAACAAGTATTACTTTGGCGTGAGATTAATTACAGGGAGTGGTTTAATCTATAACGTCTAACCACAAGTCATGTGAACTGATAACTTTGCTTAATCACATCTGAACAATGAATCTAATTAGCCTGAATCAATAAAAAATCTCATTTAAACTTACCATTTTTCAACTGTGCCATGAAACAGTCCAGCAACAACAGTACCCGGAAATCTTCACTTCTCAAATTAGTCTTTACCAAATCATATTTCCAAAATTCTACATTCTGCGTATTTTTCTCTCTGGGCTCTGCCTGCTATTTCCAGAACGCTCAATATCATAACCAACACCCGACTCACTCACTAGTTTCTTATCGGATGCTACAGCAATTATAATGTTACCAAGAACCAAAGATCACGTTGCTTGTACTCAGAACATCTGTGGCCTAACATACGTATCGACTATTGAAAATCTGTGTTTGAAAAATATCCAGTATACAGGTATAAACTACGACACATGGATTAAAATCCAGCTTACGTCACTTTTCTTGAATAACAAAAATAAGCTAGAAATCTTACACGTTCTATTCGTGATGGGACTGTTGCACCTTGATTAGAAAACTAACGAGCATTCCTTCTGTGTACATGTAGGTGCGAGTAGCTGCGCTGGATGGCACGGCGGCTCCGCACGCAGACCACCACATTTCTTCCTGTGCTTACGATGGACAATAGCTAATATGAACCGCATGCTCAAATGCCCATTCTGTAAATCACGATGTCCCGGGGTAAGCAGGCTGGAGATATAGTACTGACGACCCTTCAGTTTAAGTGTTTCTTCCCATTGCTTAAATGTCCTGATGTTAACTTGAAGAATACGGTTGGAACCATTGATTTCAGGGTTAGGTTAGTCGCCTTGCCTGTTGGTTTCTTTGCAAGGAGCTTCAGTTATTTTATTGGACACTTTAGCGCCCTAGTAGGCACAGAAACTTCATCGAAAGAAATGGCAATGCAGATCGAGCCGTCTGCACTACGCCCATCAAAGATGAACACCACTACCGTTCTACCGTTCCCTATTGCTGGAGTAATGAAAGCTGAGAATGTATCTGAACGATATCATTGAGATTTTGTTCGTTCCACGCGGCTACATGGTCTGAAGAGCTAGCATGATGGCCACAATCTATGAATCTATGTGGTAAACACTGACATGTTCTTAAGGTGCGTTTACACCTGTGGGACTTGCACCTACTCGCTGTGCTACTGTGCTTGCCCCACACGCACATAGAGGCAGACATGTAGGTTGCTAGCTTCTCCCTCAACATGTACGCGCGAGTCATTCCATTCACACTTGTTTTCACAATGGGCGCCTCTGATTCCATGTAGGGCGAGCTACAGCCAGACAGCCACCAGCCGCAAGAGCCACAGGTGTAAACGCACCTTCAGGGAGGGCGTGCGAGATGTAGAAGCATGAGATTAGTGTTGAACTTCAAGTCGACAGCGAGGTCACTGGAGAAGGGGCACTAGCTCGAAGTATGGAAGGACGGAGAAGAAATTCGGACGTGTCCCTTTAGGCAACTTAGGAAAAACACAGAAGACGTAAATCTGGATGTTCCGACGCGGGTTTGAACTGTCGTCCTTCCGACGCTCTGTAGGGCGAGCGAGATCAGCCGTATTTTTGAATTATGACCTCGTAAAAATCAAGTTACCTAATTGATTTTATGCAGCCTATTAGTAAAACAGAACATCGGGCCATTCATTCGCCCTTCTCTGCATTTTAAGGGAAACAGTGCTCCATTCTGAGTTGACGGAAGAGTACGACAACAATGTACCATCATCGGTTCGGTGGAACATACGCTTCCAGTGTCGTGAAAAAGTCTCAACGACGGCCATGTCTCTGCGAAGAACCGCTAATCGCAAGATACGTGGGAGGCCCTGGTGGTCGAAGACGGGCCTATCCCAAATAAAGGCGGTAGTGGGAAAAGCGAAAATCAATCACGAATCAGACTTCAACGTCTTGCACATATCGAACATGAGAAAGGTTATCGCCCTCTGGGTTCCGCGACTTTTCACGCCCATTAAGAAAGCCTGCTGGACCGAGGCAGCAGCGAAAATGTTAGAGCTGCGTCAGGCCAACCAAGATATCTCCTGAGCCGCCAGATCCCTGTGAACGGGTGCTGCGTCGTCTCTGTGGTCCAGAGGCAAACGAGCAAAGAAAGCAGTACAGACTTGTAGATTCACCACAGCCAAAAAGGCAAAGCCCCATTATCGGGAATAATGATGCTTTCTTTTTTGGACAGCCATGGTCTGTGGAGGCAGACCGTCACAGTGCTACCGAAAACTCGCTTTCAAGAGGAAGAGTTGCGGGTAACTGCCCAAGTGGGTGTTTCTGCTACACGACGCCCCAGTTCAATCTATGTAGGACAGTCACAAATACTGTTGCTCTGAGCTATCAACTTTTGCCTCGCCTTGCTTATTCTCCTGACAGTGATTAATTTCTCTTTCCTTGGACGAAGAAACCATAGCGTTACAGAAATTTCCAGAACGACAATTTTTGAGGTTAAACGTTCACTTAACAGTCAACCAACGTCTCCGCTAAGTCGTCCGTCGCTCGGCTAAATGTCTCACACTGGAGGGCGAATATGTGGGATGGACTAACACTTCGCCAAGTTTCACTGTGACAGCTAGATTTTCTTTCAAGGTGATAATTAAAACTTTTTGACTGCCCCTCGTAAGACCATTTTGCATGGCCAGGAAAAACAACGCTGTACCTGCAAGTAGTTCACCTTTTAGATTAGACCCGTTAGCCGAGGTTTCAACAGCATTTGGAGACGGAATTTGTACGGTTTACTTGAATATGTGGTTAATATTTGGTCTTTCACTCACAGGAAACAAATAGATACTGCACAAGGGAAGGAGTTGAGACAAAGTGATTTCGAAGTCCTGGTTTGTCTACTGGAGCCGTTTTAGTTAGTTATCGGTTAATAATCAGCAGTAGGCTTAGAGGATCAGTAACTGGTATGAAATAGCTGGTGTAGAAGAGCCATCGGTCTTCTGACCGGTTTGATGTGACCCAACACGAATTCGTCTCCTCTACCAATCTCTTCATCTCAGAGTAGCACTTGCAACCTACGTCCTCAACTATTTGCAGAATGTATTCCAATCTCTGTCCTCGTCCGCAGTTTTTGCCTTATACTGCTTCCTCTAGTATCATGGAAGTTATTCCCAGATGTCTTAACAGATGTCCTACCGTGTTTTCCACATATTCCTTTCCTCGCCGATTCTCCGGAAAACCTCCTCATTCCTTGCCTTAGCAGTCCACCTAATTTTCAACATTCTTCTGAAGCACCACATCTCAAAAGCTTCGATTCTCTTCTGAATATGGAGAGCCATATTCGCAGTTTCCACGAGCAGAATAATGTGTGTAGTTGTCGCAGGAAGCTATGCTGGGATATAAAGTTCTTTTTAAAAAAATAATTTCTTTATTTTTTTATCAGACTTCGCCATTTCGTAATTGATGGAACACGTTTGTAACAGTTAAGCAATACACCAGTTTTGAGCGTTGTGAAGTATATACCCCTATCCGTCAAGTACTACCATCTAGTGCGATGCTTTCGAAACTTGGAGAAAAATACGTACCTTGAGGTGAACATATAGAAGGCTCTGTGCGATCAAATCTGGCGGCATTGTGTTTACAATGTATGAAAGCCATATCAAATCACGATCTCCACCGTTCTTGGAACGGCTAAATTGACCAACTGTATTTTCTTACTCACTATATACACTGTTTCAAACTATCATTAAATTCTTCAGTAAATCTACTGGTCTATCCGCAATTTGTATTTAGTGGATCTATACGCCCCAGAAAACTTCATATAATGTAAAAAACATTGATGTTTGATATGTCAAAGCCATCTTGAAATTTTATGTAAAAAATGTGCATGTGATATTTTACGTTTTTAATTCTCTCGAGAGTAAAAGTGTTTTGGTGCGATTTGTTATTCCTTTTTCATATTTGACATTCTGATAAAACCAATAACAAAAATTTAAGTTTAAAAATCCAAGGTGCACATGACAACATAGACATAATTAGGTTGATGGGACATCACCTCACTGTTTGTTAAACCAAAATTTTTTGGTAGGGCAACACAAGGCGCCTTTTGGACTTCAGTTTTTCAAATTACTCTAAAATAAATTTAACCACGAAAGGATTAAGAAACAACCATTATTTCATCTTTGATTGAATATAACGTTAATGAGAATAACATTTCAAGATACATTTTATTTTATATGTCTCAAAGAACAATTAGTAATTATTTTACTGAACCTTTATTGAATACAGGACGACATTTATACTTCAAGATATAATGGACGACACTGAAGCAGAACCCAAACGTTATTGCAGACTAAGCCACTTTCAACTTTCACTTCTTTCACGTACGTCACTTGGAGGAATACAGTTTGTTCGTATGACGTGCGGTGTCTGTTTTTCCGTTCGTTCCGTGCTGAAACACATCGACGCACTGGAAACTTTCTATAGTCTGGCCGCATAGGTTACCGCCTTGCATACAAACGACTGAAATGCATACTTGGGGTGTGAATGAGCGTGCTACCTTCCACTGTGTGCGGACATTACCGTTAAAGGCTTAACGCCGACACTGTGGGGGACTTCCACCAAGTATACGTGGAATTAACAACAATGCATCAGAGGCATGGGCCTCGGGGAAAGTTTCGAAATACGGTAAAGTACGGGAACGGCTGGCTTCCATTTTCTCTCAAAAATTGTTACCGTGTTGTTCTCCATAGACGACTCCAGTTCGCAGAACGTTCTTAACAAACCTATCGAGGATGATATTCTTTGAACACACACGGTACGTGCGTCGTAGAAAATGTATACTACAGTCAAGAAACTGAAAAATGTACACAAAATTAGTGACCGTACTGGTAAGCAGTAAAACACACATCAATAATGACAAAATATGAGCTTAAACTAGACAATTTAAATGAAACACTATCTTAGGGATATTTTAGTGGTAACACGCTATTCCCAGGCACTACATTCTATGCTTTCTTCAAGACATCAGACGACTTTGGGATATATTTGTGTTGTAAGCGCGAAGTCATATAGCTGCCTGCTGCGCGTATCGATATTGTACTTCGTATGAAAACACGAAAGTAATTGTTACAGATAGAAGTTATGGTTAAAATGCTGTGAGTTTTGGTTTGTGCTCGACACTTGATGTGCCGATGATTTGTAAAAATTTTCATTATTGCAATCTCAGCCTGATTACGGTACTAGTTCTAATCATAAAAATGATCATTTTCTTATCGCTTCATGGTTGAACTGTGCAAAATCAGTACCCGTGGTACTGCGAGCGCTACCAGAATGTCCCAAAACGCGGCACATAAAAATGGGACTTTTCCGGGGCTCTGTTGGTGACAAAAAAGTAGGGCCAAACATTTTGGATAGCCCTTGGGCTAGAGATCATTTGTGTACCGAACACAAGGATCGTCTTCTGCCAATACCCAGCAGTACAAATACAGTTTTTGAGTATTACATACTTCCTCCAAAAGGAACAAGTCGGACCATTTAGTTCATGGGTTGCTCCAGTGAAAACCCCGAAAAATGCGTTTCCCCGTCATTTTTTCGCCTTCATCAGTAGATATCTAAATAACTAACAGCCGGAAATTGCTCAAATTTTAACAGTATATTCTCTAGGTCTTTCTCTAGAACCGCCATCTACTCGTCCTCAGAAATCGCTATCCGGTACTGAGAAACATTCAAAAAGACATGGTTTTTGGCTATCAGAACAAAGCCACGGACTCCGAGGTGGCTATGTGCAGCAAATGGCTGAAAGTTTTACGATATATTCCTAAGTAGCGATCTCGAACAAGCCTGAAAGTTTCTTGATATCTTTATCCGTTTCCGATATACAGAGGTTGGAAGGTCCCCTACTTGAACACGTAAAATACGCACCTAAAATCCGGTGTGAGGCGAGAACGTTGTTTATAACATAACGTAGCACGGCGAAATATGCTATATTGTACACTCCTGGAAATTGAAATAAGAACACCGTGAATTCATTGTCCCAGGAAGGGGAAACTTTATTGACACATTCCTGGGGTCAGATACATCACATGATCACACTGACAGAACCACAGGCACATAGACACAGGCAACAGAGCATGCACAATGTCGGCACTAGTACAGTGTATATCCACCTTTCGCAGCAATGCAGGCTGCTATTCTCCCATGGAGACGATCGTAGAGATGCTGGATGTAGTCCTGTGGAACGGCTTGCCATGCCATTTCCACCTGGCGCCTCAGTTGGACCAGCGTTCGTGCTGGACGTGCAGACCGCGTGAGACGACGCTTCATCCAGTCCCAAACATGCTCAATGGGGGACAGATCCGGAGATCTTGCTGGCCAGGGTAGTTGACTTACACCTTCTAGAGCACGTTGGGTGGCACGGGATACATGCGGACGTGCATTGTCCTGTTGGAACAGCAAGTTCCCTTGCCGGTCTAGGAATGGTAGAACGATGGGTTCGATGACGATTTGTATGTACCGTGCACTATTCAGTGTCCCCTCGACGATCACCAGTGGTGTACGGCCAGTGTAGGAGATCGCTCCCCACACCATGATGCCGGGTGTTGGCCCTGTGTGCCTCGGTCGTATGCAGTCCTGATTGTGGCGCTCACCTGCACGGCGCCAAACACGCATACGACCATCATTGGCACCAAGGCAGAAGCGACTCTCATCGCTGAAGACGACACGTCTCCATTCGTCCCTCCATTCACGCCTGTCGCGACACCACTGGAGGCGGGATGCACGATGTTGGGGCGTGAGCGGAAGACGGCCTAACGGTGTGCGGGACCGTAGCCCAGCTTCATGGAGACGGTTGCGAATGGTCCTCGCCGATACCCCGGGAGCAACAGTGTCCCTAATTTGCTGGGAAGTGGCGGTGCGGTCCCCTACGGCACTGCGTAGGATCCTACGGTCTTGGCGTGCATCCGTGCGTCGCTGCGGTCCGGTCCCAGGTCGACGGGCACGTGCACCTTCCGCCGACCACTGGCGACAACATCGATGTACTGTGGAGACCTCACGCCCCACGTGTTGAGCAATTCGGCAGTACGTCCACCCGGCCTCCCGCATGCCCACTATACGCCCTCGCTCAAAGTCCGTCAACTGCACATACGGTTCACGTCCACGCTGTCGCGGCATGCTACCAGTGTTAAAGACTGCGATGGAGCTCCGTATGCCACGGCAAACTGGCTGACACTGACGGCGGCGGTGCACAAATGCTGCGCAGCTAGCGCCATTCGACGGCCAACACCGCGGTTCCTGGTGTGTCCGCTGTGCCGTGCGTGTGATCATTGCTTGTACAGCCCTCTCGCAGTGTCCGGAGCAAGTATGGTGGGTCTGACACACCGGTGTCAATGTGTTCTTTTTTCCATTTCCAGGAGTGTATTTCTGTTATAATGAGAAGGGGTCTAGGAACTTCGTGTTGCAGTAATGAAGCACATGCAAAATTATTGTGCACTTAAAATCCGGTCTGAGTTGTAAAATTAATTTTGCGTTAATTCAGTTTCACATAAACAACCTATCAAAATTTTACTGGCGCATAAAGCTCTTTTCATATGAGTGTTATGCTATGCTGTAACAGGGAAAAGAAGGGTACTAGCAGGAAAACACTCCTATCGGAGCACCAGAGGCGAATATGTTCCTGTTTAAAAGACTAACTGAGAAGTTGTGTACCAACTTTCTCATTCTACCTTCGTCAACACCTCTCAGATTTGTCCCAAAATTTCGGCTTACGAGAGAAAGAGTGTAACACAGTGGCAGTGGAACTTAATTGACAGTGATAGAACAGCGCTAGGAAAAGAGTATAGGAGACGGTGCCAGTGGAAGAGGCATAGCGATAAAGAGAAGGAGAAAGTGGAAGTAATGGGGAACCAGTGATAATGAGAGACAGAGGAAGAGAGGAACAGATAAAGTGAGAAGAGATAGCAGCAGTGGAAAGGAACGAATGAGATAGTAACAGTAAGAGAGATCAAGAGGAAGACATCGAGTGTGAGAGGAACCAGTAACAGTAAGACAGAACGAAGGAGACTGTGGCTGTGAGACAATTAGAGAGACATAGAGATAAGACTATGAGTTCAGCTGAATAATGAGTGTGTGAGAATGGGCAAATGGGAGTGCTGAGGAAAGAGAATGAGGCAGTGATACCCCACTTTTTTAGTCAGAGGCGTTCAAACAGAAACACATTCACCTTTTTTGTGATCCGATATGAGCATTTTTCAGCTGGTAAACATATGCAATATATTGCAATATTGTATCTATCAGGCGAGATAAATAGCGGGTGCCAACATTTGCTAGAACAAAGCAACAACTTACGAATGAAGAAACAGTCCACATTTAGGTACGTTGTTGGTGGTATGAGTAAACGAACAATTTAACCAGAGCTCCGCATGAGAATTCAAAGCATGCCGTTTCCTCAGCTCTACATATATTAATTGATTATGGGATTGCATGGTGTTGACGGAGAGTGAATTCAAATCGTGGCTTTTCCTCAGTTTTACGAGGATGCACTGTGTGGTGTCACCGCTAGACACCACACTTGCTAGGTGGTAACTTAAATCGGCCGCGGTCCTGTAGTACATGTCGGACCCGCGTGTCGCCACTGTGTAATCGCAACCTAGCGCCACCACATGGCAGGTCACAAGACACGGAATAGACCTCGCCCCAGTTGTACGGACTACATTGCTTGCGACTAGACCTACCAAGTCTTCCTCTCATTTGCCGAGAGACAGATAGAATAGCCTTCAGCTTAGTCCATAGCTACTACCTAGCAAGGCGCCATTTGTATCAGTGCTTATAGCTTACTACTATTCAAGAGATGTATTCCAACAAGAGAATAAAAGTTAAGTAACATCTACGTACTTTTCTTCTTATTCATTAATAAGTCTCATGTTCCAGAACTTCAAGCCCGTCTGCGTTAGTTTAGCGTGCACCTAGCTACCTCATTGTGTCTATGCTGTAGGAACTAGACACAACATTATTTGGCGACGAGTGAAAGAGTTTGTATTAATTCGTTTGTGTCATGGCTTCGCCACAATCTCCAGATGTACTGTCCGAATTTTTTCGCTTGCAGAATCAGCAGACGCAGGCGTTATTGGAAGCCCTTGGACAACTCGTCCAGGGTCAACGTGCGCTGCAAAACGATGCGGCATCCGCCGCTTCTTCGCTACCGCTGCCACAAAACGCTGTTGCACCTCCCTTTCGGCCATACGTGGCGGCCGAAGAGACCTGGCACGAGTGGTCTCGCCAGTTCAACTTTCATCTAGCAGCCTACAGAATTCAAGGTACGGAGCGGCAGCCATTTTTGCTTTCTTGTGTCGGTGTGTCTACCTACCGTGTGATTGTGAAATTGTTTCCCCGACGCGACGTAGCAACTCTGTCCTACGAAGAAATTTTGTCTGCTTTAGATGCCTATTTCAAAGAAACAGTTAATGTAGTTGCAAAAAGGTATACGTTCTTTCGTACAAAACGTACGGCCGGTCAGACTAATAGGGAGTGGGTAGCAACTTTGCAAGGACTTACTAGGGAGTGTGCATTTGAATGTGACTGTGGACTTCCTTATTCAGATACTATGGTGCGTGATGCAATAGCACAGAACGTTTCTGATGTTCGCATAAGGGAACAGATTTTGAAACTAGTTAATCCCTCCCTTCAACAAGTGATAGACATATTGGATAGGCAAGACACACTTGACTTTGCTCAGGAATCATTTGAAACTTCGCCAGCCGTGTGTCACATTAACCGGCCCGCCGGCCGCGCTGCCCGGGACGCTACACGGCCCTCGCGCCCGTCCGCACAGCAGCGGCAGCCTAGCTCGCAAACACGTGCGCCGCGTAAGCAAGCAACTGCAGGGAAATCATGCCCGAGGTGTGCAACTAGACATTCGCGTGAAAATTGCCCGTCACGCCAAGCTATTTGCTTTTACTGCCAAAAGAAGGGACATGTTCAAAGTGTTTGCCAGAAAAAGCTTAGATCAGACAATCACACAAATTCCAGGCCCTTTGCTTCGCGCCGGAATCGAACCCAGGACAATCGGGCTCGTGGACCTTCACCCATGGACATTCATGTAGTTCATTCCCACCCGTCCAGTGACACTTTAGCTAACAATGACAGTGTGCGTCGACGTCGCCGGAAATCCCGTAAAGTCGCAAGTGCTTCTGTACCTGTATCAGTTCAAATTGCAAGTGACAGTCGCTCTTGTCGTCAACAGGACAATAAACTTTTTGTGGACTTAGACTTTGAAGGCAAAGTGATACCATTCCAGCTCGATACCGGAGCTGCAGTTTCATTGCTCAATCACGACACGTACAAACAACTGGGCAAACCGCCATTGCGTGCCGCAAATGTTAAGTTCACTAGTTACTCAGGACAGCATATACCTGTGTTAGGACAGTGCAGCCTTCTTGCAACATACAAGGGACAAACAAAACTTGTGTCATTTTACGTTCTTCGTTCTTCTACTGCAGTGAACTTGTTTGGTTTAGATTTGTTTCAATTGTTTAATTTGTCTATAGTAAATCAGGTCCTATCAGTGAATCAGACTGTGCCTTCCGCCAGTGTTTCTAGTCTTTGTGACGAATTTGCAGACATTTTTGCACCGGGCCTTGGTTGCGCTAAGAACTATGCTGCACATTTGGAACTGAAAGACAACGCGCAACCGAAATTTTTCAGAGCACGCAATGTTCCCCACGCATTGCGTGATGAGGTCGCCAGAACATTACACGATTTAGAATCTCAAGGTGTAATTGAACGTGTGCAGGCTTCTCTCTGGGCCTCACCCTTAGTAATTTTGCCAAAACCTTCCGGAAAACTGAGACTTTGTGTGGACTTCAAGGCCACTGTGAATCCACAACTTGTGACTGCTACTTTTCCTTTGCCCCGCCCGGAAGATCTTTTTGACAAACTGTGCCCGGGAAAATATTTTTCCAAATTGGACCTAGCAGATGCGTACTTGCAGATACCTGTGGACGAAGAATCCCAGCGCGTCTTGGTGGTAAACACGCATCTTGGCTTGTATCGCTTCAAAAGACTGCCATTCGGGTGTGCATCCGCCCCTGCTTTGTTTCAGCAATATTTACAAACTCTTTGTGCGTCGGTCCCTACTGCTGCGAACTATCTGGACGATATTGTGATCTCAGGAAAGACAGAAGCCGAACATTTGCAAAATCTCCGAACATTATTTCAGGTCTTGCGTCAAAATGGTCTTCGCTTGAGGAAGGACAAATGTGTGTTTTTTGCTCGGGACTTACCCTACCTGGGGCATGTCATAAATGCCCAAGGTATACATCCGAGTCCAGAGCACCTCCGTGCCATACAGGATTTACCTGCTCCGCAGAATTTAAAACAGCTACAGAGTGTGCTGGGTAAAATTAATTATTATAATAAATTTTTGCGCAATGCTTCTTCCATTTCAGCTCCGCTTCATCGCTTACGCCGTAAAGGTGTTCCGTTCGTCTGGACGACGGAATGCGAACGCGCCTTTCGCCAGTTGAAATCGGCATTACTTTCAAATACTTGCCTTACGCCATTCGATCCCCGAAAACCCCTTTTGTTGATGGTAGATGCATCGGATTTCGGGATCGGTGCTGTGCTTGCGCACAAAGATGGCTCGCATGATCGCCCTATTGCCTTTGCGTCAAAATTGCTCTCATCTGCGCAATGAAATTATTCACAAATAGAGAAAGAAGCTTTAGCTCTCGTGTTTGGTGTTACCAAGTTCCATGACTTCTTGTATGGTCGTCACTTTACCATCATCACGGACCACAAACCTTTGACATCGCTTTTTCATCCGACCAAGCCTGTACCTCCACGTACAGCGCAGAAATTCATTCGCTGATCGCTTTTTCTCTCGCAGTACCGCTACGATATCTTTTATCGGTCCACTGCTAAGCACGGCAACGCTGATGCGTTGTCCCGTTTGCCTGTTGCTGAGGATAAAGCATTCGATTCTTCCGAACTTGCTTGCATGTTCATTGATTCGGAAACCGATGACGTGGTCGAATCGTTTCCGATTGATTTTCGTCGCGTCGCTACAGCCACAGCTGCTGACCCTGTCCTTGCTACTGTTTTGCGTTTTGTTGCTCCGCAATGGCCCTTGTCAACGTCACGGATCGAGGATCCTTTGGTTCGTCGTTTTTTTGCTCACAAGGAGAGACTTTTTGTCCGACGTGGTGTTTTGTTGTTGCGTTCCGATAATGATCAATCCCGAGTCGTAGTCCCACGTTCGTTACAGTCCTCTGTCTTAAAGCTTCTTCACCAAGGACATTGGGGTATAGTGCGTACGAAACAACTTGCTCGTCAGCACTGTACTTGGTTCAGACTCGATGCTGCGATTACGAATATGTGCTCCTCTTGTGTGGCGTGTGCCGAACAACACTCCGCACCGCCGCGGAAGTTCTTTGCATGGCCGAAAGCCACTTCCCCTTGGCAACGCTTGCACATCGATTTTGCTGGTCCATTCTGGAATGCTCGATGGTTGGTTGTGGTCGATGCTTTCAGTAATTTTCCTTTTGTTGTCTGGATGTCTTCCACGACGTCTTCTGCCACAATCCAAGCCTTGTCTGCTATCTTTTGCATTGAGGGTCTTCCGCAGACTATTGTTTCCGACAATGGCCCGCAATTCATGTCCGCAGAATTTCAGTCCTTCTGCGAGGCCAATGGTATTCAACATCTGACATCCGCGCCGTTTTCGCCTCAGTCAAACGGTGCCGCTGAACGATTGGTCCGGACTTTCAAGTCACAGATGTTGAAATTGAAAGAGTCGCATTCTCGGGAGGACGCTTTGTTGCTCTTTTTGTCTTCGTATCGCTCTCAGCCCCGCGATGGTCGCTCGCCGGCTGAATTGCTCCATGGTCGTTCTCGTCGCCCCTTGATGTCTTTGCTGCAACCGCCACATCAGGTTCCTGTGCAGCGGCAGACTCCTGCTTTTGCTCCTGGCGACGTTGTCTATTATCGCACCTATCGCGGTTCACAGCGTTGGCTCGCAGGGCGCATTCTTCGCTGCCTCGGCCGCGCGATGTATTTGGTTTTGGGGGCCTCTGGTGAGGTGCGTCGGCATCTCAATCAGCTGCGCCTCTGCCGTCGCCTGGGTTCTGCCGCTCCCCGTCTGCTTTCAGCGACGGTGCCGTCAGGTCAGCGCCTTGGGGACCCATCTACTGGCTCGCCTCATCCCCAGGTGTTACCGACGCTGCCTTCCATTTTGCCCCATGGCGTCGCGCCGCCGCCGCAGCAGCCGCCGCAGCCGCCGCCGGCGCCGCCCGCAGTGGACGCGTCGCTGCAACCGCCTGGCGCCTCCCTGGGTCACGCGCCGCCGCTCGCTTCCCGTGACCAGCCGTCCTCCGCCATGGACCTCTTGCCCGCTCCGGACCAGATGTCGTCTTCGCCCGTCGGGTGCTCCGACCACATGGAGGTCGACCCTTCGGCCCCTCTTGTCTCATTACGTGCGCATACACCTCATGTTGACGTGCACCCTGGACTAGGTTTGCAGGCGTTTCCTAGCTCCCCTCGGACCGAATGGCCGGGTGCGGGTGGCACAGCCTCGCCTGTTGTTAGGCTCCCCACCTCATCGCATACGTCAACATGGGGTCCTCCCCACGGCGGGCGGAAGCCTTATCTCACGACCGTTCGCCGATTTGCGGGGGAGGAATGTGGTGTCACCGCTAGACACCACACTTGCTAGGTGGTAACTTAAATCGGCCGCGGTCCTGTAGTACATGTCGGACCCGCATGTCGCCACTGTGTAATCGCAACCTAGCGCCACCACATGGCAGGTCACAAGACACGGAATAGACCTCGCCCCAGTTGTACGGACTACATTGCTTGCGACTAGACCTACCAAGTCTTCCTCTCATTTGCCGAGAGACAGATAGAATAGCCTTCAGCTTAGTCCATAGCTACTACCTAGCAAGGCGCCATTTGTATCAGTGCTTATAGCTTACTACTATTCAAGAGATGTATTCCAACAAGAGAATAAAAGTTAAGTAAAATCTACGTACTTTTCTTCTTATTCATTAATAAGTCTCATGTTCCAGAACTTCAAGCCCGTCTGCGTTAGTTTAGCGTGCACCTAGCTACCTCATTGTGTCTATGCTGTAGGAACTAGACACAACACACTGAACATGTTGCGGGCAAACAGATACTTGGACATTATGGAGTGCGGCCATCATTGTGTGCCTGTGTACCGGTAGAGCTTACATGGTTTTGACAGTCTGCTTATAATTGTTTTAATGTCTTGTCTTCTTAAGTTTTTTGCCTGTTTTTGACGCAAGATACTTCCGTGTCTTGTTTGACTTCTTGCTTGTGAAGTACGAATGTAAGAACAACAGCACGTTCCACTTTTGGGAAGTTATCTTCCTTATGCACCATTCTATACATAATTTTGTGTCTTCCGTGCCGTATTTCCTCCAGAATGATCCATTTCTGCAATATGTCGTCATCTCCAGTACTTTCTTCATATTTAGAACTGTTTCGTTCACATTCATCGGTACTGCTTCCATAATGTCTGTATTTTCAGTATTTGTGATTTACCTCTTCATCTACAGTATATTTGAAGACATATTGAAAGATTATGTACTTCTGTTAACATCTGCTGCTGCGGAAGGTGGCCACACAAACAAACAGATTATATACTTTTCTGTGTGATGTTAATTACTGCGCCATATGAATCTAATAAAATGTGGTGTGCAGTCGAGGTCTCTTGGTACGCTTATTGTTCTCATTTGTGTGTGTTCAAAAAATGGCTTTAAGTACTATGGGACTTAACGTCTGAGGTCATCGGTCCCCTAGACTTAGAACTACTGAAACCTAACCAACCTAATGACATCACACACATCCATGCCCGAGGCAGGATTCAAACCTGCGACCGAAGTAGCCGCGTGGTTCCGGAATGAAGTGCCTAGAACCGCTCGGCCATGTGTGTGTTCACATTTGTGCGTTGTTCACATTGGGGTCTATTTTCTTCGTGTACTTCAGGGTAAACTCTCGTCTAGAATACAAAAGTAAGAGTAATAATGAAGATAACGTGAAGTCACAGTATTCACATGCTCGAATTCCCATTCTACCATCCAAGTTTAGGCATTCCGTTGTAACCTGATGAAAAACTAGGTTTGGTTCTTAGGTTAAACCACGACAGATTCCTGCCACTATCTTCTTCCAACGGGAGCACGTGCTCTATCCCTAAAGACAACACTAACGATTAGCCATTGATTGTAACCTTCCTTACGTCTATATCAAAAGAAGAAATTTAAAAAAAAAAAACACAAACATTATTTAAGAGCCTAAGATAAGCCTTCCAACATATGTTGTGGAATAAAATATTCGAAAATCTGAAGGGAAAGGGGGTGAAGTTTGATGGCAGTCGTATGATTTACGAATTACAAGAAAGGGATCTACAAAAAGAAAATAAACAAAGAGCGTTTGCGTTAAAAAGTGCAGTTGGGTTGAGAGGTGGCATGAGCCCCCTCTCATATTTCTATCTTACGATTCTCCTCTCTAGTTGCATGCGGTGGAGGGTTGCTATTCCTTCACACGCGGACTTCCCATGCAGCGTCTCTCCTCACCCGGGTGGTCCGGTGACAGGCGGGTTAAGCCGACGTGTGTGAGGCAGTCGAGTGAATGCTTTGCAGATGCCAACATTGTCAAGAGACACGCCCGCTGGGGTGTGAAGTAGCGGCTGGGCTAGAGGTTCCGTTACTTCGGAGAAACTTAGCGAAAACACTTTCTGGCGGGCTACCAGCGAGGCGTGGGAATGACTTGTGTACCCAGGCAGTTGTGGCGGGAAAATTCCCGCACTTTCTGCAAAATAGTAACGGTGATTGGTTTGCTCAGGGCATAGCGCCGTGACGTAGCAAAATCAGCACAGAAATTGGCGCCAAGAATCTCCATTGGTGGAATGGTAGTGCTCCGGCAATGGAGTGGAATTTCCGCCGGTTTTCGAGTTGCTGATTGGAACGTTTAACCACGGCCACTGTCGTGGGGGCGGAAATGTTCTGTGTTCGGCCTGTACGGGTGCTCTTGTGAGTAGTCGGCGGTCGCCTTTCGGTCGAGGACGTCGAAGCAACCAGCCCTCGCCTGTGGTACGCCAGATCGTGTTCTGGCAGTTAAGAAGACAGTTTGGTAATGTATGTCCGCAGCACCGGCAGATAGGGATTTTCCTAGGTGATAATCAGAGCTCAGCAGAGCGCGCCTGTTCATCCTTTTCTAACTTTGTTCTGTCTTGAGTAGCAGCAATTACTGTTGGGTTAGCTGTGTGTCTCTCTTGAGATTTGAGTGGCAAGGAATTGGCTCCACATACCACCTCGTCTTAAACCTCACGATCTAGTTTAGGGACAACTTCACCTTTACAGTGTTTGTATGAATTTCCAGTTTGTGCCAATTTGATGTATTATAAATATTTCCTGTGTTTCTTTTACTATTCTGTGTTTAGTCTTAATATATCATATTGTTATTTTGGACAGAACTTTCATTCTGTTAATCGATAGAGCAACCCTATCATTCCTCACTATGCTAATGAAACCTTTGTTTATTTAACTTATTTATCAAATTAAATTATTGCAGGTGCCAAACTCTCTTCTACTCCACTGGCAGGGTTGATTAGAGTCAGTTCGCGTATTTTTTTTATCCTTGTGCAACAGCAAAAGTCGGAGTTAGAATAGGGGGGGCTTAGAGCAAGATTTACATATGTGGATTCTAGTAGAATTTAGTGATAAATACACTGCTAGCCCCGGCACCTCGCATAATATGGCGACCCTGCCAGGATCTTTCCTGAGAATCACTGATTAACAAACAGTATTCTTAGTACAAACATTCAAATTTTTTTTCTCTAATTTTTTTTATTGATTAATACCCAAGTTTTTTTTTCTGGTAGTTCCGCGTTTAGTTTTAAGTAGCGGCGCATGATTACAGTTTTTGTTTTCAGTGTATATATTTTTTTTGTTCATTGTTTTTTGTGTTTCGTTGATGTGGTGTCCGTACCACATCGCACTTTGTCAGATTTGTGTGCGGTTTCTGTACCACATCAAATTGTGTTTGTGATTACAACGTTGGAACAGCGTTGTTGAAATTTTATGTCTATGTGTAAAAATATATGGAGGAGATTAATTTAATTGTGCATTCTAGATAAATTTGTTTTTCATGAATGATAACGAGAAGTAAGGCACGACTATTATCGATCAAAGCTAAAACAAAAGAGGATAGAATAATGGATAAGGGGCAGTTTACTGACGGGAATAGGTTCAGAGATGAGATGGGCACATTTTTAGCAGGACAGGACGCCAGGGTCATTGATGAGGAAGGTGATTTGGACGCGATCTTAGAGCAGCGTTGCGGCCGTGATTATGATAGTGAGGTAGAGGATGAAACAGAGACAGTCACACAGGTCGAGACGGTAGCAGAAGTTTATAATCAAACGAACGAGAGCAGACAGGGGCCAGCTCGGCTACGTCAGAGCTCTAGCGCCCAGGTGTCCAGAGTTACATCACCCATGTGTGACGAGGATCAAATTGATGACATTAACCCAATACTGAGCTTCCTACGATCAATGAAAGAAGAAGCTGACGAACAGTGTAAGAAGGAGAAAGAAGAAGCTGACGAACAACGCAAGAAGGAGAAAGAAGAAGCTGACGAACAACGCAAGAAGGAGAAGGAAGAAGCTGACGAACAGCGTAAGAAGGACACTCAGGCAATAATTTCGCATATAGGGAAAATTCGTGGGGAATTACTAACAATAAAGAAAGAATGTGGAGAAGCCAAACAAGTGTCATTGGTAGCACAAAAAGTAGCAGGCCTAGCCAAAACGGCAGCAACAGGGGCAATGAAAATCGCAAAAGTAACTTCTCAACTCGCAGGTCGCTTGCGACGTACAACACAATCCCACTCAAAATCCCTAGCATTCTTAAAGACTCAAGGTAATATTGTGGTTACGAACATCACGAAACGAATGAAAGAAGTAGAGAGTCGGATAGCAACACTAGAGCGAAACGGGCACCCGAGCACTGCGCGTTCGGATACCAATGATGGAGTACACAGAATTGTATCTCCGAGGAAAAGCCCGCCGTGCTCTAGCCCAGTGACAGAGTGCGGAACTAACAATGCACACGCAGAAACAGAGAGTAATAGCTCCAATAATTGCAGCCCACTTAGAAGAGCGAATGATGAATGCCACTTCCACTGTGATACAGACGTAGCACATCACAGTTATCAGCAAGATAGATCAGGACACTCAGCAGACGTGCAAGTATCGGAAACGAGTGACAACACCAGTGCGAGGATCGGACAGAATTTTGATCACAATCACTTCCTGTCGATACTAAAATTCCAGAAATTCAAAGATAATGGAGGGTCGATGCATCCGAAGAGCTGGGTGATGCAATTTACAAATTCATTACCGTCGTCATGGCCAACCCAGGCCAAATTAGAATTCATGTGTGGACACATCGAAGGCCAAGCTGCGGAAAAGATGCGGGGCGTGGCAGCGACGTGTCGGACTTATCAGGAATTTGTTGGTGCATTCCTGCGGACCTACTGGTCAAA
Source organism: Schistocerca nitens (assembly GCF_023898315.1). NCBI lineage: Eukaryota > Metazoa > Arthropoda > Insecta > Orthoptera > Acrididae > Schistocerca > Schistocerca nitens. The sequence continues at coordinate 676,076,951 of NC_064617.1, read as the reverse complement.
GGAAACGCAAGACAGGATTAAAGAGGAAATAATATTTTGTCCTGAACTGGAAGTGTCCGGGCATAGAAGCGCAACCAAATTTTTTGATGATTTACTCAAGAAGAATCAGTTTTTAGATAGTCCATATAGCAACGGAGAAATCATTAAATTTTGCTTTTCCAAATTGCCAGTTAGGTATCAACAGACACTTGTCGGGAAGTGTGGATCTGACATAGATGCATTCAAGAGTCTACTGCGCGAACTCGAAGTAGTCTTCGATAAACAAGACGCAAAGGACAGGAAGAAGGCGCAAAATAACAAATACCACGGGCCAGCAAGGGAAGACGACAACAGATCGCATAATCGCACTGGTCAGTTAGGAAACCAGGGTTACGGAAATCAAGGTTACGCTATTCAAGGTTATGGAAACCAGAGACACGGAAACCAAAACGTCAGGGAACAGGGTCAATCTAGACAAGCAATCTGGGACAGGAGGAATGACGAACGGCAAAGCGACCGTAATTGGAGAGAGCGAAATCAAGGACAACAGGAGAACCGGGAGATAGAAATTAGACCTCCAAATCCTAATGCACGTCAGAGGAGGGGGAGTCTAAGAAGGGATTGACGCTCGTCCATAGGACTCCACCACTTCTCTCACACAAAGAAGTTCGTGGAATAATAGTAGTTTAAGTGGTGTACATAGTAGAATAGACAAATATATGAACCTTTCTTCGGGGAACGATAATCGTTGCATTAATAGATTAAGATTGTCAAAGTATTAACACGCTGCATAAGAATTTACTGTTGTTAACGTTTTTTTTTTTGTCTATGTTCGCGATCTCCTCTGTCTTTGCGATAAGAGGTACTACCTTTCCATGAGCAATGTTTTTGTCCTTTCCTATCTGGTGTCCATGTTAAGGGATAAAGATGAGTGACGAGATGTCGCACAAACGGGCGCATACAAGAACGTGCTCTTAGAAGCGTTCTGAGAAGTCGTGATACGCTCCATAGCGGCCACAACCAGTTCGTGAGTCGTTCATACCAATGCTTGCAGGCACGCGTCAGTGCACTGCAAGATTGTGGTATATTGCGTGATTTAGAGGATGAATATGGGCAGTATAGTTTTTGCAGAGCTGCGCCAGCATCGTTGTCTTGCAAGTCGGGGTGAACCTGTGAGCGTTTGACGCCAATGGTGCCCTAGACGATAGAAATGCGGGCATAAAGCCTACCATGCCAATGTGCAGGTTGGCGATTTAGCGTGCTGCTCGTGACTGTCACAGATGAATAACCAAGGAATTATACTTGGAGATTCGTGACATACTCTGTAGCTGGCGTGTGTTGGGCGACTGAATCCGCAACAGGAACCAGTCCTGGCTTGGTCATATTACATTGCCTCTGGAAAGGTGTGCTTTGATCGCGAAGACTGCATAACATAAAAAAAAGAAGTTGCAACTATAAATTTATTGTCGTGTATAGCCATGGCTAACCCAGTCTCTGGAGTTTCAGTGAGGCGTAATGAAAACTCGGAGGTCATGTCGTACGGCGCGCACATCACTGTCGGCAATAGCGGCGAGCAGCGAGACATCTCAACGTAACAGGAATTATGTAAGAGTATTGTATGAGGTAAACAAAACAAAAAAAAAGGGTACGATATACTAGGATAAGTTAAACTGGAGGATTTAACAATAACTAGATTAATATTGTGGGGGTTTTCTACCACAAGTGTTGTGTTTGGCGCGCGCCTGTTGGGATGTTATTTTTCAGGTCATCAAATCACAGACCCGAGATGGAGGGACGACCGGCGAGCGAACGTAGAATAGTTGCATGTCTTTATAGTTCAGTAAAACTTCAGCCTGCATAATAACATAATTTATTCAGAAGACATAGAATGTAGATCGTTGACATATGGTAGTTAATTCTTGAGCATGTCTTCTGTCGATCTATATACACTCCTGGAAATGGAAAAAAGAACACATTGACACCGGTGTGTCAGACCCACCATACTTGCTCCGGACACTGCGAGAGGGCTGTACAAGCAATGATCACACGCACGGCACAGCGGACACACCAGGACCCGCGGTGTTGGCCGTCGAATGGCGCTAGCTGCGCAGAATTTGTGCACCGCCGCCGTCAGTGTCAGCCAGTTTGCCGTGGCATACGGAGCTCCATCGCAGTCTTTAACACTGGTAGCATGCCGCGACAGCGTGGACGTGAACCGTATGTGCAGTTGACGGACTTTGAGCGAGGGCGTATAGTGGGCATGCGGGAGGCCGGGTGGACGTACCGCCGAATTGCTCAACACGTGGGGCGTGAGGTCTCCACAGTACATCGATGTTGTCGCCAGTGATCGGCGGAAGGTGCACGTGCCCGTCGACCTGGGACCGGACCGCAGCGACGCACGGATGCACGCCAAGACCATAGGATCCTACGCAGTGCCGTAGGGGACCGCACCGCCACTTCCCAGCAAATTAGGGACACTGTTGCTCCTGGGGTATCGGCGAGGACCATTCGCAACCGTCTCCATGAAGCTGGGCTACGGTCCCGCACACAGTTAGGCCGTCTTCCGCTCACGCCCCAACATCGTGCAGCCCGCCTCCAGTGGTGTCGCGACAGGCGTGAATGGAGGGACGAATGGAGACGTGTCGTCTTCAGCGATGAGAGTCGCTTCTGCCTTGGTGCCAATGATGGTCGTATGCGTGTTTGGCGCCGTGCAGGTGAGCGCCACAATCAGGACTGCATACGACCGAGGCACACAGGGCCAACACCCGGCATCATGGTGTGGGGAGCGATCTCCTACACTGGCCGTACACCACTGGTGATCGTCGAGGGGACACTGAATAGTGCACGGTACATCCAAACCGTCATCGAACCCATCGTTCTACCATTCCTAGACCGGCAAGGGAACTTGCTGTTCCAACAGGACAATGCACGTCCGCATGTATCCCGTGCCACCCAACGTGCTCTAGAAGGTGTAAGTCAACTACCCTGGCCAGCAAGATCTCCGGATCTGTCCCCCATTGAGCATGTTTGGGACTGGATGAAGCGTCGTCTCATGTGGTCTGCACATCCAGCACGAACGCTGGTCCAACTGAGGCGCCAGGTGGAAATGGCATGGCAAGCCATTCCACAGGACTACATCCAGCATCTCTACGATCGTCTCCATGGGAGAATAACAGCCTGCATTGCTGCGAAAGGTGGATATACACTGTACTAGTGCCGACATTGTGCATGCTCTGTTGCCTGTGTCTATGTGCCTGTGGTTCTGTCAGTGTGATCATGTGATGTATCTGACCCCAGGAATGTGTCAATAAAGTTTCCCCTTCCTGGGACAATGAATTCACGGTGTTCTTATTTCAATTTCCAGGAGTGTAATTAATAGTAATATTAGTGCGGGCCCGCACATTTAGTTGTTCATCCATTACATAGCATCAGTTATCACACACCATGTACAATACTGAGATCGGTCTCTACACAAATATCAAAATAAATTATTTCCATGTCTAGATTACATACACCAAGATTGTTATAATGATAGCCGTCGATTGATAACTATAAAAGTAAAATAAGAGTGTCTGAAATGACAGACCATCAATGTGTCATTATGTAAATTTATTATAACATATAAGGTCATAAAAAAAAGTTAGGCATAAGATTTTTGTCAGAACTGTGCAGATGACGGGTATCGTGGCAATGCAGAGGCCAGCCAGTGAAAAAACAAGAGGTCTTCGGCTACCTGCGAGAGGGCGAGTGTCCGGTCCTGCAAGCCCGGTGGGGGCCGTATACCTGAGGGATTACGCGGGATCCTCGCCCGGCCACAAGCGAAAGTGAGGCTGGCCGTTGACCCTGACACGCGACCCACACGCGACAGGCTGCTAGATCTCTGGACGCGGCAGCCGTTTGGAGGGATTCCCTGCGGCAGACCACGTTGTTGTGAGTACACGAAGAAGATAACATATCGTGTCAGAACCTGCGCCTCATGTGCCTCAGGACAGAAATGGACGCTCTATACTCACCTGTTTGGGTTTTTACAACTCACTAATATTGGCCGATCTGCATACACAAAGCAGTATCGTGCCACACACTCTAACAAATGAATGGTCTCATTTCTAACTTCTCCTCTCTATTAGAGAGCAGTTTTAGCAATCGTCGCTCCTATTTCGATCCTGTATGGATGACCTCACACACTTGTGGAGTCACTCCACGTGCCAGCATCCCTCGTCGAACTGCAATATTGGGAAACGTAAAGTACTGTCCAGCGAGAGAAGAGACCTAGACTAGTGATGTATCCCAACAAGTAGACCTCAGAGACAATTAATCGACGTGAGGAGAGCCTATCACTATGTCTTCCTACCGTACTGCCGTGATCATATGCGTAGGTCTTGGTGCAATTTCAACAGACTACTGCAGATGCTCCAGCACACCCTATTGCCGTTGCAACAACGTAGCAACAACATGCGACGTTTAGCCCTATGTGATGTCAGCACTGTTAAATTTGTGAAGTGCTTCGGATATTTCTAACAATGTGATTTAGTGCCTCATTCTCAGCACAGTCGTGAACTTTGTGCAATGTGCACGCACAATTTGATGCCCCATGAACCTTGTTTTTTTTCTTAAATTTCTTTCTCTTATGTTGTTTTTGTAATGTATGTTATACCTTGTATGCGTGTGTGTTTTACACTGTAATTCTTATTACAGATTACTGTATTGTTCTCCACACCATGTTTTTTTTGTATTTTGTGTTTATTGTTGTGTGTATGCAAACAGTGTGCCTGAAGTCCCCATAAATTGAAGCAGATACCACCACTGTCATTGTGAATGGACCATCAGTTCAGGGAACATTTTGTAAAGGTTATTCTTGCTGCAGGGAGACAGAATGAATCGGAGGTTGTAACTAGATTCTGAAAGCTCACAAAGAGATTGTTAACTTATATAGTATCATGTGTGAGTGAGTTCAGGTTAGTTTAATGATTAAAATTGTTGTAACATCTTGGGCATTTAATTGCGGAGCACTCCAACTCTGATTGTAAAGAATAAACTGCTCCATATTTGGCTCAGATGCCCGGGCCATATTTAGAGCGTGAATGTCTGCGTGAATCGGTGTTTGGAAGGGGCTCCCTGGGTATGGATGTGTGATGTGAGTGTTAGTGTTCCATATTAAGAAGGTGAAGTTGGCTACATCATAAATAATCCTCCCTCTATGAGCTGCATTTTTCAGTTGCAGTGATTTTCTTTATAGAGTGCAGCATGTGGAGCCAGTTTGCGAGATTGTTCTTGGGCAATTGACTCACTACCTTGCTCCTAAGTGAGCCAACCGCTCACCAATTACAATCTAAAATGGCGTAGGGGCTATGAGAGGTGGCATGAGCCCCCTCTCATATTTCTATCTTACGATTCTCCTCTCTAGTTGCATGCGGTGGAGGGTTGCTATTCCTTCACACGCGGACTTCCCACGCAGCGTCTCTCGTCACCCGGGTGGTCCGGTGACAGGCGGGTTAAGCCGATGTGTGTGAGGCAGTCGAGTGAATGCTTTGCAGACGCCGACATTGTCAAGAGACACGCCCGCTGGGGTGTGAAGTAGCGGCTGGGCTAGAGGTTCCGTTACTTCGGAGAAACTTAGCGAAAACACTTTCTGGCGGGCTACCAGCGAGGCGTGGGAATGACTTGTGTACCCAGGCAGTTGTGGCGGGAAAATTCCCGCACTTTCTGCAAAATAGTAACGGTGATTGGTTTGCTCAGGGCATAGCGCCGTGACGTAGCAAAATCAGCACAGAAATTGGCGCCAAGAATCTCCATTGGTGGAATGGTAGTGCTCCGGCAATGGAGTGGAATTTCCGCCGGTTTTCGAGTTGCTGATTGGAACGTTTAACCACGGCCACTGTCGTGGGGGCGGAAATGTTCTGTGTTCGGCCTGTACGGGTGCTCTTGTGAGTAGTCGGCGGTCGCCTTTCGGTCGAGGACGTCGAAGCAACCAGCCCTCGCCTGCGGTACGCCAGATCGTGTTCTGGCAGTTAAGAAGACAGTTTGGTAATGTATGTCCGCAGCACCGGCAGATAGGGATTTTCCTAGGTGATAATCAGAGCTCAGCAGAGCGCGCCTGTTCATCCTTTTCTAACTTTGTTCTGTCTTGAGTAGCAGCAATTACTGTTGGGTTAGCTGTGTGTCTCTCTTGAGATTTGAGTGGCAAGGAATTGGCTCCACATACCACCTCGTCTTAAACCTCACGATCTAGTTTAGGGACAACTTCACCTTTACAGTGTTTGTATGAATCTCCAATTTGTGCCAATTTGATGTATTATAAATATTTCCTGTGTTTATTTTACTATTCTGTGTTTAGTCTTAATAAATCATATTGTTATTTTGGACAGAACTTTCATTCTGTTAATCGATAGAGCAACCCTATCATTCCTCACTATGCTAATGAAACCTTTGTTTATTTAACTTATTTATCAAATTAAATTATTGCAGGTGCCAAACTCTCTTCTACTCCACTGGCAGGGTTGATTAGAGTCAGTTCGCGTATTTTTTTTATCCTTGTGCAACAGCAAAAGTCGGAGTTAGAATAGGGGGGGCTTGGAGCAAGATTTACATATGTGGATTCTAGTAGAATTTAGTGATAAATACACTGCTAGCCCCGGCACCTCGCAGGGTTACACAGACAATAAAGCGTCCTCTTTAAATATCATAACGAAATTAAAGAAGGTGGTATCTTCCATTTTTGCTGAAACAATTTTATTTGTTCAAGAGTAGTTTCAGCCTTTTAGGCCATTCTCAGTAAATTTTGTGGTTCTGCACTAAATATAATATTTTATATTATCTCCACGAATAGGAATGTGGTGATGTGAATATAAACTTATTTGTAATAAGCTTACATGCCATAGAAAACTATGCCTAACTTTTATCAAACAAAAATTTTAAAAAGGAAAAATTTTTAATGCCTAGACCGCAATTTACCTATCACAATTAAAATTCGATAACTAGCTTTTGTTGCTATCTGCAACAATCTTCAGATCATTTACGGGCTTTTTACATTTTGAACTACAGCAACTGAAACTAGTTTTCGAACTTTAATAGTGACAGGTAAATTACGGTCTTGGCATTAAAAGTTTTTAATTTAAAGAATTTTTATTTAATAAACCATTAAGGCTTCACTAATACGCCTTACGTATTAAAATGATAGCGTCTTTAAATCTGTGTTTTCAATTCCTGTTGGCTCACAAATGCTGCCTGGCTGATTTGGCAGCTGGACGCTTACAAATGTGCTGTATTGATTAAGGACTAAAACCAAACACGAAATAATAATTTCTAATACTATGTATATTTATGTGTCTATTTGAGAAAACTTAAAAAATAGTAAGAAACGAAATAAAAATAAATATTAAAATATATGGCGAATTAAGATTAAATTTTGAATTGAAATTATCAAGGAATTTTTTGTTTTGAAGATCTGTTTGTTCATTAAGAAGTGTATCTGGTTGACTTTTCACATGACTGAAAATTTCGATTTCTCCTAGAAACTTTCATATGATTCCCTTTCTTAGCACAGTGCAAAATCTGGAGCTTCTAGTTAATTTTATGAATGTAAGTTTGTTATTTAGGAGATTTAGTACAAATTCAATAGCACTGTTTTCGTTAGATTTTATGTACTCCTCAAAACGTATCCGGAAGTTTCGAGCAGTTTGCTGAAAAATCTGCTCGTGTATTTGAAATTGTTTGTTTGAGAACAAAAGTTAGAAACAACGTAATGCTAAAGTTATGGGCTGCAGCACTGAACATACATCTTACACAAAGTTTTTACGACTTAAGGTTAGTTATCATATGAGATGGGAAAGTATGTTTACTGTACAGTAGGTTAAGTAAATATTTCCATTTCTTATGATTGCTGAGGAAAGCCTAAGACACTAAAACAGTACATTCACTGCAAACTAGTTTTGATGTAGAATGCTATTCTGGACAAATACAAACTCTGCAAGACAATAATTTACGATAACGAAAAATCAACATTTAGGATAAAGAGATCGTATAGGAATATTTTGAAACTGTGAAATAATTACATATTATGACTCTTCCAGAAACGTGCATTACATGAAACTGAGCATGGAGGTTTCATCATTACTTAGTTCAAAATTATGAATGCAGAAGCAGGAATTTGATTTTCATAGAGAAATACGTAGAATGTGCCTATATCACGAGAGTACGCTATAGCAAAATAAAACGATCATCAGAACGTTACCTGCATAAATTAGATTTATTTAAGAACGAGCTGTAAAAATGCTAATATCAAATAGTTCCAATAACATTGAGGATTAAATAAGGTCTCATAGCCAAAGAGCACTGTAGACTACATATTGTGTTCCAATGATCGATTATACATGGTCAGATCTAAAATCAGTTTTGCTGACACTCCCAGCTGATGGACATGACAGCTATCACATTATGCATAGTTTAGATCTGAAAACGATTAATTTGGTTGAATTAAATGTTAATGTAGACTGCGTCTTGCTAATTGAATTATAAAACAAGATCTCGTTCTCCTGGCGAAACAAGGCACCTATTTACAATAGATCATTCATGTTGACACAGTTCTACCGCTTAGTTCAAGACCATGTCGGTTTTGCTTATTTTGTCTTTCATATAAAGAACACTTCTACTGCTGTTTGTTCGTTTTGCTTTCGAAGTCAAATGTTCTGGCAGTGTAAATAGCGGAAATACTTTTCCATATTCTGCGCCAGCTGCCATTCGATAAATTTGTGTTGTGGAGTATTCGAGAGTTGAGAAACTAGCTTCTTAGGATGTATCACCGTTCCTCTATTGGAAGACATCACCAGTCGGGTCAAAACGTCAGAGCACTCGCATGCCCAGTAAGATGTCGAAGAGATCCTAGTGAAGAAATTCCTGGTGGTTGTTATTAAACTTTCCCTATTTAACACGTTATAACACGGGAACTAATTACCGTACGAGTATCAAACTTTTTAGCATTAATGTCAAACACATGGGGAAGAGAAATAATTCTGAATCAATTCAATTGAAACACTTTTAATATGCCGCTACGGTACATCATACCATTACATACCGGTACCATTACTGCTGCAAAAGGGGTTCAATATGGCGCCATCAGTGTCCAGAAGAGTCTGAAAGCTTAGGTTTTCATTCTACACATCAGGGCGAAGCATGTCCGAAGGTATTCTGGCTACCTCTCTTTATAGCTGCGCATCAGATCAGGACATGTCTGACTGTTCCCCTGGTAAAACCTGTTCTTTAGCCTTCGGCTGACAATTCGATCGTTTCCAAATGTGTTTCGGAGAAAACTTCACGAGTGATGTACGGTGGAATCCGTGTCCCTCCTGTAGGGCGGGTATGACATAGTGGCGAAGCATATCGCAGTAACTCTGGCCAGTCACACTGCAGTCTTTGGTCCTTGAGCGCCAACCTGTTTAAAAAGAATGGGCCAATGATGAACGTAACCGTGAAGCCACACCATACCGTGACACAAAAATGGTTCAAATGGCTCTGAGCACAATGCGACTTAAATTCTGAGGTCATCAGTCGCCTAGAACTTAGAAATAATTAAACCTAACCTAAGGACATCACACACATCCATGCCCGAGGCAGGATTCGAACCTGCGACCGTAGCGGTCGCTCCGTTCCAGACTGTAGCGTCTAGAACCGCACGGCCACTCCGGCCGGCTACCGTGACACGTTCACCATGCGCAGGAACTTCATGCACAATGACTGGAGCTGAAGATCTCCGCATTCGGCAATTCTGTGTGTTTCTTCTTACCCGTCAGAGAAAAATGAGCTTCGTCTGTCCATAGGATGGTCCAGGGCCATCCCTCATCAACTTCAATCCTCGGGAGAAAGTGGAGAGCGAAGTCAACACACCCTTGTGTGTCCTGTGGTGCAAGCTGCTGTACGATATATATCTTGTACGGATACCATTTGAGAATGGTTCAAAGCACCTTTCGTACGGTGGACCACGGGATGTTCAACTGTCGTGACACAGCACGCGCACTGCCTGACGTTCGGGAATTGCGCACAGTGTTGTCTGCCATAGCAAGAACGATTTTATCAGCCAGTTGTCGGCCTCTTCCAGGAGCGACGTCCAGTTCTCCAGTTGATTCAAACTTCTTCATCATGATCCGCACAGCAAATGGAAAAAGAGGACCCTTCCGTAATCCTTTCATCAACCGATATTCTCGAATTCAACTATAGCTCTACTGTTGTTTCTATAATAGAACTTCATCAATAGTGCTATGCTCCTCCTTTTGTCCAAGCTTATGTTGACATTTCAACAAGTGCACTGCGAATGGTCAGATGTGTGAGACTATGAATCACGATGACTGATGACGCTAGCGACCGTACTTAGAACTGGACGGTGTCGCTATGACGCATGGAAATCATGCAGCCCATACTCCGGACATTAATGCTACCAAGTTTGGTGCTCTTCCGGTAATTAGTTTCCGTGTTATGACATGTTAAATAGGGAACGTTTAATTATAACAACCCAGTATAATGATTGTGCTCATTAAGAAGTGTATCAGGTTGACTTTTGACAAGACTGAAAATTTCGATTTCTTCTGGAACATTCATTTGATTCCCTTTCTTAGCATAGTGTAGGAAGTGATGTGAATGGACTTGTGTCAACTGCAGAAGTGATGACATACGTGGAAGTGTTAGAGGATTTTCATGCATAATTAAAACAAGCATTTGTTTCTAAATGACACTCTTTGCTTTCTGTTTGCCAGATTATATATATCATTTTAAAAAGTGACTTGTGGACAGCCTTTTACAACATAATTAAACGACGCGTAAATATTGTTATTATTGTTTATTGGTTTGGCCTGCTAAGAATCACATAAAATAGCTCATCGCTGACTTATTTCTTTCCAGCAGTTTTTCATTCTTTTCCAATGTTTCTCTCCTTTTTCCTTCTGTCCCTATTGCCCCTGTGTTATTCGCTGTTTCCTCCTGGAAGCCTTTGAAATTTTTTAATTTTGCTCTGAGCTTTTTTGTTACTCCTATTTCTTCTTCCTTTTGCATTTCCCTCAAGTATGCTTTAATTTCTTTGATACACGTCCATGGTGTTTTTGAGTTTCTGTCAAAAAAGTTGAAAATTCTTTTTGTTGTTCTTTTTCATCCAGCCTTTTTAGGTATCCACAGCATAGAACTCTTCTTTTCGTCATTATATTTAATATCACACCTGTTTTTCATTCACTTCTTTATTGATTCTAAATTTCTTCTTCACATTGTCGTATTTTGGTCCCAAGATTTTACTGATAATTTTTCTTTCCTTATTTCCTATTTCATCTAATTGTTTGGCTATATTTAACGAAAGGTATTCCGAAACTAAGCCATTCCGGTCCAGTGACGTTGTTGTAGTGCCTGAGTTTTTCATTTAGGGAAATAGTCTTCTTGTTATACAGGTTTTTTTTTTTTAACTGAAATGCCACTTCCATTTTGCTCGCCCTTCTGAGTTAGTTTTTTTTATAGAGTATTTTTTTTTGCATTGTTTTATCTAATATTTAAATTTTGTAGCCTCCTTTTATTCTTCCATACTCAGTTTCTATGTATATCGCTGCCTCTTTTTCGTATATTCCAGTTTTCAGAAGATGAACATAGACCTTATTTTGAAGCTGTCTCGTGTTGGTTCTTTTATAGTTTCAGCTAATTTATTACTACTGTTCTGCCTACAATAAAACTTGTTTCTGAATGTGGAGTGCCTGTCCCACTGGATTCCAGCCTTTCTTTCCTTTGAGAATCCTATATCCCTCTGATATAGAGACGGAGAAGGAAGTGCTCGTGTTAGAAAGGGCGTAAGTATGACAGTGATGTAGTCTTTCACCTCTGCTGTTCAATCTGTACGAGGAAGAAGCAATGACGACAATGAAAAAAAGTTGAAGAGTGGTATTAAAATTCAAGGTGAAAGGATATCAGTGATAAGATTCACTGATGACTTTTCTATACTATGTCTTTGTATCACGTTTCTTGAAGAGCCAAGAGGAGTATTTGCTATGCGTCTAATATTTTAAATAGTTCTTTTAGCTTCCCGGTTTTCAAAAGTGATTTTATGTCTACAGTGGCAAAGAAGTACTTCCTTTTTGTTCTTAATTTAGGTGTAGGACTTCCAGAACATTGTGAGACCTTCACTTTGCGTGTCGTTCCCGGATGCCAGAATCCGATAGTTTTCTTCTACGGAGGATATCCTTCTTAGGTTACCTCCTGGGGTAGTTCGACTTGGAAAAATTTCCGTCATGAATAAGCTGTTTGATGTTCTTGTTGGGGACACTGTGTGTGCCCGCTCACATTTAAACCTGAGACTGTCAGTCTTAGAGTGATATTTTAGCCGCGCCTCGTATCGGGTAAAAACGCTGAACAAACAGCTTCTGATACGGGAAGAGACACTTCTGGATTTTAATTTGTAGCTTTTGTATTACGAGTAAATGCAGTGTTACCTCTTCCGCCACTGCTGTCGCACCGATGTTCTTGACTTCCATGTTCACTGAGGTTCAAGTCTTCACTACAACCTTATCAAGGGACCCTCACGCGGTACCATCACCCGGGTCTCGGTGAAGCAATGTTTCTTAAAGAGGTATCTCATCTGGCCTTTCCTTTCTCACCCGTTTTTTATAAATTTAATTATAACAAAATTGGGTTAAGGATTAATGTAGTTAAGGAAAAGTGATTAACTGTCTGGAATTAGAGATAAAAATGTCTTTAAGAAAGGATCAGAGACGTCCAGCTGTGATTTGGAACTCAGGACGCAGTTTTTGAATTCGTCACTGTTAATCAACGAGATGAGAAAGCTCCTTTCCGCTGATTTCGTGTCGTTGCTACTATTAGATATTTTTCAGCTGAAACGATGACAAAAGAAAAGAAGAATTATTCAGTGTGAGATAAAAATTAGTTCAGGACTGTTATAGGTTTAGTGCTACTCGACCATATGCTAATGACAATATACATAGATACTTATGGATGGATATTACAAACGTAACAAACTGTAATTCAACCAAATTTTGTGTTGGTTTTGTTGTTGATGTTTAAGATTATGTGACAGTGAATGACTGAGCAAGCTGGGTGAATGGAATGCTTAGTGCAAGTTAGAGACGTAAATTGTAACAAATAAACACGACTGTCGGAAGCCTTACCAGTCAATAACGTTTATCTCATCATTGATTTACTGTGGCCTTAGTAAGACTGCGACTGCTTGTACGAGGTCAACGGTTGATAAACGTATTCAGGCTGCGAACTCAAGCGAAAGCTGCCAGGGACGCGTAGTCCGCGGGTTATTCCAGTTCTTGTTAAACCACACCAGAAGGCTGCACCGTGACCCTTAGCCAAGCTCCAATGGATGGCACTGGCGACCTCTGAAAGAGACAGTGATTTGAGGAATCAGTCTCTGACTATATAGAAAGTGTTACATGTCCCATGGACCGAGAAAAACACTAGTCTTTCGCTGCACGCTGCTGGGACTGCTCTCTTTGCCGTTAGTCGAGTTTCACTAAGGAAGCGCGTGCGCAAATTTTTAAATTTGCTATCAAATTCTTAGAACCTGTTTACAGAGCCTTGGTACACTTGAAAACAAAAAAGGAAGAAGCGATAGATTAATATTCCATGATAATAGTAATATTAATTATTATTAATTTTCAAAAACTTTGTGGTAAGTGCCTACCAGACGACTATAATGTGTAGAAACCACGAGGGCAGTTCAATAAGTAATGCAACACATTTTTTTTCTCGGCCAATTTTGGTTGAAAAAACCGGAAATTTCTTGTGGAATATTTTCAAACATTCCCGCTTCGTCTCGTATAGTTTCATTGACTTCCGACAGGTGGCAGCGCTGTACGGAGCTGTTAAAATGGCGTCTGTAACGGATGTGCGTTGCAAACCACGGGCAGTGATCGAGTTTCTTTTGGCGGAAAACCAGGGCATCTCAGATATTCATAGGCGCTTGCAGAATGTCTACGGTGATCTGGCAGTGGACAAAAGCACGGTGAGTCGTTGGGCAAAGCGTGTGTCCTCATCGCCGCAAGGTCAAGCAAGACTGTCTGATCTCCCGCGTGCGGGCCGGCCGTGTACAGCTGTGACTCCTGCAATGGCGGAGCGTGCGAACACACTCGTTCGAGATGATCGACGGATCACCATCAAACAACTCAGTGCTCAACTTGACATCTCTGTTGGTAGTGCTGTCACAATTGTTCACCAGTTGGGATATTCAAAGGTTTGTTCCCGCTGGGTCCCTCGTTGTCTAACCGAACACAATAAAGAGCAAAGGAGAACCATCTGTGCGGAATTGCTTGCTCGTCATGTGGCTGAGGGTGACAATTTCTTGTCAAAGATTGTTACAGGCGATGAAACATGGGTTCATCACTTCGAACCTGAAACAAAACGGCAATCAATGGAGTGGCGCCACACCCACTCCCCTACCAAGAAAAGTTTAAAGCCATACCCTCAGCCGGTAAAGTCATGGTTACAGTCTTCTGGGACGCTGAAGGGCTTATTCTGTTCGATGTCCTTCCCCATGGTCAAACGATCAACTCTGAAGTGTATTGTGCTACTCTTCAGAAATTGAAGAAACGACTTCAGCGTGTTCGTAGACACAAAAATCAGAACGAACTTCTCCTTCTTCATGACAATGCAAGACCTCACACAAGTCTTCGCACCCGAGAGGAGCTCACAAAACTTCAGTGGACTGTTCTTCCTCATGCACCCTACAGCCCCGATCTCGCACCGTCGGATTTCCATATGTTTGGCCCAATGAAGGACGCAATCCGTGGGACGCACTACGCGGATGATGAAGAAGTTATTGATGCAGTACGACGTTGGCTCCGACATCGACCAGTGGAATGGTACCGTGCAGGCATACAGGCCCTCATTTCAAGGTGGCGTAAGGCCGTAGCATTGAATGGAGATTACGTTGAAAAATAGTGTTGTGTAGCTAAAGGATTGGGGAATAACATGGTGTATTCAATGCTGAATAAAACAACCCCTGTTTCAGAAAAAAAAATTGTTGCATTACTTATTGAACTACCCTCGTATACGGCTGACATCCGACCTTTGGAATAATATCAGCTACGCAGCTCCGTAGTATAAACAGGAGGTAAATGGGAGAACTATCCCACAACCACTTAACAGCTCATTCGTCCATGTTGCTGTCAAGAACGGAAAAAAATCAAGGATCTGTCAGATGTAGTTCAGTTTCGCTTTAAGAAAAATAAAGCTACCACGGAAGCAGTCCTGACGCTGCACTTGATGATGGAGCCCTGCTTTACTAGAAATTAAGATGCTTTTCATTGGATTTATTGACCTGATGTGCAAGATATTTTAAATTCTCGCAACTGTGGCAGGAAGGTTGTAAGGCAGGAATTCAGTCTTAGTCTCATGCTGAACAACCTGAACATCGAAAAAGCAACGAAGGAAATAAAAGTTTCGGGAGAAGAATTAAAAAGTTGAAAGTATATCTATCACAGGATTGGCTGATGACATCTCTCCTCATTGAAGGTAGAGAATTAGTACAGGACCTGTTGAACAGAAGGAACAATGCAATGAGCGTGAAATTTGAACTGAGTATACCGAAGAAAGATCAGCATACTGAGGAATTTCAGTATATCTTCTGTGGATGACGAACTGCGACTGTGATTTAAATTGGCGATTTATCTGGTAATAAATAAATATGCAACCAAAGACCATGATGTAGTAAAGTGTAATATCTATCATAGCCACATTCTTTGTAAAAACATCCAATGTTTACTTTCTGTGAATCAATGTAAAACGAAATGCAGCTAAATACTGTGTACATATCTTAATAATGTGCATTATAGTAAGAGATCTGATATGGATATCACAAGGCAGTGCACTGTGAGTATCTAAAACATAAAAAATTTTCGAGTTCGTAAACGTTTCATCTCCGATTACTAAATTTCCGTCATTTCCGCCAGCAGCACCAGCCCTGCATCTAGCTACACTTGGTCCACAACATATGATCTTGTAGCACCTCCATCTGATAGTGAGTCAGCAGTGGCACGAAAACATGATCATGGTGGAATACATCGTAAAAAAGTGATTGGCTGCAATTTATTTATTACCAGATAAATCGCCAATACTGAGGATAACAGAAACGGATTTAGCGATAAAATGAACATCAAAATGGGGATCACGCTGCAGATGAAGTGATGGAATTCTGGTACAATGGAAGCAAAAAACTCATAACGAACTAAGCAAGAAGGATATTAGAAGCGGCTAGCATGTCCAAAGAGAACACTCTTCACTGAAGATATACTAGTATGAAACATGGGACTTACGATGAGGAAACGTTTCTGGGACTACGTCTGGATCACAGTGTGAATCATGGACTGTGGGAAAACCGGAAAAGATGAAAATCGAAAAGAATGTTGAAAATTAAGTGGACTCATAATGTAAGAAATGGGGAGGTTCTTCAGAGAATACTTGAGGAACTGAATGTATGGTAAACATTGATAAGAAAAAGGGACAGGATGATGTGTTAAGATATTAGGGCATAATTTCTATGTTACTAGAGGGTACTTGGGGAGACAGAGGCTGGAATATATCGTACAAATAACGGAAGGCGTTAGTCTGAGAGAAAGAGTTTGGCAAAGGAGAGTAAACGGTGCATGCAGCATCAAACCAGTAGAAAGAGTCATAAGAAAGAACTTTTTCATTATTATATTCACTATATTATAACTTATTATGTGCTGGTAGCTTCTGGCTCCAAGTGATTTCTGATACCTTTGCAAACGTTACAATGCCAAGTTCAAATGTTAATCTTATAATCAAATTTATGTGTAACTTAATACTTATTATGGTTTTCCATTCATTAAATTTGAGCAGATATCTTGAAAAACTCACATTTTATTGATCTATACACTCAAAAGTGCAGAAAGCTACCGATTATCCGTGTTAATCCGAACACACACACGCGGTGGCACTCGAGGACACGCATAATGCAAAATACACACGTTTATACACTGTCGCATCAATAGCACCTGGACGACCCGAGTAATAATTCCATTAATGACTTTTCAAGTTGATGTTGGTAATGTGGAGGCGAAAGAGCAGACAGAGGTTCAGGGCACTCTCTTGTCCTAGGGGTGGGAAACTGCCCCTAAAGGCGGAAGAATCAGGAATGATCAACGGAATGAGGATGCAGAAGGCAATGGAAACCACTGCATTAAAGACACGTAACCTGTACCCACAGGACATGTGGCATGTAACTAAAGAAGTGTCATGATGATCTTTCCATTGGCAAAAAATTCCAGAATAATCCCCGATTCGTATCTCCGGGAGGGGACTGCCAGCGGGGAGGCCATGAGAAAATGATTGAATAATCAACGAAAGGGTAACGTTTTACAAGTCGTGGCGAGGAATGTCAGAAGCTTGAACGTAATAGGGAAACTAGAAAATCTGAAAAGGGAAATCCAAAGGCTCATTCTAGATACAGTAGGGGTTAGTGAAATGAAAGGGAAAGAAGACAAGGATTTCTGGTCAGATGAGTATAAGGTAATATCAACAGCAACAGAAATAGGTGTAACAGGAGTAGGATTCGTTATGAATAGGAAGGTAGGACAAAGTTACTGTGAACAGTTGAGTGATAGGAGTTTTTTAATCAGAGTCGACAGCAAACCAACACCGACAATGATAGTTCAGGTATACATGCCGACGTCGCAAGCTGAAGATGAAGAGATAGAGAAAATGTATGAGGATATTGAAAGGATAATAGAGTATGTAGAGGGGGATGAAAATCTAATAGTCATGGGGGACTGTTTTGCAGTGGTAGGGGAAGGAGTAGAAGAAAAGGTTACAGGACAAGGAATGGGAGAGGAGAAAGACTAATTGAGTTCTGTAACAAGTTTCAGCTAGTAATAGCGAATACTTTGTTCAGGAATCACAAGAGGAAGAGGTATACTTGGAAAAGGCTGGGTGTTACGGGTAGATTTCAGTTAGGTTACATCATGGTCAGACAGAGATTCTGAAATCAGACACTGAATTGTAAGGCGTACCGAGGAGAGGATATAGACAATGTAGTAGTGATGAAGAGTAGGCTGTAGTTTAAGACATTATTCAGGAAGAATCAGTATGCAAAGAAGTGGGATAAAGAAGTACTAAGGAATGACGAGATACGGTTAAAGTTATCTAAGGCTACAGATACAGCAATAAGGAATAACTCAACAGGCAGTACAGTTGAAGAGGAATGGACATCTCTGAAAAGGGCCATCACAGAAGTTGAGAAGGAAAACATCGGTACAAAGAAGGTAACTGCGAAGAAACCATGGGTAACGGAAGAAATACTTCACTCGATCGATGAAAGGAGGATGTACAAAAATGTTACAGAAAACACAGGAATAGAGAAATACAAGTCGCTGAGGAATGAAATAAATAGGAAGTGCAGGAAAGCTAAGACGAAATGGCTGCAGGAAAAATGTGAAGAAATCGAAAAAGAAATGATTGTCGGAAGGACAGACTTAGCATACAGGAAAGTCAAAACAACCTCCAGTGACATAAAAAACGAGGTTGATAACGTTAAGAGTGCAACGGGAATTTCAATGTTAAATCTAAAGGAGAGAGCGGCTAGGTGGAAAGAATACATTAAAAGCCTCTATGAGGATGAAGATTTGTCTGATGTGACAGAAGAAGAAACAGGACTCGATTTAGAAGAGACAGGGGATCCAGTGTTAGAATTTAAAAGAGCTTTGGAGGACTTAAGATAAAATAAGGCAGAAGGGATAGATAACATTCCATCAGAATTTCTAAAATCATTGGGGGAAGTGGCAACAAAACGACTTTTCACGTTGGCGTGTAGAATGTAAGAATCTGGCGACATACCATCTGACTTTCGGAACATCATCATCCACACTATTCCGAAGTCGGCAAGAGCTGACAAGTGCGAGAATTACCGCACAATCAGATTAACACCTCATGCATCCAAATTGCTTACAAGAATAATATACAGAAGAATTGAAAAGAAAATCGAGGATACGCTAGATGACGATCAGTTTGACTTTAGGAAGGGTAAAGGCACGAGAGAGGCAAGTCTGACGTTGCGGTTAATAATGGAAGCAAGACTAAAGGCCGGCCGTGGTGGCCGTGCGGTTCTATGCGCTGCAGTCCGGAACCGCGGGACTGCTACGGTCGCAGATTCGATTCCTGTCTCGGGCATGGATGTGTGTGATGTCCTTAGGTTAGTTAGGTTTAGGTAGCTCTAAGTTCTGGGGGACTGATGACCTAAGATGTTAAGTCCCATAGTGCTCAGAGCCATTTAAACCATTTTTAAGACTAAAGAAAAATCAAGACACGTTCATAGGATTTGTCGACCTGGGAAAAGCGTTCGATAATGTAAAGTGGTGCAAGATGTTCGAAATTCTAAAAAAAATTGGTGTAGGATTGTACAATATGTACAACAGCCAAGAGGGAATAATAAGAGTGGACGACCAAGAACGAAGTCCTCGTATTAAGAAGGGTGCAAGACAAGGCTGTAGACTTTAGGCCCTACTGTTCAATCTGTACATCGAGGAAGCAAGGACGGAAATAAAAGAAAGGTTCTAGAGTGGAATTAAAATTCACGATGAAAGGATATCAGTGATACGATTCACTGATGACATTGCTATCAAAATGTTCAAATGTGTGTGAAATCTTATGGGACTTAACTGCTAATGTCATCAGTCCCTAAGCTTACACACTACTTAACCTAAATTATTCTAAGGACAGACACACACACCCATGCCCGAGGGAGGACTCGAACCTCCGCCGGGACCAGCCGCACATTCCATGACTGCAGCGCCTAAGACCGCTCGGCTAATCCCGCGCAGACATTGCTATCCTGAGTGAAAGTAAAGAAGAATTACTTGATCTGCTGAACGGAATGAATAGTCTAATGAGTGCAGAGTATGAATTGAGAGGAAATCGAAGCAAGACAAAGGTAATGAGAAGTAGTAGAAATGAGAACAGCGAGAAAACATCAGGATTGACGGTCACGAAGTAGATGAAGTTAAGGAATTCTGCTGCCTAGGCAGCAAAATAGGCAATAACGGACGAGCAAGGAGGACATCAACAGCAGACTAGCAATTCCAAAAAGGACATTTCTGGCCAAGAGAAGTCTGCTAATATCGAATATCCGCCTTAATTTGAGGAAGAAATTTCTGAGAATGTACGTCTGGAGTACAGCATTATATGGTAGTGACACGTGGACTGTGGAAAAACCGGAACAGAAGAGAATCGAAGCATTTTTGATGTGGTGCTACAGACGAATGTTGAAAATTAGGTGGGCTGATAAGGTAAGGAATGAAGAGGTTGTGAGTAGTATCGGAGAGGAAAGGAATATATGGAAAACACTGATAAAGAGAAGGGAGATGATGATAGGACATCTGTTAAGACATGAGGGAATGACTTCCATGGTACTAGAGGGAGCTGTAGAGGGCAAAAAATGTAGAAGAAGACAGATTGGAATACATGCACCAAATAAATGAGTACGTATGTTGCAAGGGCTACTCTGAGATGAAGAGGTTGGCACAGCAGAGAAATTTGTGGCGGGCCGCATCAAACCAGTCAGAAGACTGACGAAAAAAAAAGTGTACTGTGAAGCGGAAACGCGTAGGAACAACCACAGCTAAAAGACCATGCATGAGACGGAGAGGGTTCGACAGCGGATCACTTCCAGTTATTCCAGCAGGAAGGAGGTACACAGCTCGTGTCGTCTGTTGTTCAACTACGCCTAGACGGTCAATACCGCGGTTCGATCGCGTCCGCGTTGTTACTTTGTGCCAGGAAGGGCTCTCAACAAGACCAGGGAGACCTCACGTACTTGCAGACAGAGACCGGCGAGCACTGGGGAGGAAAGTGGTAAAAAACCCCATAAAATCAGCAGAAGTAATCACTCGGAAGTTCCAAAGTGCTACCAACAGTCCATATATCACATTTAATGTGCATGTGGAGTTAAGAAAACGTGGAACCGTGGTGGAGTGGTTCCACATAAGCAACACATTTCTGTAGCCAGTGCTGAGTGAAGCTTGAGAAGGTATAAAGAGCGACGCCACTGGACAGTGAATATCTGAAAATGATTGTTTTGGAGTGATGAATCGCTTTATACACGTGGCAGTGCGTTGAAAGGGCTTGGGTTTGGGGAATGCCTGGAGAACGTTACCTGCAATTATTTAGTGCCAGTTGTCAAGTACAGAGGAGACGATATCACGGCATGAGAGTGTTTTTCATGGTTAGAATGTAATCCTCTTATTGTCTTTAAGAAAATGCTAAATGTAGAAGGATGACGACGCGATATTTGGAGGGTGGGGCGCTCGACTGCGTGGTTATCAGCGCCCTACACAGAGTCCCAATTTGTACACATTCCAGTCTCGCCACTCTCCCGAATGATGATGAAGTGATGAGGGCAACACAAACACTCAGTCCCCGGGCGGAGAAAATCCCAAACACGGCTGGGAATCGAACCGGGGACCCCGTGATCTAAAGCAGCAACGCTAGCCTCTAGACCACGAGCATATGGACACATTTACAGCATTGTGTACTGAGTCTAGTCGAGGAGGACTTCTGACACGATGATTATATCAGTATATACAAAGCACTTTGTTATAAAGGAGCATATGTGAGGCAGTGGTTTGTGGGCAAAAACATTCCTTAAGTGGACTCACCTGTCCAGAGTCCCAACCTGAACCCAACGGAACACCTACGGGTGTTGGAAGATTTCTTGTGGAATGGCAGGTCATTCTTCTCGAAGTGCTGCACTGAATAGAGGTATCGACGTCGGTCGGTAAGGCCTGGCATGAAGTCGGCGTTCAAAACATCCCAAAGGTGTTCTATAGCATCCAGTCAGGACTCTGTGCAGGCCACTCCATTACAGGGATGTTATTGTCCTGTAACCACTCCGCCACAGTCCGTGCATTATGAACAGGTGCTCGATCGTATTGAAAGATGCAATCGCCATCCCCAAATTGCTCTTCAACAATGGGAAGCAAGAAGCTGCTTAACTTCAACGTAAGTCTGTGCTGTGATAGTGCCACGCAAAACAACAAGGGGTGCAAGCCCTCTCCATGAAAAACACGACCCCACCATAACACCATCGCCTCCGAATTTTACTGTTGGCACGACACAGGCTGGTAGATGACGTCCACTGGGCATTCGCCATACCCACATCCTGCCATTGGATCACCGCGTTGTGTACTGTGATTCGTCACTCCACGCAACGTTTTTCCACTGTTCAACCGTCCAATGTTTACGCTTCTTACACCAAGCGAGGAGTCGTTTGGTATTTAACTGTGTGATGTGTGGCTTATGAGCAGCCGCTCGAACAAGAAATCCAAGTTTTCTCACCTCCCGCTTAACTGTCACAGTACTTGCATTGGATGCTGATGGAGTTTGGATTGGTTGGTTGGTTGGTTTGGGGAAGGAGACCAGACAGCGTGGTCATCGGTCTCATCAGATTAGGGAAGGATTGGGAAGGAAGTCGGCCGTGCCCTTTCAGAGGAACCATCCCGGCATTTGCCTGGAGTGATTTAGGGAAATCACGGAAAACCTAAATCAGGATGGCCGGACGCGGGATTGAACCGTCGTCCTCCCGAATGCGAGTCCAGTGTCTAACCACTGCGCCACCCCGCTCGGTTATGGAGTTTGGATTTCCTGTGTGATGGTCTGGATAGATGTCTGTTTATTACACATTACGACCCTCTTCAACTGTCGGCGGTCTCTGTCAGCCAACAGACGAGGTCTGTCTGCACGCATTTCTGCTATACGTGTCCCTTCACGTTTCCACTTCACTATCATATCGGAAACAGTGCACCTAGGGATGTTTTGGAGTGTGGAAATCTCGCGTACAGACGTAAGACACAAGTGACACACAATCACCTGACCACGTTCGAAGTCTGTGAGTTCCGTGGAGAGCCCCATTCTGCTCTCTCACTATGTCTAATGACCACTGAGGTCGCTGATATGGAGTACCTGGCAGTAGGCGGCAGCAAAATGCGCCTAATATGAAAATCGAACGTTTTTGGGGTGTCCGGATACTTTTGATAACAGTGTAAGCTAAAAATCAGTAGGATCTACGCTTCGGCAGTCAAACAAGTTCTCACCACGCAAACTCTCATGATTGTGGAGTATTCTATGTAACATTATGAAACTTGTTTTGAGCGACGTGTGCTGTATTGTCTTGTTGAGTGTTCAGGTCACCAGCAGGGTGATGTAAGTGAACAAATGGATGCACATGACTACACACTAGTTTCCTGAATAATACGCTAGTGAAGAAGTTTAACATTTCATCCAATATGAACTATTGTCACAGAAGGCTTTCACTACATTCCTGTCTACGGTGGCACACCAGCAAGCTTTGAAAGCTCTCTTGTGAGCCGTTAGCTCTTTGCAATCCCATGAAATCATTACACTGCGATATTATTTTCAATTTTTAGATTTCGAGCAGTTTCGAAAATAATTTATATTCTTGCAATTATGACACTTTACGGTAAATAACCTCGCCTTGGATAAACGTATATTTACTTGTTTATACCATATGCAGACAAAAGCATTTTGCTTATTCAGTGAAGGTTTCACCCTAATACGTTATTGTTAAAACTTACAAACAAATTAAAACCAGAGTTCGTAAGCTGAACGTTGCATTTCACAGCTCTTATAGACTGAGCTCTTCTTTTGAACATTTTTAAATGTTATACACTGAGCGCTGTGAAAAGACATTACCTTCAAATTTTAGCTACGGGCTACTTCAGTAGCAGGAAGTCTTTATAAATTTCTGGTTTTTATTCTGTTGATTAAAGACATCTCCCACGAATGTTTAGCAGCGTGTATCTGCTGCAATATTCTCTATCATTTTCCTGGCACTGCAAAACGAAACTTTCTCCGGGCATGCAATACCGGACCGAGCCAGCGCGGTGAAATTCCGTGACGTCACACTTGCAGCGTGCCAAGTGAGCAGGCGCGTCCCGGATGAAACGAGGCGACGTTCAAGTGCGCTTTGCGGTTCCTGTGCTGCAGTTAGAGAGAAAAAAGGACTAGGATGGTAGTCTCAAACGTCGTGTGGCATTATGTATCAAGCGTTCCATGTAATTTACAGTTGCCTACTGAATGACTATATTCGTTTCTAGCTTACCTTCTAATGTACGCATATAAACTGCCCCAATTCATCCTAACAATATACGGGTGTATTAAGAAGTGCACTAAAATAGGCACATTACAAAACAAATCGCTACCAGAGGTTTTTCGTCTAATCTTTTTAGTAATCAATAATCAGTCTTTTGACTGGTTTGATGCGGCCCTATACGAATTCCTCTCCTATGCCAAACTTTTCATTTCAGAGTAGCAACTGCAACCTATGTCCTCAGATATTTGCTGAATGTATTCCAATTTCTGTCTTCCTCTACAGTTTTTATCCTCTACAGCTCCCTCTAGTATCATAGAAGTTATTTCCTGATGTCTTAACAGATGTCTTACAATACTGTCCCTTCTTCTTGTCAATGGTTTCTACAAAGTCCACTCCTCTCCTATTCTTCGGAAAACATCGTAGTTCTTTACCTTATCACCCCAACAATTTTCGACATTCGTCTGTAACACCACATCTCAAATGCTTCTATCCACTTCCGTTCAGGATTTCCCATAGTGCATGTTTCACTACCATACAATGCTGTGTTCACACGTACGTTCTCAGAAACTGCTTCCCCAGAATGAGGCCTATGCTTGCTACTAGCAGATCATCTTGGCCGGGAATGCCGTTTTTGCCAACTGAGTCCGTTTTTGATTTCCTCCACTCTCCGTAGATCATGGGTTATTTTGCCGCCTAGGTAGCAGTATTCCTTAAGTTCATCTACTTAGTGATCACCAATTAAATTTCTCGCTATTCTCATTTCTGCTACTTCTCATTACTTTCGTCTTTCTTCGATTTAATCTCAGTCCGTATTCTATGCTCAATAGACACTTCATTGAATTCGATAGATACTGTAATTCTTCTTCACTTTCATTGAGGATAGCAATGTCATTAGCGACTCTTGTCGTCGATATCCTTTCATCTGTAATTTTAATCCCACTCTTGAACCTTGCTTTTATTAACTTCAGTATGTCTTCGACGTACAGGTCGAACGGTAGTTGTGAAAGACTACATCCCCGTCTTACACTCATTCTAATGCGAGCGCTTCGTTCTTCATCTCCCAGTCTTATTGTTCCCTCTTGGTTCTTGTAGCTATTACCCCCCTTCCCCTATAGCCAAACCCTATTTTTCTCAGAATGTGCACCATTTAACATTGTCGGACGTTTTTTCCACGTAGACAAATCATATGAACGTGTCTTGGTTTATCTTCATGCTTGCTTCCATTATCAACTGCAACGTCAGAACCGCCTCTCTCGTGCCTTTACCTTTCCTAAAACCAAGCTCATCCTCATCTAACAGATACTCTGTTTCCTTTTCAGTCCTGTGTATACTATTCTTGTCAGCAACTTGGATGCATGAGCTCCACTCTCGCACTTATGGGGTCCGAAAGTCTGATGGTATATCGTCAGTCTCACAGATTCTACACACGAAGCTGAATAGTCATTTTGTTGCCACTTCCACTAATGATTTTATAAATTCCGATGAAACGTTATCTATCAATTTGCTTATTTGATGTTTGATCGTCCAAAGGTCTTTTAAGTTCTGATTTTAATACTGAATCTCATATGTATTCCCTGTGAACTCTTATGTTTCTCCTATTATGTCATCAGAGAAGTCCTCCCCCTCACAGATGCCTTCTACTATCCTTTCTACATAGCCACTCTCCCTTTTGCATTTAACAGTGGAATTCCCATTGCACTGTTAATGTTGTCACCCTTTCTTTTAATTTCACTGAAGGTTGTTTTAACTTTTCTATACGCAAAGTCTATACGCATTTCTTTTTCGATTTCTGCACATTTTTCATGAAGCCATTAGCCTTAGCTTGCCTGCACTTCTTAATGATTTCGTTCCTGACTTGTATTTCTGCATTCCCGAATTTCCCTAAACGTTTTTGTACTTCCTTCTTTCATCGATCAGCTGAAGTATTTCTTCTCTTGCCCATGGGTTCTTCCCAGTTACCTTGCTTGTAGCTATGTCTTTCCTTCCAACTTATCTGACTGCCCTTTTTAGAGATATTCAATCCTTTTCAACTGAACTACTTATTGACCTACTCATTATCACAGTATCTATAGCTTCAGAATGCTTCAGGCATGTCACTTCATTCCTTAGTACTTCCGTAACACACTTGTTTGCGCATTGATTCTTCCTGAATAGTCTCTTAAACCTCATCGTTCTCTTCATCATTACTAAACTGTGATCTCAATCTATATCTCTTCCTGGGTACATCTTACAACGCTATATCTGACTTTGGAATCTCTGCCTATCATTATGCGATTTGGCTCGAATCTTCCCATATCTCCTGGCCTTTTCGAAGCATACCTCCCCCTCTTATGAATCCTGAACAGAGATTCGCTATTACTACCTGAAATTTACTGCAGAGCTCAATTAGTCTTTCTCCTCTCTCATTCCTACTACCAAGCACGTATTCTCACGTAACGCTTTCTTCTACTCCTTCCCCTAAAATCGCACTCCAATCCACCTTGACAATTAAATTTTCATCTCCATCTATGAAGTGAATTACCCCCTCAGTACTTCAGTATCCTCATATAATTTCTCTGCCTCTCCATTTTCTGCTAAGTCGGCATGTATACCGGAACTATTGTTGTTGGTGTTGATTTGCTGTTGATTCTGATAAGAGTAATCTTATCATTGAACTATTCACAGTAAATCACTCTCCGCCCTACATTGCTATTCATAACGAATCCTACTCCCGTTATACCATTTTCTGCTTCTGTTGTTATTACCCTATACTCATCCGACCAGAAATCCTGTCTTCTCTCCATATCACTTCACTGACCCCAACTATATCTACACTGAGCCTCTGCATATCTCTTCTCAAATTCTGTAGATTCCCTATCACATTCAAACCTCTAACATTCCACGCTCCGACTCCTAGAACGTTACCCTTTCGTTGGTTTTCCAAACTTTTTCTCATGGTCACCTCCTCCTTGCTGTCCCCTCTCGGAGATCCTAATGGAGAACTGATCCGGAATCTTTTTCCAGTGTAGAAATCATCATTTTCCAGTCACATATCACATGTTGTGTGGATACACTTTATGTGTCTTTAATGGAACAGTTTCCACTGCCTTCTGCATTCTCATGCCGTTGATCATTGCAGGTTCTTCCACCGTTTAGGGATAGTTTCCCAGCCCAAGGGTACTATTGCCCTAAAACTCTGCTCGCTCCTGCGCCCTCTTTCACAAGACCTCTGATGGAACGAAGGCGATAATTTTTATTCAAAATTGAAGTAGTGGCGACGTTCGAATCCGGGCCCAAACTTTTTGATTAGTAGCCTTTTTTCTATGATTTTGCATGCTCCTTGCGCAGGAGCCATGCTAATATCCTCTGCATCGTTCCAGTTTTTAGCATATATACTGCCCAAGCGAATATGCACCTGCACCCTAGAAGAGTATTTAAAGCGAAAATACATTTTTCAGAACACAATAACCTAGAACCTGTCTTCAAACACGTAGAAGATTCATGGGCCAAGTTTAAACTGATTGTACATCGCGCTTTGGAGAAGTACGTGCTAAGTAAGTGGATAAATGATAGAAATACCAACTGTGGCTTAATAACAAAATTCGGAAGATGCTGGGAAAACAGATATTTTTGTACTTTCGGTTCACAAAATAACACAGAAAAAATGTTTGCTGAATAAAATGTGAAGAAATTCGCGCGCCTGCAAAACATCAAAGGATACAAGAACAGTCAACATCGTACAGTGTTGAAAGATCTTACCGAGAATCCTAGAACATTCTGTTTTTGAGTAAAATGGTAAAGTGGATCGAAGGTTCCATGTCAGTCACTTTTAGACCAGTCTTCTGTGGCAAACAGGGAAGCCGAAGTTTTAAATTTCGCGTTTTAAAAAATCATTTACGCTGGAGAATTGTACAGATATACCATCGCACAAACTCCCATATACAGGTCACAGAAATAGTCATCTCTGGCGTTGAAAAGCAGTTGAAAGAGTCGAAAAGAAATAAGTCGCTTGTTCCAGATTGAATCCCAATTTGGTCTGACAAAGAGTACTCTTCGACATTGACCTCTTCCTTAGTATGCGTGTACTGCGAATGTTTCGCCCAGTGGGAAGTCCCAAGCGACTGGAAAAAAATCGCAGGTGATACCCGGCTATAAAAGGGGTAAAAGAACGGACCCGGAAGATTACAGATAAATTCTTGAGCATATTCCACGTTAGGATATAATAACTTTCCTTGAGAGAGGAAAGTCACCATCCACCAACCAAGACTAATCTAGAAACATGTAGCCTTCGTACTAGAGAAGCTTTACTTGCCCAGGCCACAATAAATACATACATAGACGACTAGTTTTGGCAATTGAAATTGCCATCTTCAGATCATCAACGTACATAAACTGCGATCTATTTACTACATTGAGTGGCCCATTGGTTAGTGTATGTTGATGATCTGAATATGGCAATTTAAATTGCCGAAACTTGCTGTCTACATATACGTTCTTATTGCGATGTGGGCAAATACAACTTCTATTGTAAGATGATTACGTTTTTCACATCCCAAGGCATTTTTCTGCTGACGTCATGTTATCGTAAAGAAGTTAGAAAGCATTGTTGGTGCGAAACATAGCTGTTTTCGCACCATATCCTGCTGACTATGGGCGGAGGGCAACAGATTCTATATTTATAGATTTCTGGAAAGCATTTGACACGGTGTCACATTGCAGAATGTTAACAAAGGTCCCAACTTACGGAATAGTTTCTCAGGTATATGAATGACTCGAATGCAATATGTTGTCTTGAATGACGTGTATTCATCGGAGACAAAGGTATGATCAGCATTGCCAGGGAAGTGTGATAGAACCGCTCTGGTTCTCATTATGCACTGACCAGCCACAACATTATGCCCACCGAGCTACTATCGATATAAACCCGTCCAGGCGACAGCAGCGTCAACCGAAGACGAGTGACTGCTAGTCAGACACACATGTGGCGCATGTAGCATCAGTGAGCGTGCTATCACTGTGTAGAATGGTTGAGTTTGGCCGAGGCCAGATTATGATGCCCTGGAGGCTCAGCGCGAGCATTTCGGAAGCTGCTCGACTTATTAGGTGTTCGAGGGGTGCCGTGGTGAGTGGCTTCAAGATGAGCGAAACCACATCCATACATCGTGGGGGTGGGCGGCCACCTCCTATTACAGATGTGTGCTGGGTAGACTGGTAAACCAGGAAAGGTGGTGAACTGTCGCGGAACAAACATCATACGTTAATGCTGGGAGGGTACAAGTGTGTCTCAACACACAGTGCACCGAACACTCCTAACGATGAGCCTCCGCAGCCGATGACCCATTCATGTGCCAATGTTAACACCACGACATCGGCAACTAAGACTGAAATGGGCACGTGACCATCGGCACTGGAGGTTGGCGCAGTGGCAGAGCGATGCGTAGTCTGATGAATCCAGATACCTTCTTATCATGCCGATAGGAGGAAGCGAATCCGCCGTCTTCCAGGAGAAAAGCTCCTTGACATATAAATGTGGGACGGAGACAAGCTGGCGGCGGCTCCATTATGTTCTGGGGAACATTAGCGTTGGCATCCATGGATCCAGTGGAGCTCGTGAAAGGCACCACGACGGCCAAGAAGTATCGTACACTGGTTGCAGACCACATACACACCTTCATGACGATAGTGTTCCCGATCGCATTGGCATTTTTGAACAGTATAAAAGCGCCATGTCACAAGGTCTGGCGTGCGATGGAGTGGTTCGAGAAACACAGTGGTGAGTTCCAATTGATGTGCTGGCCCCCCAACTCGGCAGTTCTGAACCCAACCGAACACATCTGAAATGTGATTGAATGGGGGTGTCAGAGTTCATCGCCCCCTCCCCGGAATTGACGGGAATTAGGTGATTTGTGTGTGCTGTTGTTTGGCCAGCTCACTCCAACGACAAGCCAAGTTCTCATTGCTTCCATGCCATGACGTGTCGCCGCAGTACCAAAGATGCACAAAGCAGCAATTAGGTATGTGGTCATCATGTTCCGGCTGTACATAAAAGGTATGACAGGATGGGCAGCAATTTGCGGCTGCTTACTGATGATGCTGCAGTGTACAGTATAATGTCGTTGGTAAGTAACTATAGAAGGATATACGACGATAGAGGTAATTACCATTAATTATAAAGAATGACACTTTGCTCTTAATGTAGAAGACTGTAAGTTAATGCAGATGAGTAGGAAAAAATACAATTCTATAACGTTCCTATACAGTGTTGGTGGTCTGCTCTCAGATATAGTCAAGTCGATTAAATATCCAGGTGTAACGTTTCAGATATATGACACGGAACGAGCACATGAGATCGGCATGGGAAGGGAAATGGTCGAATTCGGTTTATAGGGAGAACTTTAGGAAAGTGTAGCTCATCTATCAAGGAAACGTACTATAGTAGAATACTAGTGCGACTCACTGTTGCGTACTACTTGAGCGTTTGGTATCCGCATCAGATCGGGTTAAAGGAAGACATAGAAGTAGTTCAGAGGTGTGCTGTTCGACTTCTCACTGGTAGCTTTGATCGACACTCAAGTATTAAGCAAATGCTCCCTTGAAGGAAGAAGACGTTCTTTTCGAGAAACATTATTGAGAAAGTGTAGTGTCGGCAGACTTGCCAACACTACGCACACTAATTGAAAGAGGCGGCCAAGATGCACGCGCTAACTCACGAAGGATGGAGTGAGGTCTGAAACAGGAGACTTAATAAATGTGATAAAGAAAATACGTATCTTTGGAATATACTTAACTTTTAATACATCCTTGTATACATCGTTCTTGATGAGACATCTGGAGATTGTGGCGATACAAGTGACTCTTTATATACAAGCTATTTAAGGCTAATGGCGCCTTGCTAAGTCGTAGCCATTAACTTAGCTGAAGGCTATTCTAACTGTCTCTCGGCAAATGAGAGAAATGGCTTCGTCCGTATAGTCGCTAGCAACGTCGTCGTACAACTGGGGCGAGTTCTCGTACGTCTCTCGAGACCTGCCGTGTGGTGGCGCTCGGTCTGCGATCACACAGTGGCGACACGCGGGTCCGACATGTACTAATGGACCGCGGCCGATTTAAGCTACCACCTAGCAAGTGTGGTGTCTGGCAGTGACACCACAGAAAGTTTAGAGGACCAGCAATTGCGACTGACAGCAGAACGATCCTACCACCGCCAACAAACATCTCGCGTGAGGACGAAAAAGGCAAGACGAGAGAAATCAAGGCTGACACGGGGGATGGAGACAGTCGTTATCCACTCCCTCCATTTGCGAATGGAGCAGAAAAGGACTAGCGGCAGTACAAGGTACACTCCGTTATGTACCGCAGAGGAGGTATGTAGTAGACAGCTCTACTCTTAGCTAGACTTGACTGGAAACATCCCCTAGGGTGTGGCTAAGCCATTTGTCTTTATTATTCTTTCTTTCAGAATTGTTTTTCTTGCAAGGTACACAGGAAAACTTCTGTGAAGTTTGGTAGTTGTGCAGGTACTGGCGGAAGAAAAGCTGGGAGGGCGCGTCGTGAGTCGTTCTTGGGTATATTAGTTGGTAGAGACGTACCCGAGAAAGGCATGGCCCCAGTTTTGACTTCCGTTCCGGCACACACTTTTAAACCGCCAGGAAATTTCAAATCAGTACACAGCCCTTGGAAGAGTGAAAATTCGTTCTGTTACCTGTAGCTCATTAGGGTTACTTCTACTCAAATAGATGTATCATTTTCAGCGGTTCTGCTGGCAGGAAAATGAAGCTCCCCTTTCATTATAACACACGCTGCAGCAGGTAATCTTGTTGGTCGTGTCGACAGCTTTTGCTCTCCCTACAATCAGACTATCCAATAGGTGACAGTTACACCGGAATGTTTGATTAAACAAACTGTGGTATTTGTCTTTGGTGCTTCTGACCAATGGTTAAGATGCACGCAGTGGTGAGCTTGTTGCACACTATGGTTGGAAAGTACAGGCATACGCAACGAGTTCACTTCTGCGGATCGTAGTAGTCGCCGTTTCAGAATTTCAGCTAGTAGCTTTTAAGAAACCTGAATTTTAGAACTCTGCTACGGTTCTGCTTTATGTTGCGAGAAATACCTGTCACAAAATTCACTTAATGTAGAGGTTACGGCGATTCAATTAGTGGTCTACTTCTTATGGGCAACACTGTACTGTTCCGCTACGATTATAGGTGAACTCGATACTTGAGTATTGCAATACTTGAGTATTGCTCATCAGTGTGGGATCCGTACCAGGTCGGGTTGACAGAGGAGATAGAGAAGATCCAAAGAAGAACGGCGCGTTTCGTCACAGGGTTTTTGGTAAGCGTGATAGCGTTACGGAGATGTTTAGCAAACTCAAGTGGCAGACTCTGCAAGAGAGGCGCTCTGCATCGCTGTGTAGCTTGCTGTCCAGGTTTCGAGAGGGTGCATTTCTGGATGAGGTATCGAATATATTGCTTCCCCCTACTTATACCTCCCGAGGAGATCACGAATGTAAAATTAGAGAGATTCGAGCACGCACGGAGGCTTTCCGGCAGTCGTTCTTCCCGAGAACCATACGCGACTGGAACAAGAAAGGGAGGTAATGACAGTGGCACGTAGGGTGCCCTCCGCTACACACCGTTGGGTGGCTTGCGGAGTATAAATGTAGATGTAGATGTAGATATGTCATGGTATCAAACGTCCTTGAGTTTCGTGTCTGCTGCTCACCATAAGTGAAATTAGGTTTCAATGAAAAAATGCTACGATATCTTAACACTCAGAAAATATATACAACAGAAACAACTTTGATAATGAAACAACGTTCTTTGGTGAAGTCGGTCGGCTAGACCGTCAGTGAGAGAGCACAGCGATTTCCAGCTGCTAATACGGCTAGTACACCATTCGTTTATTACATATTCTTACGAGCTTCAAATACGAGCGACTTATTTTCAGTTATCTGTGTAGATACAAGTTTATTTTTTTAATTTCTTGCTTGTTCGAGTGCTTACTAGGGACAATGTTTCATCATATTAACAGAATCTTCCGTCGGTTCTTGGTAGAACAACATTATAATAATAAATGAAAAGCACCAGTTTGCGTTTGTTCTACAATATTATTTTTATTCCTAACCGGTTTTCGGCTTACAAGGCCATCTTCAGATGTCTGAAGATGGCCTTGTAAGCCGAAAACCGGTTAGCAATAAAAATAATATTGTAGAACAAAAGCAAACTGGTGCTTTTCATTTATTATGACAATGTTTTATTTTAATAACAGTGTAGCGTACAGTACCGCCTTTGCTATCGACCCTTGCATCGACCCTCGTATTGTACAGGCTTTTGTTTGTTTTGGTTAGAATAGCTTAGTTCAAATGGTTCAAATGGTTCTGAGCACTATGGGACTCAACTTCTGAGGTCATTAGTCCCCTAGAACTTAGAACTAGTTAAACCTAACTAACCTAAGGACATCGCAAACATCCATGCCCGAGGCAGGATTCGAACCTGCGACCGTAGCGGTCTCGCGGTTCCAGACTGCAGCAGAATAGCTTAGTGTCAGTTAGACTGTCAGTGAGAGAGCACTGCGAGTTCCTGCTGCTAATAAGGCGAGTACACCGTTTGTTTATTACATATTTTTATGAGCTTCAAACATGAGCGACTTCAGTAATGGATAGGAACTGTGATTGCTGTGTACAGATGCGAGCTGAGTTGTTGGCCTTCACTCATAGCTCCAGGCTGGGTTCGCTTCCGTCACACAACTTGAGGCTGCTGCCAAGGGGCATCAATGTCGGGTATCGGACGCGGGTATGCGAGGGACGTCAAGCACACCCCGCATGTCCCCCGATTGGTCCATTGCTGCGACCACCCCAGGTACTGCCAGCACTGAGATTGATCCCTCCCCTGTGTTCGAGTGGGAGATCATTCCAAAGTCTGGTAGGCAGCGAAAGACTTTCCGAGAGGTTAATCGTAGGGCCTCCCTGGTTCGTTTGACGAACAGGTTACGGGCGTTACCCATGGCTGACGAAGCCTCTGAGCCGGATGCAATCGTCCACCCTGTTCCAAAGAAAGCTTCTAGACACTCACAGAGGTTGGGTTTTCTGATAGTTGGGAGCTCCAACGTTAGGTGCGTAATGGGGCCCCTTAAGAACATGGCTGCCAGGGGGAAGGGGGGGGGGAAGAAAGCCAGTGTACATTCCGTGTATATACTGGGGAGGAGTCATTCTGGATGTGGAAAGGGTGCTTCCGGATGCCATGAAGAGTGCAGGTGGTGGCCCATGTCGGTACCAATGACGTGTGTCGCTTTGGATCGGAGAAGATTCTCTCTTGTTTCGGGCGATTAGCTGAAATGGTAAAGACTGCCAGTCTTACTTGCGAGATTAAGGCGTAGTTCACCATCTTCAGCTTCGTCGACAGAACCGACTGTGGTCCTTTGGTGCAGAGCCGAGTGGAGGGTCTCAATCAGAGGCTCAGGCGGTTCTGTGACTGTGTAGGCTGCAGTCTCCTCGACTTACGCTATCGGATGGTGAATTTCTGGGTTCCGTTTAATAGGTCAGGAGTCCACTACACACAGGCAGCGGCTTCACGGATAGCGGAGGCTGTGTGGAACGGACTGGGCGCTTTTTTAGGTTAGAGGGTCTCAGGAAACCCCAAAAAGGGCACCCTTCTAAAAGGGGGTAGGTAAAACACAGTAAGGTAGTTGTAGAAACGATCGGTATTGTAGTTGTAAATTGTCGTAGCTGTGTTGGGAAAGAACCATAGCTCCAAGCACTGAAGCTCAAATAGTTATAGGTACAGAAAGCTGGCTATAGCCGGAAATAAGTTCAGCCAATATTTTTCAAACGACCTAACAGTTTTCAGAAAAGATAGATTAAATACAGTTGGTGGTGGAGTATTTATTTCCATCAGAAGTAGTTTACCTTGTAGTGAAACTGAAGTAGATACTTCCTGCGAAATAGTATGGGTAGAGGTGTAAGTAGACTGTATAGGTTTTTTTATTGGTAACGCCACGTAGCGCTCTGTTTGAAAATCACTGGCTGTGCTGTGTGCAGTCTGTGGCAAGTTTGCATTGTTGTTGGCTATTGTAGTGTTGTGCAGTTGGCTGTAACAGCGCGTAGCGTTGCGCAGTTGGACGTGAGCCGCCACCAGTGGTGGATGTGGCGAGAGAGATGGCGGAGTTTTGAGAGCGGATGATCTGGACGTGTGTCCATCAGAGACAGTAAATTTGTAAGACTGGATGTCATGAAATGATATATATTATGACTTTTGAACACTGTTAAGGTAAATACATTGTTTGTTCTTTATCAAAATCTATCATTTGCTAACTATGCCTATCAGTAGTTAGTGCCTTCAGTAGTTTGAATCTTTTATTTAGCTGGCAGTATTGGCGCTCGCTGTATTGCAGTAGTTTGAGTAACGAAGATTTTTGTGAGGTAAGTGATTCATGAAAGGTATAGGTTATTGTTAGTCAGGGCCATTCTTTTGTAGGGATTATTAAAAGTCAGATTGCGTTGCGCTAGAAATATTGTGTGTCAGTTTGAGCACAATCATTTATAATTTTTCTAAGTGGACATTTCATATGTCGACCATTAGTCGAGGATATCTCACTGGAATCTTCTGATTTTTTCTTGTAGTTTGTGTAATTAGTGTAGCTTTTGTTTATTGCTAGCGCGTAATTGTAGAGAGAATCTCCTTTGTAGTTGCAGTCTTTCATTGTTGTACTGTAAAACAGTTGTGGCATGCATGTACATTTGCACCAAGTATTTCGCAGCTGCGCTTGCGATTAACTAGATATTATTTTCAGTGCTATGTTAATGTGTTTTCTTATTTTTGCTCTTCAAATTGTGCTTTTCTGTGTTATCGTGTGAAATATTGTGACATTTATGGCGTGTGAAAAACGTAATACTAGGCTCCAAAGTAAACTGAGAAGTGACAGTGAAGACGAAAGCAGTGTGTTAGCGCCACCGTGTAGTGAATTAACTGAAGTCCAACATAGTAATTTGGTAATTGTGCATAGGGAAATGGAGCGGGCGGCAAACAATGGTGTAGACAGTGAAACAATTAGTGAACAGGGAAGCATTATCGATCGATCGGTCGGCAACAGCTCGCCTCAGGAGTCGGGAATGACAGGACACAATCTTGCAAATACTCAGATTCAGGTTTTGGGTCCTCACCGTTTTCTCAAATAAGTCAAGACACATTTTCTGCTTGTTAAAATGTGAATGTTGCCGGTGCAAATTCGCTGCCGGAAAGCACTGAGGAACATGTTTCATACACCAGTGCATTGTTATTACAATTAATACAACACATGGGACAAAAGCTTCAAAAGTTAGACACAATGGAACAAAATCTTAAAAAGTTAGACTCAATGGAACAATGCTTGAACAAACACGTGAAGATTTAACTGCAGAGTTACTTAAAATCGAATATAAATGTCGAAAAGTCTGTAATGATGTAAGAACACAAATTTGTGAGCATTTTCAACCTATTTTTTCGCGTCATGAAAATGCATTACAGAATCACGAAGCAGCCATAAAAGAACTACAAACTATTGTTCATGAAAATCACGACACCTTGCAAGCTAAAATTGACTTAGTTGCATCTGCCGATTCGGTTACGCAACTTGCAAAAACTCAGGAAAACTTAAAGGACACAGTAGATACGATTTCAACACAAATGGACACTCTGAAACTCGGTTCAGAAAAACACACTGAGGAAATCAGTTCACTATCAGAGAAAGTAGCCGAACGTTTGGATCAGTTCACTAACTTATCTACAAAGGTAGATGATGATCTGAATGAAACAAGACTCTTAGCTTTCACTGACACAGAAGAGTATGAACAAATTACAAAATTCAAACAAAATCAAAATCAAATCAATACACAGTATAAAAGAGAAATCCGGGAAGATCAGTTGACACAGGTAATACAAGAATTACATATTTCAGTGGAGACTCGCGCTCCAACATGGGAAGAGGGACTTAGAAATACGGAACAGCCACAAAATAATAACACAGGGCACTTCGGAAATTATGAAAGAAATTGGCAAGATACACCGAATTTTGAGATGGAACCGCCGAAAAGAAGTAACAATGACCGATGTGTGAATCGCCGACATGATGATTTTGACTATAAGCTGTTCACTACTACACGTAAATTCAAAAAATTTAAGAATTCTGGCAACGACATTCATCCACAAACATGGCTTCATCAATTCTCTCATTCTTTTCCTCCCAACTGGTCACTGGAGTACAGGTTAGAATTTATGTGTGGCTACTTAGAGAATGAACCAGCTGTAAGAATGTGATCGGTCATTCACGATTGTCACAGTGAAGGAGAATTTTATCATGCCTTTCTCTCAGCATATTGGTCTGAAGCTACTCAAGACCGAGTAAAACATAGCATCATAATGATGAAACATTTCGAAGAATCTGAATTTTCCAATCTTGTCAAATATTTCGAAGACTGTTACATAAGAATCAGTATCTTTCAAACCCATACAGCCCCTCAGAACTCATCCGCATTTGCTTAATGAAATTGCCTGAACATTTACGACATATTATTTTGGCAGGACGTTGCAAAGACGACATTGAAGCTTTTCAGGGACTCTTACAAGAATTGGAAATTGACACTAACAATCGCAGAACGCGAAAACAGGAGCACAAAAATTACAGGTCACATCCGTCACAATTCCGCGGTGACAGACAATAACTGGACACGACAAGGCTATTCTTACAACGTAAATCGTGACCAAAACAGACACCACCCGTATGACAACCGTTGGCACAGTAGTAAGAATTACATGGAAAGATCACCTCTCCGCAGTATTGACTATCACAGAGACAATCTGAGAAACAGACAATATGGGAACCAAAATAATTATTATCAAGGGAGACAGAATAACTTCAGACGCAACGGTCCACCGCGCAGTTACGACTCATGGAGAAATTCTCCACCACGTGACCCACAAGAAAAAAATTACAGAAACTACAGATATGACGACGGACGACATAATCTTAACAAAAGACCAGAATTTAACCAAAATTGGCGTGATTCAAACAGGGCTGGGCCCTCTCGGCTAGGTGAATTTGTAGAAGTTAGGTCTCCTAATCCCAATAACGACGCCCGCCAACAAAGAGATAGCAGACAATGACTCGCACCACAGGCAGGCACGTGCTCCGGCTGGCTCAGAGAAAAATAACATAGATGCCAACCTTGAGAAAAATTTTAGCAGTCCTTTCCGACGTATTCCACATGATAGTTGCGTTGAAGTTGAAACTCTGCGTACTAGGAAGCGTAAAGGATTGCACCACATTTCACATGTAAAACCGTTTATTGAGAGATAATCTGCTTTTTAACTTAGTCTTTGCTACAAAATTTTTCACTTCACATTACTAGTTAACATGCAACAATGTTGTGAAGTTAGCTATCCAGTCTAGAACCTAGGGAACATATTTAGACAGTAATTACGAATACATTGTTGTAGTGAACAGACGACACAGTGTTATTGTGTGTGTACATTCTTGCTTGTTAGTTGCACGATTACATAATGACTATAAGTCTTACATACTTAGAACATATACCAGTACTGCTAATGAGATATTACTGCAACATTTTGATTTACTTGAAAATACATTATGGATTTAAAATGCTTTCTGAGAGATACCAGATGACACAGTGGTTAATTTATTTGACAGCTACACGACTATATCATGACGCTACTAATGAGTGACACAATTTACATGGTTGCTTTTGCGGTGTATCTGTTTTATATCTGCAAGTTTTTCTGAATTCTTCTGGGAAGGAATACATAGTTTAGTAGTAACTTTTGTGGTATAGCTACAATGAGACAGCCTTTTCTGTAGCACAACAATACGTTACAGTACAATACTTACTTCATTACGGCAATAAGCGTAACAACTACGATATCTATACGCATAGCAATTCACTTTGTTTACTACGAGGTAAGTACATTGACTTCTACAATACTTTGCTTACGACGATACGACGATAATAACGACACTTGGCACATTTTTTACCCTTAAGTAATGACAGAGATTATCTTACAACAAGACGCACAGTTTAGCACTACAGTACACGTATTTGAGTGATTGATTTTGTACATAAAACATTTATCTTTAAAGATTTTTGAATTACAATGATACAAAGGTTTTCCGTGATACATTTCATTCCATTTCTGTAATCTGTAACACCTGAGGGTAGAATTACATTCATCCTCAGGGGGGTACACGCTTATTTTGTGTACCATGTGTCTGGCAAGCACAAGGAGCCCTAGCTAATATGGTATTTGCTTATACAACTTTACACATCGGTACCATATTTATGTAACAAAGAATTACACAGCTATCTGATCATTTAACTGAGAGAGACAAACATTTTTTTTACTACTTCAGTGACAAACGTTTACGTAATTACACAGTTGGATAACTTCACACTTATGAAATTGTATTTTGTCTGTACTTTGTGAACTGTTCATATTTTTTCGGAACCATTGTGATGCTATGAGAGCTTCGAATGATGTATTTGGTATGGGATCATGATTTTTAAAGTACGTTTGAGGTAGATGACACTATTGAAATGAGCAGAGAATTCTTTTTAGGTTTTGAAATTATTGGAGGAAGCTACGACGATTTTGAGATTTGGCTGAGGTTTTATGATATTATTATGATGACAATGTGTATTATGCTGTTGAGGTATGTTTATGATCAATAAGCTGATGCTATATGAGGAATTTGATTATGCTACGTATTTATTATGATGAAATATTGAAGACATGTTGATGAATATGTATATGTGTAATAAGGTAAGGGATAGGAGTAGTGGTTAGGGACTCTGATGTATGAAAAGGATGTTGGAAACCAAGAATCGTACTTTAAGGGTTATGAAATGTGTGTACATACGTGAGTGTTAGTTACCACAATGCTGACAAAACTTTTTGGACACTGTTATATATGAGATTTTGTTTGTACACACTTCTAATGTAAATTTCTAACCTTTGAATTTTTTATTTTATATGAGACTGTCACTGTAGTGGAAACTGCTGCTGTAAATATTCCAGTAAAGAAGGTAGATGACCTTGGCTTAATATGCTGTGGAGGCCCAGCTGAGAGATAGTCGTCTGAAAAAAGAAAGCCATTAGGTGAAAAAAAAGAGGCCATTATCCTCGCTATTGACATTTCTTTGTAGAAAGCATCGCAAATACGACACACTCAAACCTGAAAACATATGATTACAATGTGGAGCTCTTAATTTATGATATTTACTAAAATGCCTAATGAAATGATGAGATACATTTTACATCTATTGTCTTTCTAGTTGCTGGCCGGAGTGGCTGAGCGGTTTTAGGCTCTTCAGTCAAGAACCGCGCG
This sequence comes from Schistocerca nitens, assembly GCF_023898315.1. NCBI lineage: Eukaryota > Metazoa > Arthropoda > Insecta > Orthoptera > Acrididae > Schistocerca > Schistocerca nitens. Next base: position 676,036,513 of record NC_064617.1, on the reverse strand, counting down.
ACCGCTACGGTCGCAGGTTCGAATCCTGCCTCGGGCATGGATGTGTGCGATGTACTTAGGTTAGTTAGGTTTAAGTAGTTCTACGTTCTAGGGGACTGATGACCTCAGATGTTAAGTCCCATATTGCTCAGGGCCATTTGAACCATTTTTCTTTCTAGTTGAGAGATTTTTTTTGCCTTTGGAGACGCCATTTGCCTAGTGAATGACGTTTCATATGTTGCTTTATATATATATTTGCTCATTTCGTTTAATATCTAGTTCCTAGCTGCACTGCAGCATTGGTTAAAATTAAATTTTATAGATGTACTAATATAGATATTTTATGCCTACAGATCCAGTAAATCATAACTTTATGATCTACTTTTAAAAAAAACGAAGGAGCATAAAAAGACATTTCCTTTCACAGGAATTGCATACATAATTTTCTTTTCAAGTACTTGGTAATTTCTTTTGTAGAATAAGTTGTGGTGCACCAATTTAATTGCATAGACATTAAGCTGTGAATAGACATTTCCCTTATCTGCATTGTTGTCTTTAGTGTACTATTTTCTTGCTTGTGGGTTTGTCATGATTAGATATAAGTTATTGCATTTGCTACTGCTGTTTGCCAGGCATAGTGTTACTGAGTTTCACTTTATATTACTCTGTTAAGCCAGTTTTACTGCTGATTTATTTTTCTTGTTTGCTGCACAGTGCCTTATATTAGTTGTAATATTGCAATTGCTTTGCTAATTTAGATTTACTGCTGCTATCTTTGTCAATCTGTATTTTTTGTCATTGCTGTTTGTGTTAATTTGTTGTGTGTTGCTGCATTGCCTCGTCCCTTAGTATATATGTCTGAGCTCAGTAGATTTAAGTTAGCTTAAGAGGGGGTAGACTATATAAGAAACTAACTATGAAAAATAGGGAAACAATGCATTGAGAAGTTATATGAAAAAAATTTGGGCAAGAAATGAGTATTGTACAATGAGAAATATTTATTTAATAGGGTTAGATAGGATTTTTTTTTTTTTTTTTTGCAGGAGGAAATGTTGAAATAAGAGGAAAGATCTATGGAATGAAGTTTTGAGTTGGACTGCAGTACCCAATGTTACACTGAAAACGAACCCTGTCCTTTCCTTTTGTATTATTCTGCTACGTGTTTGCGTACCCTTGTGTATTTGTGATTTTCCTGTTTTATGTGTTTAGCTAATAATAATTTGCATTAATAATATGTTATTTACTTTGTAAAGATGTTTAGACATTATTAATTCTGTTCTGTTTCAATGCTCATGTGTGAAATTAATGTTTCGAAAACTATTCTCATTGTTTTATATATTTACTTATGCCATAATTCATGTAACACTAATGTATATGTTTATTTCTATTCTTTTGTAAAGCATGTGTTACTACAAATGTTATCTGTACTGTTATGTTCTTTAATGATGTATTTTGTACCTTGGTAATTGTATTCTTATGTTGTAAATTTATGGTTCAAATGGCTCTGAGCACTATGGGACTTAACTTCTAAGGTCATCAGTCCTCTAGAACTTAGAACTACTTAAACCTAACTAACCTAAGGACATCACACACATCCATGCCCAAGGCAGGATTCGAATCTGCGACCGTAGCGGTCGCGCGGTTCCAGACTGTAGCGCCTTTAGCCGCTTGGCCACCACGGCCGGCTGTAAATTTATAATTTTATAGTCACCAGTTCTTCAAATTAAGTATCATTTCACTGCACACGTTTCTGTTGGTCATAATATATGCACAGTATGTGGGGAGTTGGGACTGTTAGTGCTTGCACGTGTGTTAATAATTCAGTAAGGGACTGGTTAACAGCATTGCTGGTTCTAAGGACGCTTCAAAAAAAATTTTTTTTGAGTGCATAAGTGGTGGTTCATGGACTTGCTATATTGTTCGCAAGACACTTCAATGGTGATTGTGCACCTGCACAGTCGCAACAGATGGCTGCTGGCCGTCTCTACAAGGATTGCAGTGGGTCTGCACCTCTAGTGGCCCACCACTACCGTAATCTCTACCAGGACTACAGTGGGTCTGCTCTGTGACGACCTACCTACCAATATTCTTCAAAACTTCGACTGACTCTGCGGTGGGTTTGCTCTGTTGTGGCCCATTACCTGTCTGCATATCAAGAGTCAGCACTGTCTTTCCGTTGGAAGGACAACAGTACTTCTTCAAGACTGCATGGAAATCCAGTACTTCCGTGTGCATTTCTTTTTACTGCTCAGAATATGAGAAAAAAACTGCAACTTTACTGTGATGGATGATCAGGACTGTCTTTATGGACTGTGAGAAAATTTTAGCTTTTGGCCAACATTGTATCAATAAGTGTGTGCATTTGATTTCTTTGTTATTGTAATTATGAAAATTTTTTTCAAATCTGTATTGGCCACGGCCCAAAACAATTTGTAAAATTTTTTGTGGGGAGCATGGGGGCTATGTAAGTAGACTGTATAGGTGTTTTTATTGGTAACGCCACGAAGCGCTCTGTATGAAAATCACTGGCTGTGCTGTGTGCAGTCTGTGGCTGGTTTGCATTGTTGTTGGCTATTGTAGTGTTGGGCAGTTGGCTGTAACAGCGCGTAGTGTTGCGGAGTTGGACGTGAGACGCCAGCAGTGGTGGATGTGGCGAGAGAGATGGCGGAGTTTTGAGAGTGGATGATCTGGACGTGTGTCCATCAGAGACAGTAAATTTGTAAGACTGGATGTCATGAACTGATATATATTATGATTTTTGAACACTGTTAAGGTAAATACATTGTTTGTTCTTTATCAAAATCTTTCATTTCCTAACTATGCCTATCAGTAGTTAGTGCCTTCAGTAGCTAAAATCTTTTATTTAGCTGGCAGTATTGGCGCTCGCTGTATTGCAGTAGTTTGAGCAACGAAGATTTTTGTGAGGTAAGTTTCAGAGGTTATACTTGACAATCGGATTAAACTATTAATTGGGTCGTTTTACCGACACCCACAGTTCAAAGAAAACTTGAGTCTCATTTCAAATAAGTACATAACTCATACAATTATAGTAGGCGGTGACTCCAATCTACACTCGATATGCTGAAAAAATTATACGTTTAAAGCCGGCGGCAGGCATAAAACGTCATCCGAAAGTATACTGAATGCTTTCTCAGAAAATTATTTTGAACAATTAGTTCATAAGCTCACTCGAATTGGACAAACAGGGAGTATCATGACGAATACATGGATTAGCGACCACAAGACAGTTGCTGCTAGGCTGAATACCGTAACACCTACAACCATCAAAAAGATACACAAAGTACATCTATTTAAAAAAAGCTGATAAAATTGCTCTTAACGTCTTTTTAAGAGACAGACTGCACTCCTGATCTGATTACGTAAGCGTAGAAAAGATGTGAAATGATTTCAAAAAGATAGTATCGACGGCAATTGAGAGATATATATCACATAAATTAATAAGTGATGGTACACAAAACGAGTCAGATCGCTGTTGCAGAAGCAACGAAAAAAGCATGCCAAATTTAAAAGAACGCAAAATCCCAAGATTGGCAATGTTTTTCAGAAGTTCGAAACATAGCGCATACTTCAATGTGAGGTGCTTTTGATAACTTCCACAACGAAACTCTGTCTCGGAATCTGGCACAAAACCCGAAGAGATTCTGGTCACACATAAAGCACACCAGTGGTTAGACACAATCAATATCTTCACTGCGCGATAACAACGGTGCACGATTTTCCGAAACTCCTTCACCAAGGAAGACGAAGTAAATATTCCTGAATTCCAAACAATAACAACTGCCAAGATGAGAAACATAGAAATAGATCGGTGTAACAAAGCAGCTTAAATCATGTAATAAAGGCAAGGCCTCCGGTCGAGATTGTATACCAGTCAGGTTCCTTTCAGCGTATTCTGGTACAATAGCTCTATGCTTAGCAAATACATAGAACCGCTCGCTCACAGAAAGTTCCTTACATAAAGACTGGAAAATTGCTCAAGTCACACAAATACCCAAAAAGGGAAATAGAGTAATCTGCTGAATTACAGGCCCATACCACTAACGCCGATTTGCAGTAGAGTTTTGGAACATATACTGTGTTCGAACATTATAAATTACCTCGAAGAAAACGATTTATTGACACTTAGTCAGCACGGATTCAGAAACATTTCTTGTGAAACACAACTAGCTCTTTATATTCATGAAGTAATGAGTGCTATCGACAGGGGATGTCACTGTGATTCCATATTTTTAGATTTCCAGAAGACTTTCGAGACCGTTCCTCACAAGTGTCTTTAACCAAACTGCATGCCTATGGAATATCGCCTCAGTTGTGCTACTGGATTCGTGGTTCCAGTCAGAAAGGCCGCAGCTCGTAGTAATAGACGGAAAGTCATCGAGTAAAACAGAAGTAATATCCAGCGTTCCCCAAGGAAGTGTTACGGGCCCTCTCTTGTTCCTGTTCTGTATTAACGACATAGGAGACAATCTGAGTAGCTGTCTTAGATTGTTTGCAGGTGATGCTGTCATTTACCGTCTCGTATAGTCATCAGATGACCAAAACGACTTGCAAAACGATTTAGATGTCTGTATGGTGCGAAAAGTGGCAATTGGCCCTGAATAAAGAAATGTGTGAAGTTATTCACATGAGTACTAAAAGAAATACGCTAAATTTCGATTATGCGATAAGTCACACAAATCTGAAGGCTGTAAATTCAAATAAATTCGAGTACTTAGGGATTCCAATTACAAATAACCTAAATTGGAACGATCACATAGATAATGTTGTGGGTACAGCAAACGAAAGACTGCGATTCATTGGCAGAACACTTAGAAGGTGCAACAGGTCTACTGAGAAGACTGCTTACACCACGCTTGTCCGCCCCATTCTGGATTAGGCCTACTGATGTGTGGTGTGGGATCCGCATCGGGTGTGAGTGCCGGATGACCTCGAAAAAGTTCAAAGAAGGGCGGCTCGTTTCTTACTATCGCGAAATGGGCGAGATAAGATATGATACGTGACTTGGAGTGGCAATCATTAAAACAAAGACCTTTATCGTTGCGACGGGATCTTCTCATGAAATTTCAATCACCAGTTTTCTCCTCCGATTGCGAATACATTCTGTTGGCAACCACTTACATAGGGAGAAATGATCATTACGATAAAATAAGAGAAATCAGGGCTTGCACAGAAAAAATTTAAGTGCTCGATTTTCCCGCGCGCCTTTCGAGAGTAGAACGTTAGAGAGACCGCTTGAAGGTGGTTCATTGAACCCTCTGCCAGGCATTTTATTGTGAATAACAGAGTAATCACATGGATGTAGATGTAGATGAAGACTGGTTATCGATCATTTATTGAATAGTGTGGCAGCGTAAAAGTATGAATTTTAATGTATCATAATCTGAATTGTGTAGTGAGTGTGAAAGGTGCAGATATAATGAGAAATCTTTATGAAAGTTGTAAATATCGTGAGGAATATCAGTTTGTTTGGTATGTCTGTTACTATGAGCATCTTTGGATGGCTGAACACATGAGTGATTCGTAATCTTTGGTTACCAGATGTTGTAATATTACTGAGTAGAGTGCAGACGAACGAAAGAGCCGGAAGGAATTGTCGGCCAGAGAGCGAGAGAGGATGTCGTAAAATCATGGCAGAATGAGGATTTTGGATGACGGACGAAGCGCACAGACAACTGAGATGCTCTCTGACGTGTAATTGAGGGCAGAGGATAATTTGAGTTACTTAGGAAAAAGGTAATGTGCCTTGAGTTTAATTTGCTGCAAGCTCTAGCTAAGTAATTATTGTAGCGTAAGGATTTCATACTGTCTAACAATATGTACCTGTTGGTATCCACGGTGAATTACCAGTCATGTGTGCAGTATTCCATTTAGCTTTCTCCATCCACTGTTAAAGTATTTCATTTAGAAGGGCAAAAATTAAATCTTGCGTAGTTTGAAGATTGTATATAAAAGTACTGTTTATGGTGCATGTTCTATGCTAACGGAAAGATCATTGTTCATATTATTAAAACGATTGGATATAATTTCAGAATACTACACTTTGTCATTTATAAATACTGGACTGAAGCCTTTTATCTCTGTTAGAGGAAAAGTGTATCTAATAATACCTGGACTGGCACGCCATGCACTACTGCTGGACATTAAATCCTAATTTTGGAAAGAGAACAAAAGTTAAATTACGAAAATAAAATAAATACGTAAAGACAATTTGTCAAGCAGCGATTTATTTTAGGTACACGCAGCTCAACAGTTTACATTTCTGCATTTAGTAGAGAGAGTAAAGCCGTGTTATCTGTTGTAAGGTAAGAGTCTATTGGAGGGCCTAAATGAACATTTTATGGAAAAGTGCCACAAAATGCAGTGGATGCGTTTTATAACAGGGCGCATTCTCAACATGTAACAGTCAGCCACTGTCTGTGATTGTTTCATGAGAAAGCTCTTCTAAGTATTATTGATGACCATTCATTACATTCAATCTCATTTACAGACAGTCACATGAAGTTTGGATTAATTGATATCACACACATCAAAAGTAATTTGCACAAATATGTTCATATTTAAAAGTAACGCAGATAAGGCATTATAGATCGGAATCTGTAATCTGAATTTAAAGGTATTTACTTTCACATCACTAGCCAGAGATAATCATGTTGTGGTCGAAGCTCTTTTCTTGTCAGCGTTACTTACTAGGCTGAGGTTCTGGTGCACACAGTTTTCAGTTAAAAAGTTTCAGCTTATAAGCTTCAAGTGTAGAGAACATAATGGAGGAATTATTTGCTGGCGCGAATCTGAAGCCAAGACAGCGGTCATGTTTCGTCGTGATCATCTCTCGGTTCAAATGAGGCGCGAATTTCTTGTACTCCGTAAGCTTTCCCACTGCAGGAAAATCCTAGCGACTGTTCCTGTTCACAGCGACGACCCTTTGAAATTCACCACTTTCTTCACCAAATAACCTCTGGAACGCTGTCATGCCGTCATTGGGACCCACGTTAGACGTAGCTAGAACACAGATATTTATTTGCAACCATGTCCATATACACTCTGAAAATAGTGCTCACGCCTTATGCGTCAACTCATTCCACACAACATCCAAGCACCAGGGGTTATTAACATCAACATGGCGGATGAATACTGACGTCGGGTGAGCATTTCAGTATCCACAATGGAACTTTTCGCACAAAGAAACGCAAAAAGAGAGGCCGGCATCTGCCTCTAGATTATAGTTCTGAATGTAAACATGTAGCTACACAATGCAGCCGACCTTGGGCTCACATTTAGTGCTCTTTTTACGATATCTTTTACTGTGTACTTTAGCGAGCGCTACGTAACTGAGAGCTGTCGCAACGGACTAGAGAAGTACGTCGTTCCATCAAAACAAAGTTATTGCTCCATCATCTCAGTAGATAGAAACGATAGGAATATTAAAATACACGAAACTATTCTTTAAATGTTAATATTTTCCAATTGCATTTTTTCGACGTTTCGAACCGTTTATAAAATATTAACGACATCCACGATGTGCGGTACACCTTGAGTATATGGCGGTGTGGCACGAATTTTACCTAATTATCATACAGAGTGGCCCATGGGAAATAGTACATGTTTCAATTGGCTACCCCGGTAAGATGTAGATGTTGTCGCGCCATCTGCCGGGTCTAATCGTACCCATGTGATATACCATTCCGTTCAGTGCAGGTGGGTTCTGAGGCAGTGGAGGGGTTTTATCGTGTCCAGATAAGACAGTGGCGTGAGTTGATTTCTGTAAACAATGTGAAGTGTAAAGGACCTGAAATGGCAGTTATAACGACGGAAGATATCCGACGAGTTCGTGCAGCTCTGCAATGGAAGCCCACATCGATCTGACCTTCGACAGTCCCGAGGACTACTAACCCTTCAGCAGACTTTGCAGAGATTGGGGAACAGGGTTTAAGGACTCACCCTTATAAACTGCAAGTGACTCAACAGTTACGGCCGGGAGATAAAGTGAGTAGGCGCAATTTCTGCACAACATTAGTGATCAGAACTGACCAGGATGAAGCATTTATGACATATTTTTATGTATGATGAGGAGAATTCTCATCTGTATAGGTGTGTCAATAAACAAAACTTCAGACGTTACTCGGACACAAATCCGGGGGCTCATTCATGAAAAGGCCCAGGGAAACCCAGACTTCATCTACTGGTGTGCTATTAGACAGTCTATTGGAATCGCTGGGACCTGTTTCCTTGAAAACAACCACTTCCGAACAGTGAATATCATTTATGAGCGGTATGCGGCCGTGGTTAACCATTCCTTTAATTCCACAGCTGCAGGGAAATTGCCGTCTGAACGCTATATGGTTTCAGCAAGATGAGGTTTCAGTCCGCACGGCGTGAAATTCAGTGATTACGTTGAGGCACCAGTCTCCATACTGAGTACTCTCACGATTCGGTGATACCCCATGGCCGCTGAGTTAATCTGATCTTTCAGCCCTTGATTCTTTTCTGCAAAGTCACCTCAAGAACAAAGTTTTATGACGGTGACACCATAATACTGATGAGATGAAAGCCACAATACGGGAAGAGATAGCGCCCATTCCTCAAGAAACGGCAGAGAACGTAAAGAGGAGATTCCTCGAACGTCTTCAGTTATGCATCGCCGATATTCAGAGCATTTGTTCAATGTGGTTTGTCAGAACCACTCTTGTGTTTGCTTGTCAGTAAACTGTTATCCATAAGTTGTATTGATGTAAATAAACGCTATACCTCTTAATCACCAAATGAAAATTTACTATTTCCCGTGGGCTACACTGTATGTTTACTACCATTTCCTAGTGTCCATCAGTAAGTACATCAGCCTCCGTAAAAAAAAAAAAAAAAAAAAAAAAAAAAAAAAAAAAAAAACGCACAGGAAGGAGTACTGCAAACAGCTCAAATAAACTTCATACTATACACAAATGATTAGGATCTCACAACTGTGTATTATCTCAGTATGATGCGAAATCCCAGGTGCAGCAATCAGAGACTATAAATCTCGTAAC